>NC_141698.1:85465499-86113832 GCF_964263255.1 Lissotriton vulgaris
GCCCTATTTAAAGGTTTAAAATGGCTGCATTTCTGTCCGCCTTAGTAAGAGTGCATTGAGAGCACACTTTAAGCACATCCGATCTAGTACGACTTCAGCCTCTCTTTTGCACATATCACACTCTGAATTGTATAAAGGGCTCTTAGCCTGGGATAACCTTCCCTGCGGTGTTTAGCCCACGAGCCACAGTGCAAGCCAATCTTGATCAGAACGTATCCTTTCTACAGTGGTTTTATTTTCCATCCCGGTAAAATCACGCTTTCTGCCAGGGCAGTGAAAATAAATGTGGCCCAATAACTCATGTTATTTAAAGCAACTGTACTAATAAAAGTTCAAAGTCCAGTTTATTACTACAGTAGTGGGAAATTCACATTAAAAAAACATTGTTCAGTGCCTCACTTATTTCATGTTACAATTACTTTACACATTTAAAAAAAACTCCCCCACTAGTCATGAGGCGACATGGTGTTATTTTTCCTTTCTGGACACATTGAACCCCTTGTAGCCTTATTTTGGGTAAATATTTTTTTAAACAAATACACACCAAAAATGCCACCGCATAGACCATGTATGCAGATGTGCAGAATGAATTCTATTGTTAAGATTGGGGAGGGGTATCATGGCCAACAGTAGGCTGCACCTCTTGTGCAACATGGCTGCTTCTACATTTCAAATGGTGATACATTTCATATTACATTCTGTACATATGAATATATACTATTTATGGTTATTATCCTATTTATGGCTGAAAGAAGCAATTGCACACACCAACATGGTCAACTCAACTCCATCTTGTTATATGACTAACTAGTGAGGATAGGAAACTTTCTCATTACTTTCTGCTTTATTGATTCAATTACAAATAGGACATGTCATGGTGTGTTATATTTATTTGTAAGCACATATATGCATACATCAAATTGCAGTGTCCAGCTTCATAACTTAAAGCCAGCTAAGTGTTCCCAGTTATTCACTAAATTAAAAGTAATGTTTTCAACAAATTGCTGCTTAATGGTGTTTCAGCACTGAGATGAGTTGACGTGCATCGGTCTACACAAAGCATGAGCTACTGCTTCAGACCAGGGCCTCCTGCACTGGGAACCCTCCTCTCTTCTTCTGCTGATGGCCAACCTTACACCTCAGAAAACAAAAGGGATTTTGGGGGTGCACAAACCTCTGCTCAATGGTTATTTTTGAAAGTTGCAAGCAATTGTTAGTGATGTATGTGCCCAGACAGTCGCTGAAGTGAGCGGATTGAAATATTTCCTAGATTTTGGATCTTTCTGTGGTTAAAGAGCAACCTTAACATAAATCAGTATCATTTCTGGTTTTAAGCAGTGTATATGATAATTGTGATTATTAGCCAATTTACCAACTTTAGGATGATGGAAGGCTCAGCACAGCTACATATGCAAGTTAAGGCCCTGATTATGAGCAGGCTAGTAAATTCTGACCCCTGCGTTAGCCCCTGTTTGTGCACAGATCAGGTTTACGAGTATGGCTGTAATTAACACATCTGATAATTATCTGATGCTTTAAATTCCTCAGCTGTTGTTAATTTTCTTCATGTTAAACCAGGCAAAATTTAACAGGGGAAATTGTACGGTATGTACCGAACCAGGCGGATTTTGGTGTGTAATGCACCAACATCGACATGGTACGTGTTCTATACAAACGCATGATAAGTGTTATTTATCGCACACGATAAATAACGTATCCGCCTGGTATCGTTATTTATCATGTGCGATAAATACCACCTAAACTTGTAATCAGGGCCTTCGTCTGCACTCTGTCCCCTGACATATTTTTTATCATTTATTTAAGTAATAAGTGCATACACTGAGTAACATTTGGATCAGAAATGTTGTACACAAGGCGAAGTTTACTTTGCAGTATAAAGGGCAATGACTGGGTTGAGGGGAACCACAGGAGTCACTGAGGTTATAGCTGACAAGTGTACACCAGCTGTTATGTAAGAACAGAGAGGCATATTACCAAGCCCGCGAAAAATGCGTTAGCGACTTTTTAAAGTCGCTAACGCATTTTCTTTCACATCGCACTATTCCCAATACGTCTCTAACCTGAGTTAGAGACGTATTCTTGACGTTATCTATCGCCCCATGCTGGGGGCGATAGATAACGCTAATGGGATGCAGGGTGGGCGTTACCACGTCCAACCACATGTAAAATGTGGTTGGAGGTGTGAACACCCTATTATCAAGGCAGGCGTTGGGAGAAGGAGACCTGCGATAAACGAGTTTATCGCAGGTCTCCCAACGCCTGCTTTGATCAGGTGTTAGGCATAGATAACATGGGGGTGTGGATCATAAAGCTGAATCCAACCCCCCATATTACCTAGGCACACATTAGCATATCGCCGACTATCGCCGGATTAATTTCGCCTAAGTGGTGCGCCTTGATAATTACGCGCTACCATGTCGAGAAATTCCGGCGATATGAAATTGTGCGATGTGCGTTTTTAAACGCACATCTAGATAATATGCCCCAGAGATCTTACTACTGTACAGCAACAACTATCTACAAGGCATCAGTGTGTGGGGAAGCAGCCTATTTGCATGAAGCGCATATGTCAATATATTCTACGTTTTTAGACCCCTACCTGGTCTTCAAGTTTTGAGAGATTATATTTTTGCTTTATTTTAAAGTTCTACACTTTAGATAGGTCATGGTAAGGTATTGCAACCTAACTGTGTTAGGTGATTTCAAGAAGCATTTGGACCTGCCAGCTGTGGAAACAGGATTGGCTTTTTGAAACTTGTCAGGCATTTGACATGCAACAGCTTATTAGGCCTACCATTCCTCAGACCATATTTTCTCCCAAAAAACCTTGCTATTGATGTGCCTATCCCACTCATTTATTGTGTCCCGTGGCGGTTACATGCGGAGTGAACTAGCTGTAAAGATATTGTGGTGACGAGAACATGGAAAAAAGCAAATCCCTCTGAATTGACTAAATCATGAGAGGCTTCTGAGTCTACTCTTGTAGGCAACATTGACAGCGATATAGACTTGATAAATACTTGGGTACACAAGGCATAACTATTTTGGCCCCCACAAAAAAGATCACCGCCAAACATAAAGGGCCATCCCACCATGGTTTATTCCTGAACATCTGGCTCTAAAGAAACATGGCCAACATCTTAAGCATAAACAGCGATTGAATTATAGCCAAGCCGACAAAGAACAGTTAAAAACAGCTCTGACGCTTACCAAAAAGCAATAAAAACAGCCCAATGTACTTTAAACCACATTGCAGAGGGAGAGAATGCTTTCAGGAGTGTTTCAAAATCACCAAACTCTATTTAAACCAGAAAACCTTCAATCTGACAATTCCAGTATCTGTGAAACTGAAAGAGAAGTTAAGTTGTCTTCATTTTTTTAGTATAAGATTCTTAAGATTCCTGCAGGTCTGATCTCTCCATCGATCCCTGTAGTTTCCTTCACTGTGGATGTCCGTTGCGCGTGCTTCAGCTTCTACTTTGATTTACTCAGTGAATTTGTTTAGCCCTGTTTCTATCATTTAAACATAGCAGGCCCCTTTACAGTGTAAATCTGGGTCACCAAGACCCCTCTGTCCTCCTGCCTTACTTGCCTCCTTGAAGAACCGGGATTTAAACCCAGCAGCGCAGGGGGCACGCCCAAAATCTTTGGGTCCACCTGTCTTAGAGTACATAGACACGGGATTCTTCTTGGTGACGTCAAAGATCAAATTTATTAGCTGCAGCCAGTAACAGAGGTCCTAGAAGTACAACACGGTGTAGGTTCTCAGGAGACTGCTCAAATTCATAGAGCGAGACATCGTCTTTTATGCCAAAAATCACATTTACTTACAAACTGACCAATCAGAGGATGACATTACAGAGGTATCACATAACGACAAACCCACTTTCAGTTGTCCAGCCCACCAGAAATGACCAAGCAAATTCCAACATTCCTGTTCGATCAGGCCGGACAAACCCATCATAAAGACCTCAACCCAAATCAGCGATTAAGCCATAAAGAAGGAACAGAAACAGATGAGAAGCAAGATAGAGGGTGTGTGCGTGTGCCATAAATTCGGCAATGTCCTGCTCTTTGATCTCTATCTGACCAGCTGCCTAACGAGGAACTGGTTTAGCAAGTTTAGCCTTAGGCAACAGGGTCAGTTCACTCAGGTCAAACAGAAGTCAGCATAAACTCAAGCTAAGGTGCATGTGTCCCAAAGACTTGTTTGGCCACAGTCATCCTGTAGTCATCAGCCTATGTGAGGGCAACCACACAAAATGGCTGCCGCACACAAAATGGAACCCAAGGGTTCAGACGAGATCGTCAAATACACAGTGAATCCATCGGTGTAACATGACAAAAACACTCATGCATGCCGCACTCGTCATTTGCGGTCTGCTGATACCAAAATCGTCTAGATACAACGACCTTTATTGAACAGGTTCAAGATTCACGGAACCTTAGACCCTCCTTTTCCCTTACATAGGCAATAACCTAAACTCACGTCAATCTGAATCCAGGTCTACATTCATCAGATCATCAAGATGTTGCTGTAGCATCATCCTAGTACTTAGTAACTCCCTCTGGACAGGTCTCCTTGAACACGAAGTAGCACAAAGGCCACATATAGCAGGAGCGCACTGTACGCAAAGACAGAACAGGAAAAGGATAGCTAATACCATTCCAATGACCATCGGAATCCTCCATCCCCAAGTGGATAACAATTCCCAAAACCATCCCATCAACGACCAATCTCCTTCGTCCACATGCACAGACTCGGAGATCTTATGTAGCTTGGAAATGGCTTGGTACACTGTTGGAGCGTTGTCTGGAATGAAAACGCAGCAGCTCGATTGAATCAGTTTACAAACCCCTCCTCTATCTGCAAGTATGACATCTAACGCAACTCTGTACTGAAGAGTCATAAGGCGGTCCGACTGGAGCTCAGCAGTCAAGTTACTAAGGGCACCAGCAGTTTCGACTATGGTGGACTCAACCACTCTCGTCAATTGTCGAATGTTCCTGCTGTTAACCATAGGTCCCCAAAACGGCAGAAAACCCTTCGAGAAATCTCCCAATTCTTGTCCTGCGGTATCTTCCTTACTGAAGACACCTCTAACAACTCTCATCTTGTGGTAATCTGCCGCAGCTGAAAATGTGGGAGGCAACAGGAACGAGACAAAACATGTGCCCGAGAAATCAGGGGGCAACCATGTATATGCTCTGTCATGGCAAATGAAGTAGGTACCCTTAGCTGCTAGAAACGATGGGGAAGTCTGGGACGCAAAAACATACGTCTCAGTGCAAACACTCTTCCCTAACTGAGCTCTCGGATTCTTGCCATTACCTTGCAGACAGTAATGACCCTGATGGGGTACTATCCAAATCGGAGAGGATCTTTTCGCTCGCTGGTTCCCACTCAGACTAACTCCATATCCAGTAATGTTCCATCCAATATACGCTAGTGTCTCATCTCTCGGGATAGTCTCATAGGAATCTATTCCTCTAATTATGTCTACTATACCCTTGACTAGAGCACTATTCTTTGGATTATCTTTCACAGAACGTAGGGGATAGGCCTCACGAGCATAGATGAACATCGTTCTGTATGCCCACACTGAACCATTGTAGCTGAATGGCAAGACCAGGTAAGGAATACCTTTATCAGTAGTATGGGGCATAAGGCCACACACCCAACAATTAGTCATGTTCACTACTAGCTGGTGTTGGTGCAGAAGCTGAACAAAGGAATTATTAGCAAATTCCATTCTCCTAATGGACTCATGTTCGGGCAGAGGGTGAAAAGAATGCGAAGAAACAGTAGGAGGAGGCATAGGTTGCGTAGTGGGCATGAACGTCACTTGAAAAGGGAATGTCACATATCCAAATAAAAACATCATTAAGCTAAGCAACATAAACAGACATAATACTAAAAAACGTTTTCTGGTTATAGCTGTACATATTTTGCTCTTGAAGCTCATTTTTTCAACATGTCTCTCCATCTCGAAAAACTCCATCCTCTAATCGTGCTGCTCGTGGCGGATGGGTATTCCGTGCTAAGGAATGCACCTGTCGGTCCAGGGAACGCCCTTAGACCAACCAGAACCGTCGACCTAACGTCTTCAGCTTGCACTCCAAAGACTTGGCACCGCAACCCTACAGCTGAACCCGGATGGTGGTTCGAAAAACAAAAATCAAAATAGTTTCTCGGAGGAGAGCTAACCTTCAAAAATCAGTAAAAGAAAGAATTTATCTCTTTATTAGTCCAGCGACTCTCGGTCGCAAATTATAACGCTCTTTGCCAGGCAATGTCTGTTCTCAGAAAAGTAGCTCAGGTTCAACAGTGTTCAAACGGTTCAATGTAGGCACAGCTTCTTGAAGAAGATCGTCACTTTCTTGCTCAGTGTTCGTTCCAATCAAATGGGCATCGCTGAAAGGCAGAAAATGAGGCACGGTCTCAGTCTCAGAATCAGGAAGTCCTTTTTGGACCCACCGGTCGTACGGTAAGGGCAACGGAGCCCGTTTACAGTGTACGCCGTGGATCCAGTTTTTCTTGCCGTGCACTCGAACTTCAGAACGTGTAGCTAATAAAACCAGGTGTGGTCCGGTCCAGCGGGGCTGCTCGTTCTTGCTCCGCTGAAAATTCTTCACAAACACCCAGGAACCGGGTTCAATGGCATGACCTGGATCTTCAGAAAGCTGTGGTAAACTGTCATGAACCTGTTGGTTAAGACACGCAGTTTAGCTGTCAGTTCATACAAGTAGTCAAGCAAAACAGGGTGTTCTATCTCGCTGAATTTTGTCGGCCGCGGCACTCCCCAAATATTTGCCGGGCGACCAAACACTACCTCATACGGACTCAGACCCATTTGTGAATGCACAGTCATTCTAGTGGACAAAAGGGCTAGAGGCAAGGCATCTGGCCATTGTAAACCAGAGCTCGCTTGAATTTTGGCTAACTTCAATTTTAGAGTGCCATTATAGCACTCCACTAATCCAGCTGATTGAGGATGATTTGCAGCGTGGAACTACTGCCGGATTCCTAACCCATCACATACTCTCTTCATCACTTGACCCACAAATTCACTCCCATTGTCACTCCAGATCATTCTCGGCAAACCAAACCTAGGGAAAAACTCCTTAATAAGGGCTTTAGCTGTGGACAAGGCAGTATTGTCCTTCAAAGGGTAGGCTTCCACCCATCTAGAAAAAGAGCAAACAACCACTAAGACATATTTCAGGTTGTTGCATCTCTCCATGTGGATGAAATCTAGCTGCAAAGCCTCGAACGGGTACGTTGGAGGAGCAAAATGACCAGCTGGAGTTGGAGTTCCCTTACCAGGATTGTACATCAAACACACCATGCAGTTCTTGACCAAATTCTCTGCACACTTAGGAATTCCAGCATTCTTGCCATACTGGAGCCAACAACTTACAAATCCCTTTCACACTGATATGAGCCATTCCATGAGCCATTGTAACCACTGGAAGTACATACGCATCGGGTAACAACCATCGCTGATGCTCTGACAATTCAACCCAACAACCATTCGAACCCAATTTACCCTTGTTTTCTCTCCATTCATTCAACTCTTTTTCTGTAGCTTCAGCTTGGATGGATTTCACTCTCTCAATCGTATCTTCACACATACTTCTATCCGGAACCCATCTCGCCGGACCCGCAACATACATTCGACTCATCACATCTCTTGCAGTCTCTTTCGCAACTTCATCGGCAAACGCATTACCACGACCAACATCATCTGTGACTTTCTTATGCGCACTGCATTTCACGATCGCAACTTGCAACGGCAAAGTAAGAGATTCAAGAAGCTCATTCACCAACTGACCATGCTGGATCCTAGTCCCATGCGAAGTCAGGAACCCACGCTCTCTCCACAAACGTCCAAAACTATGAGCCACACCAAACGCATACTGGCTATCGGTATACACAGTCACTCGTTTTCCTTTCGCCAACACACACGCTCTCGTTAATGCAATCAACTCTGCTGCTTGCGCTGAATTATGTGGGATACGTGCAGCTTCAACAATCGTATGCAAAGTCGTAACAGCATATGCCGCAGTCGAATCACCATTCGGAAGCTTAAAGCACGAACCATCAACCCATATGGTACCATCACATTCTGCAAGAGGAGTGTCCCTGAGATCTATCCTCCCTTTCGTTTCTTCCTCAGTCCTAAGGAAGCAATCATGCTGTTCAGAACCATCTGTCTCAACTGAAATTAGCAACAACGTGGCTGGATTCAACGTGTTGCATCTCTTTATATGCACATGACTCGCTAACAAGGTCAATTCGTAACCTGACAACCGAGCACTAGTTAAGTGCTGTGTCTTGGTACGATTCAACAAGGTATCCACTGCATGTGGAACCGTCACAATCAGTGTATTGTCCATTACTAAACCAGCAACTGTTGAATAGAAACAGCCGCTGCCGCTGTAGCTCTTAGACAACTCGGCAACGCTCTAGCTACTGGATCCAACGTCGACGAAAAATAAGCACATGGACGCTGGTTATCGCCAAATTGTTGAGTCAAAACTGACAGTGCACATCCCTCTCTCTCGTGGACATAGAGTGTAAAGGGCTTACTGTAGTCGGGAGTACCCAACACAGGAGCCGAACACAACGCATCACGCAATTCTGAAAAACTCTTCTGACATTCGTCAGTCCAAGGAATAGGATTCGGAGTATCCTTAACAGTAAGAGCTATCAAAGGTTTCGCGAGCAAAGAGAAATTAGGGATCCACTGTCTACAATACGACATAATACCCAGGAAAGCACGTACTTCTCTTTGTGTCGTAGGCACCCCCATTTTCGCAATAGCTTGAATTCTTTCTGGGGTCAGTTTCTTTCCCTCCTTCGATAAGAGGTGACCTAAGTAGGTAACTTCTTGTCGACAATATTGCAACTTCGAAAGAGAAACCTTATGATGGAAGTCAGACAAGTGACGTAACAACGACAGAGTAGCCTCTCTACAAATCTCTTCATTGTCAGCAGCAACTAACAGATCGTCAACGTACTGAATAAGAGCAGCACCATCAGGTAAAACCAACAAATCAAGTTGCGTCTTTAAAGCTTGACTATAGATCGAGAGACTCTCACAATAGCCTTGAGGAGCGCGCTTAAAGCTGAAACTTCGTCCTCCTATAGAGAAGCCAAAGATATCTCTACTTTCCACGGCAATCGGGATGCTGAAGAAAGCATTCTTCAAGTCAATCAACGAAAACCACGCGGCCGTAGCCGGAATCAAAGTCAGTAAAGTGGTGATATCAGGCACAACAGGAAATTGCGGAACAACGATCTTATTTACCTCGCGAAGATCGATCACAAACCTATATACAGAAGGCTGTGAAGAATCGGTTCTTTTCAGAACAGGCAAAACAGGACTATTGCACACATTACCTCTTGTTTCCTCAATCACACCTTTCTCAATCAGATCATACATGATCGCCAAAAGTGCTCTTTCACCATCACTGGAAATGCGATATTGCGGAATGCGTGGTAATCTAGCATTCGCTTTCAACGTCACAACATATGGCGGAATCTCTAAGAGACCTACATCATTAAGACCAGTAGCCCAAAGAGAATCAGGGAGAGAAGACAATTCAGGTGGAAGTCGCTCTTTAGATAAATACATCGGAGAGATCACTCTCTTTCCCAATGTAAGCTGTACTCCTGAAGGAGAACAATATAGCGTTGCATACAATCTTTTCAACAAATCCAATCCCAACAAGTTCTCACCACAACCTGTCGTCAGAATGAGGGGTGCTTCGAATTCACAAGGTCCAACAGAAAGAGACAAAGGACTAGACATCGGATTACTAACCGGGGCGCCAGAAAAACCTACAAAAACATTCGTTAAGCCAGACAAAGGTGCGCCAGGGAGTTTAGAGTGCATGATAGAACTCTTTGCAGCACCAGTATCCAACAGAAAAGGCTCTGACACACCTGATGCAATCACTTCAACATAAGGTCCACTCTGATCTACTGGAACTGAAACAACTCCCTCTCTTTGTCTATGGCTGTCCTAGCAATCATTACCATCCATATTCTCACCTTCGACGTAATAATCGTCCGCATAGTACTGAGCCGTCCTACCAGACGCACCATTCTGCTGATCAAAGCTATTCATAGAATTCTGTGGAGGTAAAGAACGCGCATTCTGAGAAAACACACCACGTCCTCTACCTCTAGGAGCTTGCTGAATACCTCGACCTCTCACACCAGAAGCACCATTCATGCGCTGTAACAGAACCGGACAACTATTCTTGAAATGACCCTCTTCTTTGCAATACGCACACTGATTAGGGCCTACGGGAAAACGCTGTTGAGAAGACTCGAACCTTTGCGAGTTTCACTGATATTGCTGAGGTTGCTGATAATCACGCTGGTTATTGCGAGGCGGATATGCTTGCTGCAAAAGAACCTTAGTCTTCAATTCTTTAGTCTTTTTATCCTCTTTCTCTTTCTCATCCATATTTCTATTCTCGTAGTACTGAGCAGTAGCCAAAATCTGTGCTGATGAAGAAACAGCCCAAGCACTCTCAGAATCCTTCAACCTATTGCATAATTCTGGAAGCAAATTATGAACAAACTTGTCAACGAACAACCGTTGACCACCTTCTGTACTCATATCTTGACCACTGTGGTCCACAAATGTCTCTTCGAACCTTGTGAAAAAGTCGGACACAGTCTCGTCTTTCTTCTGCTTACATGCAGACAACTTGTCCCAATTGACACGCATAGCAGGCATCAAAGTCTTCATATAATCAATAATTCTACCGGGGAGTTCAGCAATCACATCCTCGGGTTTAGCACCACCTACTTGTCTTTCATCTGCAGTTGTAAGATTATTCCATGTATCACCTAATTCCTGCGCATGATCCGTATGACGAATCTTTGCCCAAATAGGCTGTGGAACAACATTCCCAAACAACATATCTATGTCAGCTAGATTCATGATACATGAATCCGCAGTTTGAGATAGCTCCTTATAAAACCCCGCAGGATTTTTACGTGGATCAGGCAAAGTCTGCTTTAGGGCTAAGACTTCAGCACGCTTCCAAGGAACATGCACCCAAACTCGCTGAAAGTGTGCAACAACCGGAGGAACAGCATTCGCATCAGCAGGTCTCCAAACTGGAGGAACCTCTGAAGGACTGGGTTCTTTAAGACCCAGCGGTGCCAGGGGACAACACCTGAAACCTTCGTGGGTAACCTGTTCCGGCGTACAAGTGACAGAGACACGGGACACTTCCTTCGACGTCAAAGATTCGAGGTTTATTACTGCAGGGAACACAGAAGTCACAGCAAGTACAACACGTGCAACTTGGGGAGACTGCTTCAAATTGCTGCAAGTGGGTCGCTCCTTATATACATATTTCTCCCATACGTTTACATGGTACACAAAGGTTTACAACTTGGTTCCCATAATTATCCCCGAGAGGGGTCGCTTTGATGTATTCAGGGTCCGGAACATAAGTGCGGAAACATTTGGCGGTTCCCAACTGTAAAAGCCCATCTTCCCACCATTAGTACATTCCAATCAACAATAAACAGATCGAAGAGGGAACAAGGACAGGTGCAGAGGAAGATGGAAACAGTGGGGAGATCGAAAAGGGTGTAAAAGGGAAGGTATCGGGAAACACGAGCTACAGGCATCAAAGGGACGTGCCTAATGAGATGCACGGCTGAGACAATAGACCGGCACGGCAAGATGAGCCTTGAGCGGGGCCATCTGCCTTACAATATCATCCCCCTCATCATAAAGACACTTTCAAAGGAAATGTGTCTTCCGCAAATGTTTTGGGAATCCCAGGGTCGGCAGAATGTAATTCTCGGAGCAAGCACTCTCTCCAAGACGAGCTTTCGATCTTCGGCCACGACCCATTAAACAGAAATTTCCAATGTGGGGTACGACCCATATCGGAGGCGAGCTTCTAAGCTGTTTTTCACTCGTGAGCGCACTATACTCGACCTTACTCAGGACCCTATAGGCTTGTACCTCTTCCTCTGGGATGAGCGACGGCTCATAGATATCTCTATCCAAATCTTCTATCGCTATAGACAAAGGCTTATGATATGAGCCAGGGCCAGAGTAGGGAGAACGTGGCTCTCGACTGGGGTAAGAATCTAGTGCGCTTCGAAACATTGTTTGGAATGCTCGAGCTGAACCCTGGGAACTATACGGTAGGACCAGATATGGAATTCCCTTATCCGTGGTATGTGGCATTAGCCCACACACCCAACAATTAGTAGTATTAACCACTAACTGGTGCTGATGAAGGAGCTGGATAAAGGAATTATTTCGAAATTCTGCACGTCTAACCTGTTCGTGTTCGGGTAAGATATGGAAGGAATGAGGGGATGCAGTGGAGGTAAGCTTAGGATCAGAAGTAGGAGTAGGTATGGCAGAAGGTAAGAAGTACGACATCATGTAATACACCCCACCCGCCAATAGTGCAGAAACAGTCAAAAGCAATACGAACACTTGAAACATAAAACATTTGGTACGAATAAGTTGTTGCAGTTTGAATCTTTGCGCCTGAGCTTCTTCCAAGTCCATCAGCCTTGAAAACGCCATCCCCTATGACCGTCCGCAACGTTTCTTGACGTACTTCGTTCTGTGTAGTAGTAGTCAATCCCTAGGAGTTCCCAGGAACCGACGGTCTTCAACCTAGCGTCAAGACCTACTAATCAGAAGGAAGTACACGCGCGGCCCTACGGCCTTTATTCACAATGTATGTACAAAAAGTCTCTCAGCTGTGGAAGCAAAAACACATGTGGAACGAAACTCAATATATACAGAAACAATCACAATAATACGGGTGTTCAGACTGATCGTAGCATACGGGATAATGCAATTATCAAGGGGAAAACGGAATTTTTATTAGTCCTGAGTGCTGGATCGCAAAAAGTATCGGGTTTTCCCAGGACGTGTCTGTTCATCAAACAAAGGATCCGATGAGGGAACAGAGTTCTGCTGATCAGTCGAATGTTCTGGTCTTGAGTCTTTCGGTGACAAATGTTCAACGATGTCTTTCTGCTGCACTGAGGATTCTCCGACAGGTTGTGCGTCGCTAAAGGGTACAAAGGCCGGCAATCCTTCGGTTTCAGTTGAAGCAATGCCCTTCCTCACCCAAGAGTCTGCCGGCAAAGGTATAGGAACCTTCTTTGTATGGGTGGCATGCACCCAATTTTTCCGGCCTTCCAAACGAACGGCAGTTCTTGTGGCAAGGAGGACCTGGAAGGGTCCAGTGAAGCGGGGTTCCAAATTGTTCTTGCGAGCAAAGTTGCGAGTAACCACCCAATCTCCGGGTTGGAGCTGGTGGCCTGGACCCTCCGTCTGCGTCGGCAGTGCTTCGTAAACCTGTTGGTGAATTAACCTCAGTTTAGCAGTCAGATCATGAAGATAGTCAATCAACATTGGGTACTCAAGACTAGAAAACACACCCGGTCTAGGGACCCCCCAAACATTCGCAGGACGACCGAACACTATTTCATAGGGACTAAGCCCTACTCGGGAGTGTACTGTCGCCCTTGTTGACAATAAAGCTAAGGGTAAAGCGTCAGGCCATGAAAGACCAGTCGCAGCCTGAATCTTCGCCAGCTTTAGTTTAAGGGTGCCATTATACCCTTCAATCAAACCAGCTGACTGGGGATGATTGGCGCTATGGAATTTTTGATTAATTCCAAGGCCCTTACACACACTCTTCATCACACTCCCCACAAACTCACTCCCGTTATCAGACCATACAATCCGAGGCATTCCATACCGAGGAAAGTATTCCTTCAGCAGGATTTTCGCAGTCGACAAGGCCGTGTTGTCTTTGAGGGGGTAGGCTTCAATCCATCGGGAGAACGCGCAAACCACAACTAAAACGTATTTCATGTTATTGCATCTCTCCATATGGATGAAGTCTAATTGAATCACCTCAAAAGGACATGATGGGGGAGCAAAATGGCCGGGAGGTGTTGGGGTTCCCTTACCTGGATTGTACAACATACATACCATACAATTCTTAACCAACCGTTCAGCACATTTCGTGATACCATCATTCTTCCACACAGGGGACAGCAACTTACAAATACCTTTCACACTAATATGTGCTAACCCATGTGCCATCGTCACAACAGCTAGCACATACGCATCTGGCAACATCCATCTCTTATGTTCCGGCAAATCAACCCAACAACCATTCGCATCCAACTTTCCCGTACTTTCTTTCCACTTCATCTTTTCAGTCTCGGTGGCCTCATTCTGTATCGCTTTCACACTCTCGATAGTATCCTCACACATACCAGTCTCTGTAGGCCACCTAACCGGACTCGCCACATACATTCGAGTGCTAAGGTTCCGGGCAGTCTCCTTAGCAGTCTCATCCGCAAACGCATTACCACGACCGACATCATCCGTCACCTTACGATGTGCACTACATTTAACAATCGCTACCTGCTTAGGCAACGTAAGTGCATCCAAAAGATCATTCACAAGCTGACCATGCTGAATCTTCGTACCATGCGATGTCATAAACCCTCTCTCTCTCCACAATCGTCCAAAGCTATGGGCGACGCCAAATGCATATTGGCTGTCAGTAAACACATTCACACGTTTCCCTTTCGCTAACACACACGCTCTAGTGAGAGCAATCAGTTCTGCAGCCTGGGCAGAGTTCTGATTCAATCTTGCAGCTTCCACAACAGTATTCAAAGTTACAACAGCATACGCAGTAGTCACGTCACCATTTGGCAATTTAAAACATGAACCATCCACATACAAAGTCCCATCGGGATCATCCAAAGGAGTGTTTTTAAGGTCCACGCGACCTTTTGTTTCCTCCTCAGTCCTTAAATAACAGTCGTGAGCTGTTATTTCATCTGACTCTGTACTGATTGGCAATAAAGTCGCCGGGTTCAGGACATTGCAACGTTTTATCTGAATATGACTTGCCAAAAGCGTCAATTCGTACCCAGACAGTCTTGCACTCGTCAAGTGCTGAGTTTTCGTACGATTTAGGAGAGTATCAACTGCATGCGGAACCATCACCGTAAGCATATTATCCATGACCAATCCTGCTGATTGTCGGATGGACACCGCAGCTGCCGCCGTTGCTCTCAAGCAACTCGGCAATGTCCTAGCTACCGGGTCCAAGGTCGAGGAAAAATATGCACATGGACGTTGCTTTCCACCAAAAGGTTGCGTTAAGACACTCAAAGCACAACCTTCCCTCTCGTGAACATATAATGTAAACGGCTTGCTGTAGTCAGGGGTACCTAACACAGGAGCCGAACACAATGAGTCACGCAATTCAGAAAAACTCTTCTGACATTCTTCCGTCCATGGTAAAGGAGTTGAAACATCCTTGCACGTAAGAGCCACCAATGGTTTCGCTAACAGTGAAAAATTCGGGATCCACTGTCTGCAGTATGACGTGATGCCCAGAAAGGCACGCACTTCTCTTTGGGTTGTTGGCACAGTCATTCGCGCAATTGCTGCAATTCTCTCTGGGGTCAACCGCCTTCCCTCCTTTGACAATAAGTGACCTAGATAGGTTACTTCTTGACAACAATATTGGAGTTTAGAAGGTGACACCTTGTGATGTAAGTCACAGAGATGTTGCAGCAACGACACCGTAGCAAGTTTGCAAATGTCCTGAGTATCTGCAGCCACCAATAAGTCATCGACATATTGGATTAAGGCCGCACCAGCCGGCAACATAAACGCATCCAGTTGACCCTTCAAGGCTTGACTGTAAATCGATGGACTCTCACAGTAGCCCTGAGGAGCACGTTTAAACCGGAAACTACGACCACCAAGAGAGAAACCGAAAAGGTCTCTGCTTTCTTCAGCAATCGGAATACTGAAGAACGCATTCTTCAGATCGATCACCGAAAACCAAGATGCAGAAGCCGGAATCAGAGTCAGTAGCGCCGTGATGTCAGGCACAACAGGGAACTGAGGAATCACAATTTTATTTACCTCCCGTAAATCGATAACAAAACGATAAACAGGCGGTTTCGAGGGATCAGTACGTTTCAGAATGGGCAGTACAGGGCTATTGCACACGTTTCCCCGAGTTTCTTCAATAACGTCTTTCTCGATCAGATCATAGATGATCGCTAACAGTGCTCGTTCTCCATCAAGAGATATTCGATACTGGGGAATACGTGGCAATCGTACATTAGATTTCAGCTGAACAACATAAGGGGAGATGTCAAGCAGGCCCCCATCATTGGGACCTGTTGCCCACAAAGATGCAGGAAGAGAACTCAATTCCGGTGGAAGCTTATCAAGAGACAAGTACATAGGAGAGACAACCCTCTCGCCCAAAGTAAGCTTTACTCCCGTAGGAGAACAATACAAAGTTGCATACAAACGTTTTAGCAAATCCAGGCCCAAAAGATTTTCACCACAACCAGTAGTCAAAATCAACGGAGCTTCGAGCTCACGTGGCCCAATTGTAAGAGGCAAAGGGCGTGAAACTGGATTGCTAACAGGGGCGCCAGAGAATCCAACGGAAACATTTGTTAAGCCAGACAAAGGTGCGCCAGGGAGTTTCGAATGCATTATGGAACTTTTCGCTGCACCAGTGTCCAACAGAAAAGGCTCAACGACGCCCGATGTAGCAACTGCGACGTAAGGCCCTCTCTGATCAACCGGAACTGATACCACTCCCTCTCCTTGCCTATGGCTGTCCTAGTAATGACTGTCGTCAGTTCCCTGATCGACGTAATAATCGTCTACATTGTACTGCGCAGATCGTCCTTGCGAGGATCCACGTTGATCAAAACAATTATTGAAATTTGATGAGTTATCTGAACGATCATTTTGAGCACCACGACCCCTACCACGTGATGTCTGCTGAGAACCACCACGACCTCCTCTGGAGGAGTTACCACTATTACGATCATTTAGAACAGGACAGTTGAATTTTAAGTGACCCTCCAGTCTACAATAGGCACACTGATTGTACCCTAACGAAGATCTTTGGGAAGAGGAGTCATTTCGCGATTGCGACCTATTTGACTGTGGCTGCAACCGATTCCGCTGCGAATCATTCTGAGTCGAACGCGGAGGATAAGCCTGCTGCAACAACACTTTAGTTTTGAGTTCTTTCGTCTTTTTATCTGCACGGTCGTTCTCTTCTTTTTCTCTGTTCTCGTAATACTGTGCCGTAGCCAATATCTGAGCGGAAGTAGAAACAGCCCACGCACTTTCGGAATTTCTTAATTTATTGCTCAAGTCAGGCAGTAAATTTGAAACAAATTTGTCCACAAACAACCTTTGACCACCTTCGGTGCCCATATCTTGACCGCTGTGGTCGATGAAAGCCTCCTCGAATCTCGTAAAGAAATCCGAGACACTCTCATCCTTCTTCTGTTTGCAAGCGGACAGTTTGTCCCAATTCACCCTCATAGCAGGCATAAGCGTTTTCATTAGGGTAATTATTCTCTGAGGGAGATCAGTAATAAGCTGTTCAGGTTTGGCACCACCAGTTTGTCGTGCATCTGCCGCAATAAGAGCAGCCCAATCACCACCTAATTCTACCGCATGATTTTCTTGACGAATCTTTGCCCATACCGGTTGCGGTACGACATTGCCAAACAGCATATCGATATCGGCAAGGTTCATTATCGTAGCATCTACAAGCTGCGATAATTCTTTATAGTACCCTGCAGGATTTTTGCGAGGGTCAGGCAAAGATTGCTTTACCTGCAAAACTTCTGATCGTTTCCATGGGAGATGAATCCACACTCTCTGGAAATGTGGCGGAATAATAGGAACAGCCTGTGCATCACCAGGCATCCACACAGGTGGAACTTCGCGCATGGGAAACTGACCTGACGCATCAAACTGTCTTTCAACGTCCTCAACGAACAAGGCTTGAGGTATCGGAGAGGGACGAAGAGATAACAACCGTTCAACAGCGCGTCGAACGTTGGTGTCCACTATCATTCCGCTCGAAAACTGAAGCTGGAGATCAGACAAGGCGGTCAATACATCATCAGATGCATCGGCCGATATTTGATCGCGCAGAACCTTGCACATTTCTTCGAAAACGTATCTCTGTGTCGGTATATTGAATTGACAGAACGTATCAAGTACAGCACGTGGAGGATTTCTAAGAGGATATGTCATCCAACCCATCGCCATGTTATACAGCGCGGCACGCTCCCTGTTACCGGGAAGCTGGCTACGCCTTTGAGGACCGTCCGAACCAGCGGACTCAAGAATAGGTCCAAGAGAATTAAAGAAGTTAGCCGCAACAGGAGAGGTACGACATCGAGTAGACGGAGAAGTGTAACATAAGGGATTAACAAGAGAAGGAGTAGAGACAGACGAAGCAACAGGAGTAAGTAAAGCAGGAGCGGTAGCGGGAGCAGGAGTATGTGGAAGTACAAGCGAAGGAGCAGTAGGAACAGCCGTAGGCAAAGGAGCAGGAATAGTCGGAAGAACAGGTGCAGGTTGAGGAACAGGTTGAGGAACAACAGGAGGAACAACAAGAGGAACAGGAGCAGGGGGGGCCACAGGAACTGCGGTACCCTGTGCATACGGAGGTGGTGATTTCATAAGATAGGACATTAAAGGATCCTCAACTAATTCTTCCTTTTTATCCGACTCCGTAGGTAAAACGGGATAGCATTTATCTATAGACATACGCTGTAACCTATCAAATACTTCCTTTTCCTTATCCTCCTTATCACGCTGGAACTGCTCTGCTTTCTTTACAATGGTAGCCACACCATCTCTCTGATTACGTTTAGTCTGTCTGATCTCCTTCTGTCGGGCTTCTTTACGCCACAACCGAAAGGCATCAAACATGGCCGGCCTTGACTTTTTCTTAAACAATTTTGCCTCGAGGTTATCTAAAATCGGGGTCTCGAAACTACCATGAGGTGGCCAACTAAGGACACCATCTTTTTTGGTGTAACGAATCCAATATTCATTAAAGGTAATAGGACCTAGTCCATGTTTACTGTAGAGCTCATAAGTGGGAGTTCCAACCGGAGGTATCGGACACGAGTCCTCCAGTCGGGAATCCGTACCACAATGTCTGAAACAACTAAACAGAGTACAGCGACCAGGCATCTTGCACACTAGCCGAGTTTCACAAACTTCAAGGGTTACGGGATTTACCAAGTCCCAGCAAAGAGCAAAAACCCTCGGTCTTTGGCGGCTGCAGTCGTCAAATATCACAACAAAGTACCAAGAACCACAAATGCAATGGAACCATGCAACAACTAAGCACCCACAACCAAGAACTCTGGGAGCGACCCACAAATACTTAACTCAAAGATCGATGGCGTCACCAGGAAGGCCCGTCAATCGTCTCGCTATACCAAGATCTACGCCAGGCGCCAAAACAGGTCTACAGTCAGGGCAGCAGTCCGTCGCAGCCGTCAGGAGGCGGGAACCTTCGCGGGAAAAGTCGTCGGGCCACTTATTTCAACAACAGGATCGATGAAGCGGGGTGCACCTTCCCTCGGAGATTTCACACGAAGTTCCTCACGATCGTCGGGCTTGGACCGGTACCACTGATGCAGCCCCACGTTGGGCACCAACTGAAGGACTGGGTTCTTTAAGACCCAGCGGTGCCAGGGGACAACACCTGAAACCTTCGTGGGTAACCTGTTCCGGCGTACAAGTGACAGAGACACGGGACACTTCCTTCGACGTCAAAGATTCGAGGTTTATTACTGCAGGGAACACAGAAGTCACAGCAAGTACAACACGTGCAACTTGGGGAGACTGCTTCAAATTGCTGCAAGTGGGTCGCTCCTTATATACATATTTCTCCCATACGTTTACATGGTACACAAAGGTTTACAACTTGGTTCCCATAATTATCCCCGAGAGGGGTCGCTTTGATGTATTCAGGGTCCGGAACATAAGTGCGGAAACATTTGGCGGTTCCCAACTGTAAAAGCCCATCTTCCCACCATTAGTACATTCCAATCAACAATAAACAGATCGAAGAGGGAACAAGGACAGGTGCAGAGGAAGATGGAAACAGTGGGGAGATCGAAAAGGGTGTAAAAGGGAAGGTATCGGGAAACACGAGCTACAGGCATCAAAGGGACGTGCCTAATGAGATGCACGGCTGAGACAATAGACCGGCACGGCAAGATGAGCCTCGAGCGGGGCCATCTGCCTTACAATATCATCCCCCTCATCATAAAGACACTTTCAAAGGAAATGTGTCTTCCGCAAATGTTTTGGGAATCCCAGGGTCGCGAAGCGGACAACGTCCGTTCGCTGGCTACTTGAGGGCAAGAAACAAAATGGATGCCGTATCTAAGATGGAACCCGTGGGTACAGATGGATAAACCCACGAAACAGACGAACGGTTTAGGTTAGCACAGCGAAACTGCGTACACCCACTAAACTCGTCATTTGCGGTTCGTAGATACCAGACTCAACCATATTCGTGCGAGTCGAAAACACCACCTACAATCGTCACGGAACCTCACCTCGCGCATCGGATATTGGCGCGCCTTTCTCCTAACTGATGAATCAGGCTCAAACAACGACCTAGAAGGAGACTCACTCCTAAATGACAATAATGTCACAACTGCTCTCTCCACATCAAAACCCACTATAGTTCCTTTCGCAAACTCGGACTGCACACGGAACAACTCAGGCGGAGTCTGTCCCAAATCACCGTCTTCCCATTCTTCACGAAGGAAAGTACGCATCATAACAAATACATATCTTTGTTTCGGTGCTTCCCATTGACGGAAGACATCCATAACAGACTCTAAATCATATCTCAAAGGATGAGTAACCCATTTACGCGCTAAATGATCCAATACTTCCCGCTCATCGGGACCAGGCAATTGGCTACGCAATTGTTTACGCGCTGAAACAGGGGTCATACTAAATGACCCAAAGAGAGGAGACAAAAGACCAGTAACAGTATCAGTCATTCTCTGTCGAACAGAAGGAGAAGTTGACAAAAGAACAGGAGACAAAGCAGAATGAGAAGAAACCAACGTTGGAACTGTAACAGAAGGAGCAGATAACCCAGGTGTAGGAGTAGCAGACGAAGAAGGTAGCAAAGTCGGCGGCCCTTGAGAAGGGTGCGCCAAAGCAGTAGTAGCCAGTGGAAGAAGAGCTGGCTGTTGAGGAACCACTGGAGGCAAAACAACCGGAGGTTGCACAACTATAACTTGTGGAGGTGCTGTAGCACTCTGCACATAAGGGGGTGGCGAACTCAATAAATGCGACATTAAAGGATCTTTCTCAAGATCTTTCTTTTCATCTTGCTGCTGAGGTGGCAAAGCTGGATAGCATTTATCTATCGCTAGTTTATGTTGCCTTTGCAACTGCTCACTCGCTTGTTCTTCCTTATTATCTTTAAACTGTATAGCAGCTTGCATTATCGAGATACCCTTCTCTCTTTTATTTTTCTTCGCTAGTTTAATTTGTTTCTGTTTGGCTTCCTTTCGCCATAGGCGGAAAGAGTCAAACATTGCCGGCCAGGCTTTCTTTTTGAAGAGTCTAACTTCTAAATTATCTAAAATCTCCGTGTCATAACTACCATATTGGGGCCATTTTAGGACACCATCCTTCCTGGTATACCTAACCCATACTTCATTATGCATGATAGGGCCCACGCCATGTTTTACGTAGAGCTCATAGGTCGGAGTTCCAATCGGAGGCACCGGACACGAGTCCTCCAATCGGGAATCCCTATTACAACCACAACCAAATATCTTTCCAAGTCTGCTAAGACCAGGCATCTTTGCTCACTAGTCTAGCTTCAAACTTCAAAGGATTATCGAATACGATAGCCTCGTGAATACACAAGTCCCTCGGCTTTGGGGCCTGCAGGTACCAAATCAAAGCGATCCCGAAGGATACCAAAACAAACTTAGGACTGGGAGACGCTCCACTCATACTTAACTGAGGTATCGATGACGTCGCTAGAAGACCCGTCTATCGTCTCGCTTTACAAATCATCAAAAGGCTCCAAGACAGGGCGACAGTCAGGGCAGCAGTCCTTCGTAGCCGTTGGAAAGCAGGGAACTTCGCAGCAAAGACTTTCGGACCACAACGACATACAGGGGTCGATGAAGTGGTAGGCCTTCCTCCAGAATTTTCACACGAAGCTCCTCACAATCTCCAGGATTGGACCGGTACTGCTGAAGTCGCCCCACGTTGGGCGCCAACTGAAGAACCGGGATTTAAACCCCGCGGCGCAGGGGGCACACCCAAAGTCTTCGGGTCCACCTGTCTTAGAGTACAGAGACACGGGATTCTTCTTGGTGACGTCAAAGATCAAATTTATTAGCTGCAGCCAGTAACAGAGGTCCTAGAAGTACAACACAGTGTAGGTTCTCAGGAGACTGCTCAAATTCATAGAGCGAGACATTGTCTTTTATGCCAAAAATCACATTCCTGGCTAGCATCAATTACTTACAAACTGACCAATCAGAGGATGACATTACAGAGGTATCACATAATGACAAACCCACTTTCAGTTGTCCAGCCCACCAGAAATGACCAAGCAAATTCCAACATTCCTGTTCGATCAGGCCGGACAAACCCATCATAAAGACCTCAACCCAAATCAGCGATTAAGCCATAAAGAAGGAACAGAAACAGATGAGAAGCAAGATAGAGGGTGTGTGCGTGTGCCATAAATTTGGCAATGTCCTGCTCTTTGATCTCTATCTGACCAGCTGCCTAACGAGGAACTGGTTTAGCAAGTTTAGCCTTAGGCAACAGGGTCAGTTCACTCAGGTCAAACAGAAGTCAGCATAAACTCAAGCTAAGGTGCATGTGTCCCAAAGACTTGTTTGGCCCCAGTCATCCTGTAGTCATCAGCCTATGTGAGGGCAACCACACAAAATGGCTGCCGCACACAAAATGGAACCCAAGGGTTCAGACGAGATCGTCAAATACACAGTGGATCCATCGGTGTAACATGACGAAAACACTCATGCATGCCGCACTCGGCATTTGCGGTCTGCTGATACCAAAATCGTCTAGATACAACGACCTTTATTGAACAGGTTCAGGATTCACGGAACCTCATCCTCCACAGAGTGCATAGCCCCCATTCTCAATCAGCTTTTTATTATCTCGCTAAAGCCTCAGGAGTTCCTTCTTGCTATGAAAGGTCTTCAGTTTTTCACCTTCCTAAAAATAAGGTTTCCCAACCCATCTGTTCTGTCTAACTTTCATCCCATTTCTTTCTCTTCTGCCCCAGCTAAAATGCTGGAAAACCTGGTTAACACTCCGCTATCCACTTATTAGGAGGAGAATAATCTTCTTTACTGCACTCAATATCTTTCATCCTTAGTAAAGCACAGAAACCACTCGCTTGAGGTTGCTGAAATGTTCAGGTGTGCCCTTGATGAAGGTAAAGGTCCAGCTCTGATCCTGCATGACCTGTCAGTGGCATTCGATACCATGTCACATTCCGTGTCACATTCCACCTTGCTGCAGCACATTAGACGTTAGGCATCAGGGGGACTGCTTGGCATTGGCTAAAATCCTTCTTCGAAGGGAGAGAGCAAATAATTTGGATAGCTTCTCATGCCTTATCTAGCAAGTGACTACATTTAGGGGTGCCACAGGGCTCTGCCATTAGCCCTACATTACTTGATATCTATATGCCCCCACTTAGCTAAACTTATTTAATCCTATGCGTTGGTGACCATCTCATATATCGAAGATACTCAGTTACTCCACACTTTTGACACTTCTTCCACATGCATGGTTAAAAACTTTACTTCCTGTCTAATAGATGTTTTACGTTGGTCACATGAGAGCCACACAATGCAAAAAGAAATGCCAAGGACTGATTAAATGCCTGCTGACTGAAGGCCCCCTGCATCTGCCTCATTCTCCATGAACTTTGGAGTCAGGCTTGATGACAAGATCTCTCTCAAACCTTAAATGTTGTCCTTGACTGGGACATACTTTGCCTTGCTCCACACATTCAGAAAGTTCCTTGATTTTCTTCCTCAAGCAGCTTGAAGGATGGTTGTCCATGCCTTGATACCTTCTATATGGGACTATGTTACCATCTTGTACCTAGGCATACTGATGAGATGAATCAGAAAACTCCAAGTGGTACAGTCAACTGTTGCCAACCTTATCTTGGGCATTCCCAAGAGGGATTCCATCCCTCATCATTTGTATGTTCTTCACTGGCTCTCCACCAAGAAAAGGATTCTTTTCAAGGCTCTTATCCTCACACATCAGGCCTTTTACAAGTGTGGTTCATGGTATTCGATCAATAGGATTGTAAATTGGCATCCTTCTAGAACTCTCCGATCTGCCCTGGATTTGCTTGTTAGGGTGCTTCGATTTCTCCGGGTTCGGTATGGTGGGCGCTCTTTTTTAGTTCTTACTAGTAAAGAATGGATTCAGCTTCCCCCTTTTGCTTCAGGCTATTTCTCAGTAATTGATATTTAGAGATGCACTTAATATCCACATTTTCTCATCATGTTTGTGTGGTGGCAAGTGGGCGTGCCTTTACAGGTCTAGCGCTGGTACACTCCGTGGAGTAGTTGCACAATTTAGAAATCTTACATTCAATCATTTAGACCTATCAATAATATAACAATATTTGGTTGACCCAAGACAACTACAACGCAATAAGATTAACAATTTAACTTTCTCACATTACTGCAGCAGTCCCAAATTTAGAAAGGTTTTTAAACCTCTAAACCAGACTTTCATGCTTCCCAGCTCTGTATCTAGGAAGGAAACAGAACATTATCCAGTCTTGACTCCACCCACCATGAACTCCAAAAAAGTCCACAATGAAAGTATTGGCAAATAGTATTTTATTTTAATTGTTTTGCAAAAGCCCTGCACTCTGGAAATGGCCTACCGTCTCTCCTTGGGTGGCTTACCGTACTTATGATGCTATGGAAGGATTTTTCCTTTCCAACAATACCATTGCTTGCTCCAAATATACTCCAAATATGCTTACCTGTTATTCCAACCTTGCCACACAATGCAGAATCCCTGAAACTGTGTGATTTGTCGTGGATAAATATGGACAATGTGTTACTTCTCTCCTTTTGTGTTCACTTTTAATGGACCCAGCACTTCGTATCTAAATTACCAGTCTTTAAAATTGGTTTATGACTCTATTTGTTCTTGTTAGTAAGATTAACTTGCAATAAAGACAAGACCTCTTGACTTAAACTTTAATATCTGTTTTTGAAAACTTAAAAGATTTTATTGGGGTTACTCATTCAGGTAAGATGGCTCAGCAAAAAATGTCTTGCTGCTATAATTTGTGTGCAACCAGTTTCTCTCGAGTTGACTCCCAAGAGTACCTGAACACTGCCATGGTTGCCAAATTAATACATTAACTGGGGTAGTAATCACACCGGTTGCAGACAACGATACTCATTGGCACTTGCCTACAAGTTTGTGGTGCAACGCGCTATTTGAAAAGCATGTTATGATTGTCCCTGACACAGGATGCCTCTGCACATTGCAACAGGCATCAAGGCAATCATACTATACAGTTTTATTTCAGGTGGTTATCCCATGAGTACTTATTTCAGTCCCTTATGTGGTTTATTCTTTCGTCTTTTTTTCTGTGAAATGTTGTGATTTGTTAAAATGGTGATTAAAAAAGATTACACTTCGAAAAGCGAGTGAGATTGATCCCTCCTCCAAGTCTGAGCAGAAAGATGTTGTGTGCAGAATACCCAGATGAGACAGCCAACTATCAGTGGTGTTTCATTGTTGCATGGAGACTCTGAGACCCCGTTGGCAACCGTGGAAGAAATAATCACTAACACACCAACAGCAGTGAACCTTATAAAAAGGCTTCCTCATGCACAAACATCCACTTACTCCTACCTCAAATGCTGACAGTCTTGCATGTCGAACACCTACCTTAAAATGAACAGTTTGTTCTGGGCTATTCCCATTGGAGCAGGATCAAGACTTATTTGCATAGTGCTGCCCATAAACGGAGGTGGCATGGTGGGTGAAAAACAATGGACTGGGATGCGGCCAGAGTGATTGCTAGTGGCTGAAATTAATCTGATCTTTCCATCCGTCACCTTGTTGCTAAAGTCCATACCCTAAGTGCTCAGAGTCTGGGCCAGACTGGCCGTAGTGGGCACCGGGCAATCCCCCGGTGCGACGCATGGGCAGGGGGCCGGTTTAGAGCCCCTGGGGGCCATTTTATTGTTTTGCATAGCTGCAAAATCGGCCCAGTAACAACATCGGGTGAAAACCGGCGGTGGCAAAGAGCTCGGCGCCACCCACAACCCCCCCGAATGGGGGGGCGCCAAGCACATTGTCCGGCCCGGTGTTGGTTTCCTGTCCGGCCCTGCTCAGAGTGACACATGAACCAAGCTATACCCGACCAAAAAGCCCTAATAAGGGAGGACAGCTTTGCGGTTCGGTGAGGAACTAGCCTGACAGCTCGGTCTGAACTGGTCCTATTGAAGCAGGGTCAAGCCTGATTTGCATATTGCTGGGTCCAAACTGAGGTGGCATGGTGGGCAAAAAACAATGGATTGGGGTGCAGCCTGAGTGATTGTCAGTGGCTGAGATTAATTCAAGCATTCCATTCAACACCTTGTTGTTGCAGTTAAGATGAACAACACTCAGCAATGCTCATTTCATCCCCACTGCCTCCTGCTCCACACAAGCAAAAATCCAGGACTGGCTCGCGCAGAGAAACTGGAGGGATTAACTTCATAACTCAACTGCACTACAAAAATACCCAGCCTTCATCAGAGACAACCTGTTCTTCCAGACCTTGCTCAGCTTAATGAAGTCCAAAAATATATTTTGCAAGAGAACCTTCATAATTGCATCAAATATATCAGGACTGTAAATGAACCTCACAGTTTGTAATTAGCATTAAAATATTTGTGCTGCTTAATCTATCATCAGCAGGATTTGGCTTCAGAAAACAAGCTCCAGGCGCTTCTGCGTTGCAGCTTTCTTGAAGTGTTACAAAATAAAAATAGTCACATGCCTTGAACAGGAATCAAATGATCTGGATATCACTGCTTTTATAGCTTTGAAATTAACTATCAGTTTCATCATGAAAGAAAATCCGATTATAACTGCATTATATCATATATTGCATTGCATCATCTGTTTGTAATTTCAATTTAAAGACATTTGCAGTTAAAATGATATTGGCATGACTAGTATCCCGAAAAACCATTGATTTGTAGCATGCCCATGACACAATCTGTTAGTGGCTTCCCCAAATTGCAACATTATTATGATTGAGAACCAAGATTTGATTATAAAAATGATATGTTCACCCAAATAATAGAGTGGTAAACCGCTCGCATAGTATATTTTTCTCAGAACATCTGGATCACACTTTACATCTGCTAATATACAGGATCATATTAAGATTAACACGAAAGCATGGAGTTATGACTATTTTATTTTTCCCATTAAAGTGCTCAAAGAATGGGAAACAATCTGAGTAATACTTGATACAGAATGATTGAACTTTTGGTGCAACATAGCAAAGTATGCCAAGAGAAGTATGTATTTGACATTAACAATCTGAATGATGACTTTGAGGCGAGGAATCGAAAAGAACCATCATACAACAACATGTAAAAATATAAATTAGAAACTAGAGAAATGTCAATCCATGCTAAAACAGAAAATAATCAACATTCAAATGTGATAAAAAGATTGTATAAAAAGACAATAAAAAGTTATGTGTACTTATTTTAGGACAATATGACAATGTAGGTAAAGCAATCAGTGACCAGCAGAACTAGCGCCTCACCAATCAGATATGTGTTAGTCATCATCAAGTGTAGAAGGAACAGAAACAATACTTAATGCTCTTCAGATGAACCGTGGATGATAGTGCGAATAGATATATTAAGCTCCGCTAGGTAAAGGGATCTGAGGAACTAATAGGTGTCATATTTCCTAAGTTACAGAGGCATCTTTAAAGGAGGTACAAAATCAGTAATAATTAATATATTAAAACAGAGAATGATAGAGAGAAAATATTTGTTTCCAGTATGATCAGTATGATCAGGAGAATAATTGCTTTCTTTTATTTTGATTTAAACAGAATTAAGGAAATTAAATTAAAGAAATGCTTCTTGATTAATCTCAACCAAGAAGAGATAGACAATTGGCCAAGCAATGCAGAGAATGAGAACTAAGCTAGTCATTCAGGACCTTAAAACCTTAATGAATTTTCATTCTTTGCACAATGACACTACACTTATGAACTTAGCATGCACAATGATGTTATCAATTATGTCATTTCAGCTGTCATCAGTGATGCTATCAATAATTTCATAGAACATGTCATGAGTGTTGTAATATGTGAGGTCATAAGCAGTAAATGGAGAGGCCGTAATTTACAGTTACTTGAGTTAACTATAACTGGTGAATTTCAGTGGTTTTCAGCCGAAAATGTTATATTTTAACTGACCTTTTCACCTAACAATTACTTCACTTATTTTTTCAGGGAATGTCTAGGGATTTTTAATGTAAAGTAAGATATTCATACCTAACTAAAGAGTCAATTTAACCTTTGGACTTTTCAATGATTTTTTTTTAATATAAAGTAACATTATATTGCCAAACCAAACTCTGCCAACCACCCACCACGCATGGCCTGTGCTCACCCACCACAGCCGGCCAAACCCCATCCAACAGCAACAGACACCAACCGTCCCTACTTTTTAATTAAAAAAAAATATTTTCTCAATACCGCACGACTCCCGTGATAGTCCAGGACATAGGATTATTCGTGGGTCGTTCTCAAGGGGAAACAGATCCTTCGGTTATGGGTATGGTTGTAGTCCAGAGCAGGGTGGATTTATCCACAAAGACAGAGAGAAGGTGGACCAGGGTCAGCGGACTCGATAATTCTCGCCTCGGTGCCTACTCTAACCAGGGATCACACTCTAACCAGGGATCACACTTGGCAACTCTGGGCATTAGCTTGCCTCATCTCTACAACGGCCCTCCACATTCACCTGGGATGCCTGGTTTCACCTTGGAGATACCCAGTAGGGACCATCTCACAGGGATAGCCAGGACGGGTTCCCCAGCGGTCTACAGCGCCACGACGCCTCAGGGCAGCAGTGCGCTTTACAAGACACATACATTACATTACATTACATACATTACATTACAAGGTCACACGGATATGGAGTGGTGGAGTGGTGTGGCTCACTGGTTAGAGGCGGCAGACCTGGAAGCAGAGGTCGGCCCGTGACCAGGGTTCGATTCCCGACGCAGCAGGGTCTTGGGCCATGGTCAGCGGACTCGATAATTCTCACCTCGGTGCCTACTCCAACCATGGGTCCTATTCAGCAACTCTGGGCAATAGCTTGCTTAATCTCTACTAACGGCCCCATCAGCGCCGGGGATGCTTGTCTTCACCTTGGAGATGCCCAGGAGGGACCATCTCACAGGGAAAGCCAGGATGGGAACCCCAGCAGTGTACAGCGCCAGGACGCCCCTTTGCTGGGGCAGCTGTGCGCTTTACAAGTATACGACATTTAACATATCGGAGTGAGAGAAGAGCACGAGGAGCAGCATGTGAGTTTAGGCAGAGGCCTTTCAAATACCCAGACTAGCTCAGTATATCACTAGGTGGAGAGAAATTATGCAAGACCTGTGGGTGTTGAGGACGGTGCAAGGGCATCATATAGACTTTGTGGGAGTCCCAAGAAAGGAGGGATGTCCAAGAATTTTAAGGTTTACAAAACATCAGGAGGACTTGGTAACTCAAGAAGTAAAGGCATTTTTGGAAAAGGGTGCAATAGAGAGGGCAGTGGAAAGCTCTGGATGTTTTGTAAGCAACGTTTTCCTTGTCGAGGAAAAGGACTAGGGGATGAGACCCACAATTAATCTGAAAGAGTTGAATGATGGAGTGTATTAGAATCATTTCAAAATGGAGGGGATATACGTAAAGAGATGTGTTAAGAAAGGCAGACTGGTTGACGAGATTGGGACTGAAGGATGCTTATTTAACAGTCCCATCGGGTCTGGAGTACAGAGATTATCTTCAATTCAGGTGGAATGGGGACCGTTAGAGGTTCAAAATAGCACAATTCGGGTTGACTCCAGCGCCTTGGTGTTTTTCAAAGATCATGAGATCGGTGATGATGTGGTTGAGATAAGGGGGATATGGTTGATTGTGTATGTGGACGATGTGCTGTTTATGGCAGAGGTGAGGACATTGGCTTTGGAACAGGCAGAATTGGCAGTAAGGATGTTGGAAGATGTTATATTGATTTATAAAGCGCACGTATACCTGGAGGTGTCTTGGCGCTGTGGACAGTGGGGGTCTGCACTCACATCTAGTTCTGAAACAGCCAGGTTTTCAAGCCTTTCCTAAAGGAGGTGAGGGTAGGGGCGCTCCTAAGCTCAAATGAGAGAGAATTCCATAGCTTGGTGGTATAGAAGTGGAAACTGTGGCCGCCCCATTGTAAGGTGCAGATTTTTGGCACCTGCAGATGTTTAGTACCAGAGGAACGAAGATGTCTTGTAGGCTCGTACCAGGTGAACAGATTCTGCAGAAAGACCGGGACTTTTTGGCTCAGAGCTTTGTAGGTTAGAGAGAGAGCCTTGAATTTAATCCGTTGCTAGACCGGTAGCCAGTGCAGTTTACGAATTTCAGCAGTGATAGAGTTGTACCTAGGGATGTTAGATAGTTGCTGTGCCGCTGAATTTTGTACGCTTTGCAATTTTTTCAAACATTGTTTCTGTACATTTCCCAGAAGTCCGTTGCTGGATTAAGGATGTCAAGAGAATATCGTTATGCATTGCAGTATTTCTTTTCTTTTGCAACTTGTGTGATTCTAGCAATACGACTTGCCTAACCTTTTGGAAACAGTTAGAAATGAGCTTAACTGTTGGTTAGAAGCAGTGGTTGGGATTAGAACCTACTAACCCACCGGAAGGAATGCTACCCATTCTTATATGTTGGGTTTGTATAGTGTGGTCATATCGTGTAACTTCTTATATAAAGATTATATTCATTTTATAAAAACTTGTGTGGAGTCTATTTGTGGTGACATCATTCGGTTGCTGTGAGTGTGGTGGCACATATTGTACACTCGTGCCTTGGAGATAAACCTGGCTGCTCGTGCCAAGCTACTAAGAGGGTGAGCAGAGCTATCTCAGACTGTGTCCTTACTTAGCCTAACATTGAAACGAGGGGTCAGGGACTCCGGCCTCCAGTATTTGGTGGCGGCGGTAAGGACCCCCACTTCCAACACTTAGTAGATCAGCAGTTTCAGCAGGACATGAATTGATAGATGGGGTTCTAGTGGGACAGCATGTTTTGGTTTTGGTGAAAAGGATAGTTAAGAGTGTACATATGGAGTTTCCCCCCAAAGCTAAGTATGCTAGTTTATGGGATGTTACTCAAGTATTGAGGCAAGTGGAACATTGGGGAGTAAATGGATTCTTGGCATTCAAGAAACTGTCTTGGAAGTTGGTGATTTTACTTTGTTTGGTTTCTTTTAGGAGAGTTTTACACATTAGGGCAAGGGATGTAACTTCTAGGTATTTCCAAACTGGAGGTGTATGTTTTGAGTTGCGGAAAAGGACTAAGACTATGCCTAGAACTGTATTTTATCCAAGAATGGAAGGGCATGAAGGTTTGTGTGTGGTCCGATGTTTGAAATAATATGAGAAAAGGACAGAAAAGTTAAGACAGTGGGGATGTTCGCCATTGTTGATTTATTTTAGATAACCTTTTAAAACTGTGTCGGCACCTACTCTTGCTAGGTGGGTTAAGGAGGTGATGAAAATGGCAGGTATTGATGTAAGTGTTTTTGGAGCACATTTAGCCAGGAGAGTGATGGCTAGTAATGCTTTTTTATCAGGTTCCAGTTTAAGTAGTATCATGAAGGCTTCGAATTGTTCTTCTGATTCAATGTTTTAAAGTTCCTATTTTAAACCTGTGGAAAATGCTATACAAAGGGTGTTGGATGAGCTTTGAACATGTATAATATTGGCCTCCGTGGCTTGCCATAAAATGCAGATTTCCCACAGTTTTCATGGGAAGAAAATCATTTTATTAAAGGCACAGAGGCTAATATTATCCCACCCTACACTTTGCCCAGCCATTCTGATGTGTTTGATCTTGTATTTCAGGACAAAGCTGAAAGAACGATTTTTGGCATAGGATTAGGAGGTTTTTCACGGATATCAACAAGTTTGCTTTGGATGGATTTACAGATGTTTTTAGAATGAACTTGCAAATTATTCATAGCAAAAAAAGAAGAAAGATGACGGCGTGTTCAGTGATTTTATTGATGTTCAAAGTTCTAGAATCTTAATTTTTGTTCTAATTCTAAGTTATTGTTGCTGCTGTGTATGAAATCAATAAAGAGTATATGCATAATATTTGCCTCTGTGCCTTTAATAAGATCATGATTTGATTTTCTTCCAATTAAAACTGTGGAAATCTGCTTTTCCCCATAGATGTTATGGAAGGTGCCCCAGAAGCCAAAATGAGAGCATATTTTCTGGATATTTACATTATCTTTCTCAGCCATATGTAAATTAAGTACTTCCAACAGAAGCAGACTGCCACTTGATTCCCTTGTTTTTATTCTGCAGCCTCCAAGAGTGTTCAAAAGAACAACTAGAGCTCTAACAGTGTTACTTATGACAAAGGTATTGCACACCTGAAGCCATCTTGATTGAATCAAACTGCAAAACTTAAAACTTTAAATTTAGAAAGGAACACAATGAGGGGTTGTTTGTTGTAGAAGTAATGGTTAGTGCCATAGAAAAAAAATGGGGTCACATTTTAAGTAAGCTCTCAAATATTTTCCTTTTCTATTTCATTAAAACATTCTGAAATGCAGACTAAAACACTTTCAACAACAGCAGCAGACTGACAGTTAACTCTGGTGATCTGCAGCTTTACTACAGTGTTCTAATGAGCACCTAGAGTTCTAACATTCTGAATTTATGCTAAAAGTGTGGCACATCTGAACGTCATCTTGATGGAATCGATGTGGAGCACTTAAAGCATGTTCTACTAGGGATACTGTAGTAAATGAGGAAATTAGGGAACTTCATAACAAATAAGTCTCCCAAGATAGCCACCAGAGAAAAAAACAGCCCAAATATAGCACAAATATCACCCAAATGTAGCCCAAGTATAGCCCAATGACAGAAGTGTGCAAAACACTTAGGGGCACATGCATCAATCTAGGATTTTGCATTTCCTAAATAGCAAAAATTAAGGAATCGCTATTTAGGAATTGCAAAATCCTATGCATCAAGAAATCCTACAATTTTTTAGGATTTCTTAAATTTCGGAATTTGCGATTCCTTAATTGCGAATGGCAATTAAGGAATGGCATTACATTGATTCCTATAGGAATCAATGCCGTTTTGCATTTCTTTTTTTAGGAAATCGCAATTTGTTGATGCATTGCAAGGGTGCAGAGGGGGGTCCATAGGACCCCCCCCTGCACCCCTGAAATGTATTTTAAAGTGCATGTTTCACACACACATGTCCTAAGGACATGTGTGTCTGTAACATGACACTTTTCAAAATGCATTTTTGTGCTTTTAGAAACAATTTCGCAAATTAACACGAGGGTCAACCTTGTGTTAATTTGCACTTCCTATTTCAAAATTCGCATTTTTTTAAAAAAATGATGCATTGCATTTAAGGAATCGCACAAATGCGATTCCTTAAATGCATTTGCATTTTTAGGAAATGCAAAAAATACGAATTTTGAAAAAATGTTTCATGCATCCCAAAAACGTATTTAGGAAGCGCAAAAGGCCGATTTTACCGATTCGCACCATTTGCACTTCCTAAATAGGTTGATGCATGTGCCCCTTTATTATTATTTTAATTTTTTTGCAGTGTTATATAGCGCAGACTTGACCCAAATGTATTGGAGTGCTTTACATGTGCATCAGTTAAATTACACAAGGATACATTCATTTCGATTTTAGGCATGGGGAAATTAAGTGATTTGCCCAGAATCCCAGGCTGTTGAGTTGATCCTGAAAAGTAAACTCGAACCTCGTTCCCCATTTGCAAAGTCTGCAGCTCTGGCCGTAATGTGTTAGGAAAAAGAGAGGGGGCCCTTACAGACCAAAGGGAATAGGGCACTTACAAAGTGAATGAAGAAAGTTTCCCTTAGCTAAATTTCTTAACAGAGAACCCGGCTTGAGAACACAATCACCCTGATCCACTTTTATGTTAATTCATTTCTAGCCACACATTTCAAGATTAAGCCACATATAACAGGGAAGTCACTCTAATACTTAGTAAAAAAATATATGACATAAATGTATCATTCTCAATACAGAGTTTGTCAAGTTAAAAACACAGGAACGTCCCGTCAGTCAATACAATTGATATCACAAAATTAATAAAATCAAAAAAAAACAATAAATTATAAATCACAGTATGCATGAAGGTATAAAAAGAGTGAAAAAACAAGAGTTAGACAAAACAGCTCAGTCTTAACAATTTACACATCCGTAATAATGTCATATTAAGGGCATGGACTTAAGCAATCTATAATTAGCTTTTAAGGCACCACTGCCCCCTAGTCGGATTGTGTATACAGATATAGCGTCGACGCGTTTCGATGGAGAAAACCTTATAGATCCATCTTTTTCAAGACTCTGATATAAACACTCTGTATCTTGTAAAACATTTTCATGCAGACACCTACAATAAAATACAATCATTATTCTTGGTAGTATACGATTATCAATCAAGACATTTATAGGAACATTTTAAATGCCAGCAGTAACATGCTGTGGAACTTTCCCATTCCTCCACACCCCTGGCTAGACAACATTGTCTGTAATACAGTCCATGTTTAACTCCTAGTCCCTTCCAACCCAGTGCCTCCTAAACTCAGTGATATTATTTAACCTTTAAACATAAAACAACTTTAAACCACTTACAGTACTATGAGAGATGACAAACTTCCCTTTTAATGTGGCACAATCTTAGCACATTTCATTTGCTTCTTCACATCGCATTATATCTCTCATAGATCCACACTTCCGGCAATCAACATATTCGCAACTCTACATATTCTTTGGTGTCTCACCTGCTTATAAAAAAGGGGGAGACTCCCTTGGTAATGCTATTTCATAGTCTTTTACAGTTGCAATGGAAATAAAAGTCCCAGCTTGACGAAGGCCTCCGAGTAGCTGTGGACAAAAGGTCATGGGCAAAAATTAATTTTAGTCTTGTATTTTTACAAAAGTCCTAATCAGTGATTTGAGCTAAGGAGGGAGACCTCACCTGACTGCTACATATAGCGTGGGTTAAATAGCCTCTCGCTTCTAAGATAGTATTGTCTCTGTGTGTCTTATGGCGCCATCAGGGAGATTGATATAAATGGTCCCTTTACTCATTAGGGATCCTGTAAAAACAACACTTTTTTTATAATTCAACGCTCTATACAACAATTCAATGCAATATTCAGTATTAAAAGACAACACATATATTATTTGTGGTATTAAACCATAAGTTGTAGCTCTATGTGGCTTCTTTACTTGGTATGGCCATATGGTGATCTTCTGTTTACTAACATCCTTAAGCATGTTTAATAAACATTTAGCAACACTTTTTTAAGCGATGTTCAATATTTGAGGACCACACGTTTGTTAATTTTAGTATTTACTAATGGATTATGGCTCTAAATGCCCTTGTTACATAATATGGCTATTTCTTCACATCCTCTAGTGGTTTTGAAGCGTTCACAATTAGGAGGTCTAATCACCTCATGGTTACGCAACTTTCTGGCCACACTGTTTATAGAGCCAGCCTACTGTTACATAACTAAAATAATGGCTAACTTATTCAGCTCACTCCCGCCCCCCGTTTTAGTAATATCGCTAGGACTATATGAATATAAATAGTCCAGCTATCAAAATTGCAAACAGGGAATCCTGTTCTAATCTTCCCTGTCGTTGGGCGACACTAACTATGTACAAGATCCCAGGTAGTTATACTTGTGGAACTCTACGTCTTAAAACCATACACAATAGTGAATATAGAATGCAAGTCATACTTGCTTTCCTCTATTTTTACAATATCAAAGTGCCTGTCGAATGCTCCTTAACGTAAACAAGAGACATGCGATTTCCTCCCTCAATACTGCCGGGCTGCGTGATTTTGTCCGTTCACCTCGGTTTAAATACTGTGATCAATTATTTTAAGTATCAAACTAAAGCAGAATGATTCGATTAAGGAAATCAGAGGCCAGAATCTGGTCAACAAATTTAAACAAAAGTTTTACCTCTGACACCATTGATCATATACTCTTATTTTTGAGCACAGAAGTCCCTTTTATTGACTCTGTTATTTTTATAGCTTTTTTTGTTTTCTTTATACCATTTTTTGCTTAAGTTAGGCTTGTTAACACTCTATATACATGAGATACCTTGATATTTCATTTCATTACATTTTGCACGAAAATATATACAGAGTATCTTGATTATTCAAAAACATGTAAGTACAAATTTTACATATAAATAAACATCATTGTGCTTACTTCCATTTATAGAAACAAACAAACAATACAATACAAAAACATGACCCTATTAATGTTTCTCAAATCAAAAGTCCTACTCTACTACCAGAGTTGGGGGCAATTTCTCTTGGTAGTTTTATCTATTTGGGTCCTTATAAAGTTCAGAGCCTTTTCTTGAGGGTGACCCAGCTAAATAATCTGGCTCCACTACGTTAATTTTAGCTTTTCAGTCCAAAATCTTTCACTCTGATACTCTATAGTTCGAATTTGCTAGTGCGCGCAGTGCATAAACTGGTTCCAGGTTAGCTCTGAGGTAACTTCCGGAGCAAACGGGTTACGATCAAAGCAGTAATCGATTTGTAAGAATAGACGCCATCTTAACATTGGTGAAGAGGCTAACCTAAAATGCTCTTTTCACCAGGTTGTAATAAAGGACATAAAAGAATTCACTAATATTATAAAAATGTTTTATCGATCATAACATACTGCAGGGGCACGAGGTCGGAATCGTGAATGTCGCATGGTTCAAGATCAGTATTCCGATTGTGGGTATTATTTACGGATTATGATTAGGGGCGGTCTACGGTGTTTAAACAGAGTCTAAACTTTTGCAGATATTATAAATTGCAACAAGTAGATTTAAAGGACTTATAGACATAACAGCGTCCTCTCTATTTGGCATTTCGTAATTTGTTCCATGTTAATTGCTACCTACGCTAAAACATGACTCTCCTCAATAATACTAGGATTCAATACCTATATGTGTCCACCTCTATTTACTAATATTTACCAGTGGCTATCTTAATACAGGGATAACTCAAAGGATTCTATAAAAGTGGGGAATGATTATAGGATGTATATTGTAAAGGTGATTCACAAAAAAAAATGTATTTCCCTAGAAATCCCAAGTCACCTATTCCTGACTACCCATTTAGCCATATATATCTGTTAACTCATTCAGTTATCCTTTATCAGATTGGTTTGTCTACTTATCCTATTTATGTGATAAATTACATCCAGTCTTCCTTACTATTCAGCCCCTTGTTGATCGTATCCATGCAGCACATAAACCACTGTTCTCTCATTTTCCTTACTTTTTCCATATTACCCCCACGGAGATTGATTTTGATTTTTTCTAAGATAAACCACGTCAAATCGTCACATTTGTGGCTTTCTTGTAAAAAATATGCTGTTAGGGGTGTGTTCGCCTTTTGGTGCGGATAGCAGATTTATGTTCAGTGAGTCTGAACCGTAGTTCACACCCTGTCTCGCCCACGTAGTCTAGGCCACATGGGCAGATCAGGAGGTAAATAAGACTCTTGGGGCCAGATGCATCAAGCGAAATGCGCTCGCAAAAGGGCCAGATTCTGAGAATCTGGCCCTTTGCGAGTGCAATTTTTGCATTTGGGATGCATCATCCCAAATGCAAAAATCGCAAATAGAGAATTCGCTAAATTGCGATTGTTTGCATTTAAGGAATCTCAAATTGAGATTCCTTAAACGCAATGCATGAAAGTATCAAAAATAGCGAATTCGCTATTAGGGCACGCAAATTACCACGAAGTACAACTTCATGGTAATTTGCAAAAACTTTGAAAAATGCACTTTTGTGCATTTTTCAAAGTTGTATGCCCTAAGGACATGTGTGTGCGCAACATATGTGCACAGATCAAATTCAGGGGTGTAACAGGGTGTCCTTTGGACACCCCTGCACCCTTGAACTCGCAATCTAAATTTGCAAATCGCTAATTGCGATTCGCAAATTAAGATTGTCTTCCCATTCATTCCTATGGGCCTCCTGGCCCATAGGAATGAATTGGGAGGCATTCATTAATTGCGACTCGCAATTTGCGAGTCGCAATTAAGGAATTCTAAGGAATCGCTATTTTTGTAGTGATTGCTTGATGCATTCCATTTTGCCATTCCTTATTAGCGATTCCTTATTTTTCGCAAATAAGGAATCGCAAAATGGATGCTTGATGCATCTGGCCCTTGGTTCTGCAATTTGTCAAATCCTTAGAATAATAAGTCTTTCCCTTATATTCAATTGATTTTCCTACGGAACATTGCTCACATATTGAGCAGTTACCGCATTTATTGTTGCCAATTGCTCTTGTTTGGGACATAGTGCTCTGAAAACAGTCCTCTTTGTCTTGATAAGTGTGTACTAAGGAGTTTCTTAAGTTTGTGTTTCGTCTAAACGCGAACAGGGATTTTTCAATGGGTTTTTTCCTCTCGTCGTTTAGGATCTTCCAGTTTCTGTTAATAATGTTTTTGATTTGATTACTCACATTAGAGAATTTACTTACAAAGACAATTTTTTCTGTGGTTTTTTTGGTGTTCTTATTCCTATTCATATCAAGCATAGCTTCTCAGTTATAGAACCTGTCTCTTTTAAATTAGCTTTTTATACATTTTTGGGGATATCATCTATCCGCTAGCTTTTTTTTAAATATGTCAGAGTGATTATAAAAATCATCCAGTGATGTGCAATTCCTCTGAAGTCGCAGAAATTCCCCAAATGGGCTGTTGTCTTTCTGCGATTTCGAATGATGACTCTGGTAGTGTAGGATGGTATTTTTGTCAGTTGGCTTGCTGTATAATTCTACTGCCAAGACATCATCCACACTTTTAATACATATGTCTAAAAAATTGACATGGATATTGCTCCAGTTTGAGGTGAATTTCAAATTGGGATCGCCCAAATTGAGCCAGGCAAAAAATTGATTGCCTGGCTCAATTTAGGCGACCCCAATTTGAAATTCACCTCAAACTGGAGCAATATCCATGTCAATTTTTTAGACATATGTATTAAAAGTGGATCAAGGCGATTGTGTTCTCAAGCCGGGTTCTCTGTTAAGAAATTCACCTAAGGGAAACTTTCTTCATTCGCTCTGGCCATAATGCCACATCCTCTCCCTTAAATGTAACATATAATAAAGTGATCAACTGGATTAAAAAAAATGTAAAGATAGCAAATGTTTTAAAAGTGCTTTGTGCTATTTGAGAAAATATGTCCTCATTTTAGTTGTTTAGAGCACTAACCATAATTTCTATGGGGATAAGACCCTTTCATGGAGGAGGGTGCAGAGGCAACAAGCTGACCACGGTGGGCAAGCGGGGGAGGGGGGCAGTGGCAGCACAACGGACCACGGAGGGCAGAAGAAAAGGGGGCAGAGGCAACAAACCACCATGCAGTACAGGCAAGGCTGTGGCAACAAAAGGCCATTGAGGGCAGAAGGAAGCAACAGCAGCTGTACAACCATACATGCCAACAGACTTGTTTCAGGCAGGAGGATCCTGGTGTTTTTAAGTCTAAAAGGGCTTTATTTGTATCTGTCTCCTACCTAAAATCTTCTTTTTTCAATGTAAGTCAATGGAGAAAATCAGTTCCCCTGTTTTTATTTCAAAATCTTTCTCTTACCGAGTTCAAAATGTTGGCAAGTAAGGTACATTGGATCACGGAGGGCACAAGGAATAGGTTAGGGATATGGACTTTGATAACAGAGAGCAGGAGGGAGATGAGCAGGGGCACCAAGCTGATCTTACAGGGCAGGCGTGGCAGCAGAACATTACACCACATAGGGCAAGGAGGATGGCAGTGCAGAACAACGGACCATGGAAAGCAATAGAGAAGGGACAACAGAGAGAAGATGGGAAAGAGGCAAGGGAAGCAACCTGGCCATACCAGTTCAACAGGAGGGAAAGTTGCAGCATAAAGGACCATGAAGGGCAGAAGGGAGGGGGCAGGGGCACAACATCAGACCAAGCAAGGCAGGTAGGAGGATATTGAGGTCTGCACATGGAACACGGAGGGCATGGGGCATGGGGGAAGGGCAGGAGCAGCAAGAGGACCATGGAGGGCAGGTGGGAGGGGCTGGGGCAGCACAGCAGAACATGCATGGCAAGCGGAGTGTTAGTTGCAGCACAACTGCCATGGTGGGCAAGAGAGTGGGGGCAGAGACATGCACAAAGGACCATGGAGGACAAGAGGGAGGGGATATGGGGCATGGAACTAGGAACTTGGGCAGGCAGGGTGAAGGTGGCAGGGACTGGTGGCAGCCATCTGACCATGCTAAGCCGGTGGTAAAGGCAGTGACAGCTCAAACGAACGCTCAGAGTAGATAAGAGGGTGGCAGATCCATGAAATATGGTGGGCAAAAAGGAGAGAGCGGGTGCATGCACACAGACATCGGAAGGCAGGGGGAAGGAGAGTGGGAGCAAGAAGCTAAGCAGGAGGGCAATGAAGGGGCATAGAAATGGGCTACAGAGGGCAGGAGGAATGGGAATGGATGTCAAGCTTAACCGAGGGCAGTGAAAGGATATCGGACCATGCAGGGCATGAGGGAGGTGGCTGGTGTGGACTCGGACAGCAGAGGATTGACGAATCACCCAGAAACTTTCTATACGGCAGCTGAACGGACTGTCATACAAATTTTGAAAATGTCATGAACATTCATCAAACGGCGCCAAGAATATTGGTGAAACAAAAAACACTTTTCCTATGGAAACCAAGTCCTACCCATAACTATCTACTGGCGACCGCCAGTAGGTAATATATAGATCTATATATATGTGTGTGTGTGTTAGTGTGGGTGCGTGCGTGCATGCTTGTGTGTGTGTGTGTGCACGCGCAAAGTGAGTTAGAGAGCAGATAGAAGTAGAGAAGAGTGGTATGATTCCAGGTATTTTCAGAGTTACAGCTGTATAAGGGAGGGCTGTGCTTTATATAATATGTATTACAGGTGAAAGGAGGTACTTGAAGGGATTCAGAAGGCAACATTTTATTAAGATAATTTGGAATGGGTCCACCTCCACAAGTATTTCAAGGGATTTGGTGGAGCAGAAGTTATATTCCTAAAGACTGGACACCAACAGTAAGAGCTTCTGTTAACTCCCTAGTGGACGACTGTAACTCCTTAACACCTTGGCTGCTAGGCGTTTTCCCGCTGTGTGCTGGAAATTGCTTTATTACTTTATTCATGACGAGCTCAGCTCGTCATCAGCACAGCTCAACTGTGCATCATGACGAGCTGAGCTCGTCATAAGCATCGAAAGGGTTAATAGAAGGTTCCCCTAGTTACAGTTTTGTCATCTTCATATAGCTCAAAATGTCAGGGAAAAGCCCGGTAAATACAATAATATCAACCTGTTTCTGCCATCATTGAGTAAAATCTAGCCTTTCCTTCAATGGCGCCACCAGAAATCAATCTTTCAAGCTACTGTGCACTCTGGATTGTACTAATGTGATTCTGTTTCACTAGGAAGTTCCAAACAGCTGAATTCTAAACTTCACTTGATACAACACAGTGTAGAGCAAATCATTTTTGGACTCCAAAGACGTGACCACATCAACCATTGTTGGCCAAGTTACATTGACTAATGGTGCAGAAAATAATTTTAAGCCTGTGTTTGACACAATAGATGTTCTATCAGTGTGGACCACTTCATTTACATCAGAGGACAAAAAGACTGCTGTGATCTGCAGCTAAGGAACAACTGGTGATTCCTTAATATAAGAAGGAACGATGCGCAGACGTGCTACCTCGTTCCAGGATTTTAAGGCGTGAAATGTGTTGAAATCTACTCTTAGTCTGACATTCATCCACTTGTCCTTCAGAAAGGAGATTAAGACCCCACTCCATAGGTCATAGGACATTTTGCCGCACTCTGAAAAAGCACCATTAATAGTAACCAGTTATAGTGCCTGGACGCACTTTGGTTGTCAGCTCCGCTGTATACAGAAACAACATAACAAATACCAACCATAGAGGGAGAAGCCGCGTACTCGCTGCTGTCGAGAGCTTTACATCGGTTACTGGTGGGCGACCTCATTCGCTCTATTGCTTGCCTCATAAAGGTCTTGATGAATGTGCCTCGAGGTACATTGCTTCTATATTATAGGTTATAGCCCAATATCGCACCTGCCATTTTCGCAGTAAGCAAACAGTACAGCTTTCTTTGCCTTTCAGTGCCCAACTTCCATTTTAAGTCCATTGGTGGACCCTCCTTTTGGATACAGACCCCTTCCTTCGGGAAGTTTCTTCCAGTGGATATTGGGTTCTCACGCTGACCGTCTTCAAGAAAAAGCTGATGCTTAGTAGGCCGCACTAAAATACCCATTTTGAAGGTAAGAGCCATATAAATTATGTCAGTCAGTCTGTAAATTAGCCAGACAGGCCCTTTAATCCATAAGGCATTTCCCTGGTGCTTTGAAGTAGTGAGAGAAAATAAAAATAAAATAAAAATAGGGTAATGTTATTATCCTGCTGCTGAAGCTTTGCGTGACGATGCGCGGTTACTCTGCGCACAGAGCAGGGCAGGGTAGGAGTGATAGCACCCTCCTAAGTGCGCAATGACTATTTGGCCGGCCGAACAGTCATGCGCGCTTTGCATGTTCACCTTGTGGGATGCATTGCATCCTGCTTGAAGAACATGCCCAGGCCTCAGATCAAGCACAACTCTGCATTGCAGCGTTGTGATTGGTCAGGGGAGCCTGGGTGCCTGCTTCCTGTTCCATTCCCGTTGCGAGGAGAGATGGCGGAGAGAAGCAGCGGTAAGGCAAGTTTTTCTCTTTTTTTTATAATCCCCTTACCTCCCTTTGCCCCCTGCCCTGCCACCCCCAATCTGTGTCAGTCACGGTGGAGGTGGTTTAGAAAGCCCAGGGGTGTTCAAGGTGCTTCTGTCACTTTCCTCAGCTCAACGCAGAGAACTGCAACAAGCACGGGGAGGCTTCAAGAGAGAGTAGTGAAGTAGGGGGAAAGGAGAGAGAGAAAGAGATCAGAGTGGGAGAATAGAGGGAGAATTGGAGAGAGAGAAAAAGAGAAAATGGATGCATGGACAGAAAGAGATTGGGTGAGGAGATAAAGGAAGCTGGGCTGGTTTGAGCAGTTTTGCCAGGGCTGCTGTTGGTTCCTCAGCCCGGCCTTGACTACATACCTACAAACGCCTGTTCTCTGCAAAATTCCTAACATGAAATCTATTCCCATAAATCCATGACATTCATAGGAAGCCACGTGACCGCTCCTCCCCAATAACTCCAGAAATATGTGCCGCCCCCCGGGCTCTGCCTGCACTTACCTATTGTTTTATTTGTGGTGATTATCTCTTTTGAATGTACACCATTATTACCAGCTTAACTCCTTCAGAATGCTGTGCATTTACAAAGGGCTCTGCCGTGACCGCAGCGCGCATTTTGGCGCCAAAAAAGCAAACACATAAACATATAACAAACGCATCGCACAAAAGAGGTACCGTGTATCCGTCACGTGCCATCAGAGCAAGTTTGAAAGGCCGGAATCGGAAGAGCCCAATTACATTCCCATTTTAAAAACCACTGCCGCATTCCATGCCCCCTGGCAGCATTCGGAGCGCTGGCACGAGACGCTTCCCTCTGCCCTTGAACAAGTCCAGATACGGGGCCTGACAATGCGACGTGACCTATTTTTAGCCGGGAGAGCGGCCTTGACTTCAAGCCGCTAGACGTCTTCCCAGATGGAAAGGACGCACCTAACCTGAAAAGTCAACAGGGCCCGTCTGATTTACAGACTCAACACGCCGGCTTCACAGGTGCTCGGATTACTTGGTAAACACCAGGGAGGTCGGTAAAGGGTGGGAATAACGGCGGAGGAGGGAGCTCGAGTGGGAACTCTTCCCAGGAATGGCTGCCCGTCAGGCGCGCGAAGGGGGACACGAGGAAAGGAGGTATTTGAGAATAAAAGGATGCGGTCCAAGGGAATTGTGTTTTCGTCTTTGTGTGACCACACAGGGAGGCCTCCGAGGGGCACAGCACAGCCTTTGTTTGCAAGGAAAGGAAATAGAATTATGAGTAAGCTGTTGTGACGTGTTGGCACACTGTCCTTTGCCACACGCACGTGCCCAACAGATGTGTCAGTTGCTTAGACAGCTGTCGGTTTCCATTAGGCTTGGAGCCATTGAGTGCATCACCATTTTGTGTACCAGGATAACAGGCCCGGTGTGCCTGTAAAATACCTTATCCAGCCCCCGCCATTACTCAATGCTGAAGACAAGGTCTGCCAGGGCAGAGACTGCCCTCACGGATGTATGACGTTACAATGCATACATTCACAATGCATACCATTACAACAAAACTTTTACAACGCAGGATCCATTACAACGCATGCCTTTACAACGCATGCCATTACAACGCAGCTGCTATTACAGCGCATGCCATTACAACGTAAGTATGGGTAAGTATTTTTTTTAATTAATGGGAATGTAATAGTAGTGTAAGTGTTGGATAGTGTAGGGGTTAAAATTACAATTCTAACTCCAGGGGGGTGTGATAGTAGTGTAAGTGTTGGATAGTGTAGGGGTTAAAATTACAATTCTAACTCCAGGGGGGTGTGATAGTAGTGTAAGTGTTGGATAGTGTAGGGGTTAAAATTACTATTCTAACTCCAGGGGGGCGTAATAGTAGGGTAAGTTGTGGATGGTGTAGGGGTTAAACTTTAATTAAATACTTACCCATACTTACGTTGTAATGGCATGCTTTGTAATAGCAGCTGCGTTGTAATGGCATGCGTTGTAATGGCATGCGTTGTAATGGATCCTGCGTTGTAAACGTTTCGTTGTAATGGTAGTGCGTTGTTTTAGTTGCGTGTAATGGCTGTTTCCCGCCCTCACATATGTAGAAAATGTACAGTGCCGTTGGAAGCTGGGACAGCATTGTTACATGCAAAACAGGAAAAGGACACATGCCTTGGACTGATATCACACCTGGTACACCTGTACTGTCTAGGGGGAAAACTTGTATTCCCTCTGTTGAGCTGTACCTTGAGGGACCCCTGCTTTTGTGGAGTACGGTTTGGACTAGAAAGGTGGGGTATGGATGACATTAGTTCTGTTTCGAAGGTAGAACGCGATCCAGTCGAGAGCAGTCCCCTCTATGCTGGCTTCGTAGAGTCTTTCTATTTGAGTGTCATGGTCAACTGTGTCAAAGGCAGCTGAGAGGTCCAAGAGAAGTAGTGCAGCAACCCCGTTCGGGTCTACTCTATTTTTAAGGTCATCCCAGATGGCGATGTCTAGACTCTTCTCTCTTCTATCCCTCCATTGGCCTTTGCAATCCAACTACCAGACTCACATGTTCACCGCTCAAATTAATTCATATTTCTCTATACTAATTCACCACTAATCCATTTTGGGTTTTGGAGTACCGTGCTACTCGACAAAAAGTGCTTTGATGCCTCTATGGGGTTAGTAAGTGCTACATAAATAGAATTACAATTACAATTACAATATCTGAAGAAAGCTGTGAAGATGGTCCCTCCGTCACCTGGACAAACACTCTATGGGCCTTATTATGAACAGTTCGGTACTCCGAGATAGCCCTTTGCAAGAGTTACTGGCCACCTCAGGATTATGAGTCTTAAGGGAACTCGGCTTCGCCCAGATAGAGTTTGACAGATGAGCGATGTCTGTCATAAACAGAGGGGTGCCCTGTCAGCTTTATTAGAGTGTAGAGGACAGTGGCTCAACACAGGCTGCTGCAGTGCGGGGGGGCCCAAGCTGCAGGGGGGCTTCTCTATACAGTACTCTGGTCTGAGAGCTTCTGGAGCGGGGGCCCGTCTGTGTACCTTGCAGGAGGGCCAATGTAAGTTTTGTTATGCCACTGGTAGAGGGCATCTATGCACTGCAAATATGGCAGACAGACACCCACCTTTGGTGGATATCAGTAACCCCCCCAAGCCAGCAGGCCTCACACACATTCCTTATGCACAATATTGTGGTATTAAGTGAAATGCTGGGGTGTGACGATGAGATTTCTTATCAGAAAGAAATTGGCATCACCCCTAGGGTATGAAAACAGTACAATAGACTGGCATCACCATCAGCTTTGAAAAAGTCTGGAATTGACAGAATAAAAGAAAGAAATACCTTTTATTGCATGATCTGCTGTAATGTCCCCATCATTTGCAATTTCCCTTAGTGTTTTTAGAGTCTGACGTGAGTACTTATCAGTTTGCATTCCGCCGAATGCGACATTGTATGGATTTTACTCACCGGCGTGAAGGCTTCGCGGCCACTTTTCCCTTCACCTGACCTCGGCCAGATTCCCGTCAACTGCCTTATGCCCGCCTCCCTTTAAAAAGTACCATCCTTTGCCGTTCATAAGATAATCATTTTTTCTTTACCACAATGTACTCCATTTTGACAGCAAAGCATAATCAGTAAAGAGAAAGGAGGAGACTAAAACCCTCATTACAAGGAAAATGGTCATCCGATGGAGCTCCTGCACCTGAGGATTACTGATACTGTGGGTATCAGTAACTCCTAGGTACAGGAATTCCTCCTGATGACGTTTTCTAATGCCTTAAATGTTGAAACACTCCATAAAGTAAGGCACTTTTGCCCACTGACATTTCTGCAGGTTTTCTGCACACCTCCTGACCGCAATTTGTTACTATCCAAAGTTTAGTTTAATAGGGTCTAGAGCAGGCTTCTCCAATGAGTAGCTCATGAGTACTGGTAGCTCTCCATCTGTCTATAAGCAGCTCTCCTCTGTTCATCTCTGCTTACTAAATTAGAAGCTTTTGCTTCATTGCATTAATATATGCATACAAACATAGAAAAAGGTGTTTTTGGGATGGATATTGGGTATTTTAACAACACATAAGCTGATTTTTGAAGAAAAATTGCTGAATTTCCAGAATATATTGAAAACTGATATTTGACATATATCATGTGTCATTAGGGAGTTCTATTATCAATATTATTCCCTTTGTGATAGGGATATTGCTGTTATGGCTGCTATGAATTACCCATGCAGAGGCATTCCAAGTTGAGCAATTCCTTTTTACAGTACTGTGAATGATGGTCTCTAATTACAACACTAATCTAATTAGTAGCTCAGGATAATTTTCATTGAACATAAGTAGCTCTTTTTTAAGATCAGGTTGGAAGCCCCAGGTCTAGAGGATGCAGCAGGAAGATAGATGGGAGGTCAGATAGCCTCACAGGAATAATGTTAATTTAAATATTTAGCTGTGTGTCTGTACATAATATAATCAAAGTGCAATACTAAAGGCAGAGCTGATGACACAGATGGCGTTGAGGGTGCACGGAAAATTAAGAGAACAGATGGGCATCGTGGTCTCATATAAACACAATATCTCTTGCTCTCTGTCTCTCTCACACAAACCCACATTTACGCATGCACGCACATACACTCAGGCAAATATCTGTATATAGTAATTTATTGGACCACAGGGCAAAAGAAAGTTGGAGCCTGAGTACAGTCTAGGTGGTTGCAGTAGGTAGGAAAATGGGCAAACCAGTTTGGGGTGGTGGCTTCTGTAGTTATTTCTCTAGATGTAGCTGTCCACTGTAGCTTTAATATCAATGTACAAGGAAAAAGACACATTTGGAAAGTAGGGCCCTCGTTTCCAATATGGCTGTAATATCAGATATCAGAAACATAGCGTCTGTGTCCGTTTCGTATTCCAAGTTGTGCAAAATTACCACACTCCCAAGTAGCTGTGTATACGTATTTCTCTGGATATAACCTGGAGTGGGGGTTAAAGAACTATGAACAGTGGAAAATGTGAGGAAATCAGGGGAAGTATCTCCAGTTTGGGATGTTATTCCCAGGGTCGGACTGGCCTATAGGGCAATCATCAGTGTCCGAAGGGATGTTCAGTGTATGGACTGTTTTATGGATGTTTCTGGGGAGGTTTTATAGTCTGGTGGGTCGGCTTTTAAAGTTGATTTCTCTGATATTACCAGGGCTTTAAGTGGGCCGAGTCCTGTCAGTGCTCAGCACCAGCAGTTGGTAATGGTAATGATAAAAAGTATTTATAAAGCGCTAACATTCATCCTAAAAGGATATCATGGCGCTGAAATAAACAATGTACATATAACTGGTGGTTGTTGATGGTGATTTTATGATTTAGTGAGTATTAGGGAACAGTGTTGTTTTAAGTTTTTTTCTAAAGGTAAGATAGTTATCAGTAAGTCTCAGATCTGTCGGTAAGTTGTTCCACAGGTTTGCAGCTAAATGTGAGAAGGCACGGCCACCCGTCCTAACCTTCTTTATTCGAGTAGTTATCGCTCTTGCTGTGTGTTGGGAGCGAAGATTTTATTAGGAACATAGAAATTGATTCTGTTTTTTAGGATGGTTGGGCCTGTTTTGTGCAATACTCTGTGGGTGATGCACAGCATTTTAAAAGTGGCTCTTTCTCTCATTGGCAGCCAGTGTAAGGCTCTCAAACAACTTGTAGCGGAGTCATATTTTCTTTTGTTGCATACAGCTTTTGCTGCCGCATTCTGAACAAGCTGTAATTTTGAGACTAGGTAATCTGCCATGCCAACGAATAGGGAATTCCCGTAGTCAAGTCTACTAATTAATAGTGACTGTACTAGGATCTTTCTACATTCCAGGGGAATCCATGGAAACACTATTCGTAGCATTTTCAGTAGTGCAAAGCCTTTACCACAGATAGTTGTCACGTGGTTTTTCATTGACAATATAGACTACCAAATTCCTCGCCATCTGAGTTGGTTTGGGGGGGTGCCAAGAATGTTGGGCCACCAGGAGTCACCCCAAAGTTGTTGGGAACCACCGAACAATAAAATCTCCGATTTATCGGCATTTAATTTCAGACAGTGATTATGCATCCATCTGGATAGTTCAGAAAGGCAGTTGAGCAGTCTGTTTTTGGGATCTTCTTCACCATTTAAGGCAATCATAAGTTGTGTATCATCGGCGTATGAGAAGATGTTGACGCCCCACTTCTTCCCAATAGTGGCCAATGATGATACATAAACATTAAATAATGTTGGACTTAATGATGCCCCCTGTGGTACGCCATACTTGATCTTACAGGGTGTAGAGGTATAGCTGCCTAATCGGACAGATTGTGATCTGTCTGATAAAAAAGAATTCAACCAGGTCAGGGCTTTTCCCTGTAGTCCTTTTGCAGCTAACATTTGCATTAAAAGGTTATGAGATACGGTATCAAAAGCAGCTGATAAATCTAACAATATCAGGGCCACCGTTTTACCTTCATCAACCTGGCTTCTGATGTCATCCAGTACTGCCAAGAGAGTTGTCTCGGTACTGTTATTCGACCTAAAGCCTGTCTGCGAGACGTCGAGCAGGTCATTAGTTTCCAGACAGTTTGATAACTGTTTGTTCACTAGTTCTAAAAAGCAGGTGCTGAGACGGGTCCCTATCGGGTTCTCCATGTTTGCCCTAACCCTCAGGTTGAAAACAAAATCTTAACTCTACAGCGGTGCCACCCTTCACTACCTTTGAGGTAACTTGAAAGAGACTCAGTATAGTTCTTTCACAACCCCATCATTTCAAAACTGAAGCATTTTCAAAATTGTATACAAGAAAGCCATAGTTGTTGCTTATTTGTCATACCCAACTGACAACCACTGACAAAGCCAATAGTCCTGGCTTGTTGTTGGTATAATGTTACTTGTATTATGTATCTGGATGTAATGACAGAAGCAGCACAATACCAGCTGGGTGGCACACTATACTAAGCACAAGTCTTTATCTTAAATGTTTTTAAGCCATGCCCTAATTACATCGGCCACGCCCCTTTCAGAGACCACCCAGTTTTTTCATTCCACTTGAAGCTCTGGATATTACCTCAAACATTGCATTTAGCAAACACAATTGCATACAGTCTCCTATACCCATGGCTTGCAAAATACTGATTAAAACTGCCCTGATTTGCTAATGTGGGCTATTTTTTTAGTTATCGGATTCACAAATGGGGACCACTTTTAATTTGGTGCCTGGGTCTATTTCCTGTTCCAGTTGGACCCTGTTTATCCATCATTCCATTGTTGAACACTTGGAATGGGACAGTAATATCATATCAGGAACAAACTCAATGTGTAGTAATGCATTATCCATCTGGCGATATTACATTACTGCAATGTCACCAAATCAGAATGAGCGCTTAAATGCAATCAGTGGCCATAATTATTTATCTCTTGCTCAGCAATTCGATTTTGTGTAAAAATGCCAAAACAAGATAAGAAATAATGCAGTTTTACCACACTTGGGCTGTCTTTATTAACCAGGAAGATCTTCCACATCATATCTAGAAGAACTTTCCTAAATAAAATGCCCTGAATTATGGTTTGACATATAGAAATTAGTGTGGAAACATCAATTTCTGCAAGCTCTTCCACAGTTCCCTTGGTAATACCAAGGCTTAGTTTTACCAATTTCTTCAGTACCGGCAAAACCAAGCGTGGAATTACTGCCTCGTAATACCTAGTGATGAGGGCTTGTAAGATGGCAGGAGGCAGGGAAATTGATACATCATGGGAGCTTGTTGGAGGGGTGTAGCAATCAATATGCAGCATTTGTAGTGTTTCCAGCACTAAGACGCCTAAGGGGCTCTACTAACCCTAATTATTGATATATTTGGTTACCCAAGCAGCAGTCAAGTGGTCTATTTTCTTACTTGCACCAGGACCCACAGCACCTTTGCAATGTACTGGTTTGTCATGCTCCCACTCCATCACTAGCTCTATAAGTAACTAGGAAATGCCTCATTGTGGGAACTAACAAAACAGAATGCTATTGAAAGTGCAACGGTCATGGCCCACTCCAATCCCAAGCTTCACACAGAAGTCACGGTGGATGCAAATCCGGTAGGGCAAGTAGCCATTCTTGCACAGCATAGTGACTATCCTACACATGCTATGGCATACACTAGCAGGAGTCTGTCTAATTATGAGGGTGCATACTCCCAGCCAGAAAAGGAAAGTTTGGCAATGGTATGAGCCTGTGAACACTTACATATCTTCCTATATGGTAAATGACTCACAATCATCCCTGACCATCAGGCCAAGATGCCTCCTAGAATGTAATGCTGGGGCTACAGCTTCAAGAGTATGATTATGACATTATCCATAAGCCTGGGAAGGCGCAGAACTCAGCTGACTATTTTTCTCGAGTACCCTTGCAAGCACCAGTGCGAAGTCTTTGCTAGTAGAAGAATACCTCAATTTCATACTGAGGTCGAGCACTCCCCAGGCGCTATCACTGGAGCAGAATATTGCTGCCACCAAGGAGGACAAAGACATGGCCATTGTCAGGAGAGTAATCAATACTCAAACATGGAGACTGACCACTAGACATAGAGTGGAGTTAGAAGCCCTCCAAAAGTTCCATAATGTTCAGGAAGAACTAGAAGTAACTCAAGAAGGGATCATACTCAGAGGATCATTGATTGTTCTTCCGAAAAGCCTACGATAAAGGGCCACAGAACAGTTTCATGAAGGACATCAGGGCATAGCAGCCACAAAAAGAACTCTGAGAGAGAGGGTATGGGTTCCAAAGCTGGATGAGAGAGTGGTAAAGGAACTGAAAGCATGCCACATTCGAACTGCATGTTAGAAAAAATGATACAGTATTACCTAACAATGTCAGATCCCCCTACTTGAGGGTGGGAGAGGGTTGTAATTGACTTCTTTGGGTTTTTTGGCTGATAGCCAACATCTAATGTTCCTCATAGATAAATATTCTCACTTGCTATTATCTGAGAGGCTGTCATCTACAGGACATGAATTGGAAAGACTTAATGGCATCTTTGCAACGGCGGGCAAGTCCCGGGTCCTGAAGTATGACGATGGACCCACGTTCAACAGCAAAGAGTTCAAGGACTTCCTAACTCCTGAGGTTCCGTGACAATTGTAAGTGGTGCTTTCGACTCGCACGAATATGGTCGAGTCTGGTATCTATGAACCGCAAATGACGAGTTTAGTAAGTGTGCGCAGTTTCGCTGTGCTAACTTAAACCGTTCGTTTGTTATGTGGGTTTTTCATCTGTACCCACGGGTTCCATCTTAGATACGGCATCCATTTTGTCTCTTGCCCTCAAGTAGCCAGCGAACGGACGGTGTCCGCTTCGCGACCCTGGGACTCCCAAGATATCTGTGGAAGACACATGTTCTTTGTGAGTGTCTTTATGACAAGGGGGATGTTACTATAAGGCAGATGGCGCCGCTCAAGGCTCATCTTGCCGCACGGACTCATTGTCTCAGCCATGCATCTCATTAGGCACGTCCCTTTGATGCCTGTATCTCGTGTTTCCCGATACCTCCCCTTTTACACCCTTTCCGATTTCCCCACTGTCTCCGTCTTCCTCTACACCTGTCTTTGTTCCTACTTCGATCTGTTTATTACCGATTGGAATGCACTAATGTTGGGAAGATGGGTTTTTACAGTTGGGAACCGCCAAATGTTTCCGCACTTATGTTCCGGACCTCATGTGTATCAAAGTGACCAAAGCGACCCCTCTGGGGGATGATGGTGGGAACCGGGCCATAAACTTTTGTGTTCAATGTAACCCTATGGGGAAATTGTGTATAAAAGGAGCGATCCACAGAACCAATTTGAAGCAGTCTCCCCAAGTTGCACGTGGTGTACTTGTCGTGACTTCTGTGTTCCCTGCAGTAAATAAACCTTGAATCTTTGACGCTGAAGGAAGTGTCCCGTGTCTCTGTGATTCGTACGCCGGAGCAGGTTACCCACGAAGGTTTCAGGTGTTGTGCCCTGGCACCGCTGGGTCCTACAGAACCCAGTCCTTCACTCCCCTTAATGTTAAACATCAAAGGAGTACACCATTGTGGCCGCAAGTCAACGGTGTGTTTGAAAGGTTTATGGGAACTCTCAAAAGAAAGGTCAAAGAACCTCAATGGAAGGGTTGGACCTGAACCAGGCACTGCGTCAAGACTAGACAGCTTACCGTTCGACCTGTCACTATACGACAGGAGAGTCCTGCTACCCTCATGTTTGGGGAAGCGATCAGAACCAAATTTCCTCAGTGGACGGCGGAAAGGAACATGGACATTGAGAAATGTTATAGTACGGCTGCCTCTTGCTAAGATAAAATGAAGGCATACGCCAATAAGCGGCAACAAGCTTGAGAAGCTTGTCTGGGCATTTGGGCCCTAGTCCTCTGTCTCACTAGGGGGAAGTTGTAGTGTTGAGCACGAGACCCTACAGGGTACTCCAGTGTACCTCGGGAAGGAAACGGGTCATAGCTGGGTTGTGGCCAGAGGGGCAAATGGGGAAGTGACGTAGGGGAAGGGGTTTGTGAGAAGAGACGAGAAGCAATAAAGAAGTTGGTTCCCCTGCGGAGTCTCGGTGCGATTTCTTGACATCCTCGTTGTTCCCTACGTGACATATATTTACAGAGTGAAAGGAGATGGAACAGGTAAAGGTTATATGTACATAAAGGAAATCCTGCTACACCCATACCCAAAATTAAATCAAATATTCAGTGTTTACAATAGAGACGATCACATGCTCTTGCTTGCACACATTTCACATTACCTGCTCCTCTCCTCTTGATGTTTTTTCTTCTTTCACTCACATGACTATCTGATTTCTTCGTCAACCGGTACTTGTGACTTCGTAAGCTCTCTTTCTCTCTCTAGTTGTGTTCTTCGTGTCCTCTGGCATTTATATTTGCCGTTGTCTTCCCTCACATGCTCAAACCAAGACTTGTAGTCGCCTGTTTACAAGGCCCTCTGTGCACCTGCAACAATGAAAGAAGCAACAGTATTGCAAGGTTAGAGCACTTTGCTTACTCTGGTCACATATCCTCCACACCAATGACAGGATGCAGTATTCAGGCGTTTGCCCTGTCATGCCTTGAGATTACTTCCCCCTACGGGGAGGGAAGTTTGAGGGTCACCACGCTACTGTGGAGGCAAAGAAGGCACGCTGGACTGGCCATTTAATCCAATGGGCATTTGCCCGGAGGTTGCATTCAGAGAATGTTGGCTTATGAGGGAACATTATCCAAACAGCCTCAAAGTGCTGGGGAAAATGGGAATTGTCCTATATAAAAATAAAATAATATAACATAGCATAGAATAGCATAGCATAACATAACACATCATAACATAACATGTGCAGGAACTGAAGCAGCCAGTATTCTTCCTTACATCAGAATTGAGGAAAACCTGCCAATATCCATGCATTCGGGTGGAAGAGGATGATACATTGAGTAGCAAAAAATGATCCGATCTTGAGGTGCACATAATTTCTGGTCTTCCATAATAATAACAGAAAATAGGTAATTTTACCCTTGTTTTGGTACCAGCTTCACTATATTAACCCAGTGGCTCACAAAGAGATCTATAAACCCTAGGTTCTGGGTTGATGCCTCTAACCTAATTCATTCTTGGACTTGATTTATCATACCATGCGTCTTGAACTTGACCAGCAAATTGGTACCATTATCAATGTCATGTATGCACAGTAGTTTCAACCCTTGAATCAGGGAAACAGCTTTCAGAAGAGCCCTAGCAGAGCCTTTCACTCTCACTGTTTTAAAATGTCAATAGTGGTAAAAGTTGTACTTGTTCTACTGAGGCGCCTTTCATAAGTCCTTGAAGAAGGTAATGGGCATGCTCCCATTTCTCCTTCCCTTTATCTTTGTTTAGAAGGATTGTCATGATATCAACTTTCAGAAGCTATAACTTGAGCTGATTCATTTGGAAAGCCCGATTGCGTCTCATACAGCTCTTGTGTCAATCAAATATTTGATGTCACTGATCTTCTCAGAAGAGAGTTTTGCTCTATGCCTATTCCAGTTTGTCCCAATAGTGATAAGCTCAGCTTGGCAATCTGTTGCCCTTTGTGAATTAACTTTTAGTTACAAATCCACTTTAAGAAGTCTTGGCACTATACACCAGGGATTTTGAATTGTTCATAAGATGGGCTATCATTGTCCAGAAACACAGACCATCATCAGAAAGAGACATTGGGCTTCCCTCAAATCCTTTCTTCACTATAAGAAGAAGTCAGGAGAGAGGGAAGCTGAAAAGATTTTCAGGGGATTTGAACACCACTCCATGCTTCAGCTCTTCTAAGTGAAAACGCAAGTATGGAAAAGGGAGAACAGCTCCTCCTCAGGTGTGGTTCTAGGTACCTGTCAATCTTTTGAGCATAGTGATTAAGGATGCAAACATTCTGTTCATCTGGTGGTGGTGTGAAGAAGAGAACTTCAGGGTTACGGCACATTTGTCCCACATCACCTTCAAGTATGTGCATTTGAATTGTCCAAAATGGCGTCTTTAGGGAAGCCAACTGATGAAAAGATCCCAATCAGAACTTTCGCTACAACAGGTCTGTAGTGTCCTTGGAACCACTGCCTTAGGATGCCTGGCAATATGGTGAACCACAGGAACCATGTATTTGTTGTCTGAAGCCAGCGGGCATTTAGCACACAATGGTGCCCCTCCACACTTCACAAATGGCACTGTAGCAACTGTTAGAAATATTGGTGGTGCTCAGATCTGACCTCCTCACCTCTGAGACTATTTCAAAGTTTCTAAAGGCCAGGTACACCTCTTACATTTTATGCCCCCACCATGACCAATAAAATTGACAAACAGCTTCTCTTTCATCTTCTGAAACCTAAGATGTTCTTTAGTTTGACTAGATTCGAAAAATAGATGATGCAGATCCAATGGTAAAGTGTCTATAAGATGCTTCACTGAAGTAGGACAATTAACCTTCAAAGTAACTCATCGTCTTCTCTTTTACCTTGCCTGTTTTTTAGCCGCACAATGCACCAATCTCAGAAGTCATATGCAACTTGCCAAGTGTCTTTAGAAACGTCCAAAGTAGAAGCCTCCCCATCTTCCCTCACTAAAAAAAAACTAGCATTCTTTTTCTATTACCTCACATTCAACTCAGTTATTGCTTCGGTGAAGGTAAACTGCTGCCTTATCTTCTCCAGTGTGATTACACACCTCACATGCCAATTCAAATGATGCCCATTGTCCATCTTTAAGGAAAAGCTTACTACTAATGCTTTGGGTATGTGGGTGTGAGAAAGAAGAGTGACGGGGATATCTAAATCCAGAATTTTCTCTGCCAGTCCACTGGTTATATCATTGTTATGCATTACTCTCATAGAGAGCCAATAGCATGAATGACTGAATTCTGAATCCAGTGATTCACTGTTATGACATAGTAATGGTGGATAACAGAACTTGTTAACCACTGCTGCTGCATCATAAAGTTGCTCTGGCAGGGGTCTCTGAGAGTCTGTCAGGGCCCTGCTGGAAAGCAGGGAGCTAGAAGGGAAGGGAAGGCACAGTGAGTGGTGGGAGAGAGGGGGAATGTCAGGAGGCCATGTTTTTTTAATTTGGCAAAGGAAGGAGAGGCTGTGTTATGTATGGCTTCCCTATTACTCCTCTGCTCCTTGAAAGCCGTGGCAGATGATTTTGGCGGCCATTCATGATATAATATTATAGATGGAGAAAAGGTGAATTACTGGGCTGGTTTTCATCCAGGCAATCTGAGCAGCCGCGGCCCGTGGAGGTAAGAGCAGTGGGGCAGTGGGGTCAGGTGGGGGGGGGATTTCTACGGACGATGACGAGGGAAAATGAATTATTTAATAATTTTCCCTTGTCATCGTCCGTCGCAATCCTCCTCGAACCGGCCCCACCGCTCTTTTGTTTTCAGAGACATTATAGACCACTTGAGTTTCATTCTTGTTGTCTATTTGATATCACTCAGAATCCCTCAGTGAAAAGCATCCAAGCAATTCACTGTTACCCATCTTTAATCCTATATATATATTTCGAACTGAATATTTAGTCTTTCTCAATCAGATCCAGTTTCCAATTATGACACCTGTATGATTTGATTGTTCTATCTAACTTACTCTGTTTCAAATGGAGGGCAGCTGTGTCTGCAGAGTTGAAGATTGCAGACCCAGGAAAGGAAGCTGCAGCGGGGACATTTTTGTTACAAGGTGCAGGTTTATTTATTAGGCATGGGGCTCTTACCTGGCCCCCAAGGGCCATTTAGAAGACCGATTCATTGGGTGAAAGTTCCCCTATTTCCAACTATTGTCAGTCTTCTGTTCTTACTTTGCCCTTTGGGCGCATGCATCTTCATTGCCCTCAATCAGATTCCCCAACCTAATTCCATGCAATTATTCTAAATTTCAAACTTAAGTATATTGGATTTGGTACTGTGTTTTCTGACCCTGCACGCGGAACCCACTGTAAAGTACCGAAGATGTAGCTACCGCTCAGAAGTGCCTCAGGTGAGGCAGCATGTGTTCCCTTCTGAACAGGGCGTTCTGTCTTTGGTCTCAGATGGCATGATGTCTACTCTGTAGTGCGATTGACCATTCAGCCATAGCTCATGGAAAGTGGAAAGAAGGTTGAGTCATGTCCGTAACTACGGGGCGTCCCGGAGGTGCCAGGTCCATTCATGTTTTCTCTGGCCCCCCTGATGATTCTACCAGCCTAGGACTAAACAGACAGACAAACAGTCCTCACTGTACCCAAACCACACAGTGTTTGTGTGCTGGAATACATGAACTGCAACAAATATAAACTGCTGCTGCTGCAGCTGCATGCTTGTTGGCGTCTTCCTTCTTTTCTCTTTTCCGCTTACCTTTTCTCTCCTGCTTTATTTTGTGCTGGATCCCATTTTTCTTAGCGCTCTCTTTCCGCTTCCCCCTCACTTTGTCAGTTGTATGACGGAACAATGCATGCGATTACTTTGCATGCCTCAACAATGCAGTCATAACCACGACCGCGTTTTTACGACCCATGCCTTTACCACGCATGTCTTTACAATGAATTTCATTGTAAAGGGATAAACCCTAAAACTGGCCTCCAGCTCTAAATATATCCCGACCCCCCACCCTGAGCACTAAAACTCAGCACCCATCCCGAAAACCTACCCTGATCCCAGCCCTAAAAACGACCCGACCCCCTGCCCGGAGCCCTAAAACCCAGCCCCAGGTCTGTAGAATATCCAACCCCAACCCAACCTAAAAATCTTAAAAACTACTCACCAGGCTGCCCTCTATTCCTTGTCATCCGCAGGTGGTCTCCAGCACTTTCCATCCCCCAACCACTCACTCCAACGCTGGACTGCTGACTGCCATTACCACGCATATGCCTTTACAGCCTTTGCAGTGGAAATCATTGTAAAGGAATATGCTTGGTAAAGGCATATGCGTGATAAAAGCAAGCGTGAAATGGCATGCGTAGCTTACACCTCATTGTTAATGCCGCTACCCCTCTTTGTCCTGCTTTCTTCCCAACCTCAATCTGCTTCCTTTCTTCCCTCACTTTTCTTCTCTCTCATCGGCAGCGGCCAGCACAGGTAAGCATGATGGGGCAGGGGGGCAGGGCGGGGTGGGGGGAGTTGACAGACAACGGAATAGGTAAAAATAAAATAAATAAATAAATCCTATTCCGTCTGTCGACTTCCCCGCTACACCGCGCTTACCTGCACAGGCTGCGACTGCTCTAAGGGGTGAACAACCTTTACAACGCACTACCATTACAACGCAGGCATTACAACACAAACTATTACAATGCATTGCGCTGGGGGGCGCTCTAGGATAAGGAATAAGTTTAATTTTCTATCCAACACCTTCCCTAGTGTCCACGGGGACTGGAGTTGGAATAGAAAATTAAACTTTTCACTATCCAGCACCCCAAAGCGCTATGCGTTGTAATGGATTGCGATGTAAAAAACGCGTTGTAAAGGCATGCGTGGTAAAAGCATGCGTTGTAACGTCATACATCCCTCTAAGGACCTGTTTCGTGCATACGGGCTCTCCCAGTTAGAGGACCAGCCCATAGTTTAAGGTGTCCCAGGTATTTTCAAATACTATGGTGCCTTTTGTTGAGTCAAGCGGAGCAGAATCAATTCATGAAATCCCGCTCTGCCTGATTCCCTGTGTGTCTGTTTTTCCACAGCCATGTTCGCTAGGTTTGGGAGAACCATACCCAATTATTCAAGCTGGTGATTCCAGTCTGAAAATTGCATGAGGCTTCCTGTGCAGCAGCGACCAAGTCTCATTTTGTGTTTTTTCTAGCATGGAAAGAATACAATGAATGCTTCCACCACTAGAAAAAAACTTCACCTTCTCTCTCCTACTCCCCAAACCCCCTCCCCCATTTCCCCCTCAAACAGAGGACTACGCATACATTTACCAACAGATTGGAGCAGGTGATAAATGAATGGGGTAAAATCACATGGAAGAGGGGATACTGAGTGGTTTTAAGACCTGATAAATCGGTCCCACGCAGTAATTTCCCATTTCATTGGGTCTTGCTCATAATTGCATGGTACTGGTGTTAAATTACTGCTCAGCATCAGAAAAATTGTTTGGGATTTTATTGTTACCACAGGACCATGCAACTTGTAACCGAAGCTAGCATCTTTGATTAAATGCTAGCTGTCTTTTGTAATTCATAACAAGCACACATATAATTAGTAGGCGTTTCTGTTATTTGTTAGTTATATTCTATAAAGCACCTCGTATTGTAATGCACTATTTCTGGGCGCTTTAAATAACAGGTATTATTAGTAGCATATATAATGTTATATATTTGTACTAGCGTCAGATGAGTAGAAGGCTGAGTTGGATGTGACAGGATCAAACCCATGACCTGCAAATTACAACATGTGTCAGCTCCCAGCATTCACCTCACTGTACCATCCTGAGCCATCAGCCAGTTAACAACTCTCCACTGATACCTTCTGTGATGTGCAAGTCACAAGTTAAAAATGGCAGAAGACCACCTCAACCCTCCATCTTTCCAATGTCAACAAATTGATTGCCATTAACCTGGCTAATGCTTGAGCTAGACATTTAGATGGACTTTATCATCTGAAGATAACCATGTTGCCATGTTGGACACACAGTATAATGCTGTGTATATGCACAGGGAGCTGGTGCATCATGTGATCATTCTGTAACACAAGTGATTACAGAGACGGTGTTTCTTTAAATCTACTTAAAATGTATTTAGAGTTGACAATAGTCAGATGCTCTTTTGTACATATACGTATCAGCTGATTAGATATGGAAATACATTAAGTGGATGAAACACATAGAACAGACCGTGCTGCAGGGCACAGGGAAAAGGGCTGTGTTCTAACATACAGGAAATCTCCCTGTTCTGCAGTGCCGAATTAAACTCTGTGTGTAGGCCCCTGGGCAGTCGAAATTTCGGGGCCCCACTCGCAAATTATCTCCTCATAAAGGGCCATATGTATCAAGGCAAAATGGGTACGCAAACGCCAAAATTCGCCGAATTCCGGCGTTTGCGAACCCATTTTCGCTAAATGGTATGTATGAAACATTTTCGGTTCAAAATAAGGAATCGCTAAATTTGCCATTCCTTATTTTGTGATTGCATTTAAGGAATTGCAAATTTTGCGATTCCTTAAATGCAATGTATCAAGGAAAAAAACATTCCAAAATGCCATTAAGGAATCGCAAATTACCACCAACTTCTAGTTGGTGGTAAGTTGCAAATTCTTTTAAAAAAGCATTTATTTAAAAATCAAAAGGTGCCATGTGACGCTCATACATGCCCTTAGGGCATGTATGTGCGCCATATGCGCACACATGTCATTTTCAGGGGTGCAGCAGGGTGTTCTTGAGACACCCCTGCACCCTTGAAAATATTCACAATTTGCGATTTGCAAATTGCGATTCACAATTTCCCCTTCATTCCTAGGGGCCTCCTGGCCAATAGAAATGAATGGGAAATTATTCCTTAATTGCGATTAGCAATTTGCTAATCGCAACTATGGAATTTGGAGGAATCGCTAAAAAGAAGCGATTTTCTACATACATACCATTTTGCGATTTCTAAATAGCGATTCCTTAAAAATCGCTATTTAGGAATCGCAAAACGGAATGTTGATCCATATGGCCCAAAGTTCCTTCCCTGGGCAAGCCGAGCATAGAGGATGAGTGCAAACCATTCGTCCACATTAGTGAATCAGTCTCTGGTGAGAGGAAAATCGAGAGATGAATATTTTTTCGCATGTTTTTCTAATATTTTTTGTTGGGTGGAGAACAGGTAGGATGCGTGGAAATCAACTCGACAAAGTGCCTGGGGTAGCGGAAATTACATCACACACGTTTTGACAACTGATGACATTACAGAGTGGAACCTTGAACTCCCCTTCCACTATAACAGTCTCCTAATTGCTAACAAAAGACTAGAGAAGGGCCCAGGAGCTGAAACTACAAAAAGTAAACATAGGTTTTAGAACCCGCAACCATGCTTTCTTGTTGCTGCCTTCTAGTTCCCTCAGTCTAGGGTGGCACAGGAAATTCCAGTGCTTGCAAAGCCCGGGCAGGCGTACCATCGGATACCCCTGGATACCTAGAACCGAGTTCCACGGTAGCTTATCAACTCCTCACCGAAATTAATGTTCACTGTCAAGCAATGGGCTCACAGGTCTGCGAAATGTACTTAGATTCAAAGAATTAGGAGCAGCACGTGCAAAAACCACAAAAGGTGATCCAAGCGTCAAGCCTTCCGGATGGAATGCTGATGAACGTTTTTGGCAGCAGGAAGGGTTCAAAAGAGCCTAGGGGTGTGCAGCTGTTTTCCTCTTAATGTTCTTAGAAGCTGCAGACGCACAAAAGAAAATGCAGAAATTTATCAGCTTGACCGATTCCACTTTTATCCCAAAAATCTGTTGTTTTTTTAAGAAAATATGTAATACTCAAGGATATATAAGTTTTGTGAAGATTCGTCAAACGGCACCAAAGTTATTAGCAAAACAAGCAACCCTCTTCCTGTGGTAGCTGTCATTCGACCACCACTGTGTTTTGAATATGTGTGTGTGTGTGTGTGTGTTTATATATATATGTATATATATATATATATATATATATATATATATATATATATATATATATATATATATATATATATATATATATATATATATATATATATATATCCAAAACCTTCTTTACAAAAGGAATTCAGCCCACGCAGGTCACAGGAAAAACCTTCAATTTATTTCAGCAGCGCAGGGTCGGCATGACCGGTTTCGGCTTCCATGCCTTTATCAAATGCCTTTCACCTACTCGTTTTCCTGCTGTCCGTTTTCAAATCAAATGCCCCACTTCGATTGGTGCAGGCATTATGAGGGATGGGGAAGGACTCTGAACTCGTTGCTCCTCACCTCGGTGCTCCGTGCTCAGCTGCTGCAGGTACATGTACGCAAGTGCTCCCCCAGTGGGCCGTGCCTGCAGCTTCACTTCTCCTTCCTTGATGGTATTAACGGATGAACTGTGAGTGATCCTGTGTCCATCATCCAGCCTCCAAGTCCCACAAGGCACCTTAGCGCACTGTAGTGTTTTAATTTCAATGTCCGTGCATTTCATTTGTACAGCATGCGCCTTCAGTGTTCAAGCTGTCTGTGCAGTCACAGGTTTCCCAGCATGTGCCTGGAGGTAAGTGGTGGCGGTTCGGCGTATATCCCAAGCACTTTGAGAGTGTCCATAAGAGTTTTGCCACTACTTACGCCGAACAGCTTAAGGAAGGGGACTTCATGGCGCGCGTGGCCTCGCACCTAAACATCTATCCAAAACCTTCTTTACAAAAGGAATTCAGCCCACGCAGGTCACAGGAAAAACCTTCAATTTATTTCAGCAGCGCAGGGTCGGCATGACCGGTTTCGGCTTCCATGCCTTTATCAAATGCCTTTCACCTACTCGTTTTCCTGCTGTCCGTTTTCAAATCAAATGCCCCACTTCGATTGGTGCAGGCATTATGAGGGATGGGGAAGGACTCTGAACTCGTTGCTCCTCACCTCGGTGCTCCGTGCTCAGCTGCTGCAGGTACATGTACGCAAGTGCTCCCCCAGTGGGCCGTGCCTGCAGCTTCACTTCTCCTTCCTTGATGGTATTAACGGATGAACTGTGAGTGATCCTGTGTCCATCATCCAGCCTCCAAGTCCCACAAGGCACCTTAGCGCACTGTAGTGTTTTATTTATATATATATTACCTACTGGCGGTCGCCAGTAGGTATATATAGTTAGGACCTAGTTACCATAGGAAATTCCGAACATTCTATTGGGAATAACTTTGGCGCCAATTGAGGGATCTGCCTGTAATTTTCCTTAAATTTGCCTCGCTGCGCTCCGCTCCTTCCCTGAAAGTTTCGGGGGGATTCGTCAAGCAGGGGCCGAGAAAAAAGGGGGGTCCCAAAACGTGTTCCCCCATGTTAATTTCCATAGAGACATTCTGACAAGGCTACAGCTCGAACGACTGAACGGAATTACACCAGATTTGGCAAAATGGTAGGGACTGGTATGCAGCAGTGCCTTTTGTATGTTTGGTGTAAATCCCTCCAGTAGTTCTTGAGAAAATTGAATTTGAAATTTTTCAAATGGCATTTTCTATGGGACCTTTAGACACGGCTACAGCCCGAACGGCTGAACGGAATTACACCAAACTTGGCAAAATGGTAGGGACAGGTATGCAGTAGTGCCTTTTCTATATTTGGTGAAAATCCCTCCAGTAGTTGTTGAGAAAATTGATTTGAGCAAATTATATATCTATATTCGCTCAACATTCCATAGTGACCTTTAGACACGGCTACAGCCCGAACGGCTGAATGGAATTACACCAAACGTGGCAAAATGGTAGGGCCTGGTATGCAGATGTGCCTTTGCTATGTTTGGTGAAAATCCCTCCAGTAGTTCTTGAGAAAATGGAATTTGAAATTTTTCAAATGGCATTTTCTATGGGACCTTTAGACACGGCTACAGCCCGAACGGCTGAACGGAATTACACCAAACTTCGCAAAATGGTAGGGACAGGTATGCAGTAGTGCCTTTTCTATATTTGGTGAAAATTTGGTGGTCCTTCAGGGACCCCCTGAGAAGGGCTAGGGGGTCAGGGGGTCTCAACCCGGCCCCCTTTTCGCGTTTTCCACTCTTGTTTTGTGCTCTTTTGTGCCTCACTTCTCCTGAGAAACAAGATGGCTGCTCAGGTTGTCCCAGAAGGATAATAACATATATAAACGATATCCGCTAATAGAATTAGCATTTACAAAACCTTAGAAATGTATTGAAAAAAATATATAGGTTTCACGCCTGATATAGTTAGGAATTAGCATTTAATAAACCTTGCAAATTCACTTAAAAAAACCATAGGTTTCAGGCCTTATATAGTTAGGAATTAGCATTTAAAAAACCTTGCAAATTCACTTAAAGAAACATAGGTTTCAGGCCTTATATAGTTAGGAATTAGCATTTAAAAAACCTTGCCAATTCACTTAAAGAAACATGGGTTTCAGGCCTTATATAGTTAGGAATTAGCATTTAAAAAACTAGTGAAATTGCTCCTATATAGTTAGTTGTACTAACTATATTTCGCACACCCGCAATCCACTGCTGATGATGTCACATATTTCATCATTCATGACATGGCAGTGACATCACTGATGACATTACTGATGGCATCTCAAATGACATCACTGATGACATCACAGAATTTAACAGATGTAGTGAACAATTAATGTGTTTGGCATTAAATGACTTGAAAGTCAATAGAGCTTTACTGTTTAAATTTCTTTTATAGGGAGTTTTTGGGATTTTGTGGTACATTGTTATACAGTTTGCGTTAATGTATGAAAAACAAAATTAAACCAGTAGTCAGCCCATGTCAACATGTGCTACATATTCATCCTACCGTAGAGCCTGGAGCTCTAACACTAGATGACAGAATACCATGGATACTGCATCTCCAGCAGATCGGAGGGTGTACAACTGGGCTGGCCAATGTCCAATGTCTACATGTGTGGGTTTCCGCAAGGATACAAGGGAAATTCTGGTCCCCTACTCTATCCCTGCATACTACTGCATTATATGCCCCTGCTTGAGTTTCCACTCCTCATGAGCCCCTGCCTGATGCGATAGGGGGGTAAACATATAACAATTAACTAGGGGGAAATAAAAAAGGGGGGTGGAAGGGGGTTCAGGGGGTCTGCACTTTGTGTTGTGGAACTCCTCGATCACTTAGTCGGGTGCATTAGGAGTGTATGGTATCTGTGACTTAGCTGATCAGGGTGTGAATCCTACTAGGGACGCAGCTTCTCCTCTGCTGAGGCAGGGCGCCAGTCTGGAGAGATCATAGTATATGGTTGGTCCTCCTCCCCCTCCGGTTAGGACGTGTCGGTATTGCCTTGTCCCAATGGGGACAGGGGTGGGGTTAGGGATTGGGACTGAGTAGCTCCAAGGGAGCCATCCTACGTAGTTTCCTGTGCGATTTGGAACATGATTTGTGCCCATTCCATGGAGATGGGAAGTTTACGGACCCCCTTCACTTCCTCCTCCCTTATCATTTCTTCTTCCGCCGCCCCCCATTTTTTAACGGCACCTATCCAGCCAGCTTCCGGGGGGCCTGCTGGTGCCCTCCAGTGCATGGCTATGCCCCGCTTTGCTAGGAGAATGACCAGGGATGCAAACCTCACTGCACCTTTTCTGTCTTCTGCCTGCTAAAGACCCCCAGGGCACATGCCGCCCATGTGTCAATATTCGAGAGGTGAACCGTCGCTTCCAGTAACTGATGGACCCTACCCCAGAAAGATTGGATTATGGGACAGTCCCAAAACATGTGTTTGAAATTCGCCTCAAGCGTGTGACACCTGGGGCAGGCAAATTGTGTATGCATGATGTAGAATATTGAAATGGATGTTTTTGAAGCGTGCGTTTCTTGAAACCTTTTTTGGGTATTCTAAAGGCTTTTCCCATTCCTTGTCGTTCAGTACTCTCCCTATCTCATCCTCCCATTTCTGACGCAAGCTTTGTAATGGGGTTTTGATCAGTTCCCTGATCGCCTTGTAATGCCAGGTAACCAATTGTCTGCCCACCTCCATACGCAGGACCGTATGCAAAACCGGGTGTGTCGGCAGTTCCCCCTCCGTGAGGTCCCAACACTGGCGGACGCTGTCTACTAATTGCCTATGTACCAGGATATGTCCCGGAGGGAGATCGTAATGGTCCATCTTTTGGACATATGTTTTCAGTTGCCCGTCCTCAAACAGGGACTCCATCTCCATCACCTCGCACTCCGTCCACATACGGAGAACTCCTGCGGTATAATAGTGTTCCGGGAGTGGAAAACCGACTAATGGGAGCAGCGGAGAATAGAGGGGATGACTCTTTGACATGCAGTGTATGCGCATCATGCATTTGAGAGCGATCAACACTTGTAGGGGGTGTGTACGTAAAGGCCTAGTACCCAGCATCAACAGTCTTTGGGCAGCCGGAAGTGGTACTCGACCCTCATTAGTGTATGTTTCCTCTGTATGCCGGTCAGCTGTCCAGTGCGACAACCATTGAAGCTGTACTGCCAGGAAATAGGCCTCAAAGGAGGGGGCCCCCAAGCCCCCTTGTGTGGTAGGTAAGTAGAGGGTTCGGAGGGCTACTCTGTGTCTGCCACCACCCCATATCAGTGTTGCAAGCAATGTTTCCAATTCGCGAAAGAAGGAGCGAGGCGGTATCACTGGGAGATTAGCAAAGGAATATAACAGTCTGGGGACCATAATCATCTTCGCTAGGGCTACCCATCCTATGGGTGCCAGGGGTAAGGTCTTCCAAAAGGAAACTGTCACTCGTAACCCAGCTAATGTCTTACGGTGGTTCCCCTCATATAGGTGCTCAGGCGAATGGTATAATCTCACCCCTAGATATCGAGGCACCGCTGTGTTCCACCCAAGAGTGTGGGGTCCTATTGTTATTGCCGACGGGGCGAGGTGAGGACTAAGGGGAAAGACCGTTGATTTTCCTCAGTTGACTTTAAGTCCTGAGACTTCTGCAAAGCTTTGTAAGATTACCCAGATCGGGGTTAGATCGCTAGTGATATCCTCCACATATATCAGGAGATAATCAGCGTACAACAATACGCTGTGTACCGTGTCCGCAATCGGAATGCCCCAGGCCCCCCCCGCCTGCCTCAACCTAATGGCCAAGGGTTCCACCGCCAGGGAGAAAAGGAGGGGGGACAGGGTGGAACCCTGCCTCGTCCCCAGCTCCACCCAAAATGGATTTGAGAAGTACCTCCCCACTCTCACCCTGGCGGTAAGGCCCCTTAAGAGGAGCTGCGTATACCCCAGCAGAGTCGGGCCAGCCCGCACTCTGCGGTGGACCGCGAACAGATACGGCCATGATAGTGTATCAAAGGCCTTTTTGAGGTCCAATATTAGGCAGGCTGCTATTGTACTATTCTGTATATGGAAGAGTCAACGTATATTATGCGACACGCTGCGCCTAGGGAGGAAACCATTCTGGTTTGGGTGAATTAGTTGAGGCAGGACCTGAGTATATCAATCTGCCAATATCTTCCACAGGATCTTACAATCCACGTTGAGTAACGTTATGGACCTATATGAGGCCGGGAGAGTGGGATCCCTGTGAAGGTTTAAGAAAGGTTACCAGAGTAGATTCCCTGAGTGATCTAGGGAGCTCCCCTCTCTGTAACGTATCCTCATACATTGCGACCAGTCGGGCAGTCAATTGTCCTGAGAAAGTGGAATAGTATTCGAGGGGAAAGCTGTCCATTCCCCGTGCCTTACGTCGTGCCAGGGCACGGATCACCTGAGTGAAGTCTGGGGACTTTATCTTGGCCTCCAACGCCTTCCCTTCCTCTGGAGGGATCTCGGGCAGAGGAAGGGAGTGAAAATACTGGTCTAACACCAGTTGTGAGACCGCGGTTGGGCGCTATATATATTCCTGCATAATAGTCGCGAAAAATGCCCAGAATATCTGTTTGTTACTGCTTAAGGGCGCCTGTCGCATCCACCAGTGCTGTGACGGGTTGCATATCCATGTCTTGCTTCGCGAGCCAGGCTAAAAGTGTACCTGCCCTGTTCCCTTCCCAAGGCACCCGGGCAGCCTATACTCTGAAGTTATACTTGCGAAGATCTCTCTCTGTTTCCGCATATGCCTTTTTTGCTGCTGCCACCTGTTTGGGGGTTGCATTACCTCGATCTGTACTCCCTGTTAGGTCTGCCAGTCGTGTTTCTGCAAGTTGCAATGCCTGTTCTAGCACTCTCCTCACTCCTACTATGTTTTGAATGCAGTGTCCCCTTGCCTCGACTTTAAACACATCCCATTCCACCAATCGTATTGATGCTGTGCCTGCGTTCAGTGTGAAGTGTTCCTGAATATGGTCGCTGTGTGTACTACAGAAAGCCTGATTCGTGAGGCGTTCGCGGGGCAACTTCCACGTAGGTATCGGGGGGTGTGGTGCTCTCCATCTGAGGAGTGTGGTGTGTGCATCATGATCCGACAGGACTCTACTTATGTAGTCAGTATGTTGTATCTGGGGAGCAACGTTACTGTGCATAGGAATCTGTCCAGCCTCACTCTAAGATTGTGTGGGGTGGAGAAGAAGGAGTATACTTTGGCAGTCGGGTTTTTTCCTGCCATACATCAACCAGTGCCCAATGGGTTACCCAATTCTTGAAATGTTCTGTCTGTTTCAATGCAGGTTATTGTGCTGATGGGAGATGCGATCTGTCCAGCTCTATATTAAGGACACAATTATAGTCCCCTCCCAACAGCCATGGCACTGCCATGTATTGTACTAATGCTCCAGTAAGGCGGTGCCAATACTGCTCCTGCTCTACGTTGGGGGCATACAGGCTTCCGATCAGTATGTCTCTACCCTCAAGATGACCCACCAGTAGGGAGTATCTGCCCTCCTTATCCACTAGTCTGGATTGCTCTTGAAAGGGGATCCCAGGCCTGATCCAGATTAGGGTTCCCGGGCAAAGGCAGAGTATGTTGTGGCACAAATAATTCCCCTCCACTTTCTACGTAGGCGATCCACCTCTACTGCCGTAAGGTGTGTCTCCTGGAGGAGGACCAACTGTGCCTGTTGCCGCTTCATATAGGCGTACACCGTGTACTGTTTGCGTGCTGTGTGAATTCCTCTGACATATAATGTAACTACTTTCAAGTCTGTGTTGGGGGGCCCTAGTCTCCATTACGTCTAGTGTTGGGACACTGGTTCCCTCGCTGTGATGCCCCCAGTGTTACACGGACTACGCACCCAACCAACTGCCTGTTTCTGCTAACCAACTTGACTTTCTGAAAGTTGCGCGTGCCCTTCCCTTGGGAAATGAAGTAACTATGAAATGGGGGGGGGTAAAAAGGATCAACGGGAAACCTTCCCAACTAACAGGACCTATCACTTGAAGAGATACGTCCAAACTGCACATTATGTGCCAACTCTAGTTCGTTCTGTGTGGGGGAGGTGGTTGTCCGCTGCCATCTGTCGCTGCAGCCGCCGCGGCCCGCTCATCACCCGTAAAGTAATGGCCCCTAATTGTTTTCCAGGTAATCGCCGCTGTCTGCTGTAGTCCAGTTACCAGTCCGGCCCTTGGGCCCATCAAGATCAGGATTAGTCTCCGGGGCACCCCGCGAGCATCGAGTCGGTTTCCACTGTTCCAGGAGTCATGCGAACCCCACCGAGCTCCCCTTTCATGAGTGCCCTGGCTCCAATTGGGGGTGTCAAATCAGAGTGTCCACCGTCTGAGGAGTCACTATCAGCGGAGTCAGTGAGCCATCTCACAGAGTGTTCACGTCACTACCCTCCTCTTCTGACGTGAAGATGTGCGGGCCCCTCTCGCCATCCGAGCTATCTCCTGGGGGTCCCAGCTCTGCAAGCGCCTGAAGCGCCCTCCGGCGTTCCGCGATTATTTGTATGGGGTTAAGGAAAGTTTTTATTAGAGGAGTCCGATGCTGAGCTGCGTAAGCTTGCCTTTTTTCTGTGGTCGGCGTCGGCGGCCCGCTGATCCTGAGGGCTGTGCCTTCCTAGGATTGTGCACACGTGGGAGATGCCGTTTGATCCAGTTGTTAGCTTCCTCAGGGTCCGAGAAAAAATGTGTGGTCTCATCATGCATAATCTTGAGGCGAGCCGGAAATAGAAGAGTGTACTGTACATTCCTCTGCCGCAGTGTGCACTTGACCGCCAAGAAGGTGGAGCGTTGTTGCTGGACTGCCCGCGAGTAGTCTGTGAACAGCATTACCTGCTTATCCTCCACTCGGATCACTCCTTGACGTCGGGCTGCTTGAAAGATGGCATCCTTATCCTGAAAGTGGAGCAGTTTAAGGAGGAATGGTCTGGGTGGCGACTCCGGAGGCGGCCTACGGGCCGGCACCCGGTGCGCCTTTTCAATAGAGAAAAATGGGGTCAAGTCCTTAGCCGGTGTGAACTTCGCGATCCATGTTGCTATGTAGCTGAGTGGGTCGGCCCCCTCCACTCCTTCCGGAAGATTAATAATGCGGATATTGCTTCTCCGGGACCGCCCCTCTATATCATTCATTCTAGTCTCCAGGAGCTTTACCTGCGCCTGCAGGTCTTTTAGGGTGTCTTGCCGTTGTTGTGGTTCCACATTGTGTAGCACTAGTTCACCTTGCTTTACTTTGTCTGCCAGCTTTCTATGGTCATCTCTGAGCAGATTGAGGTCTGTGGTGAGCTCCCCGAACTTCTGTTCCATGGTGACTCTCGATTGCTCAATTGCCGCTAACTTTATCCAGTTTGCTCGACATTGAGTCTGAGCCTGTGGACTCCCCCCATGGCCGCATGCTGGTAGGTGCTGGGGATATTGTTTTTGGGGGTCCCAGAGTCTGCATCGTGCCCGTCGCCCGCTGTCGCCCCAGGATGAGCAAGCCTCGCGCCGCCGCCACCGAGGGTCTTCTACGTCTCACTTCGCTACCAGCCCTCTGAATGCCCGCAGTGCGACCAGACTCCTGTGGTATCCTAGGGGGTCTTGCAGCCTGAATTCGAACTTGTTTTCCCGTCGCCGCGCAGGATCCCACCGGTGCTTTCCCCCGTATCTTCCGGACTGCAACTCGGTAGGACCAACCAAAAGTCGGGATGTCCACTCACCCCTCCGATTTCACTCCTCCTGGTGTCAGTGTGAGCCCACTGGCAAGCCGGGCACCCAACTTCGCTGACCCTGTCTTCTGGCCACTCCCCCGCAGTTGCAGCTCCCCCCGGTGGGACACAGGGTCTCCGCTCCCCGCACAGGCGCCTCCAGGAGTGTGGGTCCACCGCCCCGCCTGCAGCACCTCAGTCACTGCTATGCTTCGTTCTCCACCACAGGTCTGCACCCTACCTACGTTCAATGGGATCGTGGGTATTTTAGTTGAATACCCAAAAGAAAAATGATTGTCAATGGAGGTGAAACTAAATGATTTTAGAAACTGAAGCCAGGAAAGAGTTAAGTGAGTAGGAGGGATAAAGTTGAAGGATGTGAGACATTTTATTTAATTATGCTGTGTTATAGCTGCACAGTTGAGTGTAGGGCCACATTGGAAGATCTAGTTAAATATTAGGATATATTCAATAAAAGTGTTGAATCCATTTTAATATTAAGTATGGAGGGTTCCATTTGCATCAGCTAATTCCATGTTTGCATAGTGCATCCTGCCTGCCAACCTCTAAATAAGGTTATAAGGACCAGATGTACGACCATTTTCTGTGGTCGCAAAGGGGCATTTGGCCCGTTTGAGACCACAAAAAACGGACGAACAATGTTTTTGCAAGTCATTAATCTATTAGCGACTCACAAAATAGGGTTAGCTACTCGATATTAGGAAGGGGCGTGCCAAGGGCTTCCCTTCCTAGTGCAAATGCCACGTATGAGTGTTTTGCGACCACATTTGGAATTGGAAAAAACTCCCAGTTTACCACCTACTACAAGTAGGTGGTAAACCATTCACAATGGGGAAGGTGTGAATGGGTGCGCAAATATTTTCCAAGAGCAGGCAGTGGTCCCTGGGACCATTGCCTGCCCTTAAAAAATGTAACTGAAAAGTTTCATTTTTCTTTTTTAAAAGCATCCCGTTTTCCGTGAAGGAAGACGGGTTGCCTTTTAAAAAACTGCTTTATTGACAAATAATTCTGACAGAAATTCTGACGCATCTGTTGGGGCAAAAGACACGCATTGCTGGAGTTATGTCCCAGGCACGACGCAACTCCAGCAATGCATTTTGTGGCCTATTCCCACTACACTGCTTCACTCCTTACGCCTGCTTCAAGCAGGTGTAAGATTTTGACGCAGTGGGGTCCTAAAAGAGATCCAGTGAAATCTTGTAGATTTCACTGTGTCACTTTTACAAGGCTTTCCTGCGTAGGAACGCCCCACTGCATACATTATATCTGACGCAGATATTTATGTGACGCAGGGCTTTACAATGTGACGCATCTCCCTAGATGTGTCACGTTGTAAATAGGGTGCATTGTTTGTGCCGCCATTGCATCACAAAAAGTGATGCAATGGCGGTGCAAAGAGGCGCAAGGGTCTTGTAAATCTGCCCCAATATGTTTAAGTCAGGGTTGAACAAGACTACTAAACCCAAATCTCTCTATGTTTCCCTCAGCCCAACGTAGTTCAACTTCTACGTGGCACCGCTCGCCCACGTCGCCCGACTGCACCATCTCAACATCATCTTCTACGCCGATGACACCCAGCTGATCCTCTCCCTCAAAAAGGACCCCCACACCGCCAAGACCAACCTCCACGAAGGAATGAAGGCCTTCGCAGATTGGATGAGCAACAGCCGACTGAAGCTGAACTCGGACAAAACGGAGGTCCTCATCCTTGGCTCCACCCCCTCAGCCTGGGACGACTCCTGGTGGCCGACTGCACTAGGAACAGCCCCAACACCCACCGACCAGGGGTCATCCTCGACTCCACCCTCGCCATGACGAAGCAGGTCAACCCCGTTTCTTCCACCTGCTTCAACACCCTCCGCATGCTCTGCAGGATCTACAAGTGGATCCCCACCAAAACAAGAAGGACAGTCACCCAGGCCCTCGTCAGCAGCAGCCTGGACTACGAAAACACCCTCTACGCAGGAGCCTCGGCCAAACTCCTGAAACGGCTCCAACGCATCCAGAACACCTCTGCATGCCTGATCCTCGACATCCCTCGCTGCAGCCATATCACACCCCACCTGAGAGACCTGCACTGGCTCCCTGTCAACAAGAGGATAACCTTCAAGCTCCTCACCCACGCACACAAGGCACTACACAACACCGGACCAGCGTACCTCAACCGCAGACTCAGCTTCTACACCCCCACCCGCCAGCTGCGCTCCGCAGACCACGCCCTCGCAACTATCCCCCGCGTCCGAAGAGTGACCGCCGGCGGCAGATCATTCTCCCACCTCGCCGGCAAGACATGGAACAACCTCCCCATCCGCCTACGGCAGACACTAGACCTACTGACCTTCAGAAAACTCCTCAAGATCTGGCTGTTCGAACAGTAGCAGCACATCCCCGCCCCCCATCTCAGCTCTTTGAGACCCTCGCGGGTATGTAGTGTGCTTTAAAAATGCTTGATTGATTGACTGATTGATTGATTAAAGTCACTGCCCCGCCGACACATGCCTACTAGCTTCTGTGTAGAGAGGTGTGAGATGGTATGCGAATTTTGGGCGAAATTACTAGGCCACTTGTAATTGGGCTTCAGAGTAGAGAGCAAATTATTCTTGCTCACAGATTGCGGAGCATATTTACAATCCCCTATTGCCCCTGGAGTGTCACTTTTTTTGATACTCCGGTGGTGGGGCGCAATTATCAATATTTACAAGGTGGCGCTAAGCCACTTAGCATGGCTGCAGAATTCAGCACACATAGAAGTAACAAAAAGCCATAATGGATTTTTATGTGCAGGAAGGGACACCTTCCTGCACATAAACAATCATTCCATGCAATGCACACATCATTGCACTATGGTGCAAGGGTGCCTGTGTCGGTACTAGGCAGCTAATTTCAGCACCAGCGCTAAGGAAAACGCAGCAGTGCACTTTGCAATTTGGCTTTGCGCCGCACTCCGGCATTTTCTAGTAAATATGCTCCATCCATTAAGTGCACAATGTAAGTGAATAATCTGCATGTATTCTTCCCCATTTTTGGAGCAAACCAAAAATCATACAGAACTGAATAAAACGCCTACCACAAGCATCTTTTGCACCTGACCTTTACATGGGATGGGGGTGTCCAATGATATGTAGTGCATTCACCAGTCTGCAGAAGTGAAAACTTGAAAGCTCACATAAGGGCAACTCTGACTCCTTACCAAGGGAAAATGTTTAATATTTTGTATAAAGGTGGAGGAATCCGTCCCTGTGCTAGACGGTGGAAGGCACTTATAGCTTGACGGGTTTGAGAGGTAACAGAAAATCCTATAGTGTCTAGAGAAAGTGCTAAATATTGGACTGAATTCAGCAGTGGAATTTCTCCATCTTGTTAGAATGCACCAGCGATTGTATTTAGTACATTCACATACAGATTTGGCACTTCGATATAACATTTTGTTTTTTTCCACTACCACTTAGCCCTAAATCAGTCCTCAAGTCTACTTTACCAAGGGCAGGGGGTACGGGAAACAACACTTACAACGCAACTTTTACAACGCACTACCTTTACAACAAAACTTTTACACCGCAACATCCATTACAACGCAACCATTACAACGCATGTCACTACTACACAGGCGTTATATCGCATGTCATTACAACGCATACCACTACAACGCATGTCATTACAACGCAGTCATTACAACGCATACCATTACAATGCATACCTACACTATCCAACACTTACCCTACTGTTGCACCCCATGGAGTTAGAATAGTAATTTCTACCCCTACACTATCCAATGTTAACCCTACTGTTGCACCCCCCTGGAGTTAGAATAGTAATTTTTACCCCTACACTATTCACATGCAATGTAATGGTATGCGTTGTAATGGTATGCGTTGTAAATGTAGTATGCGTTGTAGTGGAATGCGTTGTAAAGGTAGTTTTAAAGAATTCGTTGTAATGGCATGCGTTGTAATGGAATGCATTGTAATGGATGTTGCGGTGTAAAAAATGCGTTGTAAAGGTATGCGTTGTAAAAGTATGCGTTGTAACGACATACATCCCGGGGGGTGTTCTGATGGATTTCGTGCTCTCACGAAGCCTGCCATTCACAAAAGCACATGCTTTGTAATTGCAAAATAGAATATAAAAAAGACAAATTGTGTTTTGCAAATATGGCTTCTGTTAGATGCTAGCAGAAAAATGCTCTCTATTTTCCTATAACGTGTATCCGTTGTGGGCCTTGGTGCAGTGGACGTTTCCCATAAGTTTCAGCCTTAAACTTACTATCAGGACTCTATGTCATGAGTGGCAAAACACGTGCTCAAGTCGAAGAATTTTTCAGATGTTTGAATATACAATGTAATTTCAGGATGCAGCTGTAATGCTGATATGGAGTGAAGGAGCGGCTATCTGACTCCACTTGCTTATTTGTGTTTCTGTTCTAAAATATAGGAAGCTGGAGGACCATTTTAAATTAATCCTTTGGATGAAAGTATACGTCAAAGGTTTTATTAGGATTTATTTTACCGTGGGGTTTACTTGATTTTATGAGGAAGAACTTTGCTTTTTGAGTGAAAAAAAACCAAGAAAAGGAAACTTGAAACTTAATGAGAGGCATGCTTTCTCTCTCAGCAGCAGAATACAAAGAAGCAGAGAGAGGGCTGCAGAAACGTGGCTAAGCCTGCACTTTCCAAGATAAGAACCGCCAGGGGAGAAAGGAAACAAGCTATATTTATGCATGAAAAGTTTCATTCGGCTGGGTAGGTTTTTGGTCACACTTTGCAGCAGAGTAAACAGACTTGGAGGTGCTATTCCGTTTATGTTCAATAGCCCCTAGAGATCTGCTTGCACACCTAACTATTTCCTGGCACAAACAGGCTGCCAGTTGTTAGGGTTCGTATGCACAATGCTTGTGCTGTTCTTGTGAAATCTCTTGTAAACAAAAAAGCATAAAATTGGCTTAGAGCTCGCCCATTAATTACTATTACTTACCATTTGTTGGTTTCAACATCACTCTTGCTTCCTTACTTCTTATTGGTAAGTACTTCTGCTCGCCTCCTCCTTCCTCCTGTGACTTTGAGTGTTTGCCCTGCCATGGAGCAAGGGCCAAGTACAGCTTCCTGTCTGTGGCCAGTCATCTTCCACTGGCCACAGGCTTCTGCAAGTACATTGTTTTATTTACTTCAAGCATAAGAGTGCATGTGTCTGCAGTCCATCCCCCCTCTCACCGATGTCAGTGTTTTTGCCCAGTATCACAGGATGTTTGAGACTACCACTAAATTCGAACCTGGTCCCCAACTTCAAAGTCAATTGCTCTAGCCGTTAAGCCATATCCTCCCCTCATCACCAAGCTTCTAGTGCTCAGGCAAAGAGCACAGAGTCAGGGGGTGTTCAAGTTAAAAAGTCTAATTGTTTGGAAAACGGGCGCAGAGGGGGTTGCTTCCCATTTCATGGTATCCCGTTCATGGCTAAAGAGCTTACATGATCGAATCCATGGTCCATATATATCACTGAAAAACACACAAGATGATGGACGGAATGTTGCATAATGGCAAAACATTCACCCCCAGTCACAGATCTGGGTTTAATTCATCGTTATTTTGCTCACCAACCCACCCCAGTTCAGACATGGCCATTTGCAAATCAGTCTTGACCCTGTGCCTCATGGGAACAGTCCAGACCGAACTGCCAAGCCATGTCTTTCCTGGACCGGAATCAAGCATCCTAGGACCGGTTTCAGGCTATCAGCCATCTTCAGCTAGGATAGCTTGACTCCAGTGGCCAAGTGAGCATGGGACCCACGTCTGGGCATACCCTTCCCACATATGGTGAACATCAAAACACACAATATGATGGACGGAATGTTGCACAATGGCAAAACATTCACCCCCAGACACAGATCTGGATTTAATCCATCGGTATTTTGCTCACCAAGCCACCTCAGTTCAGACAGTCTTGACCCTGTGCGTCATCGGAACAGTCCAGCCCGAACTGCCAAGCCATGTCTTTCCTGGACCGGAATCATGCATCTTAGGACCGGTTTCTGGCTATCAGCCATCTTCAGCCAGGATAGCTAGACTCCAGTGGCCTAGTGAGCACAGGACCCACGTCTGGGCATACCCTTCCCACATAGGGTGAACAGCAAAACACACAAGATGATGGACGGAATGTTGCACCATGGCAAAACATTCACCCCCAGTAACAGATCTGGGTTTAATCCATCGTTATTTTGCTCACCAAGCCACCCCAGTTCAGACATGGCCATATGCAAATTAGTCTTGACCCTGTGCCTCATGGGAACAGTCCAGCCCGAACTGCCAAGCCATGTCTTTCCTGGACCGCATATATATCACTGCCCATTTCAAATCACTTAATGCATTCAATTCTCTGCCCATTCCCTGTTGACAAAATACCAACGGAATCACATCTACCATTTCACAGTCTAACCAGTTGTGATGCGGACACTTCACCATTTACCTGCTCCCATCACAGCCATGCTCATGTACAATCACGTGTTGCATTGTGTTTCCTCCCATGATCCAATGGAATAATCCCGGGCTTTTCACAGCATAACAAGGTATATCTACACCGGTGTTGTGCTGCCAAATAAGGCGTTCTATATGTGCGGTGTCGTGCCGCATTAGCATCTCCATTCAACGACAAACAGTGTGGCATGCCCCAGTCCCAGTTCCGGATGACCAAATAGACAAAGTAGGCACAGGCCTATGGACTCCACTCTTTTTAGGGGCCCGCGACAATGGATCAAAATAATATTGATTTTTATCTTGAAAAAAATTACAATCAATCAAGCTTTCTTAAATTATTTCCAATTCATTTTTCTTCAATAACAATAATTGTTAATGTTTAGTTTTGAGTAATAAAATTGATTTCTTAAAATTGTTGCTCTATAAAATTAAAAACTCATTAGGAGATAATTTGCAAGGGGGGGGAATTCCAAAGGCCTAGGGGCCTCCACGGGGTCTAATCCGACACTGCCCAGTGCACGGGACAAGTGACGTGTAGTCCAGTAACAACATACTGTGACCTACTGCCTGCATGTCCTTGATGCTTTGCAATTGCATCATAGCAGTGGCGGCTCGCCGAGGGAGTGCTGCGGGGTGGTGAGGCGGGGCAGGGTGGAGGGGTAGTGCACTCGGACATACGACAACATTATTTACATTGTTTATTTTTATAAGTGGGGCTAATGTGGCATTAAGCGCTGGTGTTGTGCAATGAAATAAATGGGTCAATGCATGTTAAAGGGGGAAACATCCTTTACAACGGAACCGTTAAAACGCGGTACCGTTACAACGCAGGATTTACAACGAAAGTCGTTACAACGACTTTCGCTGGAGGGCGCTCTAGGATAGGGGATAGTTTAATTTACTATCCAACACCTTCCATACTATCCACGGGGACTGGAGTTGGAATAGTAAATTAAACGTAAAGGTACATGTTGTAACGGTACGCGTTGTACCGTCATACTTCTGTTAAAGGGGTTACAGGTGAGAGGGAGGATGGTGACATCCTTGTGGACACTAACTCAACACATTTACACCTGATGATACACCCATCAAGCTGCGCCTCCGAAAGGCCTGCATATTGTCACCGAGATATAATTGAGAGAGTTGTGCGTATGTATTTCAATTCACAATCCTAGTGCTTAAAAGCCTAGATAATATTTTTTAGCATACAATGTGCAGTTTCATTGTGACCACATGTGTGTTGCAGATATCACTGTCCACAGTGGCTTGGCCTCTTGACCTCCAACTTGGGCTTCATCCTTTACGCACATCCTTGAGCAACTAAGTAAAATCTCGTGAACACCTTATTCAAGTGAGATTTCCAAGTCGAGAAATGTTTGTAGCATCTAGGAAATTTGCATCAATGTGAGGAATAGCTTTTGGTTGTATGCCAGTTTTTTAGCATCACGTAGCATATACACCAGTGCTTCAGCCAACACAAAACAACGACAAACAACTTTCATGGGTGAATGGTCCCTTTTTCTGATGTGAAAGGAGGTAGAATGGACGCAACTTATTGTCCCAGAAGTGCACCTAAATCACATTTTTACTCTCATAGGTTGGGAAGCCATATCCAAGCATTACATTGTCTCTTCCGCATAGCACGGTTGAGTGTGCTGCTGGTGAGTTTCCCATTGCCATCAGCTTCCTTCAAATTCATGTGACCAGTTGATTGACCTTAAATGCACTGGACTCATTTTCAGACCTTTATCTCTTATTGAGGAATATTTAACTATCAGTCTTGCTAAGATGGCCTGTGTAGTCTTATTAGACTGCAATCAGTGTTATTCTGCAAAGAGAACAGGTTGAACTTTGAAAAAACGTAATTGTCTTTCAATGGCGGCTGGCACAGATCGGGGTTAGAGGGAGGGGGGAAATAAAAAAATGAATAAAACTGCCTTCTCACCGCGTCCCTCCTCCGTCGTCTCTCCCAGCTGGAACAGGAAGCACCCAGGCTCCCCCTAAGCCAATCACAACGCTGCAATGCAACGTTGTGATTGGTCTGAGTGCTGTGGTTCGGCACTCAGACAGGGACGGAGGGCTTGGGCAGGTTCTCCACCCAGGCTGTACTGCAGCTTGGTTGGAGAACATGCAAAGTGCGCATGAAAGTTTGGCCGGCCGTCTTCGGCAGATACTACTCCTTCCCTGCTGGCTTTGACGACAGCCAATCCCCACCCAGCCCCGCAAAGCGGCAGCAGCAGGAAAAAAGAAAATGATAATAACAGTGAGTTATCATTTTATTTTTCCTTTATTTACACTGCACCAAAGCAGTGGGGCGACGCTCCTCTGCCTTAGCGGAGGAGCCGCCACTGTTTGCTTTCTGATGCACTATTACCGATTCATTAGCCAAAGTGTCCTGTCCCAGTCATCCGTGGGCAATAAAAAGACGGACTTCACTGCTTACAAGTTATCAAAATCTTATTGATCTATGAAATATAGTCCTAGTGCACAACATTATGTGCAAAACAGACATAGCCCATGCACGTTTTAACTTTGAAAAGTCAAGAAATTGTGCATGATCATGTCTATGATACCTCTGCAATCCACTTAATGTCAAAAATTGTTCAAAATAAATTGGATGAACTTCTTCTTCTTCAGATTCCAGGTGTAATATCTCGGGAAGGCCCATAGAGATCCCACTGGGGTCAAAAGCTTAATTTGTTTCAATGGGTCCACAGATCTGTGGAGGATCAGTGGATTAGTCGTCCTGTTAAAAAAAAAGTACAGGCTACCACCCTTTTAAAATGTAAGCCCTCTGTGGCATGCGCCCCCTCCGCCCAAGCCTTCCGGAGGTTCTGGGGATCCCATCTTAAATTTAGTAGGGGAGTGGTGAAGGGCGTGTACGCAGCCGTCCCCCAAAGCCTTCAGGAGGCCCCCGGGACCCCATCCCTGTGCTATTTTTACATTATTCCTCAGATATACAGCAGATGCGCTTGGGATTCGGGGAGTGGGTGAGCAGAGAGTGGCCTCTAACGATCACAATGAGAGCTTGGAGGACTTGCTGGCGCCTATTTTGGTCCTTTGTCATTATGGGGACCGGCCTGAATGTAACATCAAGGTCATAATTCCCTTGCCTGATCACAAGATGGCTGCAACAGTGGTCCATACCATGTTATGCTATTACTCACGGACAAAAACCGGACATCGAACAGACCTGCACCTTCCCCCCATCAAGACGTAGAACCTGCTGAACTTACCTCTGACCGCGGAGACATAGCTATCTGGCCGATGCCCGGTGGAGCAACCGGATAGCTATAGAGGAGATGGGTTGTGGACTTCCCCCTCGACCTTCACCTATCCAGCCGGACCTTGGACAGTCTTTACTTCGTCTCTACATCGTACATCCCTCTCACCTCTTTACCCTTCCCCTACCCCTCTACGCTCCTTTCTTCTCATCTTCTATGCTCTTTAAATGTTTTTCCGTGGAGACCTAGCCATTTGGCCGATGCCCAGTGGAGCTACTGGATAACTGTAGAGGAGATGGGCTGTGGACTTCCCCCTCGGCCCTCACCTACCCAGCCGGACCTTGGGCAGACTTTACCTTCGTCTCTGTCATATCTCCCTCCTACCCCTTTTACCACACTCCATTTCTGAGTCTTCTATGCTCCTTAAATGTTTTTTGTCTGTAACTAATGTAATTGTAACTAAAGTAACTCTGTAACATTGTTGAATCTCATGTAAAGCACTCTGATACCCTCAGGTCTAGCCAGCGCTATATAAAACTCTATGAATAAATAAATAAATATATACAGGAGGTGGCACGCTGTCTCTACCCTGAATAAATAAATAAATATATACAGGAGGTGGCACGCTGTCTCTACCCTGAGCCTCTGAGCAGCCCCAAGGACTGCATGCCCCTGGGGCCAGAGTTTTTTAGGGGGAGGTAAGTGTCGGGTCCAATCCCGAGCCGGTGTACAGTCAGAATATCGAGTTTTTTATATCGAATTACATTAATATCGATTCAAAAATATAGAATGGACACAATATCGACTGTAAAGAATATAGACTACAAACATATCGACTAGAATAGCAATAATATCGATTCCAAAATATAGAATGGACAAAATATCGAATGGACAGAATATAGACAACAAAAATATCGAATTAGAGGTAAGTAAGTTAATATAAATTTTGTAAAGTGTTTTTTATGTTACTATATGTGTGAAAAGTGTATATTTAATTTATAATTTATTTTAATTAATTGATTTGATATGGTGTTTTATTTTAGCGTAATATAAATCAGTAGCGGGTTGTGGGTTTATAGGGGAATAGGGTGGGAAGTAATTTAATTATAATTAATTAAATATGTTAATTTATTTATTGGTATTCATTTTAAATTAATTGTTAATTATTTATTAATTGGTAATTAATTTTAATTTAATTGGTAATTAATTTTAATTCATTGGTTAATTGGTAATTAATTAAAATCTAATTGGTAATTTATTGTTAATTAATTAATAATTGGTAAGTAATTAAAATATAATTGGTAATTAATTGTAATGAATTGATTAAATGTTAATCATGTTAATTGTAATAATTTCTTTTCATTAGTGGGTTGTGGGCTTATAGGGGAATAGGGTGGGAAGTAATTTATTTATAAATAATTAATTTTTTTAATTTATTTATTGGTAATTTTGGATGAAATTAATTAATTTATTATAAAAAACTAATAATTATTTTAAAAAGAATTTATTTGGTATTCATATTTCATAAATTTTCATTGATATATGAAGTATTTATGTTCACTACTGTTGCACTCTCAGGAGTGGGAATAGTAATTTTTACCCCTACGCTATCCAACGCTTTCCCTACTATTGCACTCTCTGGAGTGGGAATAGTAATTTGTATCCCTACGCTATCCAACGCTTTCCCTACTGTAGCACTCTCTGGAGTGGGAATAGTAATTCTTACCCTCCCGCTATCCAACGCTTTCCCTACTGTTGCACTCACTGGAGTGGGAATAGTAATGTTTACTGCTACGATATCCAATGTTTTTTCTACTGTTGCACTCACTGGAGTGGTAATAGTAAATTTAAACCTCTCGCTATCCTATGGTAAATATATTGTATATTTAATTATTAATACTATGTTTAAATATATATATATATGTATTCATTATATAATTATTGTTTTTAAATAATATTAATTATCTATTATTTTTAATGTTATTTAAGTATTTTAGGTATTTTTAAGTTAGTTATATTTATTATTTCATTAATTTTAAATTACTTTTAATTATTTAAAAAAGTCGATATTTTGACTATCTATATTTTTTACATCGATATTTTTGATTCAATATTTTTGTACTTACCTGTTTGGAGATAGGAAGTCAATATTTTGTCATTCTATATTTTTAACTCAATATTTTTGTATATCGATATTTTTGACATCGATATTGTGTCAGTGATCCTCCCGAGCCATAGACCAGCCCTTGGAACCCTATCTCCTGGGCCCTGGTCAAAATAATGTCCTGGGGACCCTATCCCCCAGTGCACTGCTGTTCCCCAGATGGGTGGAATTAAAGGTTAGTTTTCACTGTCCATCACCCCCATTGCAACCCTAGTGGTAAGGGGCAGTGTAAACTGCTAAATGCTCCCCTCTGCATGAGAGATAGGTGCCATGGTGGGGGGGACATTTTCTTTACTACTTTCACTACTTTTCAACTTGCTCTCTGAAAATATGTGCCTTAAGAACAATGATGTTGATAATTTTACCACTTTTCTTTTTTCCACCTTCACAGAAATTAATCATTGACATCATAGAGCAATATAAGTGGGAACAAAGTAAAGATATATGCATCGTTTTAATCCTTTTGTTGTTGAGCTAGGCAAAATGTTCAGAAACTCTAAACAATCTGTGAAATGCAATGAAAATTTAAAATAGGACGTGTCAGAGTTACTTTGGAATGGGTGACTCAGTGCCATCCTCAGGCAAATGCACTGATATGAATGTATATAGAACATACCAACAAATGCCTGTCTTCGAAAAGTCTCTAAAAACAGGAGTTCTTTTTTACCAACAACATTAATGAGAATTCTAAACTACATTCCCGAAGATTGATACTGACATTCCTCTCTTGCTAGCCAATCTCAAAACCAGCAATTCCACATGGCTTGCCAGAATCTATTTTATAGTTTATCTCTATAAGACTTTGGCATGAATTCACATTCAATAAAGCTATCCCTGAAAGAAGATTGGAATTTATAGAAATAAATCAAATGTGTCCTGGCTCAGTATGCAGAATACATAATAATATCAAATTAACTGATAGATTAAGTCCGTACTTAAACATAAACTGGTCGTTTGACAAAGTCTAAGAGCCTAAATACGAGTTGGTCAGTGTATTCTGACCTGTATGTAAACCCCTGTTTGCGCACGGGTCGGAATTAGAATTTGGCGGGTACCCCGGAGTATCGTTATTTATGAGGTGTGATAAACTTGCACCTTCATCCACAAAGACACTGAAAAACAAACCCTTTTTGAACTTTGGCAGGATTTTTCTAATTTAATTGGAGCTGGATATTCCACTTGTTTTAACAGAAATGGATCAGAATAGCCTGAAGAAGGAATATCATTTTCTTACCCTTCATGTTTGCAGAGAAAGAAAAGGCCCATTATTTTAAGGAGGCGGGAGACATAAATATAGGCTGGCTGGGCCTTTCTCAGCCACTCTGACCACGGCCGTGCCTTTATTTTTATTGTTATTACATACATCATTCAGACTGTACGTAATAGCTGGTAGAGGATCCTCAAACCGGACGTTGTTGAAAAAATGAGGAATGAGATTTAATATTTGTGATAATAGGGGGATTCTGGTGGAAGTGTTGATGGGAGAGAACACAAAAGGACTGAAGACAAAAAATCCAAAAAGGCAAATTAGAAATAAAGAATTGCACAATTTTTGTTAATGTGTCTTAGGGCCATATGTATGAACACAGTTTCCCTTAGGCACAGAATGGGTAAAAACCTTTGATACATCTGTCCCTAAGGGGGTCATTATGATTGCGGTTTTTCTGCATCCTCGGGGCCAGCAGAAGCCACCGCCGGCCCAGAGGATGCGGAAAAATCGCAGCGGACTGACCAAAGACCCACCGCCACATTAGGATGGATGGTGGGTCCTGGTTTCCGTCCGCAGCTTTTCCGCCGCGGTCGGCTTACAACCGCGGCGGAAAAGCTCTAATATGGTGACGGTGTCTTCCAGACACCGTCCACCATATTAGGATGGCCTGTAAATTATGTTTTTCCGCGGCGGGTTTTCCGCCGTGGAAAAGCATACGGAACTTCACTGCGGGGGCCCGTTGCGGGCCCCGAGGTGAAGGGGGGTGGGGGGTGCACATGGGGGGTACCTATGGTACCCCCCTGCATTTATATGCAGAAAGCGGAAGGCACCGCGCGGTGCCTGCCTCTTACTGCATGCAAATGCAATGCGTGCATTTTTAACATTGCCGCGGGTGCAGCTTGAAGCCGCACCCGCTGCAATGTTAAAAATAGAGGATGTGACCGCCAGGGTGGCGGTCACATCCTAATTGCACAGGAGGGAACTCCGCATGCCATGCGGAGGTTCCCTCCTGCTCTGGGGTCGCGGACGGACGCAAGTCCGTCCGCGATCCTAATGAGGCCCTTAGTGTCTAAATAAGAGTTAAATGATGAGGGAAATCCCTCCTGCATCTGGATGGAATTCCATATCTAGAGAAGACTCCACCCAACAGGTGAAACCTCCCTAAGAGTCACTCCCATATGCATTCATATTTTGTAAATTGTTACTGCATGACACTTCTGACCAATTCAATGAAATCAGTTAAATAGAAAAAAGGGTAAATTGCAGATGACAGGCAGTTACAGTTCAACCGGATGAGAGGAAGATTTTCTACACAGCATTCCTCTGTGGCTGCCTGTAGTGCTGCAACCGTGGTGTGGCATCCCAGTGGCGTAGCAAGGGGGGGCAAGTTTTGGGGGCGGCGGTCTCCCCCTGCTCTTGGGATCGCCACCCCCGCTCCTAGCTGCAGCCATCACAAGGGATCACCAGCACCTCTCCCCCGTTCATACCTGCGGCTGTCACGGGACAGCAAACGCAGGGACCACCAAAGGCGGCCAAAGGTCTAGCTACGCCACTAGGGCGTCATCAGTGGAATGACGCTTAACCCTTCTTCTATGAAGTCCCCTGATGTGCAATTAACTAGGTTCTCATGCATGGGTTACAAAGTTTGGACCACTGACTGCCATTGGTCAACATTCTGTGCATTTGTCACATATAAGATCTTTGACAGAGCACATGCGAGGTGACCACAAATTGGTTCCAGAGACCCCAGTGATATGTACAGGGGTGATGTCAGTATAAGGTGGAAGACCAGTCTATGGTGACTGGTGCATCAGGATTACTAACTGGGGAAGGTCAAGAGGGGAGACTCCAAGGTCATGAGTTGCAGCAGGGCTTTATAAGTAGTCCTCTTCCCTTAGAAGATTCCAGGCAATTTTACTTGTTTTATAGAATCGTTTGCTATCACTCGACTTTGTTCACCATATTTGAGTTCCTCACTTTTGTTATTTTGCTTCTCTTTTTAATTCCCTCAGTTCCTGACCATGTTTGCTTGAACTCTGACTTGCCTTAGGATTACGATTTTGTTTTGATTGCAGATCGGTTGGCAAAACTCTGACTTGTCTCTGGATTATGTTTTTTTGTGTTGCTGTGTTTATTCTCCTTTTTTCTCTTTTAATTCCTGGTTCACGTTCCACTGTGAAGGTACCGCCTTCCTCTGACTTTGGTGTATGTTCGCTGAAGCCTGCCTTTTTGAAGCTGGTAAGCATTATAACCAATACCTACTCTTCTAAGACAATTTCAATGTTTATGAATCGTAGTGAAACATTGTTTGTTTCTCATATCTCCAGTTTATGTTTAGCACTCCCCTTGGCTGTTATAAATCTCATGAAGTCAGAGAAATGTGTGATTCATGAGATCCCAACACACCTGCTGCCTCTTCTCTTTCTCCCTCCCATTCCCCCTCTCCTCAGGTTTTAGTTCTGCTATTCATGCTCACTCTTGCAAAGCTACTTTCTGGGGAGTGTGCCAGATTACCTTCAGACTCCATTGATCAAGACTCTTTAAACCTGAAAGGATGAAATACTGGAGGCACCAAGTAAGTTTAATTGAATAAGTAAAATAGGCCTTACATGTGTGAAGAGAGTTTTGAAGCTGAATCTTGAGTCCCCAATACGTGAGTGGAGGGCTTTCCGGGCAGGTATCAGATGCTCAAGTCTCTGGATATGCAGATATATCCCTAAAGTAGGTTTAGAAGTATTTGGATGTTGTCATTGAGTGCTAGTGACTGATCCAAGTTACTTTAGAGCAGATGCAATATCACCTGATCTCAAGAGTTATGCTAAATGGGCAGTTTAATGTAGTGGGAAGATTTTCTGTAGCATGCATGTTAACACGATTAACCAACGCATGGATTGGGGGTTCAAATGTAAGATCTGCATTGAATTTCATCAGAGATTATTTTCTTTTTGTGATATGACAGGTGAAGGTGCAGTGCTTCAGGTTTCATTACAGAGAGAAATTGGGAGTATGTCCACTGTTTGCAATATTTAACTCTATTCTGCAGAAAAAGGGGTCTCCTATCTAAAGATGTGATTGATCTTAGCAACTTGTGATGTCAGTCTGACTCCCTGAGGTACACTCATTTCAATTGTGGCTTGGGAATGGTTATTTTATATTTGAAAAAACACTGATTATTGCAGTAGCACATGTAAGAATGGGTGCATATGCTACTAAATTGCTGGGGAAAGAGGATGGATCAAAGGTGACACTGTAGAGGACTCACTTTATGTAGACTCCTTGATAGGTCCAATGCATATCTGTTGACTGAGGTTGTTGAGGAAGTAGCAGGTCCAGTGCACTGTACTGACAGATAAAACTCCCTATCTTTTAGTGCCACAGGGAGGCAGAGAATAATTTAGTAAACTTTTATTTGGAAGGATCCATTTATGTGTCAACGCAGAATTTGTCTCTCGAATGCCATGACTTCATTGGTCGATAGTGAAGGTTTTGTTCTGCATATTCCTGAAGCTGGTTGGTCACCACACTGCTTAACAATCTATTGTGCTATGGAAGATTGGAAATTGGGCAGTAATTGTATAACAGATAATGACCGGCAAAAAGTATTTCCAGAAGTGGCAGGATGAGGACCTGTTTCAGAAACCTGGAAAGAGATCAATCAACCAATCATACAGCATTAGTAAAGCACAACACTTCACCTCTAGGGGTATCTCTGCACTTTGTCTTCAATTGTGAGGGAATCGTTTACTAAGTTGGCTAAACTTGTGTCATGCAAGAGGGTTGCAAAGCTCCACAAACAGGTGTGACACACTGATGCTCGTGCAATCTTTTCCTGCCTGCACACAACTAACGGACTTCATACCTGTCAGAGGGGTTTTTGAGACACCGGCACTGCCGCCCTCGACGCTGCTCCACCGCTGCCTGTCGTCTCCCCCCGCCGTAGCCTCACTCCATCAGCGCTGCCGCAGTGTGGGGGAGACAGAGTAAAACCACAACTCCCAGCGGCCTCCGCGACCGGAAGTCGCGTTGAGGCGGAGCGCGCCAGGAGGCGCTATAAATCGGCACTAACCTGCTGGGGAGCGGGTGCTCGTGCAATCTTTTCCTGCCTGCACACAACTAACGGACTTCATACCTGTCAGAGGGGTTCTTGAGACACCGGCACTGCTGCCCTCGACGCTGCTCCACCGCTGCCTGTCATCTCCCCCCGCCGCAGCCTCACTCCATCAGCGCTGCCGCAGTGTGGGGGAGACAGAGTAAAACCACAACTCCCAGCGGCCTCCGCGACCGGAAGTCGCGTTGAGGCGGAGCGCGCCAGGAGGCGCTGTAAATCGGCACTCACCTGCTGGGGAGCGGGTCCTCGTGCAATCTTTTCCTGCCTGCACACAACTAACGGACTTCATACCTGTCAGAGGGGTTCTTGAGACACCGGCACTTCTGCCCTCGACACTGCTCCACCGCTGCCTGTCATCTCCCCCCGCCGCAGCCTCACTCCATCAGCGCTGCCGCAGTGCGGGGGAGACAGAGTAAAACCACAACTCCCAGCGTCCTCCGCGACCGGAAGTCGCGTTGAGGCGGAGTGCGCCTGAAGGCGCTATAAATCGGCACTCACCTCCCCCGTCGCGGGAGCGCGCGGGGCTGCGCCGGGCTAAGCCCGGGCAAAGGGCGGGCCCTCTGTGGCCCTCAGGGGCCTGAAGTGGCCGGGACGGCCACCCCCTTAACATCTCCTCATTAGACACCCTGCAACAAGGTAACCCGTATACTAGATATACGGCACATAGTCATACGTCTACATCATAAGGATGTCTAAAGCTAGGAAAACCCCGGTGGCAACGAGATCCACAACAAGATTAAATTCTGTTAGCATGCCACTACCTACCATAACTGCCACAGACCTTATGCTGCAAAAAACCTTTGGCGTAGTGGAGGACGCCATCCAGGACACAGAGAGACGACTTTCAGTGACCCCAGACCTGTGTTTCCCAAACCTGTCCTTGCACACTACTGATAACACACACATTATGGATGCTACAATTAACTCTCAGGAATCATTACTAATGCAGTCGTTCACAGATTTGCCAGGGTCGCATATTAAGGACAATACACCGAAACCCCTGTTTACATGCCCTGTAGGGAACACCATGGAGAGTAGTCCTCTGGTGCCGACTAGCCATGGCAACAATATAAGCAGCCTGCATACATCGTCCTTAGACCCAGAGGTTCAACTAGTGGAGGGCCTAACACCTGTTACTCAACTTGCTCCCGGGATAACTCATGATCCAACAAGTGTCACTCAGCATCATAAGAAAAAACGAAAGACAAAACACCTGTTGAGGAAAACCTACTGCCCAATAGTCAAACCGAAATACTCAATTAAAGATATGTGGCAAAAACTTAGACAGGCGAAACCTTCCGCAAAAACCACAACTGGGATCCCTTTGACACCCACCCAAGACCTAGATATATTCCAAAATGAGAAGAATAATATTGAGAGCACTTCAGTTAAAGATCAGACAAGTCAAATAGATCAGTTATCCACATTGAAAATATCCCTCCTGAGTGAAATAGAATCTATGGTTAAATCTCTCTTACAGCCCATTAGTAAACGAGTCATCAACATAGAGAAGGCTCTAGGAAAATTTGAGAGAGCACAAAATGAAGTATCCTCTAGCATTCTTAAAATGCTAAAAATGCCTAATCCTACTTCCATTTTTGTTCCAGCAAACAAAACCCTCAATGCTATTAATACTAAAACCGCGAAAACCACTAGAGACACAACAAATAGTGCCATCAAACAGCCATCGCTTCAGCGACAGGGATCCCTAGCTACCTCCAACTTAGTAACTTCTACACAAGCAGCTTCCAACTCACTGCAGGTAGTAGCCACGCCTGTGAATAACACAAAAATTACACAGGTAGATGATGAAATTGAGGATAGTCAATGGGCTGCTGAGGGTCACCCTCCAGAATCAGTTATAGCAAACGTAGAGTCATTGAGGCACCCCACATTATTAACACCGAATATTCCTATTAAGACAGCAGGGGCAAATCAGCTTAAACCCATGACAGTAAAAATACCTATCCATATAAACCTTCCACCTGAATCTAATGCATACACTATTGTCATGATTGGGGTCCCCAAGCTGGCTGGCAACAGGGGGGAGACTTACACGGAACTAAAAAATAAGGTCATGCAATGGTTAACCACACATAGGCCACTTCCCTCTCACATAAGTGGGTATATTTCTCATGTGAACAGAGTAGATTGGATGGGCTCAAGATTCAAATCAACAGAGGGAGACTGCATTGTAGTTAATTTTAAAGACAGACGCGTTGCAAAATTCATCATTAACTGGAGGAGCTCCTCGACAAATAGCCTGATCCGCACAATGGGTTTAAGCTAGTTTTACCCCTCTAATACAAACGGGCAAAATAAAAATCCTCAACCTTATCATGGCCACGAGGGGTCGTTGGAGCCCCAAGCCCATCTTCAATCATGGGCACCTCCTCTCGCCCCTAGTCAGGTGACGCCCTTAGACTTTGAACAACAAAGATACGCACAATCCTGGGAAGGTAGACCATACAACCATCTCCCACCAACAATGTATGAGAGAATGGAATCTGCACCATATACACATAAAGGAGATTATGCATATCCCTATCTGAATCAAAATCAATTTGGGGTTCCGACCTCAAACAGATATGATGCCCTGTATACCCATGATTATTTGGATGACGTGGATTAACTGACATCTGTCCTGCCCTTTAGTACTTCATCTGACCTTTCGAACTGTGTGGAACAAACTAATATAATAAGTACTGATAATCTAACAAGTACTTTAGACCTCTTAAGAGTGGCACCAGTTATCAGTACAATAGAGGCCGTAACACTCTTCCCTGAGAATCTTTCCCTACAAGTGGCACCTACTCTCTCCACTCTTGAATTAGGTAGCTTTCCTCCCACTATAGCCCATAACCTGCTTCCTAGCACTAGAAATCAACCAGCAGCTGCAACAAGCAGACTTAATCAAAACCTGTACCCGTTTACTAACACGACTCAAGAGTCATTGACTGATCATGATGTACTTAACACTATAAAAATCTTGTCGTGGAACATAGCAGGACTAGCCGCAAAAGTAAAGGACCAGACGTGGGTGGAATTTATAAGGAAATTTGCTATACTGTGTTTTCAGGAAACATGGCTCATAGATAATAATGTCTTCATCGAGGGGTTTCAGAGTTTTTTCGTCCCAGCAATTCCATCGCCCAGTGGCAGATCAAAGGGGGGCTTGGCAACATTCATCAGCCTCTCCCTCATCTGCCAGGTTAAAACCAAACAATTGGAAAACAGGAACATTCAGGTCATGGAGCTTAGGAAGGGCAGAAAAGCACTAACCTTGGTCAACTTTTACAATTCAGTGACATCACCAGGAGAGTGCAACATCGTCAAGCTCCACAATTATTTGCAAGATGAATTGGTAAAATTGCCACGGAACAAAATAATCATTGGTGATTTCAACGCGCATATCTGTGGAAACCCGACCGAGACAACCATGGACTCCTTGGGTGTGGGAACAGGTCAGGACTTCATTTTGCTCACTGTCCGCGAGGTACCCATGTGAATATTCTAATAGATGACCTGAACCTGAGTGTCGCTATGTCCCTGAAAGATGACTCTTTCATTTTTGAAGTACCAACTTATAAAGGTTCTGAGCACGGCTCTTTCATAGACCACATTCTTCTTTCTGTTGATCTGGCAAATTTAGCCTTAAATTTCAAAATACATGAAAGCATCTTTAGTGACCACATTCCAATCTCAATTGAACTAGGAGCGGGTCTTTTTGAATTACGGAAAAACCATAAAGACATGGGCGCTTTAAAGTTGATCAACAGAAATCGCCGTCTGAAATGGTCCATGATAAACAGTGATACTCTGTATAAGTCTGTTAAAATGAGTTGCAAATAGGAACTTAATCTTTGTGTCTCTGAGTCCACACCACCTGAAACCATCTTATCTGCTTTTGCTGTTGTAGTTCAAAGGATTGACCAATTGTTATCTGCTCCAGTAAAAGGTCCAACTGTTTATCAGCCAAGATGGTTTGACCACGCCTGTTCGGCAGCTAGTCGGAACTTGAAATTGGCCCTCAAGAAAAAGCCAAGGGATTCCGCACATATTAAAACCTTGCGATCTAAATATAAATCAACCCTGGCATCCCATAAAAAGGATATAAAAGCTCACATCTGGGAGTCTTTGCTCGACCCATCAACTCTGGGTAATAGCTCTAAGTTCTGGAGCATAATTAACAAGCCGATGTTTGATGACCCCAATGCCTCCAGTCTTGGAACTAATATACCCGAGAATGAGTGGGTCTTCCATTTTAGCTTAATTTTCAAGAGCGATGATCCACAGGTGATACAAGAAATTAAAATCACAGAAGAAGCTTCCCTGCATTTCACAGTTGAAGAAGTCGAAAAGGGGATCCGTGGCTTAACCAGTAATAGGGCCCCGGGCCCAGATGGCCTTCCTCCAGATCTATTCAAATCAAATATCTCACTTTGGGCCCCAATCCTTACCGCAGTTGTCAATGCTGGAGTTGCAATCGGGAGCCCAAAGTCCTGGGGGGCCTCAACTATAGTACCCGTCTACAAGAAGGGTGACAGAAACAATGCAGCATGTTACAGGCCCATCTCTCTGATAAACTCAGTTGCCAAAGTAGTGGGAGGAATAATTTTAAATAGGCTGACCATGTGGGCTAAAATTAACAATGTAATGTCCCCTGTTCAAAATGGGTTCAGACCAGGGCACTCAACAATAACTCAATGCCTGAACCTATACTTAATCAGTGGCAAGTATACCATGGCCAGAAATGGAACTGTATATATGGCCTTTATGGACTTATCATCGGCCTTTGATTGTGTTGATAGAAGCAGGCTCTGGAATGTCCTACTCAAAATGGGGGTTAAGAAGAACTTGATTAACTTTTTAGCCGACCTCCATAGTGACACTCGTGCTAATGTCCGCTATACAAAAGACTTGAAAGTTACTAGAGACTTTAAGATAAATCGGGGGGTTAGGCAGGGCTGTATTTTAGCGCCATTTCTTTTTAATTTATATATTAATGGTCTCGAGGAGCATCTTTTAAAATCAAATACTGACTATCCACACATGGGAGAAAGGGCGTACCTGTTCTGCTTTATGCAGACGACGCCGTCCTTATCTCCAGAACCGCACTGGGCCTTCAAATATTACTTGATTCCTTTTTCTTATTCATGAAATCACGGGGCCTGAGCATCAACAACACTAAATCATTTGTTATGAAGATAGGATCTGGTTCAAAAAAGTCTTATCCCTTCTCTGTTAACGGGGAAAAAATACCGATAACAAAGACTTTCTCATACCATGGCGTATTGTTTGACCATAAACTCACTTGGGGTCCTGCGGTAAGGAAGAAAAAGGGAGAAACAGCAAGGACTAATGCTGCAATAACTGACTTTGCACGTAAAATGGGAAATACGCCAGCGGTTGCTCTGATGAAATTGTATCAAGCCAAAAGCACCGCTGTGGCCTGTTACGGGAGTGAAATTTGGGGCTTTGTCCCTGTGGGTGATCTTGTAACAATTGAAAACAATTTCCTAAAACAAGTATTATGTCTACCTAAAGGCACAGTAAATTTCTCCATTCACGAAGAATTAGGTATGCCTTACCTAGGAGATAAAATTGCTGTTAACCCCTTGCTGTGTTGGTTAAACTGCTGGATGAATGATGACATACCATTTACCCAAAATATCCTTCTCGAAGCACTCAACTGGGCAGGGAAATACAAGATACCCTGGTTAAAATATATCAGAAACTGTCTTCATGAATTGGGTCGGTTGGAACTTTTCCTAGCACCACAGCAAGTATCCAAACAAGATGTAACTTATGTGAAGGATACCTTTTTGTTGAATCGACAGCTAGCCAGGGAAGAGTTGGAGCTTAAAAAAGGTAGCGTGAGGAGGCATGTTTTAACAAAATCTTGCGTGCAAATTGAACCCTACCTATCCTGGCCCATTTCTAGATATGAACATTTCCTGTTGTCTAGATTTCGTTTTGACCTGTTTCATTTGTTGCTAGCTGTGCCTAGTGGGGCCCATAGGGGACAAGTGTTGCCAGCTTGCGGCTGCGACAGTAAGTCTCCGCAAGACCTGGCTCACTTTTTATTTATATGCTCCTATTACACGATACCACGAAAACTGTTTTTAAAACCCCTTTTCAAACAATTGAATTTTGTGCAAATAAGGCCTGCATTACTTTATCTTCAAATGCTACACTGTGAAACCACCTTGTTTCTATGTAATTTTCTAAAAAACAGCCCTGAAATTTAGAAAAAGCATGGAAGGTTAATTGTTATTCGAATCATCCCTCCCGCGGTAAAATGTTTTAGATAAACAGTATATTTATATTTTTTAGAAATTGTATGCTCTCTTGTGACTTCTCGCTCTTGATAAAATGTCTTTTTACATTGTTATGTATGTATATGTTTTTTACTGTACTTTTATGACTGCATTGCATACAGTCGAATAAAGGAACTTTGAATTGAATTGACACACTGATGTATTAAGTTTAGGAAGGTTTACACTAATCATTCAAAACATCTTTAGCCATGCATTGGCGGCATCCTCCTCCACCGTCTTACCTCTACTCTTTCTCACGCTTCCAAAGTATATTTAAAAAAACGTTTGGCATCCTACCACCATCCACTACCTCTCATTGGTCTTCTTTTTCCTCTTTCACCAAGTGTATTATGTCTGCTATCTTTGAGAGAGCAGGAGGTGGCACCACACATGGCAGCTTCTGTAACAGCGTTTGAGCATGGCAGCGATCCACACAGGACAGGAAGAGTGGAGAAGGCAAAGGGTTGCCAGTGATCATGCCATTTCATGTCGATAGATGCTAACAGTAGGTATTCGACGGGAGATGTTTCGATCAGCGTACGCTCTTCCACATCTTCCCTTAATTCTTTATGGACCATGATTAGGCAGAAAGTGGCAGATAAAGTTACCATTACAACAGTAAAAAACAAGCAGTGTTTTCCATTGTTGTGACATCACTTCAATGAACAAGAGACAGAGTAATTCGGGACAGTGGTTCTCTGTGAAAGCTATACTTTTTTTTCTTTAATTTCATTAAAACTGACTACGCCTGATAATGTAAGTTGCACCAAAAACACCACCGACAAATTGCATCATATATACTCAGCAATGAAACACATGGATATGCTGGCCCCTCATCCAAAACTAAGAATTTCATCCAGTGGCGGCCGGCAAGTAAGGAGGCTTCTGAGAGCAAATAAAAGAAAAACATAACTTACAAAAATATTAATTCCACTTACCTTCCTGGCTCAACATCCTCTTCACTCCGGCCTTCTCCAGCAGGACCCAGTAAACTGCAGTAACCAATCCTGGTGCTGCTCTCATTCAGCATGAAAGAATCGCCAGGATTGGAGGTATGTATCATTCTCATTCCCATGGCCAGATTAATAAACCAAGCGCCACTGACCATGGGAATCTTGTATCATCTCATCACATTTCGAAAGAGACTAAAGCCCTATTCTCTCAACATTTTCTTGCCCCACCATGCAATGGTTGATAACCAGTAAACAACTTCAAAACTTATTGTACTCAAATCTTCCAGAATATTTATGTAACTAGAGAAAACTCAACTCAACTGAAGGAACTGAGTGAGCCAACTGAGAAAGGAAATGGACATGGAAACTGTCTAGTCAGAAAGTCTGACTTGCTTAATTATTTGACAAGATCCTGTTGACTCCCAAAGCTGGATATCTAAAAATATGCATAATGTAACAAAGGGCCCATTCTACGCAGTATCTCTCAGGGACACACATATTGGTTGTTGAAGCACATCAACGCACATAAGGGTCAACAAGTATGAAAAACTATTATCATCATATTTTCAAATTTTGTAGAGGTATTGTGCTAATTTAGGTAAGAGACAATATATATCCTAGGACTAGGTAGAAAAAAATGTAGGTGTGCCAGAGAAAAAAACTAAAAGAAAGAGACTGATAAGTAGCCACAACAATTGAAGGCAATTGGAGAAAGAATTTAGTAAATGTGATGGGAATGCAATGAAAAATTACATGGCAGAGGCTCAGCTTCCACACTAACTAAGCCAAAATGAAAGTGAAGAGGGAACGAGGGCTAGATCTCAGTGGTAAATATCAAGATCTACAATAAGTGGTGATTATTGTAGCCCTAATAAAAAAGAGAACTGAAGTGACCTGTGATAAAAGTATAATCTCAAAATGAAGTTTTTAAAGCACCTTAGCACTGAGTGCCAGAAACTTAGCCTTCTCCCGGGCGGTAGGCGCCCTGAATAATCTGCAGCCAAAATAGGGGGCAAACCAGTAAAAGAACTAATTCTAATAAACAAGGCTAAATGTATTTCTACAGCCATATATGGCTCAGGCCTTTGGGGGATCGAAAATGCACAATCGATCCAAAAAAGTGAGAATCAGTTCCTCCGATATTTACTGGGCGCCCCCAAATCAACACCCACTTTTATTTTTCATATTGAATTGGGTTTACTGTACATTTTAGATATTATAAAAATAGCGCCCCTACTATTATGGCACAAGGTATGGGTCACTCCCGAGACAACGTTAAACAGAGATCTGATCCTCGACTGCCTAAATCTTGACGGAGCTAGAAATATTAAATGGCTAGCATACGTAAAGAATATGTTGACTGAGATTGGTCACCCAGAATACTTTACGAGGCCATCTAGCATGGAATTGGTGGCGAGAAAGTCATTGAAAAAAATGATCTTAGATCACTTAGGGCAAAAGAGGTGGGGCTTGGAAAAAGCTAAAATCTCAGTTATGGATTATCAGCTAATTACTATTAACGAGGGGACCCAACGATATCTTCTAAAACAATCAAGCTGTTATGTTCGGATGCTATTGAGCCGTTTTAGGCTGGGTACTTTTTTCCGCTTGTCCACTTTTCCAGTCTGTAACAACTGGTCAAGGGAGAACTTAATATGCCCATGTGATGATACCTCTGCCCAATCAAATATTTGCATACTATTCTGTAAATTTTATACTGTACCAAGGAGGGGGTTTCTGAAACCAATTTTAAGGGCATGGGGGCACCGCACTTGCAAATTAGCATTTATTAGGCTGCAACAGCTAGAAAATGACTCTATTATCCACGCCGTATCTAGCTTTTTAAAACTAGTAATCAAGTTTAGAAATTCAATGTAAATAATCATGAGAACTAACCATATTTTTAGACTCTTTTGTTTTATTGAAACACATTTTTTAATCCTGGTGAATGTTTTATATTGTACATTTTAACTAATGTGTTAGGCACTTTCAATGTATGCTTTTATGATTTCAATTATGAATTTTGAATAAAGCTTTTTGAATTTGAATGAATGCACCTTAACTTTCAGAGTTAGTAGTGTAAACTAACCACTGAAGCTTAACATAAACAAATTATTAACTATCTCTCGAATATTATTTTCACATATTTCAAACCATGCATGGATGCTGAAGAGCTAAGTGAAATTTTAGAGTGATAACCACAGTTAGAAGGGTAATTCTGCTTTTAGTCCTCTAAAATGTAACAGAGGGCAAATAGCCACTCACGTGGGGCGTGGCCAAGAAACATGGGCGCCAAAACGCAGCCTTGGACCGCTCCCGCCGAGAGGAATACAATCCTGCTGCATCCTGTCTCATCCCGTCCTATGGGACCCTGACTTGAGCTGCTCAGGCTATTGCATACATAGGGGATCTGTTTGGTCCCCGGACAGCCTGCTGAAAAATCAAGACAGGGCCCCTTCCACACGACTGCTGGTTGAAGGCCTGAGGAGCCCTGAGCACTGGGCAGCCTGTGGGGTTAAGCTGCGAGCACTGGACGACGAAGGTCTGGCCCCTGCTCTCGCCTCCGTTCCTCTGGTGCTGCAGAGGGCCATCCTTGGGCTGTAGCAGCCTCTGGTGCTGAGATATCCTGCTCGACAGCGCTCTCCCCTGGAGGTGACAGAGAGCAGAGCGAGGAGCTGAGGCCTAAGATGGTGGGTGATAAAAACCTAAAGAGGGGTCAGGCCAATAAGGTAGAGCACTATACTGTCCTGGGCCCCCAGTTGGGAGATCCAGGGGCCCAGGCCGGTCATGAGGACTGAACTGTAACCCATTGCAAAACTCTCCATAGATCCTTGAGGCCATCCGAGACTCAAGGGTGGCGCTTGAGTCCAAGTAGGACTCCATGGCCATGGACATCAATCATCTCTCCCTGGACTTGCACAAAGTGTTAGACAGGGTAACGGTAAATGGGGGTGAGGTCAACACGCTGCGGTGGCAGGCCAGCAAGCTTCAGGCAATGGTGGAGGGGCAAAAAAGTACTGCTACGTTCATGGAGGAGTGACTGGAAGGCGCTGAAGGGCACTCCAGGGGCAACAATCTGACTTTTCTCTGATTCCCTGAACGTGAGAAGGGCCCAACAGCGGATCTATACTTGGAAAAATTGATAACTACTGAACTAAAGCCCAAGGGACTCTCAAACTTTTTCTCCTTTGAACAAGCGCAACGAGCCCTGGCACCGCCCCTTGTCCCTTGGAGAAGTGTGGCTCAATGGTTAGAGCGGCAGACCCTGATGCAGAGGTCTGGCCCGGGACAAGGGTTCAATTCCCGCCATGGCGGGTCTTGGGCTCTATTTCCTCAGACCTGATAATTCTCACCTTGGTGCCTAATCTAATCATGGGTCCCACTCTGCAAATCTGGGCAATAGCTTGCTTAATCTCCACAACGGCCCCAACAGCGCTGGGATGCCTGGCTTCACCTTGGGGGTGCCCAGAAGTGGGCACTTCACAGGGAAAAGCCAGGAAGGGTTCCACAGCGGTATGCGTACAGCACCTAGAGGCCTCAGGGTATACGTGCTCTATACAAGTACGAAGTTTACAGTTTACGGCGCATTGCCATGGGCGCTTATTGAGTGGTTTCTTAATTACAGGGAGATAGACTCTATACTTCAACATGTCCGGGTAGATGGCCTCCACTATGTAGGAGGAAAAGCCATCCAGATCTTTCCTGATTGCACAAGAAAGGTGCAAGACCTCTGTAAATCCTTCCTTGCCATCAAGAGGCAGCTCCGGGTTCACAACATTAAATACAGTCTGCTCTTGCCTGCGAAGCTACAGATCTAGCATGACAACAAAGTATATTTCTATCATTCCCATTGGGCCTCTGAAAATTGACGTGAATCCTTGGGCATGGGTATGGAGCAGCAGCCAGTGGATTGGAGAGAACAGAGTGACGAGGAGGGTGTAGATCGTCTCGATGACACCTAGTTCCCGCTAATTTGGCACTGTGTGGATTGGTAAGCTTCTTGTGGGCTTGTGTTCTGCATTGGTTTGAGCTTCATGGACAGAAGCTACACTACTAGTGGCTACAATCTTATTGCGTTTACTGTTTTTTGTGTGGTTTTGGATGGCACTTGGGGTGAGGAAATGCTCCCTCTAGTCCATCGGTTGTTGGCAGGGGAGCCTGGGCCACTTCCTGATGGTGTGAGTTGGGGAGGGTGGACATTTCCATATTGTTGTGTATTGTAATGTTGCTACGGTTGGGGTTAGACTGGTTGTGTGGGTGGCTTCCACATATTGCAGCCAACCAACCAAGCAGTGCCACATATTGCAGCACTGGTTGGTCTGATTCTGGGCCGTGCCCTTATACAGGAGTGATAGCCTCTTTTTAAGTTCTCTTTAATATATGTGGTGGTACTACATATAAAATGTTGTCTTGGAATGTGCGCAGGCTGAACAGTCCTCAAAAGAGTCATAGAGTGCATGCGTAGCCCTAAAATAGCAATAGTCTTCATGCAGGAAAGGCACCCAAGGGGGGATAGTGTTAAAAGTCTGCGGAGGTGATGGAGGGGCCAGGTCTACGCCACAATTTATTCCTGGTATGCTATGGGGGCGCTAATGTGGGTGGATCCTGGGGTTCCCTGTAAACAGGCCTGAGTGTCCCATATGGTGAAAGCCGGTACGTCATAGTCATAGACTGTTCCTTGGATGCACATGATCTCTGTCTCATCAACATTTATGCTCCAAATTGAGAGGAGGGGGATATTTATGGCAGGGTGGTTGCAGAAACCCAAGCCTTTGCGTTGCCTGAAATAATTTTTGCAGGTGATTTTAACTGTGTGCTTGATGGCCTTATGGACAGGGCCCCTCCATGCTCCGAAATTCAAACCCACATGAAATCCACCTTTCGCCAGTCTATGCATGATTTGCCCTTGGTTGACTCATGGCAAACCCAAATACATATTCCTATTACTCTCCTGCATTGAGTACCAATAGCCGCTAGATTATTTTCTTATTTCTTCACCTGATGCGTATAAAATACTGGAAATCCGCTATTTAGCTTGCTATCTTTTGGATCACTCACCGTTGCTAGACAAGTATTCCCTGGAGAGGCGTCATTCCAGAGTTCTGTTGTGGCAGCTTAAGGCTGAGTCACTCACAGATCAGACATTTGTGCGAACATTGGGAGAGACCCTAGCCCAATATTTTGATCATAATTGGAATAGGGCAGTAGTAGGGTGGTGGAGTGGGATGCTCTAAAAGTAGTGGTATGCAGCAAATGCAAAGGTACCACGGTAGGTATCCGTTGGACACTCTAGGAGGATCTGAGGCATCATCAAACTGTTACTTGAGAAAGTGCTAATGGATTCTCCAAAGCCTGTGGTTGACTAGGACGAACAGAGCCAGAGGGTCTGCGAATTGTCGGATCATTTGGAAAAGCACTTCCGAAATGTAGTGTGACGCCGATGATATATGGAAGGGGATAAAGTGGGCAACTGTGGCGTGCCTGACTAGATCAGTGGCTGAAGCGCAACCTATACTGGCGATCAGAGAGTTCAAATAGTGCATACCAAGATGGCTATTAATTCCGGTGTTTGCGACACACTTCAGATTGGTGTATACAGTGGCTCTGCAGCACATTGCTTCTGGGGCATTATCCGTTTAACTCTCTGAGCTGCCTCTGTCGTGCCTTTCTGATGCTGATAGTGAACAACTGTATGTGCCTATAACAAAGCAAGCATGAACTATTAGTCACAGTTAGGACATTTAAATCATCCAAGTCAACCCTGCTTGATAAGTTTCTAGCTGTGTATACAGAGGCCTTGGGTAGAGGAATTCTTTCGGATTCTAGGCGGGAGGCCCTACTACCGAAACCGGGACAATATCCTCTGGATGTGGCTTCCTACAGTCCACTCTCTATGTTAAATGTGGACCAAAAAATCCACATGGCCTCTGTAGATCACCTTCTTCCGGTGGGCCTTCCCTGGTGGGTAGACCAGATCAGATACCTGGGCATACAAATCATGCATGGGGAACAGCTAATGTTCAACTTGAATATGGGCCGGTGCTTCGCAGTCTACCTTTTTCCATTGCGATTTGGAATACACTTAAGCTGTCCCTGATGGGAAAAGTTGCGCTGATTAAGATGATCTTGCCTAGATGCTTGTGAGTCCTCCAAGGTGCCGTGTATGAGATATTGCATGCAGTATTTTGGAAACTGAACACCTTGCTGGTAGAACTCCTTTGGCTGATAAGCGCCACAGATTGGGCCTCGCTACAGTCCAGAGAGAATGAGAAAAGGGCAGGATGGAGGTTCCTGATCTTGATCTTTATTACGTGGCAACCCAACTGCAGCATGTGGGCCACTGGCTTGACGGTGACCTCAATTAAGAGAGATCCGTACTAGAAGGTACACATGATGGACACTAGCTTGGGGCGCCTCTAATGGGTGGCCGAGATATCCCATATGGCTTTCCTCAATTGATCCGACTCATGGGTAGGCTTGGACAGGGCAGTAAAACGTGTTATCCGCTGTACACCTTATACCCCAGATAGGGATATTTGGTTACTGCACCCTCTTGCCCAAATAACTGAATGGCAGTTGGGGACTGCATACTCTTATTGGACTTATATCCAGAGGACGGCTTTGTCACTATGCAGGAGGCCATGGACTCATTTGGTATAGGAGGGGGAAATCTTTTGCAATACACTAAAATTGCTGCCATAGCACTCAAGTTGTGGACACAAACTTTGGTGATGTTGCTGACTATGGCTGGGGATGTAGACTCATTTTGCATATATAGGGCACTATACGCAGACCGGAGGCTGCTGTGCCTGCACGTGGAGGAGGCCTTGCAGACATCCAGCAAAGACGCGATTACCCGCAAAGATTGGTTGAAAGTCAATGCCACATTCCGTAAAGTCTTGACTAGTGCTAGATTCAAATAGATTCAATATAACATTGTACACATGACCTACATGTCCCCTAGTATCATTTTACCCAAACTTACTATAAGCATTTAGTGCTATTTCCTTAGTGCGAAATGCACCCTTGCCTCCAAAATAGACGCAAGCGTGCATTTTGCACTAAGCAACAGCGCTAAATGCAGAAAATGAATAGTGAGTATCAATTGCCACTCGCATTCGCTAAACGTACTCTTGGGGTAGTATGCCCCAATTTACTACCGCCATTTAGCACTATTTTCTTAGTGCAAAATGCATCTTCACTTCCAAAATGGACATGAGGATGCATTTTGCACTAAGAAACAGCACTAAATGCAGCTGAGCATGAATTATACAGGGATATCTTAAGGATTTCGAGGGCCCGGGGCCAAACGTATTTTGTGGGCCCCTGGCAGGAACAGCTTTGAATTCACAATCCAAATTTAGCTCTTTTATGCCCTCTTTGGCAAGGTCACTGACAGTGCTCTGACACACTGGTCCAAATTCTAAATGTATTTACTTCATATATTCAGGGATCGTGACGTGTGTCTTCAATATTATAATACAGCAACAGCTCACTAATATTACTGCAAATAATCTTTGTGATGCCCTGCCATTTCTCATATGTGAGCTCATGTTTTGATCTAAAAAAACTTTTTTTAGGTGTTACATGGTGTTGAAAAACAAGCAATTTTCTCCAAATTGTCTGAAATAGACCCCCATACAGCGCCCACATTAACAATAATTGCAAGAAAAACGGTATTTAAAACAATCTGTTTAATACTTATTCACAGTCATCGGGGCAAGTCTCTTCAGAGCACAGAGATGGCTCTACCGTGGAGCTCCATGAAAGGATGGGCCCCTTGGTTAGTGCCCACTTTGTTTGTGCCTTAAAATGTTTCTGCACGACTTGCGTGAGCGAGCTGCCGCCCGCGGTTACTAAATGTGCTCTTGCTGTAAGATTTTCACCCCAAATTACTCTGAATTACACGAGGAGGAGTAATGGCGTAATTATCTGTAATTATTGGTGCCAAAAATGAATGCTGAATTACTGAATTTACTCTGATTACTCTGGCATAATTAAAATTCTGCCTGGCCTAGTTAGTAGCAACTATTACATAGGCACTCATAATGAAGATTAATGCCTGATGGTCCAAAGAAAGGAAGTTTAACATTCGTCAGTAGTGCTTACACACAACTCCATCTCCTGTCACTGTCCCCTCCCATCTCATCCTCCAGCCACCAATCATCAGTCACTAAATACTCATACTCCAACATTCTAAGCCCAGAAACAACCTAAACATTGCACAGCAGAATAGACAGGTAAACCCAGAGGCAAAATGTAGGGGATCAGGTGGGAAACATCATTTACCACGAAGGCATTACCACTAACAACGTTTACCACGGGTCACTTACCACGCAAACGTCTTTACAACGAGGCTGCCTTCCACGACCGTCTTTAACACGCAAGTACGTTCTGCGTGGGCTGGGGGGGAGACGTGGTATTCCTTCCAGTCGTTCTGCGTGGGGTTGGGGGGACTGGGGGGGGTTTGGGGGGGCTGGGGGGTCTCCCCCCCAAAAAAATAACAAGCGGGATACTTAAATAAAAAAAACGCACATTATTTATGAAGAAAAAGGAAAGAGCCTCCCCCAAAGACGTGCCATGTACGTAAAAAAACAGTCCTTTTTTTATTTTAGTAGACGTGTTTTGACGCTTGTTTCCATGGTGGATGGAAGTAAGGGCTGCTGGTGAAAGACGTGCAGGTAAGACGTTTCTACGCGTAGGAAAATCCTACGTTGTAAATTCCAGCGTGGTAAAGCCACTTGCGATGTAAAATTCGCGTGTTAAAGCCATGCGTGGTAATTGTAAGCGTGGTATAATCATATATTCGGATCAGGTAAGGGACCAGGAGGAGAACAGAACGATAAACATCACCCTTCATGACATTAAGCCAACCAGCATTCTTCAAAGGATCCTCATCAGACAGTAGATACCTATACTGATTGATAGAACATATGATGCAAGATCTGACACCCACACATTATCAAATGTGAGAGACAATAAGGTGGGAGCACATGTAGGAAATTAATCACCATATGGCCATGGACATCATTTAAGGGAACGCAGCTGTAACCCCTAGCTTGCCCCTTGTGACACTGGCACTGCCTTTGCGACCCCTGGCTTCATAGATAGCAAACTCAGTTCCACAAACTGAGGGGTGGCTCAGCATTCATTATTATCTGCCTGTTTTTCATTATAGTAATAATGCATAATTTCTACTATTCATAGTAGTGTAATAAAACACAGAGCACACTTAGGGGGTCATTAGGATGGCGGGCGGACTTTGCCCGGCCGCCATCCTCGTGGTAATCGGGACCGCCTGCCATAAGGGCGGGGGTCCCGTGGGGAGTATTAGGATGTGCCCGCCACAGTTGTGGGCACATCCTGTATTTTTAGCATTGTGGCGGGCGGTGCTCTCTGCACCGCCCGCCACAATGCTAAAAATGCATTTCATCAATTGCATAATCAAAGCAGCAGGCACCGCGGTGCCTGCCGCTTTGATTATGCAAATGCAGGGGGGTACCACAGGTACCCCCCGTGTGCACCCCTTCACTCTGGGGGCCCGCAGGGGGTCCCCAGAGTGAAGTCCGCATCCCTTTCCGTGGCGGCAAGGCAATGAAAAATGCCCATCATAATATGGCTGGCGGTGTCTGATAGACACCGCCACCACATTATTCCTTTTCTGCCCCAGCAGCAAGGCGACTGGGGCGGAAAAGCGGCGGACGGTCTTTCCGTCCGCCGAGGTCCCCCCACCATACTATTATGGCGGGGGGGAAACTAGTGTGGATGTCGGGCGGATTGCCTCCGCCAGGCCGGCGGTGGCTCCCGCCAGCCTGTCGGAGGCAATTCACCCGATATCATAATGACCCCCTTTTGACCTTTAGTGGCAGCTGTGGTAAATAAAAATGTTTTTAAATTAATGTTGTATGTGTGCTTGTGAGTGAGAGTGTGTTTAAGTGAGAAAGAGCATGCATATGTGTGAGCAAGTGTGTCTTTATGTCTAATCATGTGTGTATGAGAGAAAGTGACTGAGAATCAAGTGACAGGTAATAAGTGAGATTTAGTGAGATTGAGATTTAGATTTTCTATTCTTTGATGCACGGCAGCACTGCACCAAAGTTGCTGCGCTGCCTTGTGTCAAAGGGAGAGAGAAAATATGTTCCATATCTAAAAGGATATGGCGCTTTTTGCCTCTCCCCGTGTGCTGGAGCACTTCTGGCAGCCATGCGCCAATGCTCACATCCTTATCTCATAGTGCAAGGGATTGTGAGTTCTTTAACCTCTCCCATGCTTGGGACGGAACCGCTCCGTCACCAGCCTCGGTCGTGCTGTGCTGGTGACAGAGCGGTTCCGTCACGGCCCGCTCGGTGCTCCTGCGCGGCGCTGATTTCGTGCCTGCGCTGGACGTTCCATTGATCGGGCGGGCCGTGACGGAACCGCTCCGTCACAAGCACAGCGCGCCCGAGGCTCGTGACGGAGCGATTCCGTCACGAGCATGGGAGCGTCGCGCGGCCCCCCTCCCCCCGGCGGCAATTCCGCCGCAGCGAAGGGGTTATAGCATAGGTTTTGAACCGGAAGGGGCCTCTTCCGGTACAAAAACTATGCTTTAGGGCTTGTCTCACTTTGTATGTGTGATATACAATGCAGCACACATACAAGGTTGGAAAAACAACGAGAAATTAAATCATTTCTCCTCATTGCACCTGCCTCGAAGGGGTGCAATATTTTGCCGCAAATTACCAGCTACCAATGTTTGAATATTGGGATTTGCATCAAAGCCCATGGGTGGTTGCATGGACACGCCCGTGCACCACCCATGAACTCCTCCTTGATATAAAATAACGCAAAGCAGTGCGTAGTTCAACTTAACGTTACTTTGGAATACTAGCTAATGTGAATCCTCAACTGTTGAGATGTTAGATTCATGTGCCATGCCTTCCTGGACACAAATCAGGGTCGGGGCTCACAGTCACGTGATGTCTCTTCTTGGAATGTCATTAAGGTCAAAGGATATGTGACATCACTTACACTACCCCTGGCATTTGGGTGAATTGACGCTCATGCATTCATCTGATTCCAACACTAGAAAAGGTAGCCCACACAACAGCACTAGCTTATCACCTTAAAAGTAGGGTTTCCTAGCAATGCGAATGTGGTGATAGCAGGGAGGGGGGCATGCAGGGGGAATTGCAGAAACATGAGTAAAACAAAGGAAGTATTTATAAGGAGCAAATTACTTCAATCAAAAACTACTCGGAAGGAGCATACGACCAAATGTCCAACAGCACTCAAGGGACATAAAGTAATAATATCTTAAGTGCAATATAGCAAGGTGAAGACAGGTGAGTGTATATGTAAAAGTAGAAGAGTGGATGGATGGGAGTTAGGTGATGTTGGTAAAACGTGTTCCAATTAGGACCTATATAGTGCAGATCTAGGTGAAAGCAAAGAAAAACCATATTGAGTGGACAGAGCTTCAAGGTTCAAGAGATTGTGGAGGGGAGGACAGGAAGCAGGTCGAATGATAGCAGGGGAGGCTGTTGGAATTGGGCAGGGAAGGGATGAATAAGGCTGCAGAGGTTCCAAAGAGGGAAGTGTTTCTCAAATGCTTCTGGAACCTGGTAAATTACACAGCAGTCAGCTATTGCTTGAGGAGAAGGGCCTTGAGCTCTTTCCTTAAGCAAAGAAGGCATGGACCCTGATGATTTTTGACTGGGATGGATTCCCACACTCTGTGGGTGTTGCAGGAGGTCAGCTGGCATCTGGGCATTTCTTCCCTGCACTTTCTGTGTTAAGCCTGGCCCTGTTGCTGTCGTAAGTCTTACAAAGCTCTCTGAATCTTGATCTTGCTGTCAAGGGCAGTCGGGGCTTTCGTTGGATGCCTCATTGATGATGGAGTAGTCTCGAAGATGTAAGCTGCAATATGGAGACAGTGCATGTCTCTGGGAGTTGTGGTTATTCTGCTGAATTTTTGAAGAGCTTTGATGAGGTTGACCGCTGTATGGAGAGCTCTCTTCAGCATTGTCAGAGGTCTCTATGACACAGTAGCCAGTATTCTGTCCCTTCCAGAGGGAAGATACAAAACCAGTACCTGCACAGCTCTACTGAAGTCATCATTTCAGATAAATGGCTTCCCTCTGCATGTGATCTTGCTGGGGAATAACATGAGTCCTCATGTTGAGGCTGGGATTGATGTAGAAGCCCAGTGGCTCAGCTGTTGGTGAGTTGCAGTAGTCCATCTTGGTTGCATTTAATGCCCAATAGCGTTTGGACACCCAGGCACAAATGGTTGTGAGATAATGTCAAGCCGGGTAAGGTCAGTGCCCAACATGTAGAGCTAGTGGATGCGTCTAGGCTAATATCCAAAATGGCTACTACTCCATAGGTTAGGGACACCTTGAAGCTTAAAACACTCCATTATGAAACATGAACAGAAAGTTCAATTACAAATTTGAAATTATTCAAGTCATTTTCCATTACTACAAATCAGTTGTTCAAAATCAGAAAAAGTCACTTCTATTTGTTCATGTGTTAACTGTGGAATTCCAGAAGGAATTCATTAAAGAATTGGCAGGGAGCCCCTTATCAGATGCAGATTGCAACCTTGGATGCAAGGAAGCTGCCCAATCATAAATGATGCAAAATCTATTTTTCTTTTATGGTGCTCTACATACATTTCCAAATGCAAAAGAGAAACACAAATCTAACATGGCCTTACTAAACACCTGATGTCGAAAGCTACAACCCTGGGTGCTTATTTGGGTGCTTGCATGATTATCATGGCTTTGGTAAATGACGTGCTTAGCTCCATGACACTGCACATTACTTTTTCAGTATGTGAGACCTTTTCTGTTGGAATCCAAATTAAATTATTGCACACAGCTGGATCTGTTGTGGGATCCAACTAAATGAGAGGAACTCACTGTATGCTATTATACCAAAATAGTGGTCTCACTAAATTGGAAGTATTTTTTTTTGTCCTCAATTTGGCAATTCACTTGTTGGCTATACTCCCTCCCCCATCTCTGGAGAAACCAGGCAGGTTCGGAGTCCTTCCACTCAAGAGTACATGCTGTTTCCACTTCCATTCTTCACCGGTGTGCCCAAAACACAGAAGGGAACAGGACTGACAACTGACCATTGGCTTATTCATTGGACCCCAGATTTTGAATCCAGTCCACCAACTTAACCCATACTCTTCCTCGGCAACTGGGGTCACATGCTAAGTCCTGTTTACTTATGGTTACAACGTTCTTTTTGCACTCCAGAAAGGGCGGTGGTACCCCCCATTTCCATGCTTTACAAATCTCCCATTTTCATAGGAGGATCACATAAAAAATGTATCTTGCATCCAGCCTGCTAATACCAGTAGCATTTTCTTGACAAATTCCAAAATTTACAAGTAGGGCGCTTACCCTCACCGTAACACCTGTAACTTTGGTTAAAAACTCGCACACCTCGAGCCAAAATCACGTGATCTCTGGGCATGTAAAAAACATATAAAAATAATCAGCTGAGGGACCTCCACATCTTGGGCAAACATAGTGTAATCCTGAAAATCTTTCTAACCTCGGTAGGGACCAATACACCCTATAGACAGTGAATGGATGGTTCTGTTTTAAATACGCTGGTTTAACTGTCTCTCTAAGCATCGCAAAGGAGCCCAACCAAGCTTCCGCCAAATTTATATTCACCATTTCATCTCCTCAAAGCCTATGGATGTCCTTATCTAGATCTTCTTCAGTGTTTACCAAAGTGTGGTGCCACAGTGCAACCTCCTTCTTAACAGGACCAGTTTTTGTTGCTTGATCCCACCAAAAATCGTCATCTGGCTCATCCCAGTCACCACGCTGAAAGCTAGTAATACTTAAATCTAGTTAGTTGATTCAATGTATCCCAGCCGACTAACTTGGTTCCCAGTTTCAGGTCACCCTAGTGAATGATACCCGCATTTTTCAAAGGGAGGCTAAGTGAATCTTTCAAACACTCCGGGGTCTCTGGTGTATCCCAATTCGGGGCCCTCGCTGAGTAATAGGAAAACCCGAACTTTTTCCGAATAAAGACCCATACTTTTAAGGCCTCCACTAGAATCTTCAATCTTACTATTTTAAAAAACTTCGGGTCCCCGAACTTAAATAGAAATTGATTATGCCCCTCTCTCACCTCACTAAGCAATGCCCCAAAAAGATTCCCTGTTGCTGAACTATCAGCTTTGTCTAGAAGCATCCGATAATTCTTAAAAAGAAAAGCATACCCATAGATCAACAAATCCGGTAGTGCAAGCCCGCCCATTTCCAACCCCCTCCTTAATTTTTTCTAAGATATACAAGCCCCCTTCGAGGCCCAGATTAAACTCCCTATCCTTCATTGCAATTTAGCGATCTCTCTTTTATTAAATAATAGTGGTATGGAATTAAAGAGAGAAGTATTTTTCGGCAAAATGATCATCTTAATAAGATTTACCTGACCATAAAAATGCAGGGGAAGGTTGGCCCACCTAACCAGCATTCTTCCTACCTCCTGGCTGATCTTCGTCCAGTTCACAACAGTTAATTCTGCCAATTTCTGCATAATTATAATGCCAAGGTAGCGTATACACGATTTTGCCTGCACGGTTTGCTTTGGTTGGTTCCATTCCATAATTTTTGTTTTGTTTCTATTCACCCCATATCCTGATATCTTTCCAAACGCTTCTGCTTTTGCCATTAAGGTAGGAATAGCCCTTTCGGGATTCAACGTATAGGATAAAAGATTGTCAGCATATAAAGCTAATTTAACCTCAATATTTCCACAGGTGAAGGGTACAATGGTGGTGTCCTCTCCAAATCATGCTGCTAAAGGTTCAATATACAGATTAAATAACACCGGGGATAAGGGACACCCCTGTCTTGTTCCGCACATTATATTGAACCTGTCAGTTAACTCTCAATTCACGAGGACTCTAGCTCTGGGCTGGCGATACAGGAGTTGAACAGCCTTTATTATGTTATCGGGAAATCCAAATATTTTTAGGACCTCCCAGTGGTAGGGCCAATGAACCTGGTCAAAGGCTTTAGCAGCATTTACTGCCACAACCGTTACGGGTAAGTTGTAGGTTTCTGCTAAGTCAACTACACCTAGCAGTAAAAAAGGTTAACTCATTTAGCTGCCTCCCAGGGATAAAACCTCTCTGGTCCTTGAGTATAATACATTTCATAATCTTGCCTACCCTGGCGGCCAGAATCCCTGCGAAAACCTTATAACCTGTATTCAACAGTGATATAGGCCTATGAGAGTCTACCCCCAGAGGGTCTTTGTTAGGTTTCAAGATTAATAGTACTGTTGCCTCAGCCCAACTCAAAGGAGGTTCCTCCCAGTCTATTAATACTGCATTAAAGAGTGTTGTAAATGAAGTCAGCAGGCAGAGGTAAGGCTTAACACTTATTTATTAAGCACCATAGAGAAAAGCTGGTGTTCCCATCAGAAAGCAGGAGCTAACTGACAGGACAGAACAAAGGAGAAAATGACATCAGGGAAAATGGAATGTAGGACTTAAAGGGATACATGAAATATAAGTGCAGAGAATACAACATATCCTCTTCCCTTCATATGGAGAAACAATAAAAAAAACGAAAGTAAGTCAAACAAAAACATTATAAGACCATGCCCTTCGTTGCAGAGAGAGACCTTACTTGCAAACAAAGTCACGTAGATGAACTGGAGGTCTTCTCACTCTCTGGATTCTACTTGCGCTAATCTCATTGGCCTGTTCTCTGGGCTCTCTGATCCCCACCGGTTCTCGCTCGGCTTTCTTATACAGTGCCACACGCCTCAAGTTCCAACTCTCCCCGTTAAATAAGGTAACAAATCTCTTGTGTACAGACTTGATCTTAAATGGACCCCTGAACTTCGTCAGTCCGACACCCACACGACCTGGTTTGACCTTAACCCAATCATTCACAGCGAATTTACACGCGCCATCAGATTCACAAACAGTGTCAGGCTCACCATGACCAGCAGGAGGATCAGCGTTCATGAGTTCTTTCATCCAAGCAGCCACAAGTTTAGTACCCGCAGGACGTCCCCTCATGACAGAAAACGGGACTAAACCAGTCACCCCATTTTCTGTAGTCCTGTAGGCCCACACCAGGTCATTAACTAAACTCTTCACATCCATACGGGAAGAAATTGCCATTTGAATGGCACCTTTAACCATTCGGTTGGCCCTCTCCACTATGCCATTTCCCTGGGGGTTGTAAAGTGAGGTCCTAGAGTGAATAATGCCGCACTTTCCCAAGAAATTAGCCATCTCCAGGGAGGTGAGTTGTGTCCCATTGTCAGTAATGATCCTTGTGGGGAAACCTTCCTCCCTAAAGATCTCACCCAACACGGCTATAGTGCTGCTCGTGGTGATCTCCCTCATGAATTTGACTACTAACCACTTAGAAGAGACATCAACTACCACCAACCCAAACCTCATATCCTGATTCAACTGGTGAAAGGGGCCAATGAAGTCGAGACATATGGTGTGCCACGGGCACTTGGGATCAGCTATTGAGCCACAACCAGTATGACTACCCACCTTAAGTCTCTTTTCACTTTCCAAACACTCTGTACATCTCTCCACCCACTGTGAGATTTCTGAGTCCATCCCGGGCCACCAAAAATTGTCTCTAATTCTCCTCTTGGTAAGGGACTGCCCCAAATGACCCTCATGACCCAGCTTAAACAAAGTAAATCGCACATCTTGTGGAGGAATGAATTTGTCATCCATTAAAATCATGAATCCCTCATTGTCCAAGATAGACAATTGGTCCAGAACCTTCAAATAAGGACGAAGTGCAGGAGATAGGCAACTCTCTCTCCTTGGTCCCTTCACTATTAAATCTTTGACTTGACACAACACCGCATCTTTAGCCATTGAAGAATTCCACAAACTTCTACTGATTGCCCCAGCACACATATCAACAACTTCCTCTACAGCGGCAACAGAACCCTCTGAATTGAGAGATTCAACCCCTAACTTGTCTACCTTCTCCCAAGGTAGTGGAAGTCTAGAGAGTCCATCCGCTTGGCAATTCTTCCAACCGGGAATGTATTCTACAGTGTACAAATACTCCTGGATCCTGGCAGCGAGTCTAGCTAACCTGGCAGAGCCTTTGCCAGCGCCACCAGGCGAAAGTATTTTAACCAGGGGTTTGTGATCTGTCAATAATGTGAATTTGAACCCCCACAGGTACATTCTATAATACTCGCAACCCCATGCCGCAGCCAAAGCCTCACGCTCGATTATAGAGTAGTTCCTCTCAGCTGTAGTAAGTGTCCTTGAGGCAAACGCTACAGTTTTGAGACCAGAATCGTGTACTTGAGCAAGGACCGCACCAACACCCACAGCACTTGCATCCACAGTCAGGACTGACTTACGGTTGGTATCAAACGGTGTCAAAATGCCCGCCTCGCAAATTTCCACCTTGATTCTTTTGAAGCACTCATCTTGTTCCACACCCCATACAAACTTACATCCACTCCTTAACAGCACTTTGATCTTCTCGGTTTTCTCTGCAAAGTCCCTTACAAACTTAGCATAGTACTCGATGAGGCCGAGAAAAGACCTCAACTGATCCTTATCGCACGGAGAAGGTGCATTTCTAATGGAGTCTAATAAGTCTCTTTTAGGTTTTACTCCATCCACAGACAATGTATACCCCAGGTATTCAACCTCCTCCACTGCAAATTTGCATTTCTCTTTCTTTAGAGTCAAACCTGCCTGTTCCATCCTTTCTAAAACGGTTTTCAGGATCACATTGTGCTCTTCAATGGTGGCTCCAAATATCAGAACATCGTCCTGAAAATACACAACATTGTGCACACCTTTTAATACAACACCCATCATCCTTTGGAATACTCCAGCAGCAGAAGCGAGACCAAAAGGCATTCGTGTGAATTGATATATTCCTTCGGTTGTTATGAACGCCGTAAGTGCTTTGGAGTCTTGGTGTAGTCTTATTTGATGATAGGCGCTACGAAGGTCTAACTTGGAAAAGTACTTCCCCCCCTTTTAATGATAGAACTAACTCATTGATGTTCGGTAAGGGAAAGTTGTCCACCACAATGTTTTGGTTCAGGGTGCGAAGGTCCACACAAAAACGAAATTTTCCGTCAGATTTGGTTGTAATAACTACAGGGGAAATCCAAGGTGATGTTTCGATCTGCTCTATTACACCCTGGTCTAGCATTTCCTCTAACATCTTCTTCACTTCCTCACGTGCGATGAATGGAACCTTTCTGACTTTGTGTTGCATAGGTATGGCATCGTCCCTCAACACGATCTTATGCACATAGCCCCTTAACTCTCCTATATGTTCCTCAAACAACCCATTCATCCCTTCCACTATCGAATCAGTGGTTATGCTGTCTACCACCATCACTTGTTGTGCTGCTCTGGGATTTATTATTATTCCAAGGTCATACTGTTGCCCCCATCCTAAAATTGCAGGACCAGACTTAGCTACATACACCTTCCCTTCAGCTGAACGATCCTTGAATGTTATTACACACACCATGAACCCAATCACATCTATGCTTTCACCCTGAAAACCACAGGCATTAATGTCACTAGCAGACAAGTGCGCATCCTTCCAATTTGCTAGGAACATATCCTTGGGAATTATGGTCCATAAAGACCCAGGGTCAACCATTGGTTGAACCTCGATTTCATCAATAAGAAACAATGCTTTTGGTCTGAATCTCCTACCAGGCTCACCCTCATTCGCACCGTCTCCACCTAAACACAATATTTTGTTTGCACCCTCAACACTAATGAAGTCTCTTACTTCATCCTTGTTTTCAACAACAGCAACCTTGTCAACGTTTGTACTTCTACACATTTTTGAAAAGTGTCCTTTCCGCCCACATTTCCTACACATTTTGTCTATCGCAAAGCATCTCCTAAAGTCCGAGTTGTGAAAAGTACTCCCACATCTACTGCACATTCTTCCTTGGAATCTGTTCCTGTCATTACCTGAAAATGCATTGTTAAATCTTTTCTGACTACCACCTCCTAGGTCCACACTCCTCTTGTTCACCACAGCAACTTCATCATGATCAACACATGAAACATCATTGCCTTGAGCATTGCCTTTTGCGTTATCCTTCTTTTCCATCTCTTTCATGCATGCATTCGATTCCTCAACTACTTTTGCTATATCAATGGCCATTTGTAGAGTTGGGTTTTTTGCTGCCCACAATTTTTCTTGCATCTTTTTGTTTCGACACTGTACTATTAGCTGGTCTCTTATCATTTCATCCCTTATTTCACCAAAACAACATTTTATCGACAACTCACGTAGCCTAGCTACAAACTGGTCCACAGACTCTTCATTCCTTTGAGGTTGGGTGTAAAATTTGTGTCGCGCCATAACAATATTTACTTCTTTTGCATATTGTTTCTTCATCCGAGCTTTAGCTTCTGTGTATACATTAGTTATCGCCCTACCATCTTGGTTGACTGCCACAGGAAGATATTTAAAAGAATGTTGACCCTCCTTGCCCAAAGCACTTAACAACAGGGCTTTCTTCCTAACTGCACTAAAATCTTTCCCATCAAGCGCTTCGATGTAGTTCTCAAAAACATCTATCCATTCATCCCACTCAATGGGTGGATCTCCTGTGGCTTGTAGGAACAAAGGAGGTGCAATAATATTTAGATTCTCCATTTCTTTTTAAAACAGTATCTTCCTTTCTTTTTCGAAATGGAGAGAAAGTCAACTGGATGAAAAAAAAATGTCACTTCTTAACATCTACTAAATGTGTGCTAGTCTATAGTCGATCTTCTGGTTACCTTGGTTAATAAATGATTTCCTCACCGTTTAAATCACCTCGCCTCTGAATCAGCGTTTAATTCACTCGTCTACAGGAAGGAACCGTAGCGGAGAGTGTCTTTGTCCGTTTCCGCAATATATTCAGAGTTTTTGTCTGTTTCCGTAATATTCTGCGGTTTGATGCGTGTTGCTTAGTGAGGTTGCTTAGTTACCTCAGACGGCTTCAAGATGGCCGCTACGTCGCGTCATTACGTCACTTCTCCTTGACGTTTGTTTACTTTTCTTCTCCGATATTCTCCTTCCTGCCTGACGTAGATTACAGCAAGAATGGCTCCGTTCGGCAAGAAGTCACGGGATTCTGCGGGTGAGTAGGCTCGTGTTTCTTCACGCGAGCCAGATTTCAAAAGATGCAGCGCGATGTCAATACTTGCCGGTGAGTTTTAAAAGATGCCTTTTTTTTAAAAGGATAGCTTTCCTAAACGTGGCGTTTCTTTGGTTAAACGTAGTCTATAAGGTTAACGTTTAGGAAAGTCACAAGCAGGCACACAACAGTCTCTCCAACTTATGCCGGGGTGCAAAAATGAAACTCGTTTCTGCCGTTTGGATTTCAGCTTTTACAGTCTGATGTGACAAAATAAAACAGAGCGATGCTGTTTACATCCCCATTAAATCTAAGGAGTGGCGTTTCTTTGGCTAAACGTAGTCTATTAGGTTAACGTTTAGAAAAGTCACAAGCAGGGACACAACAGTCTCTCCAACTCACCGGTCAGTTTGGAAACTTGTAGACCTCATTTCTCAATTCTAAACGTAACTTGATGCAGGCTATCAACCCAAGCGTTTCTTATGAGAGCAATTTGTCTTTTTAGTCCATTTCAAGAGATGTGTGGCTGTATAATTTTGTTAGTATCCAGATCTGCGTGGTTCTTCAAAATTCTTTCTCTGTTTCATCAAAAATTCGCGTGGTTCTTTTCACCAGTGGAGTTCTTCTCCCTCTATGGTTGTTTAGCTCCTTCTGTTCATCGTCGCCATGTGTTGTAAATGAAGTCAGCAGGCAGAGGTAAGGCTTAACACTTATTTATTAAGCACCATAGAGAAAAGCTGGTGTTCCCATCAGAAAGCAGGAGCTAACTGACAGGACAGAACAAAGGAGAAAATGACATCAGGGAAAATGGAATGTAGGACTTAAAGGGATACATGAAATATAAGTGCAGAGAATACAACAAAGAGCTCTTTAAGCTCTGGTACTATGATGTCATGGAGACTAAGATACATCTCAATTGGGAGGCCATCTGGCCCGGCCGCCTTCCCTTTAGCCATCTTTCTCAACTGCAGTTGAATCTCCTTCTCTGTTATCTTAGTGGCTAGAGTCTCCTTCTGGCCTTCACCTAAATTCGGGAGTTCAATATCTTTTAAAAAACCCTCAATGTTATCCCTCCCAGGGAAAATATCGTCTTTATACAGTTCACTCATATGCTTACAAACTTCCAGGCCGATTTTTGAATTAGTGTCAACTATGTTTCCTGACGTTGAATCTCTAAGACTACAAATTTGGTTACGTACTTTATCTACCTTGGCTTTCCAAGCCAAAAGGGTGCCACTCTTTTCCCCATATGCAAAATGCTGTAGTTTGCTAACCTTCCATCTATCTGACAATATCTTGTTGATGGCTCCTTAGTATTCTGCGTACAACTGTTCTAATTGCTTCGTAAGTAAGGGCACCTTGCTGGAACTCGCAAGTGATGCTTTCTTCTGTTGCTCCTGTTCTTTGGTTTTGATGGTTTTGAGAAGTGTTTTCTCCTGATGCCTCATGCTACGTTTTTTACCCACCATAATTGCAGTACCTATAGATCTTAAAAAGGCTTTGAAGGAGTCCCATATAGATTGAACTTTAGCTGACCCATTATTGACTAAAGAAAAACCTGCTACCTCCTCTCTCATCTTAAAAAAAAAGCCTTCATCTAGCAGGATTGTCCTGTCCAAGGTCCACCTAAAAGTACCCCTCTTATCCTGAATCAATCAATCAATCAATCAAGGAATTTGTAGAGCGCGCTACTCACCCGTTAGGGTCTCAAGGCGCTGGGGGTGGGGGTGGTTGCTACTGCTCGAACAGCCAGGTCTTGAGTTGTTTCCTGAAGGCGAGGTGGTCCTGTGTCAGCCGGAGGTGGTTGGGGAGGGAGTTCCAGGTCTTGGCTGCCAGGTAGGAGAAGGATCTTCCTCCAGCGGTGGCTTTGCGGATGCGTAGGACGGTGGCAAGGGCGAGGCTGGCGGAGCGGAGCTGGCGGGTTGGTGTGTGGAAGGCGAGGCGGTTGTTGAGGTACATGTGGCCCGCGTCATGGAGAGCCTTGTGTGCGTGGGTGAGGAGTCGGAATGTGATTCTCTTGCTGATGGGGAGCCAGTGCAGATTCTTCAGATGGGTGGAGATGTGGCTGTGGCGGGGGATGTCCAGGATGAGTCTTGCCGAGGCGTTCTGTATGTGCTGTAGTCGTTTCTGGAGCTTGACTGTGGTTCCGGCGTAGAGGGTGTTTCCATAGTCTAGGCGGCTGGTGACGAGGGCCTGGGTGACCGTCTTCCTGGTTGCGGTGGGGATCCATCGGAAGATTTTTCAGAGCATGCGCAGGTTGTTGAAGCAGGACGAAGAGACGGCGTTGACTTGCTTGGTCATCGTGAGGGAGGAGTCCAGGATGAATCCCAGGTTGCGAGCGTGGTCTGTGTGTTTGGGGGCGGTGCCCAGGGCAGGTGGCCACCAGGAGTCATTCCAGGCCAAGGGGGACGGTCCCAGGATGAGGACTTCCGTCTTGTCTGAGTTCAGTTTCAGACGGCTGAGCTTCATCCATTCCGCGAAGTCCTTCAATTCTTCCTGGAGGCTGGCTCTGGCGGTGTCCGGGTCGTTGGTGAGGGAGAGGATCAGCTGTGTGTCGTCGGCGTAGGAGATGATGTTGAGGTTGTGTTTGCGTGCGATGGCCGCGAGGGGGCTCATGTAGACGTTGAAGAGGGTGGGGCTGAGCGAGGATCCTTGTGGGACGCGGCAGATGACTTTGGTAGCCGTGGACCGGAACGGGGGAGGCGGACTCTCTGTGTTCTGCCGGCGAGGAGCGAGATGATCCATTCCAAGGCAGCGCCTTGGATACCGGGGTTGCTGAGGCGTCGTATCAGGGTGTGGTGGCATACCACGTCGAAGGCTGCTGAGAGATCCAGGAGGATGAGTGCGGTGGTTTCCCTGTTGTCGAGCATCGACCTGATGTCACCGTTAGCTGCGATGAGGACGGTCTCGGTGCTGTGGTTTGCTCGGAAACTGGACTGTGACGGGTCAAGGGATCCGTTAGTCTCGAGGAAGGCGGAGAGTTGTTGGTTGATGGTCTTCTCGATGACTTTGGCGGGAAACGGGAGGAGCGAGATGGGTCGGAAGTTCTTGAGGTCTGTGGGGTCCGCGGTGGGTTTTTTCAGGAGGGCGCTGATTCGACATGCTTCCAGCTTTCCGGGAAGGGGGCTGATGCGAAGGAGCTGTTGATGATGTCGCGGAGTTGGGGTGCGATGATGGAGTCGGCTTTGTTGAAGATGTGGTGTGGGCAAGGGTCGGTGGGGGAGCCGGAGTGGATGGTGTTCATCGTGCGGGCGGTGTCATCGGTGCTGACTGGGTTCCAGGTGAAGAGGGTGGCGGTTGGGTGCGCTGGTTCGGTGGTTGGGTAGTTGGTCTGTGCGCCGAAGCTGTCGTGTATGACGGCGATCTTGCGGTGAAAGGCGAGTGAGTCGCAGAGGTCTTGCGAGGGTGTGATGTCGTTGTTGCAGGCGCTGGGGTTGGAGAGCTCTTTAACGATGCTGAAGAGTTCCTTGCTGTTGTGGGTGTTGTTGTCCAGGCGCTGTTTGTAGGTGGTTCTCTTGGTGGTACGGATCAGTTGGTGGTGCTTGCGGGTGGCGTTTATGAGGGCTGTCATGTTCTCTGTTGTCTGGTTCTGGCGCCAGGTTTTCTCCAAGGAGCGGCAGGTTTTCTTTGAGTTTATGAGGTCGTCCGTGAACCAAGGGGCTTTCTTGCTGTGGGGTCCGCTGGGTGGTTTCTTCAGTGGTGCGAGTTCGTCTGCGCAGTCGGCGGGCCATTGTGCGAGGTTGCGGGCTGCTTCGTTGGGGTCCGTCGTGGTGGTGGGAGGGTTCTGGCTGAGGGAGGTGGTGAGCTGGTCGGCGGTGATCTTGTTCCAGCTTCTGCGGGGGGCCTGTTGCGGGTGGTGGTGGGTCGTGGTTTTCTTGAAGGAGTAGTGGACGCAGCTGTGGTCAGTCCAGTGGAGTCTGGTGGAGTGGCTGAAGGAGATGTGCTTGCTGGAGGAGAAGATGGGGTCAAGGGTGTGGCCGGCGTAGTGGGTGGGGGTGTTCACCAGTTCCTTGAGTCTGAGGTTGGCGAGGTTGTCCAGCAGGGTGGTGTTGCTGTCATTGTTGTTCTCCAGGTGGAAGTTGAGGTCTCCTAGGAGGATGTAGTCTGGGGAGGCGAGGGCGTGCAGGCTTACGAAGTCTGCAATGGTTTAGCTGAATTGAGTGCATGGTCTTGGGGGTCGTAGATAAGGGTGCCTCTGAGGGTGGTCCTGGGGTCGGTGTATATCTGGAAGTGCAGGTGTTCGGCGGCTGTGAGGGTGTCTTCCGAGTTGGTAGTGATGCGGATGGTGTTTTTGTGGACGATGGCGATGCTTCCTTCGGTTTGGTTGGTGCGGTCCTTCCGGGTGATCTTGAAGCCGTCCGGGATGGCTATGGCGATGTCGGGGGCTGAGGAGGCGTTCATCCAGGTTTCCGTGAGGAAGGCGACGTCCGGTGCTGTTGTGTCTAGGAGGTTCCAGTGTTCGACTGCTTGTCGGTGGACGGAGCGGGTGTTGAGCAGGATGCACTTGAGGTGATTCTTGCTGGTGGTAGGCTTGGTGGGTGTTGGCCCGGGATGGATGCAGGTGAATTTGCAATCTTGGCAGGTGAAGGGTCCGTGGGTGCGGTTCGGGGTGGCCAGGTGGCAGGTGGGTCTCCGGCCAGTGTTGAGTGCGCGGATGGTGGTGGCGTCGTAGGTTCGTCGGGTACGTTGGCATCATCGGGATCTAGGGTTCCTGGCGCTGGGGGCGGTCCAGGCGTGTACGGGCGTAGACTGGCTTGCCTTTTGCGCGCCTTTGGCGCGCAATCGGCGAGCCCGCTGCGCGTACGCGTGGACTCCACCATAAGTGGCGTAGTGGGAGGGAGGAGTAGCTGGGAGGCGGGAGCGGGGTGGTGAATAGGAGGGGGAGAGGGTACAGAAGGAAAAAAGGGGGGCGGGCCGCGGGGGAGCAGTGGCAGGGAGCGGGGGAACAACAGCGGGAACAGGAGGCAGAGAAGCACAAAAGTCGGAAAAATACAGGGGTGCAACGGTCAGACAAATAAGCAAAAAATTAGGCACAGAAGCAGGAAAAAACCCAACCAAGAGGCACCTACGCCCTGGGGGTAGCAGCGAACAGGCGGCAGCAGCAGGGGGAACCGGCGCACTCAGGAGGATCCACGCGGAGGGTGGAGCGACCGGCTCTAGCAAGGTCAGGTCAGGTCACAGCTCCCCGTCGCGTGTCCACCGCCTAAATAGTCAGCGGGAGGGAGGAGCAGCTGGGAGGCGGGAGCGGAGTGACGAATAAGAGGGGGAGAGGGTACAGAAGGAAAAAGGGGGGTGGGGCCACAGGGGAGCAGCGGCAGGGAGCGGGGGAACAACAGCGGGAACAGGCAGCAGAGAAGCACAAAAGTCGGAAAAATACTGGGGCACAACGGTCAGACAAATAAGCAAAAAATTAGGCACAGAGCAGGAAAAAACCCAACCAAGAGGCACCTACGCCCTGGGGCAGCGGCGAACAGGCGGCAGCAGCAGGGGGAACCGGCGCACTCAGGAGGAACCACGCAGTGGGTGGAGCGAACGGCTCTGAAAAGGTCAGGTCAGGTCATCCTGAAGCTTGATCGATTCCACCCGCGATAACAACCTGCGATCAAATAGAAAATAATCAATACGTGAGTGGTGGCCATATTTATTGCTAAAAAAAATTAAAATCCCTCTTGTCCCCCATCTTATTTCTCCAGATATCAACTAGATATAATTCATTAATCAAATTTTTGAGTACTGCCGTTGTTTTTGGCGGGGTAACATATTTAGCTTCTATCCAACTCCTTGCTTAAGACTATATTAAGGTCCCCTCCAAGTATCATGGGGCATTTGATGCTAGTAAGCATGATTCCAATGTAATTTGCATGCCATTACGACGCAACCATTACAACGCATGACACTACAACGCATGCCACTACAATGCATGTCATTACAACTCAGCCATTACAAAGCATACCATCACAATGCATAGTACCCTTACACTATCCAACACTTACCCTACTGTTGCACCCCCTGAAGTTAGAATAGTAATGTTTACCCCTACACTATCCAACACTTACTCTACTGTTGCACCCCCTGAAGTTAGAATAGTAATTTTTACCCCTACACTATACAACACTTACCCTACTGTTGCACCCCCCTGGAGTTAGAAAAGTAATTTTTACCCCTACACTATCCAATACTTACCATACATGCAATGTAATGATATGCGTTTTAATGGTATTGCGTTGTAAAGGTAGTATGCGTTTCAATGGAATGCGTTGTAAAGGTAGTTTATAAAAATTTGATGTAATGGCATGCGTTGTAATGGAATGCCTTGTAATGGATTTGCGTTGTAAAAAATGCGTTGTAAAGGTATGCGTTGTAAAAGTATGCCTTGTAACGTCATACATCCGTCAAGAACGATACAAGTTACACTAATTCACATTGAATAGCATTAGCACTCAGTCCAAGCTAGGCCAGGTTTAAGATTTTACCTTGATTCAAAAGGCATTTTATGGAAATGCTGCAGGTTCTCTCAAAACAGACGAACAGCTCATGTAGAGCTTGGCAGGCAACTCACTAGCAAGCCAGGATGGCAGACAAACTCTCTAAAGCCATCACTACAACTGCTGGTGCACTTTTTACCATAAAGTCTACGAACTTTGCCAGGAGGGCGCTATGTGTATTGCACCAGCTTAGCAAAGTTTATTGTTTTGATTAAGCAAACCTACATAGTGAGGGTCTGTTGCTGAAAATTTGTAAAGAAACTAATATCCCTGCTGTTCAGGGTTGTTGTCTCCCTTTGTGTGGGAACCACTGAGCATTTTCCTTGTGCAGGAAAGCCATGCTTTGCATGGCGGCCCTGGGTTTAGAAATCTAGTGATGGTCTCCTTCACTATGTAGGGCAGGGTAAATGCCTGCTAGCACCTGTCAGACCAGTGGTCAACCCACCAGAAGTCAAGGGTTTCCATCTTGGGATGCAAAGGAAACTCCTCTAATGGAAACCCGGAGGTTCCCTGCATCTAAATAGGGCAGTGAAACTACAAATTTGGTGGTGCAGGAGCCCAACTGATTTATTGCAGTGCTTCAGCTCAGCCAAATGCTAAATGACTCCCAAATCTTTATGATCAAAGCAGAATATTGCACTCCAAAGATAATTGTTTGCAAGTTGTTCCCACCTTGGAAGGTACAAGTTGTGGGAGCATGAGCTTCTTCACAATTTGATGGTGAAATAATCTCCCTGTGAAGATGCATGAGATTGTTTATCATCAGTGTTTTAAGAAACATCCCAAAAACTGGGTAATCTGACTTCAGTCCCTTCTTCCTGGCCAGACAGCACAAAGGGGTCTCCAACCAGTAGCTCGTGAGCTATTGTAGATCTCCAGCGACCTCTGAGTATCTGAGTAGCTCACCTTTATGCAGCCCAGCTTATTAAATTGGAAATATTTTGCTTGGTTGAATCAATATACATATAAAAAAAATCGATTATACAACACTAGTAATATTAGTAGCTCTCAAAGCGTTTCATTGAACATAAGTAGCTCTCAGTACAGAAAAGGCTGGAGACCCCGTCTAGTGGTTTTATACAAATACTGCATGCAATAGGCGGGATGGATAAATATAGAGACAATAACAGTGATGAAGCAGAGGATGCGTTTATCACCCAAACCATGCCTCAGGACACTTTTAATAAAGAGAGAAGTTCTTGTGCATCAACATTCATTTTGGAGCCAGCCAGGCTCAGTGCCAACACCATGTTTGAGCCAACAGTTGCAGTTTATTTCAGATACTACCAAAAAAATATTCATGGTATTTTAGTTAACAAACGATGCCTTAATAAAAGCAAATCACACTGATTTTGAAAAATAGCCTCTGGTTATATGACACATTTTTGGGTCAGTTCAGAACAGTGTTTAAGAAGCAAAGCATCACATGACTTAATTGGCTCAAGCAGTTGTATTGGGCCCGATTCACAGAACTAACTTAAGACAAAATCCTAAACTTACTACTTTTGGTATTTACAGAAGTTAGGATTTTGTCTTAAGTTTGTCTTAAGACAGACTTAAGACCAAATCCTAACTTAAGGCTGTCTTAAGTCTGTTTTAAGACAAATTTAAGGCAAAATCCTAACTTCTGTGAATACCAAAAGTAGTAAGTTTAGGATTTTGTCTTAAGTTAGTTCTGTGAATCGGGCCCATTGACTTTACAGCAAAAATCCCAAAATATTTGTCTTGTGTATTGCACACTTTCAGCAGCGATCTCCTTGAACCGGTCAGGCAGTGGCTTTTTATTAAGATTTAAGAGAGGATTCTTGAGCTAGAAGTAAATTACTAATCTTGAAGGAATTTGAAGATTTACATGAACCAAAAACCAAGAAAGCACCATCCTGAACACAGATATTTTCTAGATCCACTAAGCCACACACTAGAAGAAGCAAGGTGAGTTTCGGCTGCTGATAAGCCCGTGGAAATAATGTATGATATCTCACTTCTGTGGGAAAGGGACAATGATGAAAAGGGCTGCTCAACGGTTAGAGGCGGCAGATCCAGAGGCAGAGGTCGGCCCGGGACCAGGGTTCAATTTCCGACGCGGTCAGGTGCAGGACCAATGTCAGCGGGCCCGATAAATCTCGCCTCGGTGCCACTCTAACCATGGGGTCCCACACTGCAACTCTGGGCAATAGCTTGCTTAATCTCCACTCCGGCCCCATCACCGCCGGGGATGCCTGGCTGCACCTTGGGGATGCCCAGTAAAGGGACCATCTCACAGGGAAAGCCAGGACGGGTTCCCCAGTGGTACAGCTCTGGGACGCCCCAGGGTAACCATGTGCTCTATAAATCCAACATTCATTCATTCATTCATTCATTCATTCATTCATTTATGTTGCGGTGTGATAGGTTATCCAAGGTGAATCTCCATAGATGGTGGAAAACATCACTGCTGAGTAAACAGAATCCACATGAGATTCAGGCACCATTTGGTAGCCATTACATTCCCAGGCAGAGAAAACAGTGGCCCTGACTCAAGGGGAGAAAACTCCCTACATGTCAGAGCCATTAATATTTTGTTTCACTGACACAAAGTCCTGCTTTGAGGGTTTGTTTCAGCCACCCAGAAAAGTTTGCAAAACCGGGCTTAAAAACATGGTCCCAACAGATGGGCTGCTTTCAGTGTCTGCTTCAATGGCGGTTGAACTGAAGGCATAGATATAACAGCCGCCCACTACAGTCATCAACGGTACCAAAATGAAACATGAGACTAAAGGTCCACATTTAGCATCTGGGTGGTGGTGCACAATCCCACCAGGTCAGCAGAGACCCTGGCCTGCTCCACAGCAGAAGACCACCCACCATATTTTGAGCTCTCCACCTGTAGTGTATATATCACTGATCACAGTAAATATGCCAGTGCTCGCAGTATGTCATGTATGGGTCCCTAATATACCAGTGCCAACCAGATTGTAGTCACAAATGCCCACCATATAATGAGAATATGTCCTCACCCAGTGCTCTCCCCTCTCCTTTCTCCCTTTCTGCTCCCCTCTTTCTCACATTTTCTCTCCCTGTCTGCCTTCTTTCCCCCATGCCCACTCCTCTGCTGCCCTTCATTTTCATCATATTATTTTATACAAATTTTGTTTCAATGTAAATTAGCCCACTAGCCAGTGGTCGCTTGTAGGTAACGGCAATGGTGGGGCGGAAAGTGGGAGTTAGAAAACAAAAATGTACCTGATCATCACCAGCCACAGCCTCTTCTTCTTCCTTGCTGTGCTGGCTCCCGGCAGCACCCAGGCTCCCCTAAGCCAATCATGACGCTGCTGTCACCATGACAGCAGCGTTGTGATTGGTCTAAGTGCTGTGAGTTGGTGCTCATATCAGGACAGACAGCCTTTGAATTTTCTCCACCGGGCTGTGCATTACAATCGGATGGAGAACATGCAAGGAGCGACCAAAGACGGATAGTCAAATAGTCGTGCGCACTTATGGTGCAGCAGCAACGACTCCTCCCGCAGCGTCGCACTAGCCCCGCCCAACCTGGCTGGAAGATATGAAAAATAGAATGATAATACCTTCTGTTATAATTTTATTTTTCCTTTTTCCCTGCTCCGAGAGCAGTGGGCGACACTTCTCCATCTTAGCGAAGGAGCCTCCACTGCCATTATCATGCCAAAGATAACCATGAAGTTAGGAAAAAGGCCCACATATGAAACCATAATGTGCCATGTTTATTCAGGGATATCCAAAGTATTGCTAAGAAAGGACACTACATGGAAAGGATAGGTCTCTGTTTTGTCAGAAATAGCTAGGATGACACCGAGAAAGCCAGAATGCCATACAAAATGACCACAGAATTTGCAGGTAAAATCCAGTTTTACACGTAGAGAGAACAAAGCGGGCCTTATTCACTAAGGACTTCCGCACTCATGGTGAAGGCCCCGGACTCATAGCGGGATGTCTGCAATGAGTAACTGCAGTACGGCGTCCAGCCTGGGTGCGGGGCCTCCCGCAAGAGCGAGGAGGCCCTTTGTGAATCAAGCCAAGTAAGTCAAGGATTGGATATGCTGAGATAACCAGAATGTTACTAAGAATGGCCACAATCTAAAAGGATAGGCTGTTATTGTACCTGTGGTTGACAGAATGCCACCTGGAATTCCAGACATAGTTGGTAGTATATTATCAGGAATGTCCAAAATATGCCTGGGCAGGGCTGGAATTTCACAAAGAATGCCCACAACATGCCACTATTATGCAGTGCATTGGGTGAACTTCACCAAGAACAACTACAGAGAAAAAGTATGAGCCACCATTACCACTGGAATAGTCAGAGTGTCAACCTGAATGTTCTCAATATGGTAAGGATGATCCAATATTATGACTGAACCAAGCAGAATTTAATCAAGAATGCCCATAATACTTCAAGGATGGGCCATTAGTATACCAATGATAGCAAGAATTTTACAAGGAATGCCCACAAAACCCTGAGGATAGGCCAATATTATCTTTGCGACATCAAGAATGTCTCAGTGTATGCCCTCAATATAACAAGAATGGCCAATTTAAGAAAGTGAATTAACAATATGGTTGAGTGGAAGTCAGCTACAAGTAATAAAGTCACAAACCTGCTAGGTCCAGTCAAACGTTTAGTAATTTAAATCTGCACTCAGTCTCTGCTACCTATGGCACAGAGCAGCCATGCCTAACTTAAAGAATATGTGTACAACATTTGTAAGTACCAAAACGGTGTAAAAGTAGAATAAAAAAACTAAAATAGAAATCCCACTACAAATTCGAAAATAGAGTACAACTTCATAAACAAAATGACACCAAAAAGACAAACATCCACTAAGGGGAACTACAGCTATGCATTTTATAATATTTAAGGAAAAATAGCACCAAAAACACTATGAACTAATTATAGTCTATGTTTATTGTAGACCAGGACCTAGGCCGAATTCAAGCAGACAGTGTTGAAGTGTGGGTTCAGTACACCAAAAAGCTTCATCTCAGTTGGAAATTTTACCTTTTGGACTTAGTCTCTGAAATGGAGGTCGAAATAACCAACGGGACCAAGCTTCAGGCTGTATCTGAGGAAGGTGTCTCAACTTCAGAGAGGCTATGGAGGATGTCACACTGAAGCTGCTCGTTTTCACACCCCTGGAACATCCTTTCATCAGGCGGATGCTTTTGGAGCCTTCACCTGGTCAAGATTTCAACTTTTAGTCTCCTTTTAGGACCTCAGAATCCTCATGTGGGCCAAAGTTGCCTCAGGACCTCAGGAACACCACTTGTGGGTCAAGACTCACTTTAGGAGAGGCCACCAGCAGGGTCCAGTTGGTAACAGTCAGCTGGGCATGTCAGGAAAAAGGCCTCGAGAAGCTTGTTGTGTCTCTGTAGCCACACATGAGATCAGACAACTGGTCTTTAGTACCACATCATTCTCCTGGGTACAAGTGGGAGCAGGGCCAGCCCTTTATGTTTCCTCACAGATCTAAAACAGCAGGTGGAGTCCTTCCTTTGTTCTTCCACAGGTCCAGACAGTGTTCTGAAGAGAGTGCATTGGTGCACATTTATCGTTGCCACCAGCTTGCAGCTGGAGGGGAATCCTGGTTCTTTCCCAACCAATGAGGCAAAAGTTCCCTTGCGCAGGCCTTTCCACCTTTCAGCAGTTCGTGTTTGTCCTACTGTTAACAATCCCAAATTGGACCTTGCTCCCAAAATCACAAACTTGGGAACAGTTCGTCCCTTGAGCAGTGCCTGTGTGGACATCCAGAGGTGTGACCAGGGAAATGAGCGTTTCCCTCCACTGTGGTCACTCAAAACCAGTTCTGGCGGTGGATCTCCTCCCACTGGTTTTCGTGCCAACCTTACTGTTGAAGCAAATGGGTATCTTCTCCAGGTCTCACTTTATATTCCCTTGTGAAAGGGCAGGCCTGTTTACATGTTAATGAAGATGCTGGGTCTGCCCAAATTGGTATTCCTGCATGGGGAAGAAAAAGAACTCCTCACACCCAGACAATTGTTCTAGCACTTAGGTTTCACACCTCATTAAGGTCAATCATAGGTTGAGCAGGTACTGTAGAGAAAATGCCAATTAGCCTCCCAGAGCTTCAGGTAGGGAAAAGATTACATTCTAAAAGTTATTTTTCCTACATATTTATAAAAATAATAAAATAAATGTATATATTTTGTGTATATATATATATATATTCACTGAAAAAACCATAGGTTTCACACCCGTTATGGTTAGGAATTAGCATTTAAAAAACCTTTGAAATTCACTGGAAAAACCCATAGGTTTCAGCCACGTTATAGTTAGGAATTAGCATTTTAAAAACCTTAGAAATTCACTGAAAAAACCATAGGTTTCACACATGTTATAGTTAGCTGGATGTTTCACTCATACAAAACCATTGAAATTCCCCCGTTATAGTTAGTTCAGCTAACTATAACTCGCGCGCCCGTAATGCACTGCTGATGACGTCACATATTACATCACTCATGACATGGTCAGTGACATCACTGATGACATCACTGATGACATCATCCAGTGAATGTGTGTCTTTCTGAAAAATAAATATTTTTTATATATGTATATCTAAAGGTTGATGGAAGAAAACATGGGTAAATAAGTGTCTAAGGGCCATATGTATCATCATCACCATTTGCGATTTCTAAATAGCGCTTTTTAAGGGATCGCTATTTGGAAATCGCAAAATGGTATGCATGTAGAAAATCGCTATTTTTTAGCGATTTCCAATCATTCCTTATTTGCAAAATTGCAATTTTCGAATTCGCAAATAAGGAATAATTTCCCATTCATTTCTATGGGCCAGGAGGCCCATAAAAATTATTGTGAAATAATTCTCAATTTGCGAAATCGCAATTTGCTAATCGCAATTTGAGAATTATTTCAAGGGTGCAGGGGTGTCTCAAAGACACCCTGCTGCACCCCTGAAAATGATATGTGTGTGCATATGGCGCACATACATGCCCAATGGGCATGTATGTGCGTCATATGCCACCCTCACAAATGCACAATTGTGCATATTTACAAGAAATCGCAAATTACCACCAATTACAAGTTGGTGGTAAGTTGCAATTTTTAAACCTGAATTCGCAATTTTGAATTGCTTCATACATAGCATTTAAGGAATCGCAAAATTGCGATTCCTTAAATGCTTAAGCAAAATAAGGATTCGCAATTTTTTGTGATTCCTTATTTTGCTATTTTTTCATACATTTCAAAATTGCTAAAAAGGCCGTTTGCGATTCGCTAAGGCCGAAATTCTGCGAATTTTGGCCTTAACGAATCGCAAAAGGCTTGATACATATGGCCCTAAGTAGTTTTTTTGTAAACTTGGTTGTATAAATGACTCATTAAGTATATCTTAGTTAATACATGTATTAGCGAGTAATGTTTAAATATGTAAATATCTGTATTAGTGTCTCACTTTGTGTATAAGTGGCTGCATGGGTTGGTGAGTTGCTACATAAGTGTGTATATTGGTTATTAGTTGTTTTTTTGAGTATCAGTATTGGTGTCTGTATGGTTCGATGGGGGCATTACTTAGCGCATAGATGCATGAATGAGTGACTCACTGCATGTGTTTTGAAGACAGCATATGTGTAGGACTGTATGGGTGGATGAGTGTGTGTATGGGTGTGTTAGTGAGTGAATGACTGTCTCAATAGTATCTTTTTGAGTAACTACATATGTTTTAATCTAGTATATGTGAGTATTGATGTATATAAGTGATTATATGTGAGAGTGAGAGATTAGAAGAGTTTCTGTATAAATAAGTATGTGTTTCCATAAGTGATTGCTTAAGAGAGTAAGAATGTGTACGTTTCTGTAAAAGTAACTGTAGTTGTGTGTGTATAGCTGTATATGCAAATACATGGATGCTTGTTTATTTGCATGTGTGAGTATGCGTGTGAGTAACTCTATGGATGAGTGTTGGTGTGTAACAGGATGTATAGGTGTATGAGTACATATGATGAGTGAGTACATGTATGAGTGACTAAATAGAACTGTTGGTGAATGAGTGGATGTGTATGTAGATTTTGGAATTACTGAATAGGTTCTTCTAACTGGTATTGGTATCTCAATTTTTTTGAAAATTTTAGTTTCTATTTTTGAAGGTGTGTATCAAAGGTTATATTAGGGTGAGAGGAGGTCTGCCACTCTTTCACAAGGATGATGTCATCAGTGATGCCATCAGTGATGTCATTTGAGATGTCATCAGTGATGTCATGAGTGATGTCACTGACCATGTCATGAGTGATGTAATATGTGACGTCATCAGCAGTGCATTGCGGGTGCGCGAGTTATAGTTAGCTGAACTTACTATAATGGGGGAATTTCAATGGTTTTGTATGAGTGAAACATCCAGTTAACTATAACATGTGTGAAACCTATGGTTTTTTCAGTGAATTTCTAAGGTTTTTTGAATGCTAATTCCTAACTATAACGTGGCTGAAACCTATGGTTTTTTTCAGTGAATTTCAAAGGTTTTTTAAATGCTAATTCCTAACTATAACGGGTGTCAAACCTATGGTTTTTTCAGTGAATTTCAAAGGTTTTGTAAATGATAAGTTTTAAATGTATTAATTGTTATATTTTTTATACTGATTTACTACATTATTTTAAATTGTTTATTTTTAGATATTTTATTTTTTAAATTACATTACATATTTTTTATATAATTTGAAAAATATTTTTCAATATTTGCATATTTGAGTCCACACCCCTTTTTACACCTCTCTGTAATGCAACCCCCTGGCACGTTTGCAGAGACGGAACTAATTCCCCTTGCATACTGGGGGTCCCTGGGGGCCAACTAGCCCACCAGGAACATACAGTATGCGCCAGGGGGCTGCATTGCAGAGAGGTGTTATGAGGCCACGCCCCTTTTTACAACTCTCTGCAATGCAGCCTGCTGGTGCTTTTTCAGAGGGGGAACTAATTCCCCTTGCATACTGGGGGTCCCTGGGGGCCAACAAGCCCACCAAGAGCCTCCAGTATGTGCCAGGGGGCTGCGTTGCAGAGAGGTGAAATAATTACTTTGCCCCGGGGGTTGCGGTCCCTGGGACAGTGTGAGGGGGATTGGGGCCCCCACACTTCTTTTTCACTATGCCCCCACAATTTGGCCCCCCGGGGGTAATTTGGAAAAAAGAGACCGTTTTTTTCACGGGGTACACGTACGTACGAGTACGGGTCTGCGTACATACGCGTACCTAAGCGTACCCCGCGATTTTTTGACAACAAAAAAAATTGGGGGGTCTTGGGGGTCCTTATGCCCATTTTCTTGGAGAAATTCGCAAAGATTCGTCAACCGGCGCTAAAGTTATTCCCAATAGAATGTTGCAGATTTCCTATGGAAACTAGGTCCTAACTATAACTACCTACTGGCGACCGCCAGTAGGTAATATATATATATATATAATATTCACGCTCTGGCTTGCTTCTGTTAGTGAGAATCACTTGAACACCAACACAAGCTGCAAGCTTCAACTCCTTTATTACAAAGAAGATGGACTTCAAAACACGTCTGCAGTAATGGTGACATGGCTGCAAAAGAAATCAGGGGTTGGCATCCGCCATACCTAATAAAGGAGTTGAAGCTTGCAGCTCGTGTTGGTGTTCGAGTCACTCTCACTAACAGAAACAAGCCAGAGCGTGAAAAAAAAATATATATATATATATATATATATATATATATATATATATATTTCCGCTCAAATCCCAAAGAAAAACCGATGCACTCTCTGGGTCAGTTTCAAATTTCATTTGCAAGGAGGCGTTTCTGTGTGAGCCTTCTTCCAGCTTGCATTCAGACAAGACAGTGCTGATGTATCAATCTTTAAAGCACAAGATGTAATTTTATTGGATAAATAGTCATTGCAGGTGAAAGGGGACTTCTCAGATCTCAGGCTGATGCCATTTGGCGGCCATCTTAGTGCAGTTGTACTTTACTTGGGGCCGAATGGTGTCACCTTGAGAATGATAGATATCTTCATTATTATATTGCTTTGTACATACACAGTCTTGCCTCTATATGGGCACATTCTCAACAGGTGTTTGCAATCCACCTCCCCTAAAATGTTTGTTATACAAGCAGTTCTCACAGGTCACGTTACAAATAAAGTGCCTATTCCTCATGCTTGGTGCTGCTTGAATGACTTACTTCCAACAGCCCCTTGTCGAACCACAACGCTACATAGTTCCCGCTGCAGGAGTCGGTCAGATGGCTGTGTCTCCAGCAGCTTGTATAACTGACGATCTTCGTCGACGGCAGTACCCAGATTATGTTGTGGCGGTGAATGAATGAATGAAACCCGACTTATATTGACCTACTTAGCCCATAGGGCGTCAAGGCGCCTAATCCAATATTATTTATTTATTTTATAGTATTTATAAGGCGCGCAGCTACCCACAAAGGGTTTCCCGGCGCCGATAAGGAGGATCACGAGCCCAGCTAACCAGAGAGAGAATCCAGGGTACTTATAGGTCAAACAGCCAGGTCTTAACACTTTTCCTGAAGATCCTGTAGTTTTCCTCTTTGCGTATTTGAATGGGCAGAGTGTTCCACAGGGTTGGGCCCAGATGTGAGAATGATCTCCCGCCCATTTTGGCCCGTTTATACCTGGGAACCGCAAACTTTGCTAATGTGGCTGAGCGAAGATTGCGATTGGGAACGTGGAGTTTGGCAAGATCAAGGAGATACTTGGGGGCGGTCCCGGCTTTAATTTTAAACAAATAGCTCAGCGTTTTAAAACGAATCCTGTTTTCGACTCTGAGCCAGTGTAGATCTCTAAGATGTTTTGTGATCCTGGCATGTCTGGGTATTCTGCAGAGCATTCTGGCTGCGGCGTTTTGCACCAGTTGTAAGCGTCTTACTACTGCTTTATTTGCGCCCAGGTACAAGATGTTACCGTAGTCAAGCCGAGAGGTTACTAAGGCATTGACTACGGTCTTCTGGGTGGGGAGTGGCAGCATCCAAACAATTTTACGGAGCCATCTGAGAATCGTAAAACAAATGCCCGCTACTTTATTAGCTTGCTGTGACATTGAGAGGTTGTCATCGATGATGACCCCAAGATTTCTGACCTGGGTGGCTGGAGGCGGTAGCTTGCCTAATGCTGTCGGCCAGTGGGGATCACTCCATAGGTCCTTATTATTTCCTAAAAGGAGGACCTCTGTTTTGTCCCCATTCAATTTAAGTTGATTGGCCGACATCCAGCGGAATATCTCATGGAGGCCTATTTTGAGTGCAGAAGGAGCAGACGTATCCGACTTAGAAAGAGAAAACACAATCTGGGAATCGTCGGCGTACGTCATCAAAATAAGACCAGAATTCTCAGCAAGGTTAGCTAAGGGACGGAGATACAAATTAAACAATAGGGGACTCAGGATGGATCCCTGTGGTACGCCATGGGGAGAGCAGACGACATTGGAGCTGGCCTCAGCAGAGATGATCTGGTAGGTGCGTAGGGATAGGTATGATTTGATCCATTCTAACGCCCTGCCCTCGACACCACACTCCTCCAGCCTGACAAGCAGTCTGGTATGAGAGATGGTGTCGAAGGCCGCACTGAGATCTAACAGGACCAGTGCTACCGTTTGTCCATCATCTCTGAGCTCTCTGATCTTTTCGGTTATCCCGAGCAGGGCTGTTTCAGTGGAGTAGCCACTCCTAAAACCTGACTGGGAAGGGTGAAATAAATCATTTTTCTCCACGTAAGAGGAAAGAGCCTCATGGATGTGCTTTTCTAGTATTTTAGAAAAAGCAGGGAGCAACGATATAGGCCGATAATTGGCCAGAATCGTTGGATCAGCAGTCGGCTTTTTTAGCAAAGGGCTAACTATGGCGTGTTTCCATAGAGCAGGAACTGAAGCATGTTCCATAGAGGCATTAAGTGTGTCAATAATAGGCACCATGGTGGAGTCCTCCAGTTGACTCAAAATGCTGACTGGAATAGGGTCGCGCGGGGAACCTGATTTAATGTTTTTTAGAAGTTTCCTCAATTGGTCAGATGTGATGGGGGGCCAGGTATCGAGATGACAGTTACTTTTATGGGTTAGAGGAGTGTCATTTTGGTTTTGGGCATTTGGACTGTTCATGTTTATATTTGAGACGATTTTCTCAATTTTCTCAGTAAAGAAAGCCGCTAGGTCCTGACACTGCTGGGGGTTAAGTGGAGCCGCCTCCGCTCTACAATTTTCTCCGGCCAGCTCCTTCACTGTATTGAAAAGCGTCTGGACTTTGTTGACAGCTGTGTTTATGGTGGTGGTCACATAGCTTGCCTTGGCTTTCATACATGATGAATGATAGCTGTTTCTGGCCTTTCGATAGCTTTCTTTTTGTTGCAGGTCATATTTCTTACGCCACTGCCTCTCTAAGTTCTTATAGGAGGATTTTTCTTTCTTGAGTGCCTCTGTAAACCAAGGGGCTGGGGGACGATGAACTTTCCCTTTACAGCGGGACAATGGCAGGCTGGCGTTCACTGCATCTGTAAGCCATGTTTGTATAGCATCAGCTATATTTTCCATATCACCTTCGAGGCTTGGATGGTCTTTATTCAATGCCCTATTGAAATTTTCTAGATTTAAATTTTTCCAATTTCTCCTAAAAGAATCCGAGGGTGTAATGGGAGAGCATTTGGTGGGTTTAAGAGAAATTGAAAAGAGAATGAGAAAGTGATCGGACCAGCAGATGGGAGTGGTGTTCATCCATGACAATTCTTTCATATTTGAGATAATGGGATCGAGAAGGTGTCCCGCTTTATGGGTAGGGCCCTTATTTCGTAATGTCATATCTAAAGCCATGAGATCATCCATGAGATTTTTACAACTCTTGTTGTCTTTGTCGTCCAGATGGAGATTCAAGTCCCCGAGTACTGTAAAATTTTGAGCTTTTAAGTGGTGAGGCAGAATGCAATTGGCTAAGTTTTCTGGCCAAGTGGGGTTAATAGTTGGAGGTCGGTAAATAAGTAGTCCGGAGAAGGTAAAGTTAGGACTTAGAGTAATTTTAAAAGATGCAGCTTCGCAGTTCGGAATGTCTGCAGGTGCAAAATGGCATACAAAGTCCCTTTTGAAAATAATGGCAATGCCACCACCTATTTGGCCAACACGGTCCTTCCTGACAATGGCATAGCTCGGGGGGAGTGCCATGGCCACATCTGGGCCGGCACTGTCATGAAGCCAAGTTTCTGTAAGAAAGATCGCGCAAGGCTTCTCTTCCAACAGAAGGTGGAAAATATCAAGTTTGTGTTGGGGTAGCGAACGACAGTTCACCAGATAAAAGGTAAAATTACTGGGGCTTTCTTGGTGCCGAGGTCTTATATGGGAGGGGCCATGAGAAACATCAGGGTACGGCTGATGATCTGACAAAGAGATAGTGCACTCAGGGCACGTTTTTGTACCACTGGAAGGAATCAATGTTATACATTTGTCATGTTTAGCGGGGCGAAGTGCTCTGAGAGCCTCCCCAGATAGCGCCATACCTGCAATATGGTAGAGCAGAGTATTGTGCCCTATGACCCGGCCTGGCCCGGACGGGCACAGACGGGCTGACTCTGGCTGGACTCCGGCGAAGACGAGGTGCGACCGCTAAACGCGTCCACTAACGCGGAGATCGCCTGTTTCCTTTTATGGCGGAGACTAGCGCTCTCTCACCGTGCTGTCCCGCACTAAGATGGCCGCCACAGTATTCCCTAATGCTCGGTGCCTTGCCCTAGATCGGCAGGGATCGAGCGAGTGCCAAACGATGAGGAGTCTAGGTTAGCTTCAAGCTAGCTGTGCGCTAGTAAGTGGGATTTTAAAACAATGTTATTTTAAAAACAGAAGTGCCAACACACAATTCAATTCAAATTTTAAAAGCAAAGATTCAAATGGGTACAGCTAGAAATAATCTCTAGTAGGCTATGCAGCAGCGTGACAAGCTGCTCGTGTCTCTTGCAGGAATTCGAAACACACTGATTGGGGCTCCTTTTATGGCGGAGACTAGCGCTCTCTCACCGCGCTGTCCCGCACTAAGGCTATAAAATCCACAGAGCAAGCTTACTGATAGGCCTTGATGAAACACCACATTTTTAGTGCTTTTCTAAAGAGGGACAACAAGGGTTGCGCCTTAATGTCAGCGGGGAGGGCATTCCACAGACGGGGGGCCACGGTGGCAAAGGCCCTACCTCCCCATCTGACTTTCTTGATGCGCGGGATACACAGAAGATTCATGCAGTTACGCATTCAATATTCATGTCATAAATGTATATATTTTGTATATGTTTATATATATATATTATATTTATTCACAGAAAAAAAAGATGGTTAAAGTAACGTTATAGTTAGGTGAATATTTCAGTGACAAGATTAAGGTTATGAACTAAAAACACAGAGAAATTCACATGTTGAAGTTAGCAGAGCACTATAACTTAAACCCTGACATGCACTTCTTATGATCCCACATATTACATCACTCATGACATGCTCTATGACATCATTTATGACGTAACTAATGATATCTCAAATGGCATTATTGATGACATCATCCTATGAGTGTGCTAGTTTGCTTTACAGTTTACATAGTGGCGGGTAGCTACCGTACTACTTTTCTACCTAATTTTGTACAGCCTGTGTCCAGGGACTGGGTGTAAGTGTTTACAAAACAGATGTGCTTCTAACGCATCATGAATGTGTAGAGGCATTGAACACATTATAAATCTTTTTACTGAAACATTAGAAATGCCAAAGTTATAGCTATAATTTATGCACCACTTTCAAATTACTATAAATTGCGCACCTCCATATCGGGTGTTGTCATCACATCTTTTTCCCAACTATATAACCTTTGTTTTTTTAATTGAATTTCAAGGTTTTTATTTTTTAATAAACGTGTTTCACATCATAGTGCTGAGTGTCATTTATTATTGTGCTGTTAATTGCAGTGCCGTACAGTACAGTTGAATGGAGGGGAGACTCATCGAGTGTACTGTGGTAGAGTGGAGTATTGGAGAGTGAAATACAGTGCAGTGGAGTGAGTAAAGTCTTATACAGAGGAGTGACATGGTGTTTCGTATAGTGGAGTGGAATATCATAGAGTGGAGCGGTGTATTGTGTCATACAGTAGAGCAGGGTATCGCAGACTGTCATAAACTGGAATACAGTGTTCTCAAGAGTGACAAAGTAGAGCACGGTGCAGTAGAGTGTCGTTCAGTAGGAGTTTTATCATGAAGAGTTGCACAGAATACACTGAAGGAGACTGCCGTACAGTGAAGCAGTGTTTAATATAGTGGAGTGGCATGACGTAGAGTGGAGTGGCATTTCATTGAGTGTTATACAGTGTACTACAGTAGCGTACAGTGGATGAGCATAGAGTGAAGTAGACTGTTTTAGAGTGGCATAGAGTGTAGTAGACTCGAGTACATACAGTGGAGTACAGTGTCGGACAAGGGTAAAGCACAATATGATAAAGTATAAAGTGTTGTAGAGTTGAGTATAGTGGAAAACACTACAGTGGGGAAGAATAAAGTGTCATGGAGTGGAGTGGCTTATTGTAGACTAAAAAGGCATGGACTGCAGTATACTGGAGTGACTTAGCATACCGTTGAGTAAAGTGTTATAAATTGGAGTACTGTATTTTACAGTACTGTGCAGGGGCATGCCGTACAGTATTGGAAAGGATTGTAAACTACAGAAGAACAGAAGAGTAGAGTTGCATACAGTGTAGGACAGTTTTCTAGAGTGGAGTGACGTACACAACAGTATAGTGTTGTAGAGTGCGGTAGAGTGGATTTGCATTCAGCAGTATAGAGCAGAATGGCATAGAGTGGCATACAGTAGAGTAGAGTAGAGTACGGTGTCTTTGAAAACAGTGGAGTAAAGTGTGGTGCAGTGACATAGAAAGAGTTGCATAAAGTGTTGTATAGTGGACTAGAGTATCTGAGAGTGGCATAGTGTGCAGTAGAGTGCTGTACAGTGGCATACAGTATAGTACAGACAGTTGTGTACAGGGGAGTGTAGGGGTAAGAGTAGAGTAAGATGCTAGAGAGTGGCATACAGTGCAGTAAAGTGTTGTAGAGTGGAGCTGCATACTCTACAGTCGTTTGTCATACAGTGTATCTGAGTAGAGTAAATTATGGTACAGTGGCATATATTAAGTAAAGTCTTGTACAGTAAAGTACAGTGGAGTAGAGTCAAGTGTAGGGGCGTAACATAGTGTGGAGTAGTATAAAATAGTTTATAGGCATGTCATATATTAGAGTGGCATGGAGTGAGTGGAGTACTGTGTAATCGCATTGCACTGAGTCAAGCAAACTCATAAATTGGAGTGGTGTATAGTATACTGGAGTATTGTGTTGTAAATTATTCAGAAGTGTTGTATAGTGGAATAGAGTGTTGTACAATGGAGTGTATGGGCATAAAGTGGAATCTAGAGTTGGACAATGGACTTTACAGGGATAGACTGGAGTAGAGTGTCATAGAATGCCAAGAAGTGCAGTAGAGTTTTAAAGAGTGAAATGATATAGAGTGGGGCAGAGCGTCGTACAGCAGAGTGGCATACTGTGAAGTGGTGTACAGTGTAGTGGCGTACTGTAAAATAGAGTAGCATACAGTGGAATAGCATACAGTGTAATACCGAACAGTGGAATAGCGTCCAGTGAAGTTTAGAAGAGTGGAGTGGTATAAAGTGGAATAGCATACACTGCAGTGATGTACAGTGAAGAGGCATATAGTGAAATAGCCATATGCATATGGTAGAGTGGCGTAGAGTGTAATAGCAGAAAGTGGAGTAGCATACAGTGGAGTGTCGTACAGAGAAGTGGCATCCAATGGAATGGTGCAGAATACAGTGGCATAGAGAGGAGTCGCATACACTGGAATGGTATAGATTTGGAGTAGTGTACAATGCAGTGGTATACATTGGAATAGCATACCGTGGAGTGTTGTATAGTGGAGTGGTATACATTGGAATACCATACAGTGGAGTTTCGTACAGTGGAGTGGTGTAGACCGGAATTGTGTATAATGGAGTAACATAGAGTGCACAGGCATACAGTGTAGTGCTGTAGACTGGAGTGTCATACAGTATAGTGTGGTAGAGTGGAATAGTATCCATTGGAGTGCCATAGACTGGAGTGGCATACAATGGAATAGCATACAACTGAGTGGTGTAAGGTGGAGTAGCATACAGTGGAGTGGTGTAGGCTGCAGTGGTGTACAATTGGGGTAAAGTAGAATTGCATACAATGGAGTGGCATACAATGGAATACTGTACACAATAGTGGGATTGAGAAGAGTGGAGTACAGTGGATCGGCGTAGAGTGGAGTAGCATAATAGCATTCAGTGGACTGTAATAGAGTCCAGCATGGAGTGGCATACAGCTGAGTGGCAAACAGAGGAATAGCCTATAGTGCAGTGGCCTACAGTGGACAAGCATACACTAGAGTGGTGCAACCTGGAGTGGGGTAGACCAGAATATAAAACACTGGATTGTTGTACAGTGGAGCAGCATACAGTGGAAAACCATACAGGGGAGAGTTGTACAGCGGAGTGGAGTAGACCAGAATAGCATAATATGGAGTAGCATAGCATTCACAGGCATACAGTGTAATGCTGTAGATTTGAGTGGTGTACAGTGTAGTGGGGTAGAGTGCAATAGTGTACAGTGAAGTGGCGTTCACTGGAGTGTTGTACAATGGAATAAGCATAGAATGGAGTGGTGTACAGTGGAGTGGCGTATACTGGAGCGGGCGGAGAGGAGTGCCATCTAGTGGAGTGGCATACATTTGAATACCATACAGTGGAGTGTCACACAGTGGAGTGGTGTCGCCGGAAGAGCATATAGTGGAGTAGCATTGAGTGCACAGGATACAGTGTAGTGCTGTGCACTGGAGTGGCGTACAGTGTAGTGGGGTAGAGTGGAATTGTATACAGTGAAGTGACGTTGACTGGAGTGATGTCCAATGGAATAGCAGAGAATGGAGTGGTGTACAGTGGAGTGGTGTACACTGGAGTGGCATAGAGAGTAATATTGTCTAGTGGAGTGGCATACAGTGGAATAGTGTAGCGTAAAGCTGCGTTCCGTGCAATGGACTCCCTGCTGGCGATCTGTTTTTACGATCTCAGCCGTCCATGCAATTGTGGAGGAGCCATTGTTCCTAATGTTTGGATGCTTCAATCTTTGATGTTTTTATTCTGTTTTTATTTGCCAAACTTGCACACAATCTTTGGACCCCAGTAAATTGAATTGATATCGCTGCTATAACCAACTTACCTGCTGTTGCCTGTGCTACTTAGGCACTTCTTATAGGTTTGCTCTGCACTGCTTGCCCTTTGTCCCCTTTCCTCCGCGGCTTGTGCCTTTTGCGCGGAGGGACTTGAAATTACATTTTCCCTACTTCCGTGCTGAGTTAGCGCTCTAGTGTATACTTGCCTCCTCCCTGCCAGCTTACTTAAAGCAGGAAGGGGCGCGAATGCCCAGCGGACTCCCTGCTGGCGATCTGCATTCACGATCTCAGCCGTCCATGCAATTGTGGAGGAGCCATTGTTCCTAATGTTTGGATGCTTCAATCTTTAATGTTTTTAATCTGTTTTTATTTGCCAGACTTGCACACCATATTTGGTCCCCAGTAAATCAAATTGATATCGCTGCTATAATGAACTTACCTGTTGTTGCCTGTGCTACTTAGGCACTTATCGGTTTGCTCTGCATTGCTTGCACTTTGCCCCCATTCCGACGCGGCTTGTGCCGTTTGTGCGGAGGGACTTGAAATTACATTTTCCTTACTTCCAGGCTGAGTTAGCGCTCTAGCCTATACTTGCCTCCTCCCCTTCTGCTTACTTAAAGCAGGAAGGGGCGTGGATGCGTGCAGTGGCATGCCAAAGGTGTGCTGAAGGCGTGCCAAAGGCAAGCCCATGTGCGGCCGTCCACGCCAGACCGCCGCCAGACTGCCTCCAGACCTCCGCCAGGACTCCTGCCCGTCCAACTTAAACTACATAGGTAGGGATATTCCTTAAGATCGTTTATATCATCATTGCAAAACTATGCTACTCCAGTCGGGAGCTTAAAGCATTAAACATACCCTCTGCTACTTTTAAACTCAAAGGGCAGGTAGACACTTAGGTATATATTGCCTCTACTGTTGCAGGCATACAAAGGACCGTTAAAGAGCCCATGACTCCCCTAACTCCTCAAGTAATAAATGTTAGGAAGTACTCTGAAATCAGCAAACAATTAAAAGCACTTTATTTCAATGCTCGACCAATACCTAAGCATGCATTGGAAATATGTGGTCTTCTTGATTCTGAAAAGCCTGACATCTGCTTTATAACGGAAACATTGCTCCATGAACAAGCCCCCCCTGACGTACCCAATCGCATTTCCGCTACAATACCATCTGAGAAGGTTAGACAGAGCCGCAAGTAGAGGGGGGTATCTTGAAATTACTATGTTGGATTCCTTTATCTCCGAAAAATCTGAAATACTCATCTTTAAAATAGCTACTCAATCAATGGAAACATGGAGAGGGGCCCTAGTTTATAGACCTCCATCTAATAAAACTAATTTTGTAAATAACCTACTTGAATTAATCGCTCCACATGTATTAGCGGCAGACAACTTTATCCTTATTGGTGATTTTAATTATCATGCTCAGCTACTATCAGACCCAGACACTAAACAATTGGTAACAAATTTGGAGACATTAGGTCTGGTTCAGTTGGTGGTGGGACCTACTTACCAGGCAGGCCACACCTTGGATTTGTTGTTTACAGATGCAACTAAAATCTTAATGGAACAACCCCAACCCTTACTTTGGACTGATCACAATTTATTACTTTTTTTTTTAACTATAGGCAACTCAAATAACTGTTCCAACAGAGATTTCACCTGGATAAGGCCATGGCGTAAAGTCACCCAAGCAACATTTTCGTCCCATTTTAATCACCAGTCCTTTTCCCATATGGAGGATATAGACCAGGTAGCTATAGCCTTTGAAGACGAAATTATATCAACCCTGAACAAATCTTCTCATAACTAAACTTACAGAGATATTCAATATGTCTCTAGCTCAGGCTACGGTTCCTACCGATGGAAAGCAGCTCAAGTAAAGCCCATCCTAAAAAAGCCAACATCTGACCCAATGGTGCCCGGAAACTACTGTCCACTCTCACTACTGCCATATTTTTGACCCATCACAATCAGGGTTTAGGGTGGCACATAGTACCGAAACATCAGTAGTAGAGGTAGTTGACAACATCAGGCTGGCATTGGACAATAGTCAATCAGCCATGTTAGTCCTTTTCGATCTGTCAGCCGCATTTAATACCATCTCCTATAGCATTCTAGAACAACGGCTCTGGGAGGTGGTAGTCAGCGGAAGGGCCCTCGATTGGTTCAGGAACTATCTTATGAACCAAACAACAACAGTAAAAATAGGCGCCCTGGCCTCATGTAGTCGGGCTGTAAGCATAGGAGTCCCACAGGGTTCCATCCTGAGTCCTATGCTTTTTAACCTCTATGTAACACCATTGGCTAGGGTAATCAGGTCCTATGGCTTTGAGGCAGTGTCCTACGCGGACAACACTCAGCTGTTAATTACGTTTGGCCCTGACCCATATATACAATGACCCATTTTAAAAAGTATATGATCCGCATTAACAGCTGGATGGGCAGTAACCACATGCAACTAAATGGAAGCAAGACTGAGATCATTCTGTTTGGAAAGGCTGACGAGTACTGGTCCAGCGACTGGTGGCCCCAAACTTTAGGCCCATGTCCATCCCCCAAACAAGCAGTGCGTAACCTGGGAATAACAATTGACAATAAGTTGTCAATAAAAAACCATGTAAACTTTGTAATGGGCACCTGTTATGGGATTTTGCGGAAACTACGCAAAATCTTTCAATGGATTCCAACCAAATCCAGGAAACCGCTGGTACAGGGGCTTATTGTTAGTCACATGGACTACGGTAATGCCTTACTAGCCGCTATCAATGAAGACCTCCTTTCAAAACTTCAGATTTTGCAGAACACCGCTGCAGACTTATTTTGAATCTCCCCCCCAAGAACCCCTTCAGCCCCAAGCCTGAGAATTCTTCATTGGCTCCCAGTGAAAAAGAGAGGTCACGTCAAAATTCTATGCCTTGCCCACAAGAGCCTACATGGTACCAGACCAAGCTATTTAGCTAAGAAACTGAATTGGTATCATCCAAGCAGACCATTAACATCCAGTACCAAACAGCTTCTTGCCACTCGACGAATATGCACGGCAAGAAATGGTGGTCAATCCTTTTCTTTTCTTGCACCCACCCTTTGGAACATGCTCCCGTGCCAGCTTCTATCCATTTCCAATCACAAGCACTGCCGCAAGGAATTAAATCTTGGTTACTTGACCATCAATAATGGTGCTTTATCAGACCTCTAGTTCATAAGAGTCTCCGCAAGCGCCACAAGACCTTTTTGGTGATTTGTGCGCTCAATAAATTCCTTTGACTTTGAGTGGCAGAGATTCGAATAGCGTATAGCAGAGTAGCATAGAAAGGAGTGGCATACAGTGGAGTGGCTTACACTACAGTGGCATACAATGGAGTGGGGTAGAGGGGAATAATATACAGTGGAGTGGCGTAGAGTGGAGATGTGTACAATGTAATAGTGTAGACAGGAGTGGCAAAGACAGCATTGGGTACAGTGGAGTGAGGTAGAGTGGAATAACATACAGTGGAGTGGTGTGTGGTACAGTTGCATAGAATGTAATAGTGTAAAGTGAAGTAGCATAGAGTGGAGTGTGGTACAGTGGAATATTATAGAGTGTAGTAAGTGGAGTGGCATACAGTGGAATAGCATAAAGTGAAGTAGTGTACAGTGGAGTGTCATAAACTGAAGTTGCCTACATTTTAGAGTAGAGTATAATAGCATACAGTAGAGTGGCGTAGAGTGGAATGGCATCCGATGCAATAGTGTGCAATGAAGTGAGGTAGAGTGGCGTATCATACACTATACTGGCACACACTTCAGTGGCACACAGTGAAGTAGGGTCTAATAGAGTGCCATACAGTCAAAGAGCGCACAGTGGTATGTGCGGGAGTGGAGTGGCATACAGTGGAATAGCGTATGCCATACCATGGAGTGGTGTAGAGTGGAATAGCATATACTGGAGTAGTGTACTGTGTAGTGGCGAAGACTGGAGTGGTGTACAGTGGAGTGGAGTTGAGTGCATTACCATACAACGGAGTGGTGTACAGTGGATTTGCATACAGTGTAATAGCAAAGAGTGGAGTGGCATACATTCAAGTGGCATAAAGTAGAGAGGCATAGAATGGAGTGGTGTACACTGTAGTGTAGTACAGTGGAATGCTCTAGAGTAGAGTGGCCATTAAGGTATACTGGGGTAACCCACAATTGTCCACGGACCTGGGTAATAATTGGTATAGAGAACAATGGTCCTAGACTTTTAAGCGCTACAATTTGGTTGTAAAGAGAGACCAATAGTCAAAAAACATTCATATGATACATATACAATTAACTTTGGGTCATTAATGTACCACCAAATCCTACAATATGCAAACATGTATATCCTCAAAGAACACAAAGCACCCAGTATTGCTGTAAAAGTGACTTTTTCTTTTTCTTTATAACAGATCACCATATTCATTGTTTAAAGAAAGGTTGCTCCAGATGGAGTGTGAAGGAGAATAGTGCTCGTGAAATAAGATAGATATAAAAGGAGGGGAATCTAGAAATACACAACACAGGTATGGACGAAGGACTTGCAATGTATATGACACAGACTGTCAGACACAACAAGATGATGGACGGAGTGCTGAAACTTTTCAACTACTCACCCCCAGTCACAGATCTGGATTTAATCTATTGTTCTCTTGCTCAATATATCACCCCAGTTTGGACCCAGCCATTTGCAAATCCGTCTTGACCCTGTTCCTCATGGTAACAGTCCAGCCCGAAGTGCTAGACCAGGTCCTCCCAGGACCAGAAACAAGCATTTTCGGACCGGTTCCAGGGTATTACCCCTCATTAGCCAGGCTAACTTGAATCCAGTGGCACAGCGAGCAAGGGACCCACGTCTGGGCATACCCTTAGCCACTTAGGGTGAACAAAGCAAACACAACAAGATGATGGACGGAGTGCTTAATCTTTTCAACCACTCACCCCAAGTCACAGATCTGGGTTTAATCCATCATTCTTTTGCTCACTACGCCACCCCAGTTTGGACCCAGCCATATGCAAATCAGTCTTGACCCTGTTCCTCATGGGATCAGTCCAGCCCGAACCTGTCAGCAGGTCTAATAGTGTGCTAAACTAAAATCAGGTAGAAACAAGTTTGTAATCTGTATAGGTGCAGCCTTCATGTGACTCCCTGGTAGTTATTGCTCAGCTCTGCTGTTAATCCCCAACATTCTGATTTAGTGTGCTGAGATTATAGCTTTTAAGAAATCCGTCCCCACTGTGGTTACTTAATAATGAAAACGTACATAAACTCAACTAATACTGGATCTGTAATACCAGAACAGCAGGTGGCACATTGTTATGGATGGTCTACATTTTCAGAGTGGCCACAAGTCCTAAAGTGATAGGGGTTTACACAGTGCTTAACTTGTGCCGGTGGTTTCCGGTGCTCTGCACCGGCACTTAAGTGCCGGAACCTTCACTTATGACAGCTGCCACATGGTGCCGCTGTTTGTGCAATGTAACGATGATCGATGAGCAAAAAAAAGTTGTGTGCTAATTCAATATACATTAAAAACACCTAATACCTGCTACCCAGGACATTCTTAAAGCTTTAGCGGCTTCAAACAGTCTGAATTGTCACACTTGTAGGAGTGTGATGGTTAGTAGTTGTGGTAGTACAGTGGCAATGTGTGGTGAAAACTATGGTGGCCTCCTGACGAGGGCCTTGGCGCTTATTTTTTTTTTTTACAAATTAAGCGCTGCTTACGTTAGGACCTAGTATGGAGGGTGCAATTAAGGACTTGCCCAGGCCCTCTCCAAAAGAAGGTGAGGAGTGCATGTGTCCAAGCTGACAGTGTGAGTCCATATGCACCCTTCATTGGGGCACTTTGTGGCCGACTTGCAGGCGTTCTACCAAGATCAGGCGAGGCCACACATTGTGAGTGAAGTCTGTTCACCTTCCAATCCATGACTGGGTGATTAATGTGCTTATGAGTGGGAGCAACATACAGCAACTGTGTGAAAAAGGACATGCCCTATCCTTTGAAATGAAATGAAATGAAAATTGCATTTATATAGCGCATAGACTACCCTGAGGCTTCGCAGCGCTTTGCACTGGCTTAATACCAATCAGAGCTGAGAACACATATTGCTATTGGACCATTGCATATTCCTGCTGTGACTTTATTAACATTTTGAGCTGAAAACCAACAACCATTGTAGCCTAAAAACATGTCTTCGAATGCAACTAAGTAATTACTTACTTTTTAAGTTTGATCATGTTATTGATATTTCACATGAAATACCAGCATCCATTGCACTAAAACTTATATTGTCTAATATCGAAGCAATAACAAATTGTAGCTATCAATGATTAAATATACACTTTTAGCCATGAGTTATTAAAAATAAAGACGTACATGTATATGTAATAAATAATATAGATAAATACTATATGAGAGATGAAAATACAATTTTCTGATATTTATTAAGATACTAACAGCCAGATTCATCAATGTCCCGATTTGCGAGTCCTTAATAGCGATTATTAAGGAATCGCTATTGATGACTCGCAAAACGGGATTAAAGTAGAAATCACAATATTATTTGCGATTCCTACAGCTTCCTTATTTACGATTAGCAAATTGCTAATCGCAAATAAGGAATGACTCCCCATGCATTCCTATGGACCTAGAGGCCCATAGGAATGCATTGGGAGTCATTCGTTATTTGCGATTAGCAATTTGCTAATCGCAAATAAGGATGCAATTTCAAGGGTGCCAGGGGTGTCCAAATGACACCCTGTAGCACCCCTGAAATGTAAATGTAGACTGATGTTGCCCACACACATGTCCAAAGGACATGTGTGTGTGTAACATACAACTTAGAAAAATTCACTAAAGTGCATTTTTCTAAGTTTTTGCTATTTACCACAAAGTCAGACTTTGTGGTAAATAGTGGCCAAAAATAGCGATTTCGCAATTCATAACTGGTTCATGAATTGCATTTAAGGAATCTCAAATAGAGATTCCTTAAATGCAATTCCTCGCAATTTAGCGATTTCACAATTTGCGATTTTTGCATTTGGGAAGATGAATCCCAAATGCAAAAATTGCGCTCGCAAAGGGCCAGATTCTCAGAATCTGGCCCTTTGCGAGCCGATTTTTCAATGATGAATCTGGCTGTATATCACACAAGTGCAATGAAAGTAGAATAATAAGGAAAGATATACGAGGAAGAACACAGACAAATGGCAAGAGGAAAATGATCAGAATAGAAGACGTTTGAAGTGTAGAGAAGAAATGTATTATTTAGCAGCAATATCCAACGATCACCGTCAAAGCTCACTGTAACAGCCATACCTTTGGACTAAAACCAATGACACAAACAGTGATAATACAAAATGGTAAATAAAAGTGGTGTAATTAAATTTCGCAGGAAATGCTCCGGACGGCACTTCAAAAGTGCCACGAGATGGCCAGACGGATTGCCTTAAATTAATCTCCAGGAGTTTTGATCTTTATCCATGTTTTCATTTCTGCAATATGGAATTTATAGGACTGGGGTTCAAAGCACCATTGGTAATTCCCAGCTTTGAAAGTCTACCCATTAAAGCTCCCGCAGCCTTCACAAGCACCATAAACAGGTGCCCTTTGAAAATCCCCACAGATAGCAGCTATGTGGGAGTTATCAAAGCCCTTGGCAAACAGTGAAATATGAACAAGTGGCTTAAGAGCTCTCTTCAGGCCTGTTTATTTCAGTTAATGGTGGGTTTATGTTGTCAACTATAAGTAATGCAACCATGCCATTGCAAGCAATATGGGTTCATTCTTACTTGGGCTACTATATTCTGCATACTGTTTCACAAATTTACACGGGCTTGGACGTTATGTCACATACAATAAGCACGCACAAATATATACATAAAAGGCCACATGCATCAACCTATTTAGGAAGTGCAAACGGTGTGAATCGGTAAATTCGGCCGTTTGCGATTCCTAAATAGGTTTTTGGGATGCATCAAACATTTTTGGGAAAATCGCTATTTTTAGCGAATTCCAAAAATGCGATTGCTTTTAAGGAATTGCAAATTTGCGATTCCTTAAAAGCAATGCATGATTGCTTTTAAAATTGCGAATTCGCAATTAGGGGGTGCAAATCACCACGAGGGTGAACCTCGTGGTAATTTGCGAAAAACTATTAAATTGCTCAAATTAGCATTTTAAACACTGTCATGTTACAGACACACATGTCCTTAGGACATGTGTGTGTGAAATATGCACTTTAAAATACATTTCAGGGGTGCAGGGGGGGGTCCTTTGGACCCCCCCCTGCACCCATGGAATGCATTAACATTTTGCGAATCGCTAATTGAAATTCGCAAAATGTCAATGCCTTCCCATTGATTCCTATGGGCCTTTTGGCCCATAGGAATCAATGGGAATTGCGAAATCGCAAATTAGAATTCGCATAATATTTGCGATTCAATAAAAATTGCGATTTTTACCGAATCGCAAAAATTATGCGAATAAATTGATGCATCCCGTTTTGCGATTCCTTATTTGCGATTCCCTAATTATCGCAAAATATTACATTGATGCATGTGGCCGAAAGAAACATAGGCATGTACACTATAAAACATGTGTTGTGCCCTGTATTGACATCCTGATTTATTTTCCTTTACCCAATAAAATCTTCTTTGAACTGAAAACATGCAGACAAGGAAATATACACACACAAACACACATTCTCTCTCTCCCTTATATGACAGTTCGACAGGCGATAAAAACGTCCCTGTCAAATGGGGTACTTATATTTTTACATCTAGGTATGGACTGAGGGAGGACTAACAGACCAGATATCTCTAACTTTTTACCATTTTTTATGTTAAAAGTTAGCTGTAATGTCATTCAGGGTTTCTTTTTTGGAGCAGAGATCAAAGATTCCTATGGGTGTTAAAAATTGGAAATGCTGCTTTTTTCACTAACTTATCAAGGGCCTGATTACCAGTTGGTAGGTGTCTTCTGACCTGTGCATAACCCCCTGTTTAATCACTGGTCGGAATTATAAGTTGGTAGGTATTTAATGCTTCCGATAATTATTGTATGCGTTCAATACCTCAACCTTTGGTGGGTCAAACCTTTTGAAATTTAACAAGAGAAAAGCATACAGTATTTACCATATCATGTAGATTTTGGTGCATTAAACACCCAAATCCACGTGTTATTCCCCACCAACTTGTAATAGGTGTTATTGTTATTTGTCAGGCGTGATACATAGCACCCAAATTCTTAAGAATGCCCTTAATGTCTCTTTCTTGATGGGTTTGCATGAAACCCAAAATATCAAGCGTAAGCTAAACATGGTAAGTTTGCCACCTGTTGGGCAAGTCCATAAAACAACATCAAATGTATTAGTAAATAATTTCGTGCCCGCATCTCACATAAATAACTTTGCCCCTTTCTCAGATCTGCATGAAAACTTGACTCCCCTGAATTAGGCTTAACATGCTAACATCTTGCCAAAAGTCACAAGCCAAATTTCACACTGATTCATTTAAGAACAACAAAGTTTTTAGGACATAAAATTGTTTTTACCACCCTTTAACTTTTTTCACCCTTGGTGAATCTAGAGAAAGCTTGCCATTCCCATATATGACTACACATCCTAAAATGTCTGCAAATGTCATGAGGCTTTGTCAAATTATACCAGCTATTAGCAAATACACCCTTTTTTACACCCACTTTCAAATGTACCCCTTTTACGAATCAGCACAAAATATAAAAATACCAAGAGTAAGCTAAGCATGGCAAGTATCTGCTAAAGTTTTCAAGTTATGGACAAATATGAACCTTTCAAACTGCCAAGATATTTCTAAAAATGAACCTCTTATTTCCCAGACCAGATCGTTTTAAATGCTAATTACTCAAACATAACATGTTTGATTTACACCAAAACAAATAAATAAACTTTCCTTCAGTAATCTTCTATCTACATGCCAAGTGAGGTGTAAGTGCATTATTCAGCCATTATTTCTGCATGGAGGCCTGGGAATGTCACTTTTAGGATCCACCCTCTTTCTTGGCCCCCACTTGATGAATCAGCCAGAAATGCATTCACCATGAGGAACATATTGTGTATGTACTTTTCAGTCATAACAAATATGTATATATATATATATATATATATATATATATATATATATATATATATATATATATAGATCTAGATCTAGATCTATATATCTATATAGGTATTACCTACTCGTGGTCGCCAGTAGATAGTTATAGTTAGGATGCAGTTTCCGTAGGAAGAGTGTGTTTTGTTTCGCCAATAACTTTGGTGCATTTTTGGCGAATCCTCTGGAACTTTTCAAAACTTGTCAACGCTCAATTCAGCTGCTGTCTTGAAAGTTTCAAGATGATCTGTCAAACGGGGGCCAAGACAAAGGACGCGTTTTCCACACTTTTATTTCCATAGGAACTTTAGACAAAGCTACAGCCCTGCCCTTCGTTTCTAATCAGCCCGCGGGTGGGTTAGGTCCCAAGGGCATTTTGAAAAAGGAAGGGGGGCCACACCCACCGGCTCCTGGGGCTTATTGATGCCCTGGGGACCACCCCCCTGGGACTTGAATTTATAACAATGCAGAGGAGGCCCATATGACCTTCCCCGCAGCCCCGGGACCACCACTTCCCTGGGTCTTGTTTAATTCTTTAGAAGGAGGGCCTCTTGGACCCCCTAGAAGCCCCAGGGGGCGTCTCCTGCCCGGGGCTTTATTGATAAGTAATGCGGTGGTCTAACAGACTCCCCCTCAGTCCCTGGGGACAGCTACCTACCCGGGGCATAAATGTAATTGAATGCGGGGCGTGCAGCTCCCCCACAGCCTAGTGGCCCATCTCCTTCCCAGGGCAAATTACAAGAAAGGAGGGTGATGCACAGCCCCCCTTCTGGAGCTGCACATGGCCCTGGGGACCACCGCCAGGGCTGCCCCCTTCTATGTCCCGGGGTGCTCACCCCAGGGCATAGATGTTTACGGGAGCTTTTCTGCTCCTTCCAAGCCATAGCAAATTACGCTCCAATTTCAGCAATCAAGAGCATTAAGAATGCTCTCACTTGCTGGAAGCGGAGCACAATTGCTTTGACAGAGAGGGAGATGCATGTTAGCAGCTCCCTCCCTGTCAAATCAATGCCAGCAACCACAGGAGGTGGGGAACCGGCAGGAGCCACAGGGGCCCTGAGGCTCCCCAGCAGTCCCCAATACTGCAAAGAGAGTGCACAGGGTGGGACCAGGGCACCCACACTAGCGGCAGGGCCACAGGGGATGGGGTTCCAGGGCCGAAATCAGCCTGGGAGGGGGACACACGCTACCCCTCTGCCTTTAATGTATAAAACATGTTTTTAAGGTCAGGCCCCGGGGATGGGGATCCTTGGGGCCAAAATCGATCAGGGAGGAGGGCAGCATGGCTACCTCCCCCATTCAAAAAAGGGTTGGCCTGGCCTGGGCCCAAAATTAACCGAGTAAAGGGGGGCTACAGAGACCTCTCTCCAAAGTTTTTTTTTTTTTTATTGAAAAAAAAAGTCACTAGAGTCCCCCTCCTCTTTCACCGCCACTCTGCAAATGCACCTCATGGGACACAACTGGTGGGGGATGAAGTCCCCTTGGCAGCTGAGGGTCCTTGGGGGGCCACCTACCGCTCCTCTTACTTCCAGTAAGTCCCACATAGCGAGGTGCTGAGAGGTTGTTGTACGCCATGTCCCCTTTCACCATCACTCTGCAAACACACCTCCTGACACACTGCTAGTTGGGTGATTAAGTCCCCCTAGCTCCAGAGGGTCCTTGGGGACCAACTACCCTCCTGTTACCTCCGGTAAGTTCCACAGAATGTGATTTCTGTGAGTGCTTTGGAGGCTACGCCTCCTTTATCCACCACTCTGCAAACGCGCATCCTGGCACAATACTGGTTGGGGGTTGTAGTCCTCTTCGATGCTGAGGGACCTTGGGGGGCTAAATACCCCTCTTATTACCTCCAGTAAGTTCCGCACAGTGTGATTACTGTGAGGATTTCGGAGGCCATTCCCCCTTTCTCCACCACTCAGCAAACGCGCCTTGTGGTGCAATACCAGTTGGGATGTGAAGTCCTCTTGGATGCTGAGGGACCTTGGGGGCCAAGAAGGCCTCCTGTTACCTCCAGTATGTCCCCTTACAGCATGTCTACTAGTTAAAAAAGCAAAGGTTACGGGGATGTTACAGTTAGGCTCAGATTTCATTCATACAAAACAAGTGAAATTCAGCAGTTGTAGACACCAGAGCTAACTATAACTTATGCCCCCGCAATGCACTGCTTATGACCTCACATATTACATCACTCATGCCATGGTCAGTGGAATCACTGATGACATCTCAAATGACGTCACTGATGACATCATCCACAGAACCACTCACATACTTACTCACACCCCCATAGAACCTCTTTTACACATACACACAACCACTCCATACCCATTCTCAGAACCATACTAGTACTCATATACCTACTCAGTCCTCCACAGAGGCGCTCACATACTCACTCACTTACCTGTACAGCCACTAGCATAACCATTCACTCACCCATGCAGCCACTCATCCAAACAGTCACTTACCCATACAGCCACTCACATAACCACACACTCACCCATATTGCTACTGGAACACCTATTCATTTACCTACACAGTTACTCACACACCCACTGACTCACCCATAGAGCCTCTCAACACAGCCATTCACTCACCCATACAAATACTCACCCACACGAAAACACACACAACCACTTGCATACCCATTCACGCATCCATACAAGTACTCACACAACCAGTCACTCACCCATACAGCCATTTATACAGACACTCTCTTCAATACAGCCACTCACACACCAACTCAATTAACCAAACACCTACCCAAATAGCCACTCACTACCCCACACAGCCACCTACAGACTGAGTCACTTACTCATGCAGCCATTCATGCACCCACTCACTCACTCATACAGCCACTGACACACCCACTCACTCACCAATACCGACACAGACACAGCATATCACTCACTCACACAGCTACTTACACACCCACCTAAACACCCCATACAGTCACTAGCTACTTACTTAATATATGTTAGAAGTAGTATCACTCAGTAGTAGCGCACCTAGTATACTAACTTATCTTTTGTAGTAGGCTAGTATTTATGTTTAACACCCATCAACTCTTAAAAACACTTGATGATGTCATCTGCATTTTATGTTTTGCTAATAACTTTGGTGCTGTTTAACGAATCGTCACAAAATGTACAAAACGAGTCCCCCTCTCACTTCAGCTGCTCTCTAGAAAGTTTTGGGGTGATTAAGCAAGTTGGTGCCGAGATAAAACTTTTTCCCCATGCAAATTCCCATAGGAATTTCAGACACAAATACAGCCCGACCTGAAAATTTTCATTTTCCCCCCAAAAAAACAAACGCAGTTCTGGGGGGATTAATAATTATAGTTGAATATAGTTGGGGGAGGGGGAGCAGTGGTCCCCTCCCTAGGCCGATTTCTGCCAAGGGACCACATCTCTCAAAGTCCAGCCTTTATAATTAACTTGGAGGGGAGTAGCGAGGTCCCTCAACCTGAGCCGATATCAGCCCCAAGGACTCCATCTTCCAGGGCCCAGTCTTATTACAAAATGGGATGGGAGTACATACATCAAGGGCATTTTTCAGCCCTGGGGACCCCATCCCTCTGGGTCTGGCCAAAGCTAAAAGTATGCAGCCCTCCCTGGGCTGATTTAAGTCCCAGGGACCTCATCCTCTAAACCCGGTATTAATTTAAAAAAGGGGGGGTGATCCCCTCCCATAGACATTAATGGCCCTGAGGACCCCATCTAACAGGGCCGGCACGTGCTATGTACCAAGGTGCCTCACATTGGGATATATCAGTTTCCTGTCCACACTGGCACAGACAGGGAAACCAGTATTTGCTCTCACTTGGTGGGAGCAATTTAAAAAAAACTCCCACCAAGCAGGAGCAAACACAAAGTCCATTCCCATTGAGTGGGAGCGTCAAAAATACTCTCACCCACTGGGAGTGGACTTTTCATCTGTTTTACTGTCTGCACTGAAGTGGGCAGGGACACAAATGAAATAATTCCTCCTGAAAGAATCATTTTTAGCTGGTCTCTGAGGGTGGGAGCAATGTCAGGCTCCTGGAGGTGGTGAACCGTGAGGGGCCATGAAAGACTTGGGACTCCAACCTCATCCCTCAATCATAGTGTGGTGGGGTCCCTGGGTGGGCACCAGGGCAGGTAAAAATCAGCCAGGGGAGGAGGCTGCATTCCACCCTCCCCATGAGTTTAGTGGTGAGCACCTGGGAATGGGGTCCCTGGGCCAAAAACAGCCTGTGGAGGGGGCCACATACCCCCTCTCCAAAACAAATGCACCAGACCCTGGGGAATGGGGTACCCAGGGCAAAAATCAGCCTAGCGAGGGGGACACATGCCCCCTCTCCCACAAAATATGGTGGGCCCCGGGGTTGGGGCTGAAATCAGCCCAGGAAGGGTGCTCCATGCTCGCTTCCACATTAAGTATAGTCCCAGGGCCAAAATGTTCCTGGCAAAAGGAGGAGTTCATGCCCCCCTCCCCCTGAAATATGTTGCCAGGTTATGGGGGATGGGGTCTCCAGGGTGAAAAGCGGCCCGGGGGAGAGCCCGTGGGTTGGCTGCCTTTAGAAGGTTGAGCCAGTGGAGTCGTGTTGGCTGCGTCCAGGGCTATGGCAGCAGTTGGATTAACATATGGTGATTAAGTATTACTTTACATTTTAAAAAAACTGGAAATTCACAAAAAAAAGTTACAGGGGCGTTATAGTTAACCCGTAGACATTCTACAGTTATATTTATCTCAAGTAACTATAACTCGTGCCCTAAGGTAACTTTGACTTGCGACCTCGCCATGCACTGCTAGTTACCCCACATATTACATCACTCATGACATCTTCTACGACATCATTGATAACATCACAGCAACATTTGCTGTAAAATTATTGAATGGAAAGCTGTGCATGGCAGTAGCATGTGTTATAGTTACCTTAGTTATAGTTAGTTAAGATAACTATAACTGCTGAATTTCTCTTGGATCCACTAGGGACAGTCCATAGCGCGAAACATGTTGACCTAAACAACACTTTTCATTCACATTTTACTTCAATGGATACGAGAGCAGCTGTAAAATACTCACCCCTCCTCCACATTCGTTTTAAGGAGGATCTCCACATCCTGTAGATATTTTAACCTTGTCTTCGGGACCCCTGAATATAATTGGTATAATAATGGGTACCACTGAAGATAATTTTAACCCACCCACTCACTTCTCTAGGCCCACACACCTGCATGCACAACTGCGGCGTCTCCATTAAAGATCTCAAATAAAGAGCCCTCTCGCGGGGCCCGTGGGGGACAACAGCGCCACCCCCACAAGGAGCAACGCCCGATGATGAAGCATGACACTCGCAAGGGTGTGTGAGGGCACTAAGTCCAAAAGGAGAAATTTCCCCACTTTTTCTAATATCCAAACTTACTGAGAGAGTCCCAACCATAATAGGTTGTTCTACCCTCTTTTCTACAGGAACAGCTACCCCTTAGTGATTATAAAATTTGCCTTTGGGAGCTTGGGTACTGGACCTTCCATTTCTAATTTGGCTCCCTGTCCCCCTCTCCATTACGCTTTGATACATTAACTTCAGACATTAGTCATATGACCGAGTAATTAGCATTTACAGACACTAGGGCAAACTACTACTCATATCAGTATGAGCTTGGAAATACTAAACTGAAATGTTGTGATATTAATCTGGATGTGATGAAATAGGGTTTGTGATATTTATCTGTGATTTTAAGAAGGCAATGCCAGTTTTCGTAGATAACAGATCAATAGCCATAAAATGAATTTACTATTGATTAGTAATGATGTTATGCTATTTATATAAGATCCATTTTACCACAAATAAAGCGACACCATGTGAAGAAGTAGTCTTTTTTCCATGGTTATTATGTGGAACTCGCATGGGGTGTTTGGGATTGTTTATAATGAAGTACAACGATGGAGTGCAGTCATGTGATCAAGACCGTGTTTCAGTGGTCGAAACATGTCATGGACGAATGGCATTTGCCTGATATATTGGAGCTGAATAACATTGGAATAATGCACTTATTACTTGCACTGGGAGTGGTGTCCATCCTGCTTTGAATGTCAAAGTTCAACTTCGAGCAAAGACTTGGTTTCTTTTGATTGAGGTATATATATATATATATATATATATATATATATATATATATATATATATATATATATATATATATATATATATATATATATATATATATTCCACAGCCTTGGCTCAAATTTTCGTAGTCCAATGGCGCTCTTTCACCGGTGCTGACTACAAAGCAGAGCCCCGCTTTCAAATATTCCCCAAATCCATCATCTGATAGAGAAAGTCCGCACTCACAAAGGATTTTACTTCCCAAGTATCAAAATGTATTTCGTCAGATTATAAGCATTTACGCACAACACCAACGCGTTTCGCAACCCACTGTTGCTTGTTCACGGTAAGGGTACAGGGTCACAGACTCCTCCAATATTTCGAAAAAACCGCCACAAACAAATGCTGCTTACCTCACTTCCTGTCCGTAGGCAGGAAGTAGGATGGGAAATGTAGTTTTTCATTCAAATATGTATTTTAGACACCGCTATTATCAAAAGGTAGCGCTTTCACAAATACATAACGCTTTACAATTTATCTAAAAAGGTGGTCATTGTATGTAAAGAATAACGTTACAGTTCAATCTATATTTGGGTAAATTGTACGATATGTCACATAATACCAATTTAAATTAAAGCCCTCTAGTTGGCAACTAGGGTATGAGCAGCTATTTCTATATAAACACAGCTCTTTGGTGAGCGCTTTTACATTTATATCCTTATTGCATTTAGTCATCCTTTCTCGGATGCGAACCTGTATTGAAGCCCTCTAGTGGGCAGAAACCATACTATTACAATTCACCCAACAATATATGATGTAACCCAAATTCATTGTATGTTGTTGAAAAAAACTTCACATCTGGTATTTTCTATCCACCAAGTAATGCGTTCGTCATTATTAATAATGTAAAAAACAGATGTCCATTAGTTTCTTAAATGTCACCAAAAACATAGTTCCACCCATGTTTCTATATTGCCAACATTTCATATCTGGATTTCTACTCTTATCTCTCGCTTCCATTACAAAGAAATGTTTCGAATACACAAACAAATCTCCATGTGTCCAATTATTTACAAATGTGCATAAAGTTCTTTGCTCTGATTTAGTTCCCAGGGGCTCATTGTTCGAAAATTCAGGATTTGTCTTGATTCTCTGCATCTTAGTTGTTTTTCCTGATCTCCGCCCCTTTCGTGTGGCAAAATACATTCCAGTGCATATGTCTTTAGGAGTTTCCAGTCACTGTTATGAGCCAACTCCATATGCTTTGCGACAGCATTACTTCTATCTTTATTTTCACTGTTGCTCTAATATGCTCCAGGATACGTTTTTTAAATTCATTCTTCGTGCTGCCGATGTATTTTAACGCACACGGACATTCAATCACATATATTACGTGTGTGCTCAAACAGTCAATCAGTTGGTTGATCTTCCACATTTTTTTATTTGGTAGCATTACTTCTTTTTTGTTGATTGCAATTTGGCACACTTTGCAACGTTGACATTTGATGAATCCTTTTGTATTCAACCATTGGATTCCTTTTGGTCTTGTCTTGATAATGGCTCTGTATAAGTCTGTCTCTTAGGTTTCTAGCTCTGCGATATGTGACAAGTGGATGATTTCCCATTATTTTGCCCATTGTGTGATCTAATTGTAATAATTTCCAGTTTTTTCTCAAAATATTTACAATTTGTTTAGATTCTCTGGTGTAATCAAGGATCAATCTCACTTTTCTGTCATTCAGTTCTTTATTCTGGGTGGTGTTTGTTAGTGCTTTTTTGGTAGTCAAGGCATCTTTCCATTCTTTCATATTTGCTCTTTGCCATCGCTTTTTTATAATAGCTTTGTGGTATCCTCTGATACTGAATCTTTGTGCCATGTTTTTACTTGTTTTTGCCCATTCCGTTTCTTCTGAACATATTCTTCGTAATCTGAGGAACTCCCCATACGGTATATTTTCCTTCACAGATGGTTTGTGGAAGCTGTTAAAGTGTAAGATTGAATTGGTCGCAGTGTCTTTTCTGTGAAGTGTTGTCTCCACCTTATTGTTTTGAATATAAATCTCCGTGTCAAGAAAAATCGCTCTATCCTTGCTAATTTGGTATGTAAAGTGTATGTTTGAAGTAGAGGAATTCAGGATCTGGAAATAATTTTCAAATTCTTGGGCTGTTCCTTCCCATATTATCAGAAGATCGTCTATATATCTTGTCCACTTGCTATTTTTTCCACAAAGAAATCATTGTCTGTGTGCCAAGCAATCTGTTGTTCCCACCAACCCATTGTGAGACAGGCGTATGCTGGACTGAAGGAAAAACCCATAGCACAGCCATGTATTTGCTGGTAGATTTCATCTCTAAATAAAAACACATTTTGGGTTAAACACATCTCCACCATATCTATCAACATCTGATTGTGTCGATTGAACTGGATGTCACGTTCTTTCAAAAAGAAAGCGCAGGCATTCAAACCAATATCATTATCAATATTTGTATACAGGGATACAACATCCATTGTGACCAATAGATAATTGGTTTGCCATGGTAGATCCTCTAGGTGTTTAAGGAGGTCTGTTGTGCCTCGTAAGTATGAGCTTAAGTTGGTAACAAACGGCATAAGAAGAAGTCTATGTAATTTGTCTAGAGTGAGATGGTGCAGAGGTGAGGTACCGGTAAACTTGGGGATGAAACAGTGCGCCTAAACTGTGAGCTGAGTGCTATAAACTGGTGTGCTCTGGGTGGTGTAGCATACTGGCTGCTGTAGCATATGTGTGCAGGTGGTGTTAGTATGCGTTTAGAGTATAGCGGGAGTGGGAAGCAAACTACTCACTGGTACCGGTCTGAAGACTCCGGGATGAAACTGTGAGTGTAAGTTGTGAGTTTATTGCTGTAAAGTGATGTGCTGTGGGCGCTGCAGGGTACTGGCCGCTGTAGCATACCTGTATAAGTAGAGTTAGTGTGTGTTTATACTATACAGGGAGTGGGAAGAAAACTACTCACCCCTACCCGTCTGAAGACTCGGATGAAGTGTTTTAGGAAGCAGGAATAAAGAAATAATCATGAAGAATATAATGCAGAATGTTGCAATGCCGCAGAAGACAAATGGTGAAATGAGGTGTGTCTAAGAAAGTGGTTGTGTGTAATAAAGGGATGGAGTTTGACAATTATATAGAAAGTGTCTTTATTTAAGTGCCGTAATTGGACCCACTGGTGCAAGAGCTAGGGTATCCAGCTGATCTAAACTTGAACTACTTCTGCTGTATTCAAATGTAAGCTCCTGCATCAGTGAATTGCATATTACATGTTACAGTTGCATGTGACATAAACAATAGCTATTACACTTCGATGACTCTACATTCTATAAGGAAAATAAAGGTAGGATACGATTACCACATGTATCCTTTAAGAAAAGAAATAAATAAAAAAGAAATTGCAAAATGTAATCATCAAACTTTTTAGGTACCTTGGCAGTGCTTTTTTGAAACACAAAATTATCAACAGTAGAATAGTCAGCAATCTGTTGTACAGTAGATTCAATGTGGTGCAGAATTTCTGACGCATCTGTAATTCCTTGCACCCTGGTGCACTGTTTTGTAAATACAGCGCATACATGGTGGTGCAAGGACATTTGAAGCTGACGCAAGGAAACTGACGCATCTATGCAGATGCGTCAGGTCCTTGTAAATCTGCCCCAGAGTATTTACCATATCATGTGGATTTTGAAGCATTAAACACCAAAACCAAACCAAACCAAAACATTACCCCAGGCAAACTCATAACAGGTGCTATTTATCACATTCGATAAATAATGTGCTTCAAGGTATTGTTATTTATCAGGTGCACTAAATGGCACCTAAACTCGTAATTTAAAAAACGACATCTAACAGGCTTTAAAACAGCGCAACCAAATAATACATAATCCACCATGTATACTATTCCATTGCATAATTTATACCTCCTATCATCCCAACTTATTCGCTGCCATGCATCCACCATACAACTTAAGTGGAGGCAATTTAATCTAAACATACGTATGAAGGGCTGAACCCCATGATCCATATTCCACTTTAAGTAGGGCTGCGGGGTGAAAACACTTCTTGTCCTTATTACTTCCTCCAGTCCTTTCAATCTTACACAAGAGCGGATATCCTGATCCATAGATTTACATTTCATGGAGGATTTTGGGTAACTTCTAAAACAAAAATAACTCATATCTTAAAGGCCTACCAATTTTAAGCGAAAGTGCTGTAGTGCTTGAATAAGGTTCAATATTAAGGTACATTCTCCCTTTATCACACTAAAACAAGCAATACTTATAAGGTTCCTCCGATAATTCTCTTTTGAATGCTTGAGATGATAGCTCCAACGTACTAGAGATGCCAACCCCCTTACAAAGGTGTTAAGCAATCACATTTCAATATGTAGTATCGCTATTGATGCCATAGTGTTTATATTACAAATTGATCCAGAATTTTCCCTTCTACTTTGTTCATAAAGTGCCAGTGCTTAGTGTGTATGGATTCCACTCTACATAATAGTGTAGGGGTAATTTTCATCTTGCAAACAGGTAACAAGTGAATAAAGTGCCTCCGGCCTGTAGTGCCGTACAATGCCAAAAATGCGTTTGCATGTGATAAAGCCTCAACGGAGAAATGAACAATATGTTCTTTCTTGCTCAGATTTTCTGAAACAATTTTTCCTAGGTGCGGATAAGATATAACTCTTTCTATAGGCACAGAACCCAAGAATCATCTGTAGCTTGCCTTCGATGGGCTCCCTTCCTCTGGAATTTCATTACTTTAATTTTATTTACATTAACTTTCAAGTACTGACTATCCACAAATGCTGCTAACCAATGAAGACGCTTCTGCAAACCTTTGTGGGTCAAGCCCAGGAATATAATATCATATGTGTACAGGAGAGTCCCTATCGGGTTGGCCCCAACCGTTGGGTAATCTCCTCCCATGAGGTTCATCTGCCGTGGCAAGTCAGCCACATATATTGAAAAATATGAGAGGCATTTTTCCTTTACCCATTCCAGTAGATCCAATAATATGGTTTTCGTAAAGATTTTCCCAGTTGTTACTAGAACTAGTACTCGATCTCCTCTATTTTTTTTCACTCTTTTTATTAAACAGAGAGAATCAATACTATGTGTACAGATAGGAGGAATAAAGCATCTTTACAGTATAATTACATCTGAACATTGAATCACACAGGTGGTGACGATTGATTCAGTACTCAAGCGTTACATGTTCCTCTAGGGAGGGAATCACAGAAGGAACACAAATGTCATCCCAATATTCATTCCATTTATTCCAATTTTTGGGGCACCCACACACTGTATACACTGTCTTCTCTCTAAACATGCACCAATCAATTTATGAAAAGTACCAGCGCACATCCCTCTTAGTTACTATTCTCCAAATAGCATTCAGCCATTACAACTCTAAAGACAGGTAATTTCACAAGCTCCTCATAGTCCTCAAAAAGACATGTGCAATGTTCATTATTATTCCAAGTCCATTTATTAACAATTCCTTTCTTTTGCCACACCATCACAGCCGATTCAGAAAAGGGGGTGGTGATGAAACAGAGTGTCTGAATTAAGCAGACCACTCTTACCCAGTCCAAAGATCAGGGCTTGATCCATCACCGTTTTTTAGCTCACTGCACCATCCCAGCTCAGAACTTGGCTATATGCAAATTAGTCTGACCCTGGCCCAGTGCATCATGGGAACAGGGCAGACCAAACTACCAAGCCAATTCTTATACTGGGAAGGAAACAAGCTTCCGGGGACCGGTTTCTGGCATTTCAGCCGTCTTCGGCCCGGCTTGCTTGAATCCTGAAGGTGCAATGAGCAAGGGACTCACATCTGAGTATACCCTTCCACGCTTATGGTGGACAAAAATTATTCAGAAAAGGGGGTGGTGATGAACAGAGTGTCTGAATTAAGCAGACCACTCTTACCCAGTCCAAAGATCAGGGCTTGATCCATCACCGTTTTTTAGCTCACTGCACCATCCCAGCTCAGAACTTGGCTATATGCAAATTAGTCTGACCCCGGCCCAGTGCATCATGGGAACAGGGCAGACCAAACTATCAAGCCAATTCTTATACTGGGAAGGAAACAAGCTTCCGGGGACCGGTTTCTGGCATTTCAGCCGTCTTCGGCCCGGCTTGCTTGAATTCTGATGGTGCAATGAGCAAGGGACTCACATCTGAGTATACCCTTCCACGCTTATGGTGGACAAAAATGATTCAGAAAAGGGGGTGGTGATGAACAGAGTGTCTGAATTAAGCAGACCACTCTTACCCAGTCCAAAGATCAGGGCTTGATCCATCACCGTTTTTTAGCTCACTGCACCATCCCAGCTCAGAACTTGGCTATATGCAAATTAGTCTGACCCTGGCCCAGTGCATCATGGGAACAGGGCAGACCAAACTACCAAGCCAATTCTTATACTGGGAAGGAAACAAGCTTCCGGGGACCGGTTTCTGGCATTTCAGCCGTCTTCGGCCCGGCTTGCTTGAATCCTGATGGTGCAATGAGCAAGGGACTCACATCTGAGTATACCCTTCCACGCTTATGGTGGACAAAAATGATTCAGAAAAGGGGGTGGTGATGAACAGAGTGTCTGAATTAAGCAGACCACTCTTACCCAGTCCAAAGATCAGGGCTTGATCCATCACCGTTTTTTAGCTCACTGCACCATCCCAGCTCAGAACTTGGCTATACGCAAATTAGTCTGACCCTGGCCCAGTGCATCATGGGAACAGGGCAGACCAAACTACCAAGCCAATTCTTATACTGGGAAGGAAACAAGCTTCCGGGGACCGGTTTCTGGCATTTCAGCCGTCTTCGGCCCGGCTTGCTTGAATCCTGATGATGCAATGAGCAAGGGACTCACATCTGAGTATACCCTTCCACGCTTATGGTGGACAAAAATGATTCAGAAAAGGGGGTGGTGATGAACAGAGTGTCTGAATTAAGCAGACCACTCTTAACCAGTCCAAAGATCAGGGCTTGATCCATCACCGTTTTTTAGCTCACTGCACCATCCCAGCTCAGAACTTGGCTATATGCAAATTAGTCTGACCCTGGCCCAGTGCATCATGGGAACAGGGCAGACTAAACTACCAAGCCAATTCTTATACTGGGAAGGAAACAAGCTTCCGGGGACCGGTTTCTGGCATTTCAGCCGTCTTCGGCCCGGCTTGCTTGAATCCTGATGGTGCAATGAGCAAGGGACTCACATCTGAGTATACCCTTCCACGCTTATGGTGGACAAAAATGATTCAGAAAAGGGGGTGGTGATGAACAGAGTGTCTGAATTAAGCAGACCACTCTTACCCAGTCCAAAGATCAGGGCTTGATCCATCACCTGGCCAGACCAAACGAAACGGGACTCCACACGAACGACGTGAGAACACGCTATGGCGATGGGACTTATCATGGCTCCATCAATTGTGTAATAACTTGTCACTGACCAAAGAACGGAAGAATTGACTCCATACTCCATAAGCCTTATTCCCGGTGTACAAAACAAAAGTTTTAAAGGACCCATGCCCTTTCAGGCTATACAATATTTTGTTGACTGCAAAAGTCCTATGCTCACCACATAATCTTTTAGCCTTGAAAAAGCCTGCGGAGGGCGAAACGCGCGTCGGCTGTGACGGTGTGGCAAAAGAAAGGAATTGTTAATAAATGGACTTGGAATAATAATGAACATGTCTTTTTGAGGACTATGAGGAGCTTGTGAAATTACCTGTCTTTAGAGTTGTAATGGCTGAATGCTATTTGGAGAATAGTAACTAAGAGGGATGTGCACTGGTACTTTTCATAATTTGTGAGCGATATTCCGTCTCGCCTTGAGTGAGCAGGAGATCGTGGACTGTTGCTTCTAGGTGGATAAGCACGATACCAGAGGAGCACTCCAATAGAGTGTATTGAATACATTACATTGTAACTATTACTAAGGGGAATACGTGTTTACAGATGTGCGGACCAAACATAGCAAATCCACCGTGTGCTTTTCGTTGTATGCACCAATCAATGTCTGCCCTCCATTTTGTAAGTTGAGGCAGAGTTCGGAATCCCAGAGTTGGGCTATATTCCTCTTAGCCAACATCAGGCCCAGTGTGACTCAAAGTTTGTCTTTGCTATTTAAGTCTGTGGGTTCCCACACATTAAATAGGCAACGTTTGACTTCAGGTCTTCGATCTCCTCTCTTGAAAGTGATATCTTTCACATGACATTGATTGTTAGGATAGATTTTCATTTTTTGTTTGAGACTAGAATACTCTGTGCAAATGTCTTTCTCAGTCTTTGATCTGAGTGTGGTTCATTGGGGTAACTTGGTCATCATGGCTCTCCCAAACATTAAGGTTGCAGAGCTTTCCCCTGTAGTCGATTGAGGGGTCGAATGGTATTCAAAATAACCTTAAGGTCAAGCTTCTCTAATGCAGCACGCTGCACAGCTTTTTTTTTAGAGTACACATGAATCATTCTTCAAAGCCATTGACCTGGGGCCAAAGAGGAGTATTTTTCTGATGCTTCACATTGAGATGACTGAGAAAGTCTCTGCACTCGCAACGACTGGAGAGCATGCCATTGTCATATTTCAAGATCACAGGGACACCCCATGTTGCAAAGATGTCATCTAATCTTTCAATAGCCTTTTCGTGAGTGATGGATGAAAGATCTCTACCAATGGAAATGGGAGTACTCATCAACAATGACCATTAGATGAAGTTGTGGAGAAGCGTGGCTCAATGGTTAGAGCAGCAGACCCTGATGCAGAGAGCTGGCTTGGAGACCAGGGTTCAATTCCCACCTCGTCGGCTCTTGGACTCAATCTCCCCGGACCTGATAATGCTCGCCTCGGTGCCTAGTCTAATCATGGGTCCCACTCTGTGACTCTGGGCAATAGCTTTCTTAATCTCCACAACGGCCCCAGCAGTGCTTGGATGCCTGGCATCACCTTGGGGGTGCCCAGGAGTGGACATCCATAGGAAAGCCAGGAAGGGTTCCACAGCGGTATGAATACAGCGCTACGAGACCTCAAGGTAGAAGTGTGCTATATAAATACAAACACATTTACACAAACACAAGTCCATTCTCAAGTCTCTCCTAAGCATGGTTAGGCAATTCTGACATGTTGAAAGGGTGCTGAGTAATTTGGGATGGAAGACAGTTGCATAAATGACAAGCCTTTAACTCTCTTTCAACCCTTTCATTGATATGAGGAATCCAGACTCTGTCTCAAAGAGCTCTCTTTGTGGCAACTATTCCTCGGTGTCCCTCATGGGCCTCTTCAATTATTTGTTGTTGTAGACTCACCGGAATGATAATACATATACCTCGCAAAATGAGGCATTCCTGAGTTACAGGCAGTTCATCCCCGATATTTCTGAATTTTAAGTACTCACTGTCACTAGTTAGTGCTTGAGAGAGCTGTTTCCATCATTGGTTATCAATAATGTCTTTTAATTTCAGCATACCACTATCTTGACTCGTGACAGTGATAATTTGTTCTAATGACATGGCAGCTGGTGTGCTCAACTTTACAATTAAATTTACGTAGGCTTCAGCTGTATTATATGGTACCAGGGCACTGTAATGGCACTCTTGAAAAATAATCAGCAGAATTTTGATCTTTCCATGGACGATGAAGGATTGTGTAGTTGTATTCTTCAATCAAACCAATCAATCAATCAGGGGTTTTTATAATGCACCACTCACCCATTAGGGTCTCAAGGTGCTGGGGGGTGAAGGGGGTGCCGCTCTGTTTGGGTCTTTCGAAGAGCCAGGTTTTGAGGTCTTTTCTGAATTGGCTTAGGTTTGGGCTTCACTGGAGGTGAGAGGGTGGTCATTCTAGGTCTTGGCAGTGAGGTAGGTAGGAGAAGGACCTTCCACGCACTCTGTTCCTATGGAAGCGTGGGACGGTAGCTAGGGAGAGTTTGGCTGAGTGGAGGTTTCTTCTGAGGGCATGGAAGGAGAGACGGTTGTTGAGGTATTGCAGTCTGATGTTGTGGTGGGCTTTGTAGGCGTGCGTGAGTAGCTTGAAAGTTATTCTTCTTTTGACAGGAAGACATTGGAGATTGGGAAGGTGTTGGGTGATGTGATTGTGCCGGGATGACGAAGATTATTCTGGCTGCGGCGGTCAGGACTGTCTGGAGTTTGCGGAGGAGTTTTTTGTAGATACCGGAGTAGAAGGTGTTGCTGTAGTCCGTCTGCTGGTAATGAGGGCATGAGTGAAAGTTTTTCTGGAGTCTGAAGATATCCATTTGAATGTTTTACGGAGTATGCGGAGGGTATTGAAGCACGCGTAGGAGACGGCGTTGATCTGGCGATTCATAGTGAGGCTTGAGACCTGTATGATGCAGAGGTTTTGTGCATGGTCTGTCGGGGTGGCTGAGTTTCCGAGGTCGGGGGCCACCAGATGTCGTCCCATGTGGAGAGGGTGGAGCTGAGGATGAGGACTTTTTTTTCCCTCTGAGTTGAGTTTCAGGCAGCTGTTCTTCATCCAGGTTGCGACGGTTTTCATCCCTTCTTGGAAGTTGGGCCTGGTGATGGGGGTTTCTTGGTGAGGGTGAGGATGAGCTGGGTGTCATCGACATAGGAAATGATGTTGAGACTGTGGTTTCTGATAATGTTTGCGAGAGTGGCCATGTAGACTTTGAAGAGGGTGGGGGTGAGGGAAGATCCTTGGGGTACTACGCATCTGTTGGTTCTGAGATGAAGGGCGGGAGTCTTATTCTCTGTGTTCTCCCTGTGGGGAATGAGCATAATCAGTGTAGGGCCTTTGCTTGGATGGTGGCTTCATGCAGTCTGGTGGCTAGGGTGCGTTGGGAGATGGTGTTGAAGGCTGCTGATAGTTCCAGAAGGATGACGACTGCTGTTTGGCCATGGTCGAGGAGGGCACGGATCTCATCTATGGCGGAGAGGAGGGCGTCTCAGTGCTGTGGTTGCTGTTTTGGGTGTAGGTCAGGGAATTCCCCGACATAAAGGCTGGCACCTGGTATAAAAATAGGGCCTTCAGAAACACTCATCAGACCCCTTCTAGAACTGTGGAAAATTCAGAAGATTTACTGCGCTGCTGTCAGGAGGACTGCCTGCTGCCAGAAGTACTACCTGGCTGTCTGATGAAGGAAGATTGAACCGGTTTGCCTTGATCCCAGGCTACTAAGAGGGACTCCACTGGTAAGTTGACTAACCTCCTGTATGAGATACAGGGACACAACAAGCTTCCATAGGCCTCGCTGCAACTGCAGAGCTGACCAAAACCAACTGGATGAGCCCTGGTGTTGGCCTCTGCTGGAGTGAGTGCTGATCCCCAAGAGGGGACCCCCATCAGGTCCTGGACCCCTAGTTGGAATTAGTGGGAGCTCCTTCGGAAGAAAAAAAGGTAAAACTCCTAACGTTTGGGTGACCTCAAATGGCCCTTTCACACTAAACGTCTGCTAACCATGAATATAGCCAATGAAAACGACCAGTGAGATCTGCTCCTCAGGCTGACAATGACTGTCCGTAATGACCAAAACAACAGTAGAGGAAGTGTAGAGGTGATGATAGAATCACCCTCCTTACTGATCTATATAAACAACAGGATTCTATCAATGTGCATTAGTGAATAATTTTAGTTTTATTGATGATTGTCTATCTAATGAGTGTGGAACAAAGCTCTCTCTTGAGATGACAAGACGAGGGCACTATGTGCTTTTAAAATACCCCTCACACACTAGGAATCCCTTAGTGTCATGCTTCATCATGGGGGTCTTCCCGTCCCTCTATGGGGCGGGGCGTGCTGCGACCTACGAGCTACGTGGGAGCACTAATTTTGTGACGTTAGGCTATGTGTGGTGCAGTGTAGGTGATATCAGTGAAGTGTAGGGACCTATATATATGAATGCAAAATTAAAAATTCCCTGGCTAGTAGAAAAAATATAATTTATTAACTTCTCTGGCTGGGAACATTAAAAAGGGGGTTTTGTTGGTAGAGCTATTTGCTTGCTACCTGGTCAACATGTTTCGTAAGCAGTCCCCTACTGCTTACTCATCAGGACCTCTGATGGTCCCTACAGAAAAAATACTCAATTTTGAATGCTAAATAGTATGCCTAAAGTCCTACAACTGAGTAGCAAAAATCAGCTACCTAGTTGAGCTTCGGGGCTTGAGTGAGCCCACGTTGAAGCGTAGAAAAAACTGACCTAATATGGTCTCTGTAAAGGAAAATGGGAGAAAAAAGGAATACAAGAAACATGTAAATCAATGCTACAAGAGTCTTTTCACATAGTTCTCAACGTCTGCATTCTTGCGAGGGTTTTTCAAACCTAGGCCCAACGAATAACATTGGTCTCCCTCATCATTGCAAATGAACAACATTGGCCCCCTTTTAAATAATTTAATTTCAATATGAAGAAACTTGACGCAAAAATAGGAGAAGGACTCTACAAGCACTAACCCGCATAGACAATGCAGAGCATCTAGGAACCGCGTTAACATTGGTCTTTTCAATCACCATTTCTCTCACCATTGTAAATAAGCAACATTGTTCCCTCTTCGTAAATAATTTAATTTCAAAATAGACAATGCAGAGCATGTAGGAACCTTGCTAACATTGTTTTTTTCAAGTCACCATTTCTCTCACCATTGTAAATAAGCAACATTGTTCCCTCTTCGTAAACAATTTAATTTCAAAATGTAGAAACTTGACGCAAAGATAGAATAAAGATTCTACTAAGTACGTCTTTTTCACACTGCTATGCCACGAACAGCGGCCATTTTAGGTTAGCGCTCTAGTCTACACTGCCGATACGAGTCTGAGATGACCACACAGTTTCTCACTCAGGTTAAAAGACGGCAGAGACACGGCCACCTTATCCCTCGGAGCGGCACAAGGGTATGATTAAGGCATTGCTCTAAGAAGTGGTAACGTAAGTAATAGACTCTGACCACGAGTGTTTAAAACTTGGTCTTGTACACTACAAAGGTAAAAATACTTACGAGTATGGTGAAATGACTGAAGGATGCGGTTTTTCCTTTTCAGTTTACCGCGTGGAACACCCTTCGTTTGCCAGCTCATGAGGCACGCTAGATGTGTCTTACCAGTATGTATGCACGTTTTATTCAGTTACACGTGACAAGACGTCTTCATATGTATCTGCATTTCCATCTAAGCATTCAGATACTAAGAACCCTTTTCCCTTTATTTTAAATCCTGAACCACCACATTGCAATTATCGGTTAAAACACTAATTTCCCCCCGGCTCTGGTCCGCTTTTGTTGGAGGTGTGACTTGGATGTATTGAGACATGTGTGTGTGCGCTTTGAGAACAGCCTGCCCACGTATAATGTGGTTGAGAAAACCGTATGACAAATTTTGCCAATACAAGTAACATAATCACCAAGAAAAGTGTACTAAGCCCTTTTCTCCCCCCATTAAGCGAAACACGAACGCTTATGTCATTAAGGGACACGCAATGACAGTGTGACCCTCGCAAGAATGCAGACGTTGAGAACTATGTGAAAAGACTCTTGTAGCATTGATTTACATGTTTCTTGTATTCCTTTTTTCTCCCATTTTCCTTTACAGAGACCATATTAGGTCTGTTTTTTCTACGCTTCAACTTGGGCCCACTCAAGCCCCGAAGCTCAACTAGGTAGCCGATTTTTGCTACTCAGTTGTAGGACTTTAGGCATACTATTTAGCATTCAAAATTGAGTATTTTTTCTGTAGGGACCATCAGAGGTCCTGATGAGTAAGCAGTAGGGGACTGCTTACGAAACCTGTTGAGCAGGTAGCAAGCAAATAGCTCTACCAACAAAACCCCCTTTTTAATGTTTGCAGCCAGAGAAGTTAATAAATTATATTTTTTCTACTAGCCAGGGAATTTTTTATTTTGCATTCACATATATAGGTCCCTAAACTTCACTGATATCACCTACACTGCACCACACATAGCCTAACGTCACAAAATTAGTGCTCCCACGTAGCTCGTAGGTCGCAGCACGCCCCGCCCCGTAGAGGGACGGGAAGACTCCCATGATGAAGCATGACACTAAGGGATTCTTAGTGTGTGAGGGGTATTTTAAAAGCACATAGTGCCCTCGTCTTGTCATCTCAAGAGAGAGCTTTGATCCACACTCATTAGATAGACAATCATCAATAAAACTAAAATTATTCTCGAATGCACATTGATAGAATCCTGTTGTTTATATTTGTCCGTAATGACCAACAACGTGAGACCTGCACTTTGCGCTACAGCAATGACAGCCAGCGGCAACCACCAACGTGAAGCTCCAGCCTTGACCAGCTCTTCAGCTACAGCTACGACTACTTGCAACGCTCAATCTGCTCTCCTCTTCGAGCATCCTCCAATACACACTGAGCTCTTTGCGTCGGACTGGAAAAAATTAACCCTTCAGCAAGACTAACCTGGTCCCTGTACCCGACCCACACACTACCGCGGTTGGCCCGACTTGTGACTTTCCTACCGGTCTAGCGAGACCAGATAACCACAAGTAGCAATTTCTGCTTCTTTGTGCCATTTTTAAATTGAATATCTCCGGTTCTACTGATTAAACTTTTGCTGTTCTGATATCATTTTATTTATTAAAATGTACTCTATTTTTCTAAATTACTTGGGATTTTTCTTGCGGTATTTTTCTTCTTTTCTCCTTTTTTACTGTTTGTGTGCTCCATAAATACTTTACACATTGCCTCTGCGGCCAGACTGCTTTTGTGCCAAGCTACCAGAGGGTTAAACACAGGCTAACTTAGTGACTTTTAAGGTTCATTCTGACATGGATTGTGTTCATTATTTGAGTGTGGCTTGCATCCCTCTCAACTAATAACACCATTTGTTACATGAGCACTCTTTTACATACTCTTACATGCCTATGGGAGTCGAAACCTCAATGTATGTGCTATGTATTTCCACATGGTACCCTTTATCTCAGTTTGTGTCAAAGACCATTTTGGTTTTTCATTGTTTTACAAACAGAATAGGAGTTTTAAGAAGTTTGCTAAACCTATGCTCTGGGGGAGCCCACTGGACTCTTTAGTTTGAATTTAAGTTAATTTATCAAACTTCCCCCAGACTTGGGTTGATAATTGCCTTTGACTATTTTTTCAAATATCTTGTCGTCAGAAATATAGGAAATCACTGTAAAATAATTCTCACTTTTTTATTTTTTGTTCCTTTCTCATCTACTGAGCGTTATGCTATCCACATATTTTTATTGAGACCTAATTGAGTTTAATCCTGTTAGTGCCTGAATGTAAGCGAAACCTGATAATATAGTCATAAATTCCAATGTTCAAAGATAAGATTATGAGTAAAACATCGATACAGGATCAATAAGGGTGCACCTGGCCCCTGGTGCCATCCTTTGATGAGTCACCAGTTTAATAATATAAAAGAACTCAGGAACTACTTACCAACAATATGTTCATTAGTAAGCGGGAAAACAATCCTCTTTCATACTTAATGCTAAGGTTTACAAGTCTTAAAGGGTAAGTCCCACCCAACAAATGTATTCATTATTTAGACCTTCAATGGCTCATGATTAAAAAATTCACAGTCATCCAGCCATTTAAGTTCCACTATTACTTCTGTGACTTTTCCAACTTTACCAGCTAAAAGTTAACAATTTCCCTTCCCCCACCTATACTCCTAGCTGAAAATATTTCAAGAGGATATATAAAACTTTATAAATAAATAAATAAAATAAATAAGTAGTCTCTGTGTGTGCATTTACCTAACTATTCCCCATTGTCTCTTTGTATCAGTGAATAGGGGTGGGAGCGCTGTGGGATAATAGATGGTGCTTCCAAGTGTTCATTTTTCACTAGTTGAAGTAGAAGAATAAAAAATAGAAGTTAAATTGGTAAATATAAAATGACCGGGTGTTGCTGGGATTTTCTATAGCAAGATATTTAAAGGTCAAAACAACATCTTTGGCGAATCTTCCCCATTACCCCAAGTTATTATTGGGGAGAGTCATAGCCCAAGCATGCGTAGTTTACACATCTTTCAGACATTGTACAAACTTAACTGCATGTAGGGAAACAGCCACAGCAACGCATGCCTTACATCGCATGCCTTTACAACGCAGTCGTTACAACGAACCATTACATGGCAAGTCATTTCAACGACTTGCTGTAGGGGGTGCACTGGTGTTAGATTTAGAATCCAACATCTTCCCTGCTGTTGCACAAACTGGAGTAGGAAGTCCAGCTCGCCCCCTACAGCAAGTCGTTGAAATTACTTGCGATGTAATAGTTTGCATTGTAACAACGCGGTCGTTGTAACAACCACCTTGTAAAGGCATGTAATGTAACGCATGCGAAGTAAAAGTATATAATACTGCATGTATATGCACTTGTGTGCCACTGTGCATACGTAGATTTGTACACGGAAACGTTTGTAAATGAGTCCAACACTCTTAACCCTTTCGCTGCGGCGGCTATTCCGCCGCAGTGCTAAGGGGCGGGGGGCCGCGCGGCGCTCCGACGCTGGTGACGGAACCGCTTCGTCACGCCCCTCGGGTGAGCTGTGCTTGTGCTGGAACGGTTTCGTCACGGCCCCGCCCGCTCAATAGAATGCGCCGCGCAGGCGCAAAATCAGCGGCACGCAGGCACGGCGAGTGGGCCGTGACGGAACAGTTCCGTCACCAGCACAGCCCACCCGAGGGGCGTGACAGAGCGGTTCCGTAACCAGCCTGGGAGGGGTTAAATAACTTCCATGCGTAGGAGTAAACTATGTCATGTCTTAAGGAACAAAGTGTAAATTCACACTGACAAAAATGTTTATTTATTCTTTGTAGGGTTCCGGAAAATCACGTGGTGAATACAAATCCACTCGTTTTGTCTGTTTTTGTGCATAAGGAAAATATTTCTTTCCAATAAGAACACTGCCCCCCAACCCCCACTACTATCCCCCCCCCACACACACACACACACACACACCACATTGCACACCCAACAGTTTTGGTGGGAGCTCCCAATCTATTCACAACCTAGGAAGAGATTTACTCTTGCCTATGACAGGATTACATCTCCAGCCATCTTGAGGGTCAGGAAAACGTTTGTGAATACCTGGGAGTAACTCTATTAATGTCAAAAATGGCTTTACATGTGTAAAATAAGCTGACGTGCCAGTAGCTTCGTGAATCTGGCATGAGTAATTTTGTGAACCAAGTCCAAAGTGTTTTAATGACATCCTTACAAGAGCAAAATCTAAACCTTTGCTGTGTGGATATGCACAGGTTTATAACGCTTGTGCAATATAGTACATATGGTTCAGTATTGTGACTAAGCGTGGTATCAAATTCCACTTCTTTAATACTTAATATTTAATATAAAATATTTTAATATGAATGTTCATTCGTCCATGAAATGTAGTTTAGCATTGGCATTGGAGGTGTGGGCCTCTTATGAAAAGTACAGTTGTTCGCCTGTGAAGATGATGCTTTTTTTAACTATTAGTGGAATTTGTGGTCGCAGATTGTATCGTTCTGAAATCAATGGAGCCTCACCACCAAAGACTTGGAAGCCCAAGGCGAGTCCGCCATGTTTATCTACCCAGCATGGTGTTTACCCGGGTGCCGTTTGCAATCCAGGGCAGCCCTTGCTGCTCAGAAGCTCAGCAGTGTGCTTGTTATGCGGCCAAATCTCCGGAGGGGAGAGGGAATGCCTTGAGAGGCGCTCATAACGAGCCAGGAAAGGCTGAAACCGCCTCCATTTTCCATCATGTGGCTTAGTGGATAGAGCTGCCAATGATGGAACCTGGGCACTCAGGTTCGAGTACCGACCTCAGCGCTTGAATCAACATTGTGTGATTCTGGACAAATCACATAATCTCCATCTGTCTAAAATAAAAAAAAAGATAAAAATGTACTGTGTAATCCCCACTTTATGTACATGAACTTCCAACCCCATATAATGTGGAGTATCCCCTTGTTTTCTAGCTAGGTTTGGGCTATTTAGGTATAAATGCACTGAGGCAATAAATTGTCCACCATACTTTATTTAATACCACTTTTCCCCCCTTCCCTGTTTGTCATAGCATGCATGTAATGACAAAGTTAATAAACACACACACACAGAGACACACACACACACACATATATATATATATATATATATATATATATATATATATATATATATATATATATATATATATATATATTTTATCTAGTTTTATGATATTTTTACTCATCGTAAATCTTCTAAACTTTATATTAGTGGTGATTTTTAGTATACGAGTACAGATATTATCAGCTGACATCTTTCTCTGATGATGAGCCAGAGATTTCTCAAATAAAAGAAGCATTGGAAATATAATCTTTGATGCCTGAGAGTGCTAACAAATATCATGGTTTCAACGTATTCATTTATTTTCAGTACTTGTCTAGTACAAACCTAGCTACCAGGGCCTCAGAGAGCTTCACATTTAGCTAGAAAAATACAACAAGGAGAATCTTACAAGTGAAAAATGGGTGTAAGAAAAAACATCATTTTTTTTATGCTCCCCCTATTTTTTCATGTCTGTTTTTGTTGGCTGTAGTTTTCTGTGTGCTATACTACTTCCAACTGTGGTATATCACTGGTGTTTTCCGTTTCAATATGTACTGTGTATCTCTAACCCTCTAATTTAATGTTCCTGTAAGGTCTTGGTAAACAGCACGGAAAATGCACCAATGGCAGGAAAACTAAATGTAGTATGCGGGTTACAGTGTGTATTTACACCATCCACATACATGAAAAAATACAAGGCTGCCAGGAGCACCACTATGTACTGGCTAGGCTGCAATTTAAAAGTAAGGCAGTGAGACATGAAACGGAAAAGTGCCTATGCTATGCAAGAAAGCTATTTTTATAAATGAATAAAAAGTGCCTAAAGTGTGCCTTGATAGCCCACAGAATCCCTAAAATTGCTGTGAATGCCTTTCATACATCACAAAAGCACCTTTAGCATTTTCAAAGGATGTATGATGTTACAACGCATACTTTTACAACGCATACCTTTACAACACATTTTTTACAACGCAACATACATTACAACGCATTCCATTACAACGCATACCATTACAACAACATTTTTAAAACTACCTTTACAACGCATTCCATTACAACGCATACTACCTTTACAACACATACCATTACAACGCATACCATTACATTGCATGTATGGTAAGTATTGGATAGTCTAGGGGTAACAATTACTATTCTAACTCCAGGGGGGGTGCAACAGTAGGGTAAGTGTTGGATAGTGTAGGGGTAAAAATTCCTATTCTAACTCCAGGGGGTGCAACAGTAGGGTAAGTGTTGGATAGTGTAAGGGTACTATGCGTTGTGATGGTATGCATTGTAATGGTATGCGTTGTAATTACTGCATTGTAATGGCATGCATTGTAGTGGTATGCGTTGTAGTGTCATGCGTTGTAATGGTTGCGTTGTAATGGCATGCTATGTAATGGATGATGAGTTGTAAAAGTTTTGTTGTAATGGTAGTGCGTTGTAAAAGTTGCGTTGTAAAGGTTGTTTCCCTTTGCGGACAGCCAAATTTAGCGATTTGCACCGTTTGCAAATACAAATAGGCTTGATACATCTGGCCCCAAGTGATATGAGGAATAGAACCAAAGATATCGAGATATCAAAATCTAAGACTGTTTCTAGCAATTTTAGGGAAAGAATCATCATCAACAAGGAGTCTGACTTTGATTTATCTGTACAAAATACCTTGAAGTAGAAAGGATATCCACAATGTTTTTGGACAGTTTATGGCTTACCCTATCTGAGGAATCTGATATTCACAGATGCAGTTGTGCATTGGCTGCCTAGTGAAGCGTAAGAATCCGTTACCATCGATAGAAGCGTTTCATGTATTGGTTGAGGAGGGTGCCTTCAAGGATAGAGCATTGATGTTCACCACAACTGATGTGCAAAGAAGCAGGCCTAAAAGAGTTCATGTTTTCAAAGTTTGTTCTAGGTGATAGGAAAGAAAAAAGAATCAGCCCTTGACCCCCAATCTCCATTCTCAAAGAAAGGATGGTAAAGAGTTCTCTGGGCGATTGTGTTGAATGTTTGCTGAAAGATCTAGTAAAACCAGGAGGCAGATATCACCCTCATCAAGACGTCTTAGAATATTGCTAGATATTAAAATGGTTGCTGTTTCTGTACTGTGCTGTGGTCAAAAACCGAGTGTAAGTGGTTCAGTATTTTATTGTCTCAAAGGCGCAATATATACATATATCGAAGAGAGACATGGTAATTTTCCACAAAAGAGGGGGTTAGATGCTGGCTTTAGTTCCTAGAATTTAGAGCGGTTCAGGTTACATTTCACTAGTAGAGAGATGAATGAACCACATTTAAAACGAGAGGGAAGATGCCTTCATCGTGATAAGAATTAATGGCATTGAGAAGAAAGATGGCTAAGTCTTAGAAGAGACTGAATATTAAATGGTTTAAAGGCTGATGGTTTTTAGAACTTTCTTTCTAAAATGCTTAAATGGTAGGAGGGTGAGATACTTCTGAGCTTCTTGTGTTTTTTAGTCTCTTATCTGAGAGGAAATGTTTCATGCTGGTGGGAATCAAAACCAAGCATGGAATGTTCAAAGTGTACTCATTTTTTTGAAGCTATAAATCATTGGAAGAGCAGGTTGAGAGACTTTAATTTGTTGATTTGTTTCTGAAACTAATTTACCTCATTGAGAAGAACAAAATCCTTGTTGATATATTTTGGGTATTTCAGTTCTTGTAAGACATCATGGGATTTACCTTTCCCCAGTATTTCTTTATTTTTCTGGTGGTCCTTTTGCTTAAGTAATGATTGCCAGGGAATCAAGGGTTTTTCTGTAGATCCTAAATTCAGAGAGCCTAAAATATTTATGGCTTTATATTGATCTGATTATCATTATTTGTGAGTCCTTCAGTAGAGTCACAAATAGTTGGTGGAAACACTGAAGCTCTGAGTTCTTGCAGTTGTCGTTGGATGGCGAGGTCTTTTAGTTGTCTTCACATATATTTTATATAAGGGCACAGGCCTTTTCATGGATCCCTAGAATTGTAGATTGAAAAGGTGTAACATAGTGATCTGAACAGTCAAGCTCGAATGGACTTTTAATTAGGGGTGTATGAAATTCACATAATTTGCTTTTGGATAATTACACAACATTCCATATAAATTACGTGAAATTATGTGTAATTAAGCAAAATGCAAGACCTGCATTTAGAGCTGTATTTTGGCATGAAATTTCTCCAAGCCTCCAATTTGTATGTGAGGATGCTTTTCATCCTAAAATATCTAACAAATCAAAAGCTGCTTTTGTTCTGTTGTTTGAATTGTTCCTGTGCACTCACTGTATAGTAAATTTGACTCTGAACGGCACAAAATTACAGAATGTGGAAAAATAGTGTAATATCAGGATATTTTCATAGCAAGAGTCACATGAACTTACTAAAATTATTGTAGATTACACCAACGTAACAAAATTGTTCCCGAACCCTACTTTTAATGCTGAGGCGATAAGTGTAGGAGATAATGAGCTCAAGGGCATTCCATTTGCCATGGGTTTGGAGAGAAAGTAGTTGTGAGAAATCATGTTATTTGTAGATTTATTTTAGTTTATAGGGTATAGAGGTATTATTATTGTTCCATGGGTCTTTGAAATTGCCTACAAGATTATTATTGGAGTAGTGGTGTAGCATGAAGGTAATGAGCTTATTGCAGTAACCTGATTAGATATTTTATAATGGTGGGCAGTAAATTGTATGAAATAGATGGGATTTCCATGGTCACTCTGAATGGTTAATAAGATTAGTTTAAAGGAGGGGAATAAAAGGGAGTATGCTATCAAGCAGAAGAAGTTTTTTTTGGAATTAATGGCTAGGGATGTCTCCATTTTTGGAAGTTTACTTTCTGGAGGTTAGGTAAGCCCTCTGATATCAGTTTGTCAAATACCATAGTGGAAGGGGAAGCCAATGTTCTGCTGATGAGAGAAGGTCTAAAGAATGTGGTGAGATAGGGTCTGCAATCTCTGAACCATATACTTTGGAAAATCTTGCATTTATGAATGACAGTGCACAAGATGGCATTTGGCTTGCTTTGAATTTATTTTTCAGGATGTCAGCTTCGCCATGGCTTTCTTGTTTGTTGTTCTAGTCTCTTTGAGGTCTGTGGAATGTGCGATTTTCAACAGGCAAATATTGTGCTTTTAGTGGCAAAGGAGAAGGGGCTATGGGAGGGCAAGGAGGGAAGACTGAGAGAACATGAGGACAGCAGAAGTGTGGGAAGGGTGTAAATGAACATTCTAGGGGGTAAGCCAGTGGTAGTGTTAGCATTCAACTATCAGTGTAAGGAGGACAAGTTTGGCTTGTCTTTGAGATTGTGTTTGCATTCTAAATTACATTAAATGAAGCCACTTTAGGGATGACAATGGTTATTGATTCAATAGTGAATTAAAATTAAAGATGAGATTCCGTGCAGGGCTGTGACAGGATTAAGGAGCACAAGGTGAAGTTGTGAGGATGTTGTTTTTAAGTAGTATTGACCAATGATTTCAATGTTTTGTGTATCTTCTTTCTTTTTCAGTTAGCTTTTATTCTGCAATATTTTTATATTTTCTTAACTGACATCTGTTTGGGCTATATACTAATCTTACTTATCCAAACACACAATTTAGGACTATCTTCAGGAAAATTTTAAATGTATGTATTTCTTCAAAATACAATGTCCTAGTCATAATTGTTTCAACTTTATGCACTGCATAAAGTCCGCCTGTTTCGGACATTTGATGCATTTTAACCAAACTTTAGATTTTGTTTCCCTCGCTTAAATTCTTTTCTCCCCAAAATGCCCTTTCCTACTATTCCATCCCTTGTGAACATAGGGGGACTGGTGAGTCTTCCCACATCTCCTGCAGCAGTACTGTATGAACCTTTTATGTATGTAGATATGTATATATTCAATATTTGTATAACTCAAACCTAGCCAAAAGGCAGGGAAGCATTGTAGAGGGTCATAGGCAAGAACAAATCCAGCAAGTGAAAGGGGAGGTAGCTGGGTTCTGGAACAAGAAGTGTACGATTACTGTTCTGTTATGTAGTGTAAAAGAGGTGCATTTTCAACTCTTTCCCAAATATGAACAGTATTGGTATTGTCCTGATGGATATTGAGGATGTTGTTTCAGGTCCTAGGCGCATAAGTAGAAATTGTCTGCTACCCTGTTTTTCCATTTTTCCATTTCTTAGTCTCCAGTCTCACAGTGTCCTAGTTTAAAGTGGACTGACAGCTGCTGGAAATGGTGAGCTTGTCTGCCAGATAAGTGAGGCTGCTAGCCATGATTGCTTTGTAAATGATGCCACTGGTTTTGCAGATGGAGTCCACTAGCAAAGGGAGGAAGTTGAGTTTTATTAGGTATGGAGGTGATGTGATCATATTTGCTCAGGTCTTGGATAAGACATTCTGCTGAATATAGAACATATTGAATGGGCCAATGTACAGTTTAAGACATTAACACCATCCAGAAGTGAGAGTCTAATGTCATTTCTGAAGTCATTTTACAGGCAAAACAGTTTCACTTTCTTTACAAGAGAGAGCTGGCCTCCAGTTGTGTTTTTTTAGGGCAATATGTTCCTTGAGAGGAGGGGGTGTCCTGGGTGAATTAATGTGGCTTTGCATTTGGTGAAAGTTGGGGTTCAAAGCCATCAAGGTTCCTGTCGCCAAGTTTGCACAATGTCATGCTTTTTGATCATGCCAAATAACAGGAATTCTGTCTTGGTGGGGTTCAACTTAAGGTTGGTAATAGCCAACCAGGACTGGATGATGTGCAAGCAGTGTTTGAGGCATAATATGTCCGGAGAGAAGGAGGCTTTCATGTAGAGTTGTGTAATGTAAGCATTTTGGTGAATTTTGATGTGGTTATTTTTGAGTAGAGCCCTCAGTGGCTCCCTTTTGAGTTTAAAGATGACAGGGAAAAAGACTCTACAGGTCATCAGGATCTTTTGGGACCTGGAGGTGCCCATGAGAATGAACTGGTGTTGGATGAAAAATTAAGAGGAAAATCAGTGAAGAACATTGCCATTTTAGACTCTAGGGTGTACATGACAGGGGGATGGTCAACTGTAAAAGGCAGTAATGCCTAACATGTGTAATAAGTGTGAGAAACGCTTTTATAGATGTTTGCAAATACCCAAATATTTGAACCTGCATGGGTGTGTAGCATATTTCCTTAGGATTTTCACTTGGCACACCCACAATTGAAACAAGAGAAAACTAAAGTGTGTCTACATTACATATCATGCCTTCTTATTTCTCTCAATTACCAGAGATCTGCAACTTTTTAATTATACTATAAAACTAGCAGCCCGCCCCGACGTTGTCCGGGGGCAATGAGGCTTCAGGGCCAACCACCCGCCCAGGCCCCCACCCGCCCCGGCCCCCGTCCGCCCCGACATTGTCCGTGTCCCTCATCACCATGCTAGGACCTCTAACCCAAAAGTGAAACCCAAAATAAAATAAAATAAAATTCAAAATCAAAAACATAAATTACAATATCGATAAACTAATAGTTCATATTCCTCCAGAACGGAGGAGCAAAGTGCAGTTCTGATTCTGTTCATCAACCCAATCAATAATCCAGCAATTATAGGCATCGCATTTACATTCCAAGTTACAGTATTATGTACATTATATACAAACAGTTAATTCCATACCCCCAGAGAAGAGTGTTGGCAGCCATCTTGGGACTCCGCATCAGTCGAGTCCCACAAAAAAACATTAACAAGCATTTGCAATGCAATAGGTCTCGCAACTGTGAGATTTGGAGCTATTGGTATTGTAAATGGCATTGTAAATGGCAAGGCCTTTTATTTATGTGTTCGTTTTTACAACATCAATAAAAGGCATTGTCATTTGCAATGCCAATAGGTAAAGTTTTGCAAAGGCAAGACCTATTGCATTGCAAATGCTTGTTTTTAAAGCTCCTGGTGCCCCTTTCACTTTCTCCAGCTCCCAGAGGTTAATTTCAGCAGGTGTGGAGAGGCTTCAAGAGACAAAAAGAGAAGAAGGGAGGGGGAAAGTAAAGAGAAAGTGATCATAGAGAGAGGACGGAGAAAGAGAATGGATGGATGGAAAGAGAGAGCTCACATGAGCAGACAATACAAGTGGGACAGGTTTGAGCATGTGTGCCAGGGTTGCTTTCAGTTCCTCAGTTTGGCCCTGCACACCTCAGTTTGTATCTCCTCTTAGCGGGCTCCTTGTCAAACTTTTCCACCCTCCACATTGTGTTCCTCCTGCTCAGCAGCAAGGGGTGACACCACTTAAAGGGGGCTTTTGAGGGTGGGGATGCCAGGCTAGTCTTCCATGGTCGCAGGGCCATCTTCTGTTTCATAACATGCCTCATCGTCTGCTAGAAATGGCTTTCAACTGCTCACGGATTCTTGATGCATTTTCACAAGATCCTTAACAACTAATTGACAAAATTATGAATTTAGATGAAAGGGTCTTCATCCAAGAGTCTAGAGCTGCCCAGGTAGCAGGCAAATTCTTTGTCAAGTTAGGCCTTTAAGTTGCAGCAACCGCAAGCAGGTCCTGTCAGGGTAATATCCTCCCTCAAACTGTTGCTGTCTCCTCCCTTCCACACCAGAGCACACCCTAACATTCCATTCCATTATTTATTCTCAGCATTTCAGACACCAGCTCAGAATGGAGATAGAACTGGTATTAAATTTGTGTTTATGAATTAGTAGAGGGTCTAAAGGAAAGTAGCCCCTCGTTGTGATCATACTAGGGAATTTCCTGGTTCAATTGTTGCTTCCAACACTCCACTTGACTTCAGCGTGCATCCAAAGCAACAGCCACATCTACCAATACAGTAGGGGCTACAGAAACAACAACCTTGGAGTGAGCAGTGACCACAGCTGCTGCTACAACATTGGCCACTGTTATTATGGCTACCACCATGGCATATACAACCGCAGCAACTACGGCTTCAGCTGTAGAAGAGACCACAGCAAGCTACCACAGGTTCTAACTCGACATGGAAAACAACAGCAGCAACTACAGTTTCCAGTAAACAGGACCAACATCTGTATCCTCAGTTGTAACCAAAACAAGGACAGGAGCAACAATAGCTGCCACAATAGCAAAAACCACAACAGTGACTTAACTGCCAGCCCTGTTTGACTACAACAGAAACAACATTTGGCCCCTTTGCTGAGCTGCCACAACAGCCAGTCCCACAGGCAGCAGCAAACTGCTGCTAATCAGTAAAAACACATAGTACAAGCCACAACAACTGCAACTGCAGCCTTGTACCTTCATACACACAACAACTGCAACAATATTTGCATGCTCAGAAAGGACTACACCCTTTACAATAACTTCCAGCTGTAACTATAAGGACCACAATGGTAGCCAAAGGTGCCACCACAACTGGGACAACAGCAACACAAGGATGCTAATCTCTGTACAGTCTACCTGCATTCTGTCCATCAACTGTACTTTTTGCATTTGTCACCCCGACTGGGACGGGTATGCCCAGACGTGGGTCCTGTGCTCTCCATGCCACTGGAGTCAAGCTGTCCTGGATGATGAGGGGTGAAACCCCGAACCGGTCCTAGGATGCTTGTTTCTAGTCCAGGGAGGGCCTGGCCTGGCAATTCGGTCTGGACTGTTCCCAAGAGGCACAGGGTCAAGACCGATTTGCATATGGCTGGGTTCAAACCGGAATTGCATGGTGAGCAAAAAAACGATGGATTTAGGCCCAGATCTCTGTACTGGGCTGAATGTATGACATTGCTCTGCATTCTGTCCATCAACTGTTCTTTTTGCACTGTATAGAACATTCTTCGGCAAAGGGAATGTATTGTGCTTTTATTTTGAGCCCTGACTAAAACATAAAAAAGCCTAAACATATTCCCCAAACGGACACCTTTTAAAGACAAATCGTTGTTTGTATTTAGTATGCAAAGAAGAAAACTTTTCTTTTTACAATTGCTTTGCCTCTTATATGCTACAGTAGGCTAGATAGGCAAAAAATGGGGGTTGCCCACATTTCATATAGAAGGAGAGAAAGGGTAAACCTTCACTTTGAGCGCATTTTGCTTTGTAATGTTCTGGAAAACAGGAGATAGTGAATTACATTGTGTATTTCTCTTACTTTATAACTTTCTGGTTACATTTGCATCTCTTGGTAGGTACGTATTAAGCAAAATAACTATTTTACGTTCCCTGTATGAAATTTAGAGCTGCTTATTCTGAGCTGTAGGCACATTCAAGTTCGTATCCACTGTGTGATCTTGGGTAAGCCACTATTGACTTTGCCTTGCTCATTGCTAAATAGGAAGCCGATCGAAAGGACTGGGTCTTGAAGTGGATTTATATGCAATATACCGATGGGTATTCATTCTGTAAAATTTATGAATGTTCATTGCATAGATGCAGCTCGTGCAGTGTTTCCTGAAATATATTTCTGAAAAAACGTAAAAGTAGTACTCTACAGATAACAGAGGTTGTTCATGTCTGCACTTGGGCTGTGAAAAAGGCCTGAAAGAGTGTACATATGAGATCGCTAAATAGACCTCCGAGTAAGACAAGACTGGCATGCTTCCTACTATCAGCAGAGGACACCTAGCAGAGCAGCACTGCACATAGAAAGCAGAGGAGTTCTCTCAGTCGTGTGCACGCATGTATGCATGTGTCTGTCTGTCTGTCTGTCTTTATGTATGTTAATGCTATCTCTCTTTCCACCCCTGAAGCTAATAAATTGAGCACTGACTGCTCAGAAAACACGAATTATATTCTGGCCAGTAAAACAGAGATTTCAAGGAAGTAACTTGAAGATAAGAGCAACTATCTACTGGACTCATAAAAAGCAGACTCGCTCCTTGAGTTTTCAAACCTGCACTAGATGTTGAAGGCTGGCGTTGTTCATTGCTTGAGAATGCCATTTTGTAGGAAACATGGTTTAATAGTTAAATGTTAGACTTTAGGACCAGGGATATTGGAGTTATGCAATGCCCAGTTTGTAAAACTAAAAACTGTACTGTTTAAACAAGCATGGAGCAGATCTTAGGTGCACAGTTGGTTTCAAGTGAATGTAATATCTCACCACGTAAATCTGGACAAACAGCGCTTAGAGACCCCGGTGGTTATAACGCGCCATATAAATTAAATAAATAAATATTACAGTTTATGTTTTATAGATGAGTAAGAGAGGTCAAACATGATATGCATACAAAATGTAAATGCGCTCCGTTTATTTCACTTTGGAACCGGCATGTTAAGTTCTCCCCATTTGAATCTCCTGGTATGAACCATTTTCTGTCACTATCGCAAATACATAACGGACTCGAAGGCCTAATTTCACACCAGCGTATTCAAAACTGAATTAATGGCCGCTTCTAACCACACTAATATGCATTAACTCTGACATGCTGCCTTACCCAGGCTTCAAAATGTACGCGCGCCGGTGACAAGCGTTGAGTAAACAATATGCCGCCTCGAGCCGGCAGGAAGTGCGGGTAAATCACCTGTGTAATGAGACAATCAGAGCCGGCAGCAGTGGCCGATTATAGCGCGAGCCTTGTAACAGGCCCTTCTTCCACATTCTCGGCTCGTGGTGCCTTGGCGGGGCTTGCTGGGCTTGCTTGTGTGCTTCCCAGAGAGACAGGAGATTGGGAACGTGCGCGCGCGGCCGGCGCCGATCGCTTTCCAGAGCGTGCGCGTGACATCTCCTGTCTCCTGGGAAGCAGAGCCGGTGACTATAGTATCGCGCCTGCGCGATGGCATATGGCTTCGCCATATGCATCGCAGGCGCGAGACCTAAAAAACGGGAGCAAAGAGTAATAACCTTGACCCCCAAGCCCAGAGGGACCCGGCAGGGCAAAAAAGGCATTTTATTGTTTTAATTCACTGTGGTTTTTGTGACATATTCACGAATATCACCATAATTATTTTTCAAAGCGAGGTATCCCGCACTTGTATTAATTGTAGCCCCCGGGTGGGCCTGGTCCTGGGGGCATGCTGTTTATCATTTAAAATGGAGAGGGCACATGGGGCCACACTCCTAGTGCTTAAACATGACCTGGGGACCACCACCTCCCCAGGGCTAATTTCAATATTAAGTGGGGCTGCGCAGACAACCCTGGGCCCGAAGACCACCACCGCCCCAGGGCTACAAATTAAAATTGATATGAGGGGCCCGCACGGATCCACGGGACCGAGGGACTACTACCTCCCAGAGTTTCATATTAAAATTATATAGGAGAGTCGCACTGAACCCCCGAGCCCGGGGCCCACCATCTCCCCAGGGCAAAGAACTTTAAAAAGTGGGAAGGGGCAGCGCGACCACCCTCACAAGTCATATACAGACCCAGGGACCACCACCTTCCTGGTGTCGGCAACTGAAAAGTAAAGGGAAGCCACATGAGGCCCCTTCTGAAGCCATTAATGGCCCTGGGGACTGCCACTCCCCAGGGCCGGCTCCTGCTATGTTCAGGGGTGGCCATTCCAGGGACACAGCTATTTGCTTTTGCTTGCCGGGAGTGGACAGCTCCTGCCAAACAAAAACAAACACTCCAGAGGGTGGGAGCTGTCAAAGTGCTCCTGCCCGCTGGAAGAGGAGGTTTCATCTCTTTCCCTGCTGCAGGCATTCAGGCCGGGAAAGAGATGAAATGATTGTTCTTGCACAAAGGGAGCTGCATTTACAGCAGCTTCTTGTGTGCAATAGCAATGCCGGCTCCCATAGGAGGCAGGGATCTGGCTGGGACTGCAGGAACTTTGAGTCTCCCCCACGGTCCCTTACCACCCTGAGTGCCCTGGGTAGGCTCCAGGTCACAGAGGGAAACAAGGTTGTGCCCCAGGGGAAGGGGTCCCTGGAGCCAAAATTGGCCGGGCGATGGGGCTGCGTGGCCCATTCAAATGTATCCAGGCCCGGGGCATGGGGGTAAGGAAAATAAACTCTACATGCTTTGAGTTTTTCCACACACTGAGGTTTACGGAACGGAGGTACTAATAAACACCTAGGAATAAACAGTTAAGTGGTAAGGGCAAATGAAGGGATGAGTCTCATTTACTGACATCCCAAGAGTGCAGTGTATGCCCGTCACTTGCTGAAATTCCATATGATTGTTCAACAAATAGCTTTCTTAGCATTTTTTTAAATGTCCAAATCGTCCATGTCTAATAGTGTGCCATGGTTTCAGTTGGTAATTTATTTCAATCAGTAAAAATCTGATTCTTGCTTGCTGCTAGACGTTTCGTTTCCAGTGTTCAAATTACTAACACCACTACTGGACACAGAAGACACCATTTGCAGCAGCCAGCTGGAAATTACGAGAGGGAACAGTCTTGCAGAATTCAAACCTCTGAAATAGCCTGACACGTACTTGCAACTTTTCAAGAACAAAACACTGTATCGGAAAATGGGCAGCAATGCCTTCCTTATTTGCTCCACCATTCCCTCAAATAGAAACCCACTGAGACACTCACACACCTACTCAGAGACTCATGGACCCACTCACAGATCCATTCAGACTCTCACACACCCACTCACAGATCCACTGAGACTCTTGCACACTCATAGACCCACTCAGAGACTGATGCACTCACTCACAGACCCACTTAGACACTCATACACCTACTCACAGAACCACTCAATCTCACGCACCCATTCACAGACCCACTGAGACTCATGCACTCACCCACAGACCCACTCAGAGGCCCATGCACTCACTCACAGACCCACTCAGAAACTCATGCACCCACACAGACCCACTCAGAGACTCATGCACCCACTCACAGAACCACTCACTCATTCACCGACTCACAGCCCCACTTAGACACTCACACACCCACTCACTGACACACTCAAAGAATCACAGACCCACTCACACACCCTCTCAGACTCATGCACCAACACACAGACCTACTCAGACTCATACACTTAGTAACAGACCTACTCAGAGACATATGTACTCACTCACAGACCCACTCAGACACTCGTGCACCCACTCACAGACCCACTCAGTCTCATGCACCCATCCACAGACCCACTCACAGATCTTTTGAGACACTCATACACTCACATACACTCACTGTCAAACGTTATTGATTACATTTAGGAAATAAAATTCTAAAACCTTAGATATTCACTACAAAAAACAAAAGTTGCAGGGATGTTATGGTTAGGAAACTACATTAAAAAAACTTAGAAAGACACTGAAAAAACTTCAGTTCCATGCACATTATAGTTTGGCTCAGATGTCACTCATACAGAACAAGTAAAATTCAGCAGTTATAGAATGTGTCCATGGTTGAATGAATCAGATTACACACAGGTGAAAGGATGACCTGGAAGCACACAGAGCATGAAGTACAGCCAGCTCAAATGGAAACCGCCAGCTTGTAAACATGGCACATGCGCAGTCAGCGTCGGGACCGGAGAGGAAGGTCTGTATACATTTCTCGCAGGTCAGAGGGTCAAATAGGGACTGGCAATGGCTAGGGTGACCAACCGTCCGTAAATTTCACGGACAGTCCGTAATTTCGGCCGTCTGTCCGTTGTCCGTGAAGGAGTCTCTAACGGACGCAATTTGTCCGTAATTTTAACCTCGGGCACTGGTAGCACTACCCTAAAGCCGTTACAGCTTCCATCCTCCTCCCTTCTTGACTCCCCGCAGCATTGGCGAGGCACAGCGGGTGGCAACTCTCGCACCTCCAGCCCTTGATGAGCTGTTAAGAGGTGCTTGAAGGTGACAGAGGGAGGGGCGGCAGCTTCAGGAGCAGGGGCATCTATTGAGATGCAAACAGCCCTGAATGCACCATGTCTCTGCGATTTAGGAGGGCTTCACACATTTAATTTCTGCCGAGGGTCCCAAACATCCTAGAGCCGGCCCTGATTACACTGAGCAGCACTGGTTCTCTTCACAGAACTTAAATACTGTCACTAAATTGTAAACGAACCTCGGTTCTTCAATTCAATTTCAAATTCAAATTCAATTCAGTCTTAATGTAATAAAATTAAGAAATGACACAATCGCACCCACACTGATTAACAAAGTATGGAGGACAATCGGTTAAATCAGTTCTCTTGGAGCATCTCCTGTAAGTACTGTACATCACAACAGGGGGCTGGCAAAACTAATATTTTGAACTGAGAGCCTGTCTTCTCGTTGTCTTGTCCAGGAGGGGGTGAGGAGCCCTACCCCACCCTGGAAGAGGCCAAGATGATACTAGAAAACTGCATGCCCACCCCTGTGCCCACCCTGATGGATCCTGTTCCCCCTCCTGTGATGGCTCCTGCCCCGCCCCAGTGATAGCTCCTGTCCCCCCCACCTGCCCCCTGCCTGTGATGGCTCCTGTCCCCCATGTGGTGGCTCCTGTCTCTGCCCTGGGTGGGTTCTGCCCCAGTCCTGGAATGGCTCCTGCAGCGAGGGTGAAGTTCTTAATGGGCCTCTTGTCAAAAAGGCTCAGCTCAAAATGAATATGAAAAGGTGGGGGAGTGAGTAAGTGAAGGGATGAATGGATGGCTGGATGAATTAGTAAAAGGGTGAATGGATAAATGAAAGATTAAATAGATGGATAATGAGAGATGATGGATGGATTGATGAGTGAGTGGAAGGATGGAAGAGAGAAAAGGTAAATGGCTGGATGTATGGGTGGAAGGGTAGCTGGATGAGTGAACGGGTGGATGGATGAGTGGAAGGATAGATGAGTGAAAACGTGGATTATGAGGGAGTGGGTGGGTGGATGGATAAGTGAAATGATGGATGGATTGATGAATTGATAAATGCAAGGTTGAATGGATGGACAAATGAGTGAAAGGGTGGATGTAAGGATGGATGAGTGAGTGAAAAGGATGGTAGATGAACAAAAGGATGAATAGATGAGTGAAGGAGTGAAGGGATAAATGGATGAGAGAAAGGATGGATGAGTGATAGGGTCAATGGATGGATTCATGAGTGGATTAGTAGATGGATGGGTGGGTGGATGGATGGAAGGAAGGATTGCTAAGTGAAAGGGTCGATGGAGAGAGAAAGGGAGGATGGATGACTGATAGAGTGGAAAGGTGGAAGGATGAGTGACTGAGTGGATGGATGAGCAAGTGAAAGGATGGCTGGATGGGTGAAAGGGAATATGGCTCGATGAGTGAATGGAGGGATGGGTAGAAGAGTGGATGGATGAGTGCACAGATGGATAGAGTGGATGGATGAGTGTACAGATGGATAGACTGGATGGATGAGTGTACAGATGGATAGGGTGAAAGGGTGGATGGATGGATAATGGATGGATGAGTGAAAGGATGGATGAGTGAAATGATAGATGGAAGGATACATGATGGATAGGTTTGCAAATTGTTGAATATGTTTGGATATGGCTGGGCTTACTTCTATACTATTGCGCGACCTCTGATGTGTCTGTAAAACCTAACCAATTGTCCTGAAGTTTTGTCCTGAATTTTGACCTCCTGTCCTGAATTTGTGTCCTGAATTTCGACCCTTTGTCCTGAATTTTTACACTCCCCGTCCTGAATTTGAACCAATGCCAGTTGGTCACCCTAGCAATGGCTGTCGATGTGACTTGAATTCATCAGAAATGCAGATCCCCATCTATCCACTACCGGGCAGACCCTGCCCGATGAGCTAATCCAGTTATCAGACCCTACGTCCCTCGCGCCGCTCTCGCACGTGCTGGTTTGTGCTGTTGCGCCTTAATGCGTGCAGCAGCGCCCGGCCCGGACTCCGGGCCATCCATCCATCTCTGCGGCCTGCTGAAACCTCAGAGTGCGGATTCGGTGACTCCTACTCCGGGGTTAATTGCCCAACAACCTTCCGACTGCGTTTTGGGATTTTACACAGTAACTCGAGCGCAGCTGTTCAGTTTCCCAGTGGTGCCACGGGGCTCGTCCAGTCATACAACACCGATTCGCCATTTATTGGGGACGAGGAATTTGCAGCGCCAAATGTGTAGACGCGATGCTATGGCCAGTTCCTGCGATTTACCAGAGGCCACAGAAAACGGAGACTGCGTGCATAATTCATTTTATTGTCGGTTGTGTAGACATATATTTAATGTCACCGAAAAAAAAACCTGTGGGGTTATTTATTTTTATTTTAACGAGCAGGGTTGTTGATTTTTTTTGTTTAACCTTTTCCCTCGTGTGTCCTAATTCGTGTAACCCAACTAAATCGTACAATCCTCATCATGGATTGTTAGTGTGTGTTGCCAGGGACACTTGTTATTTATAAAGCGCCTAAATAACCTCAGGCGCTAACGCAATGAAAGAAAATGTTATGTTACAGTTTTCGCAATGCACAATGAACAGTTTAATTCTGAAAGAAATGTGTCAGCTTTGCACCCGGGAATTTACTTTCTCACATTGGTATGAATTTAATTTACTCATTTTAGACTTAATGAAATATTTTCGGTTTAAACCTTTCCAGGCATAATCTTGGACTTGGATACGTTTTGTGAATTTCTTTTTTTGTGTATGCAAGAATATTCATGCAGAAGAAAAGCAAGTGCAAATGTATATATGGTAACTTTTTTTCTGCGTGTGGGCAATATTTCTCTCCATGGAAACAGCCCTTTTCTACAGCCCAACGTGTTTATTATGGGTGTTCTTTTCCCCTTCCCACCCTGGAAAGAGATGTATTCTTGTCCTTGACTTGTCAGAAGCATGACTCCAACCATTTCCAGGGTTGGTAAGGGTCAGAAAATTGCTTGTGGGTGTGAACACATCCCAGGGCATTTCCTCCGTGTGACACTACACTCAATGCCAAGCAGAGTAGCTTTCCTCAAACACAGGCCTTAGTGTGAATCACTCCACAAGTGGAAAACCAAATTTTCGGAACTCAAAAAGTGCTTTCACATTCATAAATTTGGATTTGTGTGTATTTGAGTGTGACTCTTGCACATATTTAGCATGAAGAGTCATCACCCTCAGCTATGTTTTTAGAAACTATTCATTCTACGGAACGCGGTTTCACGCCCCTCCTGTGCAGCCAGTGTCTGCGAGAACTCTCCCCAAGTCTCATAACTTTGTCAGTTTCTTGAAGTATGTGTGTTTTCCCCTGACAACCTAGCATTTAATCGGTGGAGCAGCGGTTGTTGACTCTGGTCACACAGTGGCATAGCAAGGGTTCAGTGGGTCCTCTTGCAAACAAGGGAAACAGCCCCCCTTAATTCCTCCCCCTTAGATTAAATATGACATTAGGATGCAGTGGGGGCCTCGCCACCCTGGACCTAGGTGCCACTGCACCTGCTGCACTTTTGATCATAATGCCACTGGGGTCACAGCTTTGCATAGTTGTACACATGTATTATCTAAGTAAGAGAAGAAAGTTCCCTTGAGGCAGAGCTAAGCACAGGTTTGAAATGTTAAACCTTACAATGTCACAAGTACATACAACAAAAGCATAATGAAAGTTAAAAATTCATTTACTTTGAATAAATTAAAAGACACAAAAATAGGGCTGACTGGTCTAGATCCCTAGTCTAAAACACAATTAAAACAGTACAGTTAATTGCGAGCTGCACAATTAGGAACAGACAGAACAGGTACAACATAAAATTGTTGGATATGATTTGTATATTCTTGGTCCGATCTGATAACACCAGTGTTGTATTGCTACCACCTCAGCATATCAATTATGGTGTTGGAGGCTTGAATTATACAGTTTGTTGCGTCAACGCTTTTCGGTGGGTTCTCCTTATTGTTACCACCTTTATGAAGACATGTGATTATCTGTCAAAACCAGGGAGTGTATACAATCGCCCCTAGGTTTCTGTTGAGGGTCACTTGTTATGATCCATTATCAATTCCGGATCTGAACATGGACTTCAACTGGGGGCCTGTAAAATTTCTGCTGCCAGTTGTGTATCCTGTTTAGCTTTTGTACGACATATATATTTCCCACTTCATGTCAGTATCCAAAGTTAAATTGGTTATATTGAAAACCATTTGATTTGTTTGTTTCTAGGCCACAATTGCCATCTGCGGATTCCGCGGGGTCCCAGCTTTTTATAGTTTTGCAATAGAGATGGTTGCTAGTGGAGGGTACCTCACTATTAGCCTTCACGTAAGTTACCTAATAGGATGGCACGTAGTTCCACTGTCCCTTTAATCTCTTTCTTGGCCTTTAAAAAGACTACCTTGTCAGTAGTTCAGAATTCCGCTATCTGTGGAGGTCCGCGTCGTGGAAAGACTTGTATTATCTATTCAGCACCAAGTAGACACTATGATGTTGCTGCACCAGTGAACAAATTCTGGTGTTTCACAATTGCAATGGCATGAGCCATATATTTTGAAATAAATCAAAACATGCAAAATCTAAATATTGGATAATATCATGAAAAGCAATACTGAGAGGTCTTTTACAAAGATGACATCGCAGGAATAGACATTACAAGAAATGGCGTCACCTGCCATGACAGTCTCAAAGGAACAAAGTACCCAAAAACAAAGTAATATCTTTTTTGTGGATTCAGTTCTGCATGCCAGATTGTCTCCACCTCAGAAAGGGGTAGGTGGGACAAGCAAAATGACCAGTCTGAGGGTCATGTCTGTTCTACTGAGTCACCCTGTGGTCCTTGTTTCTCTTTTAATGACGTCAAACAGGATGAAAGGCTGGGTCGCCACCCATAACCTCTGCGACTCTTTATCCTCTTTCTTCCACAACAAAATCGCCGACATACATAACAGCTTTGAAAACCAGTCCGAAGAACAGTCCATTCCACCCACATCCGAACCAAAACAGCACTCTCACAACCTTTGCACATGGAACCCAATCACTACTGAAGACACCATCCGCCTGATGAACTCCATCCACTCAGGTTCTCTAACCGACCCATGTCCCCACCACATCTTCAACAAAGCAGACTCTATCATCGCACCCCATCTCCGCGATGTCATCAACTGTTCCTTCAACTCCGTTACCTTCCCGGAAAGCTGGAAACATGCCGAACTCAGCGCCCTTCTGAAGAAACCCACAGCAGACCCCTCTGAACTTAAGAACTACCGCCCCATCTCACTTCTCCCATTCCCTGCCAAAGTCATTGAGAAAGCCATCAATAATCAGCTTGCCGCCTTCCTCGAATCCAACAATTCCCTCGACCCCTCACAGTCCGGCTTCTGAGCCAAACACAGCACCGAAACCGCCCTCATCGCAGCTACAGACGACATCCGAACGCTACTGGACAATGGAGAAACAGTTGCCCTCATCCTACTTGACCTCTCCGCTGCCTTCGACACAGTCTGTCATAGCACCCTCATACAACGCCTCAGCAACGTCGGAATACAAGGAAAAGCTTTGGACTGGATCATCTCGTTCCTCGCCGGAAGAACCCAGAGAGTCCGCCTCCCCCCATTCAAATCAGAGGCCACCGAAGTCATCTGCGGCGTACTACAAGGATCATCTCTCAGCCCCACCCTCTTCCACGTTTAGATGAGTCCCCTCGCATCCATCGCGCGACAACACAACCTCAACATCATCTCCTACGCAGACGACACCCAGCTGATCCTCTCCCTCCCCAAAGACCCAAACACCGCCAAAACCAATCTACACAAAGGAATGAAAGAAGTAGCCGAATGGATGAAGAACAGCCGTTTAAAACTTAACTCTGACAAAACGGAAGTCCTCATCTTAGGATCATCCCCCTCTGCCTGGGACGACTCATGGTGGCCACCGGCCCTTGGTACAGCACCCATACCTACAGATCACGCACGCAACCTGGGCTTCATCCTAGACTCCTCCCTCTCGATGACCAGACATCTCAATGCCGTCTCATCTTCATGCTTCAACATCCTACGCATGCTCAAAAAATTCTTCTGCTGGATCCCCACCGAAACAAGAAAGACAGTCACCCACGCACTGGTCACCAGCCGACTGGATTATGGAAATACCCTTTACGCCGGAACCACAGCCAAACTACAGAAAAAACTCCAACGCATCCAAAACGCCTCAGCCAGACTCATACTGGACATCCCCCGTCTAGCTCACATTTCCGGTCACCTGAAGGAACTCCACTGGCTCCCCATCAACAAGAGAATAACGTTCCGTCTCCTCACCCACGCACACAAGGCCCTCTATGACCTAGGACCCGAATGCCTCAACACACGACTGTCCTTCTACACACCCACCCGCCAACTACGATCATCCAACCAAGCCCTCGCCGCAATTCCCCGCATCCAGAGATCCACCATGGGAGGAAGATCCTTCTCCTACTTAGCAGCCAAAACCTGGAATTCTCTCCCCTCTCACCTCCGCCTTACACAGAACCACCTCTCCTTCAGAAAGCAGCTAAAAACCTGGCTATTCAATATATAAAGCACCCACCTTCCCTCAAGCGCCTTGAGACCCTCTGGGTGAGTAGTGCGCTATACAAATTCCTGAACTTGAACTTGAACATGGTATTACAATTTATGACCAGCATGTCTTGTGCAAATCTTTGCAACAGACACCAAACCCACTAGGCCACTATGTTGCTCACTACCATTAAATACCTTTAATCTGGGCTGCTGTATGCTCCTTTCCCACCTGCAGCCACACTCGAGAGAAGAGCAGGGGAAGGTTGAACTAGCCGTCCCACGGCTTTGTGTTGCAAGAGCTATTAACAGTTTATACGCCATTGGCTTATCTCAGGTTGTACCCCTGGTGACTAGGAATTATGGGATTTCACCGCAGCCCAGGGCACACCTTTGTGCATCTTTGCTGCTGAACCTGAATCATGCCTGGACGGCATGGTTTGCCCCGGGAGTCAGTGGGGCCACGAGGAGGCCAGGCCGTACTGAATTGCCATTCGCCTGGTGTGAGGTAATTGTATCGCTCACTCTGCTAGTTTTTAATAAAATTATGAATGTGCCTTTAAATTATACAGCACTTTCTAGCGCGCGGCGCTGGGCCAGTCGGGGTCACTGAGCCACACTGTGACGCAGTTGTCGGACAGTGGGAAGCTGTGGTGGCAATCAGCGCTGCTCGCAAAACAGGAATTATTTAAAACATCAAGTGAGCCCTGCCGCCTGTGACCCTCCCGAGCCGCGGCGGCTGTGGAGCCCAGAGCACTCGGTTGTGCAGCTTTGCTGCTTAGATATGTTTGAATAATGCCCGGGTGGCATGGTTTTGCCCAGGAGTCATTGCGGCTACAACTGTTACAAGATGTACTTTTGGAGTCACTCACAGCCTGTGTCTGTTGAATCACTCGTTTTCACCAGACGCGCCACTCCACATACAGCAGCACTAAAATCGTGTTAGGCCGCTCGAGGTTTCTGAGCCACACTGTGTCACTTAAGTCAATAGAGCCTAGTGTAGCTCTGACAGCATGTGGGGGTCATGGTGTGATCTGTGCCCTGGGTAGATAGACGTTCCCCAACCGGGGAAGGGGTGGGGGCGGACCTCTCAGGGTTAATGATTTTTATTACGGTTGGAGTCAAGTTAGCTTTTGGAAAAAAACAATTCTACCCATTTATGTTGCACAACCCCAGTGTTGCCCTCGTCTTCATTGCTTAATGTTACTCTCGTAAAGGTGTCACTCATTGTCATTGAAATGTCACTCTGAAATTATGAAACGTCACACATAGCAGTCTGAAACCTTGGCAGCTATGGTGCTTTCTCTGTTATGTGTAGAGGGAGTGGGTTGCAGGCTCTGGCCTTGGCCTTGGACACAGGGACAAACAGGCACAGTAACAGGGGCAGTGTTTTAAATGGGCCTGCACTTCAAAATACTCTTCTCTTCAGTATTGGAACTTTTGTTTCGCAGTTTTGTAGCAGTACAGAGGTGTTAAAGTACTACAATGTTCCTTGATTATTGAGCAGTTTTTGGGCAACACACAGTGTCAAGTAAACTCTGGTTAATTTACCTGCTTGAGAGAGATGGGAGTTTCATCTAGTGGCAGGTTTCATTTGTGTGAGGTAGCGCAGGTGGTTAATATCATAGCTGCCAAGTATTCACATTGCTAATGTGACATTTCCATTGATGCAGTGACTTATGAAAGACATTCCACAGCGAAATGTGACACTTCAAAAACATTTTATACTGTGTTAAAATAATGAGTTGCATATTCATTGTGCTTTAAGTCATAGGCTGAGACATCATAGCACTTTAAATACAGAAGTCGTTAACCACCACTCCTTACCCACCACCACCAGGAATCTTTCCTTTACTGTCTGATTACACTCATCTGTAGTGACTGAATTAATCAATAAAATATCATAATGCAAACAAATACATTTCCTACCGAATAGTTTAACTTGGATTTATCTTTAAACATACACTGTGCCTTTATTTTATATGCTTTTACCTGAAGGTGAAGACACTCAAAACTTGCGACAGAATAAACATATTTTGTCCTTCCAGCTTTTTTTTTTACTTACTGCCCGTCCCAACCGTTTTCCCCCTCATCCGGTGGGTAATGCCCCAAATGCAGAACTCAAGTTAGTCTTGTGAACAGGTGCATTGGACTCACCTGTAGTATCCTGAAGGCGCTGCCAGGGGAATCTTGGTCAAACCCAGTGTGGTGGACCGGTCTAAAGACATTAATGAGGTCATGGACGGGGCAGATAGGGGACAGGGGACAAGGGTCCTGCACAAGCTGTGATGTTATGAGTGAGATGTTGCAAACAGGGTAGGTCGAACTGATGTAAGTTTTGGGTTTCCTTCTGCTTTTCCTTCAGCGGCGTAGCTAGGTGGGGGCGGTCCGCCACAGGAGGCACTATTTTGGGGACGGGCTGTCTAGCCCTAGACAATGTCATGTATGTGCATGTAACTTGCATGATCAAGGTAACTATTAATGGCAATACTATGTGTCTCTCTGACCTCTTTCAGGTGCTCGCCGGCCTTTTTCCCCAGCACCCCCCTAGGGGGTGGCAATCTGAAGGATACCCCCCGGGCACCACAAGCTACGCCTCTGGCCAGGCTGGCTGCTGCCAACATACCACTGACTGTGAAGGGGCGACCAAGGAGAAACAGCTTATAAGCTCCTCCCCGCTACACTGCAGAAGTGCATAAAAGCATCCCTCCTCCACCTATTTTCTCAAGCAAAAAGGTCTGGTATTTCTTTTTTTAAAACGATTAGAGGATTATCATACACTCACATCCAACCCCTACCACAGACACACTTGTGCCTTGAACCATTCCCTTTGTAAGGTAGAAGCTTCATGCTACAAGGCCAGTAGGCTGCAACCGGTATTAGCCATCCCTAAATCTGGATGTTTCTGAAAATTCTACACCAAGACCATGTTGAGGAGCCCCAAATAAAGCATGGATGTTCATGATGGGGTATAGTTTGGGTCTCCTGAACCATTGTTCCTATGCTAGTGCTTTCACTTTGTATGGTATTACTCTAGGACTTGGTACTCACAAACAATTTTCCAGGGACTAAAAGGTTTTTGTATGTGATGCGAGTGAGGGCAGCATTGATGCCAACAGGGTAGCAGTTGGGGCAGGAGGTGCCAGTGAGGTGGGTGTAGTGGAAGCGAAGCATACACATCCAGTGGCTGAACTGCACAACGTAAAACCTGGGATTAATCCTGGCTTCCCCACTTAATCAAACTGTGTGATCCTAGCCAATTGTTTAATTTCACTTGCCATCCTTTTTTTTCATTATCAGATATAAAAGGCCATCAAAATACATGACTTCTGGATTTGCATTATACAAAACCTTCTCCTGGCATTGATTTAATAAACAATAATGTTTTTCATGTATAAAAGGAACCCAGCCCAAAAAAAGTGCACTTAACAACTGGCTTGCATCTTAGATTACTATTGACATTATTGCCAGGGTGGGTTGAAGAATTCATGTTTGGAAACTATTGCTTAAAAATAAAGATCTCAATGCACTGATATAATGTGTTATACTAAGGCAAAACGGTTCTGCAGGTTCATGAAATACACTTTTTGAACTTTGAAGAGACTTTTTCATATATTTGCACTTTTGCTGAAAGGGGTTTTTAAAAATAAAGTTAGGTGGTGCAGGATAACCTAGTTACTTCTTTCTTAAACTTCAATTACCCTTTTAAAAAGGCTTGCCTGTACTTTTTAAACTTCTTTCTCAATGTTAGGGCTGTGTCGAGAAAAAAAGCAGCCCAGGGCTGCTGTTGACCATGGGGCCGCATGTAAAGGTCAGGGTCAGGAGGGCTGCATGCGACCCCCCCGGGCCATACTTTAAATATCACTGCTCTAGTAAATGGAGGACGTGGCAACGCATAGACATAGATAGTAAATAGTAAATATAATTGACCAGTTTTATTCTTGTTGAAATTCGCATCATTTCCTTTGCCCCAAAAAAGGGCATAAACTCATGCAAAATGGCAGTCAGATATTTTGCACTATTTTTGTAACATAAGAGGTATCCTTGTGCCCATTTCTGATGCAAAGGTGCCTTTTCACACTAAAAAACAATGCAAAATAGCATTTGACTTGAACAACAGCCCCTCGTGCTGTGTTGTTTGCATTATTCCTATGCTCCGACAATAAGATTTTTATCTGAAAGAGCACTTAAATCCGTGAACTGGTTTATGGTTTAATCTCCATTGAAATGCTAGAAATTACGTAAAAAATGCTGGCGAAAATTAAAATTTGCCCAGGCTTATTTTTTTGCCAATATTACAGGCCGCTTAGACGATACCATGTCACTGCGGCTTCAGTGCTCCAGGCCTGGGCTTTCCTGTTTCAGATCATCACAAATGTACACTTACCTTGACCATATTTTTGTACTCATTATTTTGATTAAAAATGATAAAACATCCATGATTTTTTATCAAAAAACTTACTAAATGTATGTTCCTAGTGACAGAGTCATCTCAAAAAACAAAAAAAACAGAGCTTTAAAGTTTCCCACGGCCATGCTGAGTAGTTCATCAAGTTCATATTTTTTCTTTCCATTCTGGTTCTTGTAGTTGTGTACATAACATTACAAATTCAGAACTACATTTACCAGAAGGCAAATAAAAACTAAACAAGAATGAACTTGTGCATGTATACAAAAAACCTGAGAACTCAGCCCTACTATGCTTCCTAGGTCCATGCGTGATGTGCTACACCAGTTCGGGTTTGTGCTTTGAATTCTGGGACTTGTAATCTTGTTTATTCCATTATAAAACAGGACTACAAGTCCCAGAATTCAAAGATAAAACCTGGAACTGGAGTAGCGCATTATGCATGGATCTGGGAAACTTGGCAGCTATGAAAGCTCTAGAATACACCACCCGAGAAACAGATTGGCCATGAAATATTCTGTTTGCAGAGCAAATATTCTATACATAGCCAAAATAAATAGATTGAACCAGTAGGCATCTCTCTCTGTGATGGTTCTTCAGTCACATTTAGTTTACACCAGGGGTCCCCAAACCGGTCCTGGAGGGCCGGATCCATGCCAGATTTTTTAAATGACTACATGTATCTCAATGGGGATATCCAAAAAATCTGGCATGGATCCGGCCCTCCAGGACCGGTTTGGAGACCCCTGGTTTACACTATGCACTACTCAGTCTAAAAATTACATTTGCGTGCAGTTCTCTCATGTTACCTAGATCAGTGCGTCAGTATCTCATCCAATCGAGGTTTTAAGCTTGCATGTGGGAACTTGTAGTCCTGTTTAGAAACCCTGGACTAGAATTCCCAGAATGCAAAGGAAATTACTGGACAGGTTGAGCTTAGCACATAAAAAACGGGGAAACTTGAGAGTTCTACTGCACTCATCATTTGCTTCTCAATCTCATTGGGAAAGGTTACTGGGAGTGGGACTGTGTGCTTAAGGGGTCCACCCTTCACTTTGACTCATCCGCTCCCTAACATCAAGGCTACGATTAGTACCAGAGGTCGGGATAAGGTCGACGGTGCTGGAGGTCTCTCGGGTCCACAAAGAAAAGATACATTATTGCTCTGCTCAATCAATCACTGTTTTCAGGCTGCATATTTCTGAGCAAACGTGTTTTTTTGCAGCCGGTTTGAAGATGTTCTTGGCGGTTCTTGAAGTAGCGCTCTCGCTGACAGGTTTACGGATGTTTGCACTAAGTAGCTTTTAGTGGCACAGCGCTGAATTTCGACGCCTTGTTTTCCTTTCTGCGGGTCCTCAACCTAATGCTACCTAAAACTAATCCATTTGCCTCACTAATCCAGAGCCTGAAAGAAGCGTGGTGCGTCTGAAAGGATGTCCCGAAAGCAAAACATCTCACCTTGAGAGTGAGAAAGGTCTCGCCGCGGCTCAAGGGAGGCGGCCGCCCCTGATTGGCTAATCCGCTAAACACAAACAATGCAGCCTCCGCGGATGGGGGGGCTCGCGCCGCCCAAAGGCCCGCGTTCTGAAAGACTGGTCCATTGTGGACGCAGGGGTCGGGCACCTTCATATATATTCTGTCCAGACCCCCCTCATTATCATTACCCAGCAGAAACCCGCTCTCGGCTTTCCCTCGCCCGAGTGCCACACAAGTTGGCAATTAGACGGGATTATAGATACTCTATAGGCCGTGAATACTCACAGCTGCGGTTCTCGCCCAGGCCACGGATGGATGTCTCCCACGACCGTCCAATTAGCTTTCTTTCAGGGCTGACTGAAATCAATTGGTTGCTTTTATTATCTTGCTTTTTTTGCCAAATTAACTCTAGTGTCGAATTGACGCATTCCAGACAAATCATAACTTCACTTTGCTTTATTCTAGCAAAATTGGTTCACAATTTTTAGCTTCGAGAAAGGCTTAAACGCTTATCTTCTGAGTTCATTTTTTTCCTCTTTCCTTTGCTTTTGTTGATATTTCTGTGGGTTCCCTTTCATGAAAATTCGATTCTTGTGTTGTTATTTTCTTCTGTGCGCGTGGATATCATTGGTTTCTGCTTAGATGCCTCATGAACAGCAAATGCTGATTTGTCAGAGTTTTAGGTGCCAATAGCAAATTGTGTTGAACAGCATCTCCAAACTAAGGTGGCACCATTTAACACATTTAGCACATTGCTGTGCGTGGACAAATACCCCTTTCCTTACACTCACAAACTGTGAGGAGAAAATGGGCCCACAAATCGGGAAAACCATACGCCACAGGGCACATCATTATCTGTACCCACATGTTATTCCCCATCCTGGGCCTGAAAAGTTATAAACGTCCGGTACAGTGGTGGAAATGTTAACCATAAATTGTAATTCGGGACCCGGTATTCTCGCAGTGGCGGCCAGTACAGGTAAAAATGGTGAGGAGGGGCGGGGTGGGGGGAATTCGACAGATGACGGGGTAAGTAAAACTAAATGAAAAATAAATAAATCCACTTACCTTGCCCTCGCCGCATCAAGGTCCTTCGTAAAGTATGACTGGTCACCTTTCTGTTGGATATTGCTATATTTGGGTGTTAAACTGGTACAAATGAGGTGAAACCTTTGCCCACACAATGTTATGGAGTGTAAAAATGACAAAATAATGAAGTAGTACACCCACAAAATGTGCTGCTTTACGCCACGTAATTTAGCTTTTTTTTACAACACGATTTAGTCAACACTGCGGCACAATTTGGTTCTTCTCTGCCGCATAATTCAGGTGGCCCTGACAATGGAGTATGCCTATGAAAAATACCACGCGGACATGAAAACTCCCTCATCTTGTATGAACTGAATTGCAATCCGTTATCAGTGGTAAACGCGAAACTTACTCTGTAAAACCCCCACTTAAGAAATGCAAACTTCTTCAGTGTCAGGTTTAGTCAGGAATGTTTTTCCAATTCTACTCATTAATATGGGCGGTCAGTACAGGTGAATGATCACCATCTGGGCATTTGGGTGTAAAAAGGCGAACCTCTGTGGTCAGTCCAGGCGAAGGGAAAAGGAGCACAGTAACAACTGATTGGAAGGAGGAGAAGATCAGGTCTATTAGAAGACCAGCTTCATGTGCAAGTTTACTGATGTGCAGGAATCGCCTTAGCATTGCCAAATCCGCTTTGAACTGTATGGCTGCTACTTCCTGGGCTTTCAAACATAAATTTAAATCTCCTAAGAGAAGAAATTGGTCTTTGTCTATGGCTCGAGCCCCACTTCATCCAACAAAAGTGGGTAGGCTAGTAATTGTAATGCCATTATCTATTTCTTCCTGAGTGAGATAAATAATTGCACTGTTTATATGTATAGAAATGTTATTGAATTGTAGTGGTCATAAATTGTGGTAGAGCTAGATTTGAATCTGACGGTGCTAGAGAAGTTCCCATGAGAATCAGTATAAATATCAAGCGGTTATAATTACAAATATTGTAATCTGTTAGACGTTGTCTTCTAAATCTTAAAAAATCATGATTAACTCACTGAATTTAAAATTTCTTTCTTGTAGTAACCACTTATGTGACAAAAATACAGAATTCCTGAAGAAGGCACACGCCGAAACGCGTTAAATGAATGGAATTTTGGTTCTGTATATGAATAGTGATTTATGAATTGTATTATACACTTTTTGCTTTTCGTATACACTGAGGATTTGTGTATGTATAGAATAAGGATTGTATGAAGAACTATTTATTGTGAATTTGTTACTGGGGAAAAAAAAGGAAAAAAAGTCTGAGAAAAAAATATTTCAAAAATAAGAATACAATAATAATAAAATAAAAATATGCATCATGATAACTTATAGTAGTATTTAGTCAGTTTGTACAACGTCTTATATGGTGCTTATAAATATGCACAGAACCTGGTGATAAATCTCCTTCTTTCTAAAATGTAGTTTCCATGCTAGGGTTTATCCTTTTAGGCAGGGGCCCCCCTTTTTCCACAGATTCTATTTCTTCCTGAGCAAGACATTCAATTCCTCTTAGTTTAATTCGGCCTTCTTTTTGTGTAAGCCATGATCATGTTTGATGTCTCCTGGAACTAAGCCAAAGAAAAGAGGGCATATGAGCAAAATAGAAGCTATTGCTTGTTTGGCTTAACAATCTTCCTTATCCTACTGGGCACACTGCACAGAAGAATTCACCTTTATCTTTGAAAGAACATGGCTTCATCCATTGACACCACTCTAACTGCAAGGTTACAGCGAGTTAGGGCGCAAAAAGAGACCTTGTTTCTACTTTTATGAAAAACAGGCTGCACAATGAACCAGAATGTGGGGAAATCTGCATCAACAATAGACTCCAACAATTCTTACCTCAACCTTTCACCTTATTTGTCAAAATGGGTGGCATTGCAGGTGGATATTAGTAACACCTTTTAATAGAGCACTTTGAGACAGGTGATAACGTGATTTATCTAACCAGTTGATGCTATTTCCTGAGCTCTACTCGTCAACCAATCCAATATTCTTGGACTTCCCCAGTAACTCTTAATTTTTGAGGCATTAAAGAGGACATTTTGTAGCTATCTTCTACAATCAAAGAGATTTCACAGAAATTCTGAATCAGAACAACTCTTGAATTCCTCTGAGAGCAGAATTATAGAACACCTTTCCTATTTGTGTCATTTGGCGGTTCATAAACATCTGAAGACATGGTTGATTCTAAAACAATTGAAGTACCTGATGTTACAAGCTTCTGAAACCCTGAATATACCCAAGAATTACATTCCTATCCACGTGCAAGCTGTAGTTTATGTAGGGATTCCACATTCTGCCCTAATTATTGTGCTTCCACCTGCTCCCCTGATAGATTTTGGCAGATAGAAATTTACTGAGGGGAAAAAGCACCATAAAAAGAGGCAAAACATAGAAAGTTTGATGTGACAAATATCAAACGAGCATATTATGCGCCATTCCCAGGGCCAAAACTCTCAGTAGGAGTCCAAACAATACCTCACCCTCAGTTTTTGACATGTAGCTGTTGTAAATGCCACGCTTTATTCTGTCCATCTTTTAATCAGTGCTTGAGCAGCAAATCAGCCCAAAGCCACAGCCCTGCAACCAGTGCAAGATTAATAATAACCAGTAGCCTGGACAGTGCTCTACATTGCAGTTACCTAATGACAAAAAACAAGGTAACGGTTAACCTGACCAGCACAGCCTGGTACCTTATAAAAAGATTTTTGGGTTAATCAAAGCTTATGCATACAAATTACCCCTCTTAACTTAGTTGTGCTTGTTGAACACTCCTCCATTATCGGAGCACATTTGTGGCATAGCACCCACACAAAATCTCAGTCCCCTGCACAGAGGTTTATGCATGTGCAACCAGAGACCACCCAGCTGCCGAGATCTGACCCGCCACCCCCGACACTTAGGAGTGTATTCCACATGTTGAGCTTAGAAAGGAGCACATTTCTAAGTTTCATGAATATTGTGTGCACATACAATACCCCACTGCTGCATTGATGCACTCACAGAATCCCATACTGCTGCCACACCACTATGCCAAGGCTTCCTGCCTTGAGCCTTATTACCCCGTTGCAATGACATGCATCTTCTGCATCATGCTGCGGCATACTTTCTGTCATATGACTGGAACATTTCTCTGGCACCTATCAATTATTATTACCCAAAACCTTTCTCTCAATACTTCACACAGACCACATCAAAGAACGTCTTTCTCATCCATAGGCCCAGGCTCAGGGACGTAACTTCACAGGACGTATGGGGTGAGACACCCTACAAATGTCTTAGTCAGTCTTAGCTTGGCAGTGCCAGTCAAACGGATGCCACTGTTCCCTCAATACACAAATCCACGCACATAATTTTCATATGCTTAAATGTGTGACGTAATTTCCAAATTTTCTATCGAAAAAGAGAAAGAAAGAGGAATCATCGGTTTGTTGCTGTGTGGCCCACCACACTGTACAATGGTTTTATGGTCCAGGTAGTTTGCAACTTCCCTTTCTTGAAGTTTAGTTTTAGGTGTATTTTGTCATTAGACACTGCTCTGTAGTATTTTCTTCTATTTTGCAGTTCCATTTTGTTCTCCCTAATTCCTCTCTTCTTCCAAGTGTCGTCTGCTGCTTGGAGTTGGCTATTTAAAGGCCTGCTCGCACTGGCCACCCTAAGCCTGGACTGCTGTTGTTAGGTATGGGCGCATGCTAAACTGCTGTCTTGGGCCTCTCTGTCCTACATTGCTCTGAGGAGGAACTGGACTAGAGAGGACAACAGAGGCTAGACTATTCCACAGAGGCCCAACACTGGCAGGCCTAACTTTTCCAAATAACTGAAAAATAATGCCCAAAACTCTGTCCATTAGCACTGTCCGTGGACCCAGCCTGGCCTATCCTTCTTAGTTGGGTACACTTTGTTACTTGTAGGGCAATCTAAGCCTCACACCCCCCTAACATTATTGACTAAAATTCGCCTTTGCCCATGTTTCAGAGAACAAGTTGACAATGCTACAGGGCCACTCCATCGGCATCAATGAGCGGTATAAATGACAATTCCAAAAGCTGTGGTTTAGAGACAACTCAGTCGCTAGTGAGCTGCACCTGCAGCTTTGCACAATTATCCAGAAAAACAGGAAAACATTCAGATGTTTCAGGGATGAGATTGACCAAAGGCATGGAAAGCACCAAACTCAGGATAATTTGACACAATTTATTTACATGTATAGTGCCAAGAAGCTAAGTGGTTGCAAATACATCCTTTGTTACAGCGACTATTTAACACAAACCAGGTCATGCGATACTTGAGGTGATACTGCATCTGACAACACTGGTTTGGAAAATAATAATCATAGATGTTGCCTTCTTCCTGAGCAAACATAAAAACAAACAGGTAAGTGAGCACACAGAAAAAATACAAGCTCCGAGATTCGGCCCACCTGTGATGGATATAGTGTTGATCAAATTTTCTCCCACAGTATTGATCCACACAATCCTAAAATTATATCCAAACATGGTTAGATCATGTATTAACTATTTTGGTCTTGTCATTTACCTCCCAACAACATAGCAAGCCATTGGCTACTCCCATATGGTTTAAGTAAATTATTACAAAAGTTTGATATTTCTTCATAATAATGAATTACACCACCCGAACACGGCCAAAGGACACAAAAGACCCTGATGGCCATCTGGAAGCTTTTTACTATAGCGCCTCCCTGTTTAAACTGTGGCTACCGATATAGGTTTAAATTAGAAACTGGCCAACATGAAGAGGAAGGGAATAGACCTGGCAGAATCAAGCAGATTATCACAAGAAAGACAGACAAGTTAGATGCAAATGATGCAGGAGTTAATAACACAGGACAATAAAGGCTTCAGAAAGTGTGTTACACCAAGGATCTCGATGAGGAGGTAACTGGATAATAAAGTGAAATAGTCAACATTTTCAACAAAATAGCCAAACCAGACGTTATGACAAATAACACATATGGGAATCAACAAACGGTGAACCCTGGTCTCTTCTTTCTGGAATTAGACAAAACAAACATAGGGACATAATAAATGGTCATGTAGGATCTCTTTATGTCTATTCACTCCGCCCTTTTTGATCTCATTCATCTTCTTGTTCCAACTGCTGCAAACAGTAGATGTGAGAAAACTGGGATCCACAATCAAACTACCAAATGTGATGGAGCTCTACAAAGTGACATAGGCTAAAACGTTCTTCAGACACGTCTTGCTGTCACAGGCCTCATACGTGAAAAATGATGATTGATCCAGAGGTCTGAGCCAATTATCTTAAACCCCATATTGCAGATACAGACAGATACAGAAGCATGGGAGCAGGAAATACTACTTGATATTCACTCTTCATGATTCGTACCCATGAGAGGTGGAAAGTGCGATAGGCAGCACCAGAGAGGCTCTACTGGTCTTTCTAAATGAAGACCAAAAAGCATCACTGATTCTTCTGGATTTAGCTGCACCATACAGCTGAACAGGACCAAGACCTTCCATGAAAAATACTAAAAGAAAGGGTAAGACGTAGAGGTGAAGTCTTAAGGGGGACCAGTTGTTCCCCTATGGCCAGAATCAATGAATCAGAATGGTGTGGTACTAGAATATCATTGTCTAAAATTTGTGTCATGTATTGTTTAAAATAATTCATTTCCTCAGAGTATTGCACGGGTTCTGCTGATTAGGCAGAACTGTGTGTTATGACGACAGGATGTCAGAATGTATGGACTGAGTCTCTCTACTGCATCAGTACCTGACAGCCCAATCCTGGATAGCTCAAAGTGCCTCACCTGAACACCTAACCTTCCCAGAGTAACAGGTCATTTTGACAACTTCAAACATGACCCTCTAATCCCTAGGAGAACAGTGGCAACCAATCCTCTCCTTTCATTACTCACTTACTCACTCATAATTGCACATTGCAAACATCAGAAAGATAGAAAGGAAGTTTACAATAAATGTGCTTGAAACTACTATAGTCTATTATGAAGCAAATGTGCTACAATCATTAGGCAGATGCAACTAAACAAGTAATTCACATTACTAAGAGACTGCATAGGACAATTATTCCACCCATGGCAAATTATATATCTGTCTAGGTCTATTCTTACTATGTGAGCACATAGATTTGTATTTATTTTAATTTTATTTATTTAATGCGATTTTATATAACACGAACATTACCCGAAGGTTTCAGAGAGCTTTACATAAGAACCAGTTGCGATACATAAGGATTTAGGATTACATGAGTTACATAAAAGATACAGACAATAAAAATTGCAAATGTACAAGTTGTAAAGTCACTCAAGGAAGAGATGCAAATGGGTAAAATCTAAGAATCACATAGGAATGGTAGTGAGTACCAGGGTCTACTACATATACTAGTAATTAGAGTTATATATATATATATATATATATATATATATATATATATATATATATTACCTACTGGCGTTCGCCAGTAGGTATATATAGTTAGGATTTTTTCCCTATGGGATTTTTGAAAATTCTATGTCTAATAACTTTGGCGTTTGTGTACGGAATCGGCTGAAATTTTCAGGAAAATGGCACATTTTGTTTTTGAGCAGCTCCTGAAAATTTGGTGGGGTTTCGTCAAGGGGGGGCCGAGAAAAAAGGGGGGTCCCAGAACGCGTTTTTCCCATTCATTTTTCCATAGGGCGGTTGGACTCACTTTTAGCTCGAACGGCTGAATGGATTTGCACGAAACTTGGCAAAATTGTAGGGACTGTTAGCCCGATGTGCCTTTGCTAGGTCTCAATATATGTGCTCCAGTAGTTTTTGAGAAATTAACGTTCAAAACAAGATATATATCTGTAACAGCGCTCCGGGCAGCGATCCGGTCCGCTTACTTTTCGCGAAACGGAACTTTGCGCGCAGAAAGCTGATTGGCTCTCCGGTGTCTGTCAACATTCTAAACAGTCTGGAGCGGCCGCCATTTTATCTCTCGGTAGGATCGAGAGAGAAGAAGAGGTGAAAAACGAAGGGGGAATTTATTGAAAGGGGGCAAGGTATACCCCTCTTGACCCCCTAGGAATGTTGTTGGGGTTATTAAAGGGTCCCGTGGGGAAAATAAAAAAAAAATGATTTTTCACGGTAGAAGCGCTTCACGGGCCGCGAACTGGGCCGCAAACTGGTAGCGAAACGAGAATTCGCCATTTTGTGCTTCGTTTTAATTGTTTAGAGACAAAAATTATCGCCGCACATCGGCCACAATGCATGAATATCGCTGAAAAGTCAGCGATATTCATGCATTATCCAGCAAATGCTCTTAGCCATGTTATCCACCTTCCATTGGATAACATGGCTAAAAACTGCTCTGTGCGTGAGCTTTTTTTTTTTTTTTTTTTGCTGCGTGACGTGTGTTAACGTTCGATTCGATGGAAATCAGGAAGTGTTGACCACCATTTTGTCACTGCGAGTAAATATTTTGTTATAAATGAATCCTTATTGATAAACATTGTCTGCGCCATCTTGCGTTTTTGTCCAATGCCACAATTTTGTCGTGCACGGCAGCCATTTTAGATGCCTTGACCAGGGCCACTCTCTGCACGCCGCCGATCCTCAGCATGGCTCCCCACCCTCGCAAGCATCTCCCCCACGCACTGGTCACCCCCGCTCTTTCTCTCATGCATGGGCCATATACTTCCCCCCATCTGCGCTGCTCTTCTCTGAGAATCACACCCTGTGCCCGCCCGACACCTCCCTTTCACCCTATTCACTACCGCACCCTCTGACACTCCTCTTCCTCTGTGTCCGATTGTCCAGGCCGGACCTAGGCTATCACCTAGCCCTGCGGATGTAGTTTATGGCCCCAGCTGTAGAGTATCCAGACATGCCAACCCTCCCGATTCAGGCGTGAGACTACTGATTTCAGTGCTAGTCTCCCGCCTTCCGATTCCTGCAAGCAAAAACCCGGGGGCATATTACCAACAACTAGCGATAATTTTTGTCTCTAACTTGTTTAGAGACAAAAATTATCGCCGCACATCGGCGAATTTTATCGCACATAAACTTTGCTATTAGCAAGGTTTATCGCAAATGCGATAAAAAACGGTCGCAATGCATGAATATCGTTGAAAAGTCAGCGATATTCATGCATTATCCAGCAAATGCTCTTAGCCATGTTATCCACTTCCCATTGGATAACATGGCTATATACTTCCCCCCATCTGCGCTGCTCTTCTCTGAGAATCACACCCTGTGCCCGCCCGACACCTCCCTTTCACCCTATTCACTACCGCACCCTCTGACACTCCTCTTCCTCTGTGTCCGATTGTCCAGGCCGGACCTAGGCTATCACCTAGCCCTGCGGATGTAGTTTATGGCCCCAGCTGTAGAGTATCCAGACATGCCAACCCTCCCGATTCAGGCGTGAGACTACTGATTTCAGTGCTAGTCTCCCGCCTCCCGATTCCTGCAAGCAAAAACCCGGGGGCATATTACCAACAACTAGCGATAATTTTTGTCTCTAACTTGTTTAGAGACAAAAATTATCGCCGCACATCGGCGAATTTTATCGCACATAAACCTTGCTATTAGCAAGGTTTATCGCAAATGCGATAAAAAACGGCCGCAATGCATGAATATCGTTGAAAAGTCAGCGATATTCATGCATTATCCAGCAAATGCTCTTAGCCATGTTATCCACTTCCCATTGGATAACATGGCTAAAACTGCTTAGGGCAGGTGTTAGGTTTTGGAGATATTCGCGCTTAGCGCGAATATCTCCAAAAGTTGGTAATAGGAGATAGCGATGGTTAGGGATTGTTTCCAGTCGCTAAAATCTTGGCACGCCCACTTTGCATGTCATTAGTGATAAATATCACTGATATGCAAAGCGGGGCCCAAGATGGTCGCTATCTCCTTTTAGCTGTCACTAACTGGTGTTAGCGACAGCTTGGTAATAGGGAGATAATTTTATCTCTTTTTTTTTGGGCTTTTAAAGCCCAAAAAGCGGAAATAAACCCCCTTGATAATATGCCCCATGATTTCTCGGGGGTTTCAGCTGACAGGGCTTGGTATTGTGTTACGTGCTAATTTTTCCAGGAAACGTCAGAGGGTCGATGCAGGGGTTCTAGAAGGGGTGATAAACCATTTAAGCCTCATGAACAAGCGCATGGTCTTTTAAAGATTTGTGAAGTACTCGGGGCGGCGGTGTGTGTGTGCCCTCTTTCAGGAGCGGGCGGGGGGGGCACTGCCAGCAACTTGCCAGGCCAGGCAGTGTTCAACACGTGCATCACCCTTTCTCTGCCTGCTATTGCGCTCCATGCTTCGGAAAGGTAAGAAAAAGAACGTGCATTTGAGTTTGAAATGTCCGATCTTGTAGCAGTACACTTGCAAAGCCCACACATGACAATAACCCGATTCAAGGCCCCATTCACCCGATTTTTTAAACATATATAGCACTCCAACAAAGTTAGATTTTAAAACTTTATTAACATTTAACTATAATGAACGGAACAAAAACTGTAAAAACATTTAAACATTTTTCACCCAAAAAAGCAACAATGGTCAGAAGCTGTCTTTTGTGCGAATAGTCCCAAGGCAGCACAACGTGCAGAGTTCTGGACGGCACCCAGGTGATGTCGCCTGGGTGCCGCACTGGTTTTGGGATCCTACAATGCTGCTCCGAAAATTGGCGTGGGGCGTCCCGGGTGGGGCGGGGGGAGGCCTCGTCAGTAGCGGTCTGTTGTGCGAATAGTCCCAAGGCAGCAGAACGCGCTGAGATGTTGATGGCACCCAGGTGATGTCCAGTAAACTGCCGCACTGGTTTTGGTATCCTACAATGCTGCTCCGAAAATTTGCGTGCGGCGGCCCGGGGGGGGGGGGGGGCGTGGGGGAGGCGGCGTGAACGGGCCTCCCCAGGTGGCGGCCATCCAGCTGAGTTGCGCCCGCTCTTGCGGCTACAGCGTCTCGCTCACCATGTTGTTGAGTTGCTCCCACTCTTGCAGTGCAGCGATAGGCGCCTGCCACATGACTCTCAAAATGGCGGACGGCTCTTCGGTTTTGGGCCTGGTCCACTGAAATGGCCCTGGGACACCTTGGAACTCGGACGCTTGCCTGCTAGGGCTTGGGCTCCATTCTCGAAAAGCGTCCCCTCAGCCGTGAAGATTCTACAAAAGTCTTGGGGGCCCCCGACTCCCGCAGGCTTCCGGTGGGGAGCGGCTGCCATGATTGCTCGCGGAATGACCACGACGGAGCCACGAGATGGTGGTGCTCTCATGCTGACGCCAGCTTCAGTCTGAATGATCCAGAAACAAGGTGGGGCTTTCATCGTTTGGGAAAAAAAAATGTTCTAAACCAATGAAAAGTGTTATTTTTAGGTCATATGACCAAGCCTCCATTCTTTAGGAAACCAAAAGTAAAATGATCCAATGAAAAGTTTTATAAACAAGTCACATGACCTGTTATGCGGCATAGGGCTACAAAAAGCGTAGAAAATCCGTTGGCACGTGAGGCGGCGTCAGTAGCGGACCGATGTGCGAATAGGCCGAAGGCAGCACAACGCGCCGAGATCCGGATGGCACCGAGTTAGTGTCCAGCAAGTTGCTGCACTGGTGTGGCTATCCTACAATGCTGCGCCGAAAGACGGCGTGTCCAGCTGAGTTGCGGTCACTCTTGCGGTACAGTGACTCGAACGCGGCGAGATCCGGATGGCACCGAGGTGGTGTCCAGCAAATTGCCGCACTGGTGTGGCCATCCTACAATGCTGCGCCGAAAGACGGCGTGTCCAGCTGAGTTGCGGTCACTCTTGCGGTACAGTGACTCAAACGCGCCGAGATCCGGATGGCACCGAGGTGGTGTCCAGCAAATTGCCGCACTGGTGTGGCCATCCTACAATGCTGCGCCGAAAGACGGCGTGTCCAGCTGAGTTGCGGTCACTCTTGCGGTACAGTGAGTCAAACGTGCCGAGATCCGGATGGCACCAAGGTTGTGTCCAGCAAGTTGCCGCACTGGTGTGGCCATCCTACAATGCTGCGCCGAAAGTCAAATGAATTCAAGTGAGAGGCCTAATTTCACTTGTGTGTGTTGTCGTCGCACTTATTATAAGAATCAGACTAAGTTGAAGACTGTCTGAAGCTTATTTGCACCTGCTGCAGCTTCACTATTGCCCTGGTGTGGCCAAAGGTCGCACATGACATAGGCGGCCGGCTCCCGAGGTCCGGCGGAACTTTTTTCCTTTTCCTTTCTGCTTCTTTTCCCACAATCCGTTTGACCTGAAGACACGACCAGGTCCCTGAATGTGTGCAGGGGGACGCTATTGATTGAATGAAAATGGCGGCTTGACACAAAGCTGACTCAAGCGTTGCTGTTGATGCTATACAGACAAAAATTGGTTTTCAGTTTGTACATTCTTCAGGATTTTTTTTTCTATCCAAGTCTGATTGAGAGTTTGTAGAAAAATGGCTTCAGATTTTCCACATACTACTCTTCAACATTCTTCCTAAATGAAACAATGTGAAACTCACTAGGAGAACGGCTGTTTCTGTTTCCTTTCAAAATGCTGCCAACAATATTTTCTGAATGGAAGACACCATCTTGTAGCATAAAGGGCCGAAAGGGGTTCTGGTCTGGCCGATGGTTGGTGGAGACATTTTGACTATATCTTGGACCTGCCCGGCCTCGCCCAAAATGGCGCCGGTATAAATGGGACTCGTAACTCCTTGCCCGCAAATGTATATCTAGAAAATGTTATTGTAAGTGGCCCTGTCGTATTTTAATTACAAAATGTACGTCCACCGATTCCGCAACTGTTAGACACCTTTGTTCTTGCAACCTAATGGCCCGCTCGTTACGTTCCTCTACAGTGTAAATGTCTCCTCATCATATACGATTTCAGTTTGCTCCGTGGCCGGCCCACGTGGTTATAGGCCCGTATTTGTATACTGACATTTTCACAATAAAGGTTTTTAAAACAAAACACGGTAGTAGTATTTACATTGGTAAAGTTTTTACTTTTAGTCACTGTTTTCGAATCAGTAAAAGGCAAGTGAAATAAAGCAGTCCAATTACATGACGGATAAAAGGTATAATATGTAGGAACGCAGTAAAGATAAATGGTCAAGGGCAGTTGTGTTTTTCATTTCTGCAACATAAAGTGATCGATAAGAATCTGATAATCAGGCGTATCGGCGACTAAGACAGCAGGCCGAATCTCTTTTACTCAACAGCTCCGTCATGGAAGGAAGAAACGCCCTTTTTCTCGAAAAAGGAATATATTTTACTTGCACGACAGTTGTAAATTTTCCGGGAAAGTACATTAGCCTGGAATATTATAACATATGTTTAAAAAAAAATAATGTTCGAAAACAATAAAAAGCGTAATTTTTAGGTCATATGACCAAGCTTTTCATCATTAAAATAACAAAAGTAAAATGAACCAATGAAAAGTTTTATTAACAAGTCACATGACTTGTTATGCTTACGTTACGCGCTGCGCGCCGCGCCTCGGATCACTTCCGGGTGCGCTAACGCGGCGTGTCATATAACGCATTACGCGACAACGTAGGTCAAGAATATAGTCAAAATGTCTCCACCAACCAGCGTTCGGAACACAACCCCTTTCAGCAGTCCAAAAAGTTCTCTTAAATGATAACAGAGGGGACAGGCAACAAGAACCATCAGTCAAAGAGGGGAGGGCAAGTTCTTCTCTTCCGGGTCATGTTGGGGCGCTACCGGAACTGATCGAATTGGTAGTCTACAGTGTTTCTGGATGTTTCAGACTAAAGCTGGCGTCAGCATGAGAGCACTACCATCTCGTAGCTCCGTCGTGGCCATTCCACGAGCAATCATGGCAGCCGCTCCCCACCAGAAGCCTGCGGGAGTCGGAGGCCCCCAAGACTTTTGTAGAATCTTCACGGCTGAGGGGACGCTTTCGAGAATGGGACCCAAGCCCTATCAGGGAAGCGTCCGAGTTCAAAGGTGTCCCAGGGCCATTTTAGTGGACCAGGCCCAAAACCGAAGAGCCGGCCGCCATTTTGAGAGTCCTGTGGCAGCCGCCTATCGCTGCACCGCAAGAGCGGGAGCAACTCAACTACATGATGAGCGAGACGCTGTAGTCGTAAGAGCGGGCGGTAAACAGCTGAATGGCGGAAGAGGCACAGTGTAGCAAAAGCGGGCGGAATGGCAACTGAAACGGTCAAGGGGCGCCCCACTACAGCGTGTCTTCGGGTCAAACGGATTGTGGGACAAGGTCCAGAATTGAAGAGTCATCAAAAGGCAAAAAGTTCCGCCGGACCCCGGGAGCCGGCCGCCTATGTCGGGGGCGATCTCAGGCTACACCAGTGCTATAAGACTTGGGGAGGGTGTCGGAGCCAAGCGTCTTCTCCGAGTCCATGGCCATCACACCGCCCCTCAGGGGCCTCCGTCAAGCTGTTTAGGAAGGTAACATATCACATTGTTTTCTAATGCAGTCAGGTCCACAAACGACACTCATTTACTTTGAGAATAGTGAAGCTGCAGTAGGTGGAAATAAGCTTCAGACAGTGTTAGAAGCACTGCTCAGAACTCTTAACTATGGCACCCAACATCCAGAACTTATGCCATTTGAGAATGGCAGTGACATTGAAGCAACTCAGGGACCAAAACCATTAACGTACTTTCACGTATGAAAATCTTACTTGGGGAGGGGGCAGGAGCGAAGCGCCCCCTCCCAGTCCGCGCCACCACACCGTATGTTGAAAATCTGAAGCCATCGTTCTACAAAGTGAACCAACCTTGGATTGAAAAATCTAGAAAAATGTACAAACTGAAAACCAGTTTTGGTCTGCATAGCATCAGTAGCAACGCTTGCTATCAGAGTGCATGAGTTTCATGCTCGATCGATTGAGCTAGCCGGATCGGGCAATAAAAAGTATAAAATAGTTATGTAAATAGTTATTTAATAAAATGTTTTACCCTGTTTCTTTGCTGGTGTGTTGTCTATATTTTTAATATTTGCATAGGGTTTGTCGTTATTTTGGGCGGGGTGGGTGACGGAGTCGAGCTGTCTTGCAGCCCTCATGGTGTGGAGCTCAGTTCATCTCACTATTTTCGTATTTCTCATGAAGGGTTGTTCCTAATATTTCTATTTTAGCGAGGTCAAAAAGAGATCCAATTAGTGGCCTACTGATTTTGCTCGATTACTTTTATTTTTTTACACGATTTTTCACTATCTGCGAAGACTAAACAGAGTATTGCGACTTTGTGCTTGTTTGTAAATAGAGAATGATCCAAAGAGAACCAATTCTAAAACAGTAAATGCTTGGATAACAATCAATCAAATGGAGAGACAAGCAGGCACGACGGATTACAACGGGGGCAAAGGCCTGCGTTAACTACCGTTCACTATCTGCAAAGAGAGAGTACTACTAAGAGAAAAGAGGGGAGGGGGGGGGGGTGCAGCGTTCAAAGCACATCAGCGTGCATAAATACGAAAATGTTTTTATCTATCACGTACTTGACATTTTAAAGCTTTTCATATTTGCTATTAAAAAACCAATGAAATTCACAGAAAAAACCATAGGTTATAGTGGATATATAGTTAGGAATTTGCATTTACAAAACCTTGAAAATTCAATGAAAAAACCATTGGTTTTAGGCCATATATAGTTAGGGATTTGCATTTACAAAACCTTATTTTACTCGCATAAAACCATTGAAATTCCATATATAGTTAGATGCGCTAACTATATATCGCGCACCCGCAATCCACTGCTGATGATGTCACATATTACATCATTCATGACATGGTCAGTGACATCACTGATGACATCACTGATGACAACTCAAATGACATCACTGATGACATCTCAAATGACATCACTGATGACATCACTGATGACAACTCAAATGACATCACTGACAACATCACAGATGACATCATTCATGTGTTAATACGATGAACCTCTACAGACTCTGATATATCCTTAGATACACTCAGTGAAAACAGACACTCACAGACTGTCACTCATCCATGGAGTTACTCATACACCTAGACAGTCATGCAAAGAATCAAACACACCTCCAATTCCTCAACTATACAGTTATACACACCTTACTTATTGAAACATATTCTAATACATATTTACTCTCTTATACAATCCTTGATACATGTTCACAATGATCCATACAGCCACTCACACATTCACTGGCTGTTATGCACAGTTATTTATATATGTTAACTCTCACATGTACTGTGTTTTACATATGTACTTACTTTGACATGTAGCACTGAGATATCCATTCACTCACCAATACACTCATGCACACAGTCAACCGCCCATATAGCTGTTTCCACATGCACTCTTGAACTGATACACCTAGTGAATCAACTGCTTACACATCTATGCACAGAATCACACACCTCCCAGCCACCCACACACATACTCAGTCTCCCATACAAATACTTGAGCAACCAATGAATAACCCATATAGTTATTTATATAGCTACTGATCAACACATGCAGCAGTTTACAGAACAACAGATATAATGATACACAAATTAATACAGTTTAATCACTAACCTATGCACTCAGTGAGACACATTTAATCACTCACTCATACAGTCAGTCATGCACCTACTAAATCCTTCATCCAGACACTTATACATCCACTCATTCTTCAATATGTAAGACATATTTTAACTTTACAGAAACATACAGTCACTGGATGTTGTGATCAGTGATGTCATTTGAGTTGTCATCAGTGATGTCATCAGTGATGTCACTGACCATGTCATGAATGATGTAATATGTGACATCATCAGCAGTGGATTGCGGGTGCGCGATATATAGTTAGCGCATCTAACTATATATGGAATTTCAATGGTTTTATGCGAGTAAAATAAGGTTTTGTAAATGCAAATCCCTAACTATATATGGCCTAAAACCAATGGTTTTTTCATTGAATATATATATATATATATATAAATAGATTTGCTCAGGATTACATTTTACCAGCGATTAGGCTTGGACAGGTATATATCACATATTTACAGAGTGAAAAGAGAAATAAAAAGAAAAAAAGAAAAAGGGGTAGAGAGCGGTAGGAGGGGGAGAAGAGTCGGAGGCTGAGATTGGTGAGAGAAAAGAGGGGGACCTGAGGGGTAGAAAGAGATACAGGGCTGCCCCGATCCCTGTGCATGGGATCAACGGGGTGTTTGGTCTTGCGGTGTGTGACCCCCTGAGTGGTGCAACACCACAAACTCGGTCAGCGGCAGAATATGTGCGGCGCGGTGCTGCGGTGAGCGCTGACCCCGCGGCTCCTGCTGGGCACCCGGCCAGCACTCCAGCGACCTGTGCAACTGGAGGGGCAGGTGAGTAGATAGGGGGAATGTACTGGCAGTGGGATGCAACTGGTCTGTAGTCGTGCAACGGTTGCGAATTGTATAATTCCGGCGGGTCGAATGCAGTGTGTGAAATGTGTTCGATTTACCCAAAACTACTTGTTCCATCATAAAAGGAACTGGGAGGGTTGGTCAGAGACATACTGGATAAAACCTGGAGATATTACAAATGTGTGTTGTCAGTTATTGAATGGGGTGTAAGGGATGCCACGGCAGATGCAGCTGATCCTTTCCAGGCCCGCCGCCACCCGCAGACGTTTCTCTTTTTCTGCCATCCCACCTGACGGACTTGGCCCGACTTCCTGCTGGTGCAAAACATCTATTATCCTCTCCATGGGGCCATCTGTTTCGCCCCATAAAGATAACAAACCTTTTACAACAGCAGGAAATCAGGGCAATCAGTCCAATTGGGATGGCAGAAATAGAGAAAACTGTAAGTCACTGCAAGCTCTTTCCCAATGGCCGGCCACATATTTGCGATCTCTGGTATTGGCCTAGGACCTCATACTTGGCTTATGCAATTAGGTGGTCCACATCATGAGTGTAAACTTAGTTTACCCAGGGATGCATTTCAGGCACTGCTGTCGTTCCAGAACAGTTGTCTCTGTCGTAATTCTCCTCTCTGGCCCCCAAGGGGACGCAGCACCGTTTATATAATAAAACTATTGTGCTGTGCTGAAGATGCAGCTGTGCAACTGTGCTATGTGTAAACATTAGGAATTGTTGCTGAACGAGCAGGAAAAACAGTTCACTATGTTGTTATATATTCCCAGCAGCCTTGCACAAAGTGTGTAGACTACATCCTAGGAAGAGTCCCTGAATAACAAAGAACCTGTACAGCATATTCTCAAAATAATGTAGAAAAAATTAATGTTCTACATGTGGCTATTCAGAGCGAGCAGAAGCAGCCTAAAATGCAAAACTAAAAGAGAACCAAAGTGGACCCGAAAAGAAAATCACTACAGGAGTTAATAATAGACAATCTACACAAACCAGACAATATTTCATACACAATATTTAGGACATTGTGTTTATATCAGTCACTATTTTATATTGTTTTCATTTTATATTGTATTTATATCAGACAAAAATATACTGGCCAAGTACAGCAATAGGAAAGGTTATTATAATGTACCCTTGGGTTCATCCTTATCCCTGATTCGCTTCAATTTGTTCATGTGTCACTTGCCCAACTTACAAAAGAGCAAGAGAGACAATTTCAGTTCTATGCCAATGATTCGCAGATTCACTTCTGCTGCGAAATGGAAACCAATATTCAAATTAAAATCCTTGAATATTGAAACCAAGTCTATCTGGGGATGAGGGACATCTTGTTTTGGTTGAATGGCACCAAGGCCAAATTCTAATCATAGGTGGAAAAGTAAAAGACTTGAGATAAAAGACTCCAATTTCAATAGAAGCAAACTGAGGAGCAGCCACAAATACAGCTAAAAAAGGAGTCACTTTTGATTCAGATCGATAACCCCTATCCCCCACATAGAAATGGTGTGCTAAAAGGAACCCATGGTTAATCTTGACAGGACTACTGCCAGTGTGAACTACAGGACCCCACACTAAAAGATCCTTTATCAGCTATAAAAAATATAAAACCAGAAAGCTTTTCCCTTAGTTACAAAAGTTGGTCTTATAAACAATTCACTTGTTCCTGCTGGTTGCAGCCACGATTTGATGCAAAGTGCTATGCACTACACACATGTGACTCAAGATGGCAATACAAAGTCCCTATGTTTCCAAACATTCAAAGGGACAAACATGGGCAGGTCCCTGGGAAGTCAACTCCTAATTCTAGAAATACCATCACACCAGCCGAGAAGGGACAGCCAAACTGCTAAGGATTAAGGACATTTCTGACACACTTTCTGTTCAAACAGCCTTATGGCTAACAGCTAGATTCATCATTCTTCCGTTTTGCGAGTCCTTAATAGCGATTATTAAGGAATCGCTATTAAGGACTTGCAAAACGGGATTCATGTAGGAATCACTAAATAAATTGCGATTCCTACACATTCCTTATTTGCGATTAGCAAATTGCTAATCGCAAATAAGGAATAACTCCCCATTCATTCCTATGGGCCTAAAGGCCCATAGGAATGAATGGGGAGTTATTCCTTATTTGCGATTAGCAATTTGCTAATCGCAAATAAGGATGCGATTTCAAGGGTGCCAGGGGTGTCCAAAGGACACCCTGTAGCACCCCTGAAATGTAATCTACATTGGTGTTGGGCACACACATGTCCAAAGGACATGTGTGTGTGTAACATGCAACTTAGAAAAATGCATTTAAATGCATTTTTCTAAGTTTTCGCTATTTACCACGAGGTTTGACCTCGCAGTAAATAGCGGCACGAAATAGCGAATTCGCAAATCAAAAATGGTTAATCAATTACATTTAAGGAATCTCAAATAGAGATTCCGTAAATGCAATTCCTCGCAAATATGCGATTTCGCAATTACCGATTTTTGCATTTGGGATGATGAATCCCAAATGCAAAAATTGCGCTCGCAAAGGGCCAGATTCGCAGAATCTGGCCCTTTGCGAGCCGATTTTTCTTTCATGAATCTACCTGGTTTACTGGGAGAAAAGCCATTCGCCCTTGGACTTGCTTTGTGCTGTGTGGCAAATGCAATTAGCAGTATCCATTCATCAAGCAAGTGCTAATCACTTGCCTAAACCAACAACACCTAACTTATCAGCAGACTATACATTTGATGGATTTCATTGGTGAGTATCCCACTATCTGCCCACTAAAACCTCAGAAACAACACGTAGCCTTGCAAATAATACACACACCAGTCAGTTAAAATATGCAGTGTCTCATTGGCCATAAACTGCTCATGGGTATCAGTAAAGCCTTGGAATGTAATCCTTCATTTTCTAGCTCACCAAGCAGGACATGTAGGGCAGGTGTAATGTGTTCCCATTTCCCAGAGCGCATTACCAAACGTGGAGCAGCAGAACGTGATAACAATGCATTTATATGCGTTTTTGATAGGTTTGTGTGCAAAGAGTTTCAGTGTTCGGTTTATGATGCCAATGGCCTCGAGCTTGCTTGTTGCAGAACTTGCTTGATTCTAGAGATAAGCTAGAGTTGATAGCTGATTTATCAGCAACATTAAAATTATGTAAACTTGCACCAAACTACTACCCCCTTTCGAGACGTTGAAATAAAGAGAAATAATGGAGCAGGGACTATTTGTGTGCACAGAGTACCAGGTACCCAACTCAACACCACAACACGAAACACAAGATTGCTCCGAGAAGTACCACAAGTCACCCCATCATTAGGGGAGTGCAAAGGCAAAATAGGGTGGCAACATTCTTGCACTGGATTTACATTTGAGTAGGTGATGTAGTCTGAAATCATCTGATAGATTTTCAAAGCCCGATTCTCACTCCTTTTAATTTGCAATTTTTAAGCTGACTGCATTCAGGAATGTGTGCCTGAACCACAGGCAGGGGAAATCACCAAGCCCTTGTGGGGTATAACATACACACGCCATCACCCTTGCCCCTCGACCGCTCCCACCAATCTCAATAAAGACTGTACCCCACCCTACCTGGTAGAGTTCATAGAGCACATAAACTAGAGACTAGGCTGTTATCATTTCTGCATTTTGAGTACAAAGCAGTCCCCAGACTGCATTTATTAACGTAAGATAAACATGACAGTTAATACGTAATATGACATCAGGATGACATTTAAGTCCAAAATATAAAAACAGTTCTCTCTTGGCCATCAGGGCCTTAGCCTGATCTTTAGTTAATATATGTTTTCTCCTATCCCATTCTCCAAATGAGTCCTCATTGACCACCAGCAGGCCCTTGGAATTCCAATTGGAATGGGGATCCTGGGAACAAAAAATCCCACAACTAGCAGCTTGCAAGACAAATTCACCTTCCCACTCAAGATAGACGGAGCGTTGGCCAACATGTAATCTGGCCCAAACTACTGTACCGTAGCCACTCAAATCTAGGATCCCTAAAAGGAATTTGAGGAGGGAAACTGGGCCATACCATGCTCCTGTGATGCAGACAACAGCCCCCCACAAGACCTGGGGATATGCAATGGAGTACCATGGAGATACATGGACATTTGCGGGCGGTAGCAGACTTCCGTAGCACTACACTAGATCACAAAATACTCCTGCCATGGAGTGAGATAAAGTCTACAAATCAATTCCATCCTAAATTCAACTGCACTTCTCTTCATATTGCCCAGGTTGTCTACCTCTTTTGTAGCCAAACACGACTCCCTACCCACCACTGGCCTAGGAGGCAACCTGACCACACAGGTCCCTCACCAGGCTACACCAAATGATGCTTGAAAAAGGGTGTATTGCAAATGCCACCAGGGTCTCCACACACCCAATGTGTTTCTCCAACAGGTGAACACTGTCCCGAAGAATTAATAATCCCCGAGGCACACATAGGGTATAGTCTTTAGAAATGCAGTGTTTAGAAACTGTTTCATCTTTCTGTTCATGGCTTGACCAACTTATTCAAGCCCTTCACCGACAGCCAGACCTCCATACCCTTCAAGGAATAATATGAGATCAAGTGATTTACCGAACCAGGGCCTCTCCTAGACAACCAGGTAATCTCATTCATTAAGTCCTCAAAAAGGGTTCTTCTGACATATGACACCAGATTGTCACCTCCAATGTGCAGGATTATGAGGGCTGGCAGTGGTAGCCATCATCCTATGACCTTGTCAACTAGCTGGGGCAGTCCATCACGGCGCAAACCTCCTCTGCCAATCTAGTGGAACCATAAACCAACTTTTGGAACCCGTCTGCTGAACCGGTCCCACGTACAAAGGAATACCCAAGAAAATACACACTGGCAGTAGCCATATACCCTGGAGAGAATTCCTCTTCCAGTGACTGCACTGGAGCCAGTAGGCACCTGTGGTTATCAGGGAATCGGCCAGGTTGCCAGGTGGCCATAAACAACATCGCCTTGCTTTTAACCTGTGCTGACTGTTCGCAAAGACCCTAGTGGCATTTGCAGTAAAAAAAATTGACGCAGCATTTCTAAAGACTATACACCAGGGGTGCCTCCGGGGGATCACTATTTCATGAGGATGGGTATCACCTGTTGGAGAAAGGCATTGGATTTGTGGAGACTCTGGTGGCATTTGCAATATGGCATTTTTCGAGCGAGCATCAGTTGAGGTAGCCTGGTGGGGGGCCTGGGAGGTTGGTGAAACTCCCAAGCTTGCGGTGGATAAAGAGTCATATTTGGGCATAACAGAGGTCGACAACATTGGCAGTATGAAGAAAAGTGCAGTCAAATTCAGGATACAGTTGGTTTGTGGAGTTTATCTCAATCTGGGGCAGGGGTATTTCTCCCGCTGATTCCCTAAGAGACCCTGGAGCGTTTGACACAGCCAATAGGCATGCTGGCTGAGCCAGAGAAAATTCAACATTTTGGTGCTTAATGTTTAGTCGCGCGCCCCCAACCCCCCCCACCACCACCACTTCCGCCAGATGAGACTGATCCGGCCCACTCCTGTCTCCTGGGCTTTTAATTCAAATGCCTATGCTCTGGACACAGAATGACAACTGGTGCAGCTGGTGTGATAATATCAAACTCACTTGGCTTCACATGCACAATTTTTACAGCCTAAAGACAGGAACTAGTTATACATGTGAATACCACACATTAAGGGGCCGATTCCGATCCGGTAAAAAGCGCTCTGAATAGCCGTACCCCTGCGATCATGGGGGGTACGCGCCGTACACCCAGCGTACATGGGGTACGCACCGTACCCCATGTATGCTGGGTCTACGGCGCGTACCCCATGTACACAGGGTCTACGGCGCGTACCCCATGTTCGCTGGGTGTACGGCGCGTTCACCCCATGTTCGCATGAGTACACGCCGTAACCCTGTGATCATGGGGGTACGTGCCGTGCGGTGTGTATGTGATTGTGTGCTTTTCTGTACAAATCGCCCTTACCTGGCATGTGTACGAGTTGTACGGAGATGGCTCCGGATGCGATTCGTACGGACGAAAATTTTACCGGATCGGAATCGGCCCCTAAGTGTTTATGCAACTCTGAATGGGGAAAACATTTATCTCCATTACGTTGACTTGAACGTGTTTTGGTGTGTTAATTGAGCACCCAGTAATCACTACTCCAGGTGGTATGAGTGGTATTGGTATTGTTTGCTCTTTTACCTCCTGGAATTGCTTGGGATCTTAATGAGGCCATCTGACTACAACATGTAGTCCTGCCTTGCACTGGTGAGTAATATTACTGCTTGCAGTTCACTACAGTATAAATTACAGCATGATTGCAGCCTTCATCAGAAGGGTTTAATGTTCTCTGCGCCCACACACATGCATGGTTGTGAACAGCAGCCACTGATACCCTTCCTTCTCGGAGCTTTGCATCCCCTAACAGGCTCTATCATTAGAAGGACAACTGTGAGGGAAGCTAAAAGAGATTTTGAGGGAAGAAGTGCTATAAAGCAGGGGAAATTTTCATCAATATCAAATGGAATTATATTGTTAAAGTCAAAAGGAAACCTGGAATGTTAAGAACACAGGTAGAAGATGACTGTTTATTTTAGGTCAAATAAAATGTAAATAATCCTTCTGCTTGAGTGATTGACGCAACAGGAAAACATTTATAACGATGCTGTAGTGCCATAGACGGGTCCTGGTATTATTGCACCGTAAGACACATTTTTTGTGTAACTTATGCACATAATATAGTCGAAACATTGAATGACATCCCATATTCACAGAAATTGTATTGTTCCCTTGAATTATTGCAAATAATTTATGGATGTAGCCTACTTTTGCTAAATTAATCTTCTATATATAAAAAAACGAAAGTATGTCTGTTTGTCCTTTATGCATTACTACACCATTCATCCGATCGCCATGAAACTTTGGGAAGTTGTTGAGTATACTCCTGCGAAGGTTTCTGGCAAAAGAAAAAAAATTGTTAAATATTGGCCCCCGGCCCCCCAGGGCCCTCATAATCTTTTCAATACTGAACGTTTACAGTTTACGGTGTGACTCGCTTTTGCAATGACCATCAACAAAGCACAAGGACAATCGCTGCAAGTGTGTGGACTAGATTTAGAGAATCCGTGCTTCTCACATGGACAACTGTATGTGGCCAGCTCAGGCGTCTGAAAACCTTCTGATTTATTCGTGTACGCACCAGACGGAAAACAAAAAAATACTGTGTATCCACAAGCACTCGAATAAATAAACAGAATTAAAACAGCACTGTAAAATGTTTTCCATATTAAAATTAATAAGTTTCAATAAAAATGACACAATGTACATTGAATGTTATCATAACAAGTTGCCTTAAATTTCCTTTCTTCTGAGATTGCAGCAATGCGCGACGGGTAAGCTAGTGCTTACTAAACCACTGTGCAATAATAAAAACCAAAATATATAATATCTGCAGTAAACATAACAGAGACTTTAGTGACATTATAATGAACAACAAGGCCGAATGCTTTGTAAATGTCACAGCCCCACAAATTGTCATCGATGGGCTATAATTATTATCACTTTTAATGTATTTTTGCCTTCCCTGTACGCAGTCCAGCTTTCCTAGTGAGTGATGGCCCTAGCTCAAAGTAATTATACCAGTTCCATGAGTTATGGAAAATGTTCCGATGGCTTGACGTAATTCCGGTAAATCACAGACACTTTGTCACATGCAAGCAACAGATGCAATAGAATTACAGTGAATGTGTGACCATTGGATCAAATATATGCCACCAAACCGAATTAGTGAATGAACCATATTATCATTCAGGTATACCTCCTTGCAATAATATTTAAAGCAGGTACCGAAAAATGTGCCACTTTTTTCAGATTTTATGTCTCTTAGGTTTCAATACCTTTTGGGTCTGTTTCTTTCAGTATTCACAAAGAACATTGTATTTATCCTATACTGGGATGCTATAAATTGTTACATGCTATAAATTGGCTTAATCAAATAAATGTCTCAGGAGGGTGTGTAAATGTAGGGTAAATCTATTGGTTTTCCTCTGGAGTGGAAACTTCATTAAATAGACCTTTTAAACCCCCTCGGCTTGCCCTTGGGCTGTGAGAACGCCTCGGCCAGAGAGTCCCACCTGCCAGGATTTGATGCCCAGTTAAGTTTTGTGTTGTTGATACCATCTGATGCAGCTTGTGCACAGGTGAGAACAGGTCGTTCCCTAGCACTTTACAATGTGTGGTGTGACCTAGACCAGCACTTCGAGCACATGGTGAAATGATGGTAGCCACGCGCCTTGGAAAAATCATAAAGAGATGTAACGTAGAAACTTTTTTTTAGAAATCTATTATGTGTCCCCCTGCACCAGGTAAGCTCGGTGCTTAATATGAGCCAGTGGTTTCCGGTGCTCAGCACTGGCACTTTATTGTTAACACTGGCACATGTAGCAGTTTGTCACAAGGTGGTGCTGTCTGGCTAATTTAGAGATGACCACAACAACAGTTCATTTTTAATTCAACATACTTAAAAAATGACTATTACCTACCGCCCAAGCCATTCTTATAGCCTTAAATGCCTGAAATTGTCTCAATTATCACACTTGTGGGAAAGTGATGGTTAGAAGTTGTGTTGTTACTATCATTGGCCACTATAGGTGTGGCAGGGTATACTCAGACATGAGTCCCTTTCTCACTGCTCCATCAGGATTCAAGCAAGCCGGGCCGAAGAGGCTGAAATGCCAGAAACCGGTCCCCGGTAGCTTGTCTCCTTTCTGGTAAAGAATTGGCTTGGTAGTTTAGTCTGCCCTGTTCCCATGATGCACTGGGCCAGGGACAGACTGATTTGCATATAGCCAGGTTCTGAGCTGGGATGGGGCAGTGAGATAAATAACGGTGATGGATCAAGCCCTGATCTTTGGACTGGGTAAGAGTGGTCTGCTCAATTCAGACACTCTGTTCATCACCACCCCCTTTTGTAAATCGATTTTGGCCACTATAGGTGTGGCAGGGTATACTCAGACATGAGTCCCTTTCTCACTGCTCCATCAGGATTCAAGCAAGCCGGGCCGAAGAGGCTGAAATGCCAGAAACCGGTCCCCGGTAGCTTGTCTCCTTTCTGGTAAAGAATTGGCTTGGTAGTTTAGTCTGCCCTGTTCCCATGATGCACTGGGCCAGGGACAGACTGATTTGCATATAGCCAGGTTCTGAGCTGGGATGGGGCAGTGAGATAAATAACGGTGATGGATCAAGCCCTGATCTTTGGACTGGGTAAGAGTGGTCTGCTCAATTCAGACACTCTGTTCATCACCACCCCCTTTTGTAAATCGATTTTGGCCACTATAGGTGTGGCAGGGTATACTCAGACATGAGTCCCTTTCTCACTGCTCCATCAGGATTCAAGCAAGCCGGGCCGAAGAGGCTGAAATGCCAGAAACCGGTCCCCGGTAGCTTGTCTCCTTTCTGGTAAAGAATTGGCTTGGTAGTTTAGTCTGCCCTGTTCCCATGATGCACTGGGCCAGGGACAGACTGATTTGCATATAGCCAGGTTCTGAGCTGGGATGGGGCAGTGAGATAAATAACGGTGATGGATCAAGCCCTGATCTTTGGACTGGGTAAGAGTGGTCTGCTCAATTCAGACACTCTGTTCATCACCACCCCCTTTTGTAAATCGATTTTGGCCACTATAGGTGTGGCAGGGTATACTCAGACATGAGTCCCTTTCTCACTGCTCCATCAGGATTCAAGCAAGCCGGGCCGAAGAGGCTGAAATGCCAGAAACCGGTCCCCGGTAGCTTGTCTCCTTTCTGGTAAAGAATTGGCTTGGTAGTTTAGTCTGCCCTGTTCCCATGATGCACTGGGCCAGAGACAGACTGATTTGCATATAGCCAGGTTCTGAGCTGGGATGGGGCAGTGAGATAAATAACGGTGATGGATCAAGCCCTGATCTTTGGACTGGGTAAGAGTGGTCTGCTCAATTCAGACACTCTGTTCATCACCACCCCCTTTTGTAAATCGATTTTGGCCACTATAGGTGTGGCAGGGTATACTCAGACATGAGTCCCTTTCTCACTGCTCCATCAGGATTCAAGCAAGCCGGGCCGAAGAGGCTGAAATGCCAGAAACCGGTCCCCGGTAGCTTGTCTCCTTTCTGGTAAAGAATTGGCTTGGTAGTTTAGTCTGCCCTGTTCCCATGATGCACTGGGCCAGGGACAGACTGATTTGCATATAGCCAGGTTCTGAGCTGGGATGGGGCAGTGAGATAAATAACGGTGATGGATCAAGCCCTGATCTTTGGACTGGGTAAGAGTGGTCTGCTCAATTCAGACACTCTGTTCATCACCACCCCCCTTTTGTAAATCGTTACTATCATTGGCAGCACTGGCAGGGGCAATGTGTGGTACAAGCTTCAGTGGCCTCCTGACGAGAGCCCTGGCACTTATTTTTTTTACAAATTAAACACTGTGTAAGGTGTGACCTGAGTCCCGGGCACGATGTCCCACACACCAAAAAAAGCACTCAGTAAATTTGCCCCAAAGTGCAATCTTATCATATTACCTTGTTCAGGGCGCGCACAGGTCCGGCTTCAGTGAGTGAGCTTTAATTCAAAGCGAAGTGTCTGTGCCAACCATCAACAAACCTGAAACAGCTTAAACACGACAGCTTGCAGTAAAGCGAGCCACTGTCAGCACACGCCTGGGTGTAAAGGCGCTGAGCCAGTGGTCAGGGGTGTAAACCCCTTCTGCTTTGATGGCCAGCATCAGCTGTTTGTACTCCTTTTTTATCACACCCATAAATCACTCTTGTGCAGGAATGCCTCAGTGACTAATGAAGCCCCTCTGCTTGCCCCAAAACCACACTGCTGGTCTCCATATTTTTTTAAATTCTGCTTGTGTGCTTCATTCTTTTGGGGCCACATACATCATCGGGACATTTTGCGATTCCTTATTTGTGAAAAATAGGGACTCGCAAATAAGGAATCGCAAAATGGGATGCATCAATTTATTCGCATAATTTTTGCGATTCGGTGAAAATCGCAATTTTTACCGAACCGCAAGGATTATGCGAATTCTAAATTGCGATTTCGCAATTTCAAAAGCAATCATGCATTGCTTTTAAGGAATCGCAAATTTGCGATTCCTTAAAAGCAATCGCATTTTTGGAATTCGCAAAAAATAGTGATTTTCCCAAAAATGTTTGATGCATACTAAAAAGATATTTAGGAATCGCAAACGGCCGAATTTACCGATTTGCACCGTTTGCGACTCCTAAATACCTTGATGCATGTGGCCCTTGGACTGTGGGTTCTCAAAGAAATAAGCAATATCACCATCTTTATCAAATGCAGCATAGTGGAGCATGTGCATTTTGTTCTATGTTTACTGCATGTGCCACAGGGAGTGGAGCAAAGTATGGATTTCCACCATTACAAACAAGCATTGCCAATGCCAGTTGCCTCGTTGTTTAGAATGATTGGCTATACTAATGCAACTGTTTGCCAATACTGTGTAGCATCAGGAAAAACAAAATGATTTTTGCTGATGAAAAAAAAAAGAAATAAAAAATCCAATGATATGCACTCATGTGTCACCATGCAGGTGGGCCTCTATGGAATGGGGCAGGCACCATTTTCTTCTTTTTATTTTTCCGATCCAAGATGGCTGATGCTAAAATGAAGCGTTGTCTACAAAAATACGCAAATTAATGTCTCACCACTTTGCTTTGAAGTGTAAAGTATGGATTCCCTATGGGGCAAAATAACGTGTCTACGTTACAAATCTAGCAAGTAAAAATGCTAAATTATGCTCCGTTTATTATTCAAGTAACTGTATTAAAATATATATTTTTTCTACACGTTGCGTTACTTTGCAGTTGTGAATGCGAAAGAATCTTGTCTAAAGCAAAATCAGTTCCCTCCACTCCTCATGAGCAAGCAGCAATAATGGTTCAATGTCACCCCTTTCCTCAATATTCACATCACCTTTAAACCGCCCAGAGGATTTTTTTGTGTCCTGTCCAGTGCACGGGGCTTTCAGTGGGATGAAACAAACTGTCTGGTCTCTCAAAAGGGCGTGGCCTATGTAACTAAGGGCGTGGCTTAAAAACGTATAGGGTAAAAAGCTGTGCTTAGCATAGGGTGCCCCCCGACTTGTATTTTGCTGTTTCTGTCATTGCATCCAGGTATGTGATACAACAAGTAACATCATACCTACAAGAAGTCAGGACTATTGGCTTTGTCAATGGTTGTTAGTTGCATAGGAAAAATAAGCAGCTACTATGGCTTGTGTATAATATTGAAAAAGCTTCCACTTAAAGCCCTGGGGACGCCACCGCAATGTTGCTGCTCCTGAGTTTCAAAAAGAGTAGGGAAATCCAGAGAGAACATTATTCTCTTTAAAGGATTTTCCTTCCACTACAAGCTCACCTGCAGGGCTGGACTGGGAACCACAACTGGCCCTGGCAAAGTGCTCGGCCGCCCCCCCTCCCCCCTCCCCACTCGGGGAAGGGGGGGGTTGGATATGCCGCCGAGCTCTTTGCCAGGGCCGGTTTTCGACCGCTTTTGGTACAGGGCCGCTTTTGCAGCTATGCTGCAAAAACGGTCCCAGGGGCTCAAAACCGGCCCCCACCCGTGTGGCGCACCGGGGGAGTGCCCGGTGCCCGCTATGGCCAGTCCAGCCCTTCTCACCAGGCATGACGTCATACCATACCGTGACTTCTCCACTAGTGAGAAGTGAGCAGGGTGAGCACGCGCACATCGATGTGCCTGCTGTCACTGCAGTCCGGAAAACAACGGACCGCATGTGCCAAGGGACAAAACAGAGCCCGATAGAGACCCGTTTCGAGGCTTCCTTTAAAAAACTGCCGTTGCTCAGTACCGGTGAGACCCGGCCCACTTTAAGCCCTGCCAGTGCGTAAGACACTGCTACATGATTGGTAAAAGAAGTTCTTTCAGTTTGAACTATACAGTCTACATGGGTAGTGGAGCAATTTTGCACCAACATTTGCGCCAGTTCGAGCTAAATGTTGTTTGTGGATTGGTCAATAAATGCCTACATACTTTTTTGGGTGCTTTGCAGTTGGTGCAAATGCCCATGCAATTTTGGAGCAAGGCAATGTAATGCAGAAATATATGTGTGAAACTCCTCTGACATTGTTGCAATTCTATGTACCCCCCCCCCCCCCCCCCCCCCTACATAACGACATCTGTCTGTGCGTGAGAAATCAGTAAAGTGGTCGAGTTCGGCGACAGGAAGGTGGGTCCAAGAAAAACACACCTCTACACAAATGTTTGCTCTCATGGTTTATGCCCTAAAATGCAGAAACACATTACATCTTCAGACAAAACACACTGAAAGACAATCTACGGTGTCCCACCGAGGGAAAAGAAACTAATCGTTTTAGTGTGTAAGGTTGAAAGTATATTTTATGAGGGAGGAGAAAGGCATAACAGTTTTAACAGCATGGCAAGGAAATATAAAGTCATTTTAGATAAAATAACCAAACTTTTCAATTGATTTGCGACATTCGCTCTGCGAGGTGTGTAATTTTGCTCTGCTCTTGTACAAACCAAGCTTGAGGGAGGGAATGTTTTGCTTGTGACTGGCGGCGCTGGATAAACAGCAGCTTCTGGCCTACCCTGTGTGTGTTGGCAGTGTATATTTCTTCAGGCAGACACACCTAGGCCTTGAGAGACCACCCGCCCTTGCTCAGCTTGGGCATCTTCAAGGTGTGGAATCCCAGCTAGGCCAGAGTGGGCACAGCCTGTGGTGGTTTGGTGTTGTGGTGGGTGGAGGTGCTTCCACTTGGGATCAAGCAAAGGTTTTCAGTATAGGTGGTCGGGGCACAGAAGGGCGAGCGAAGGTGAGTTCCATTTGTGGTTCAAATCGGCCTACTCTAGACTTTAAAATTCGTGATAGCATGCAGTTTGTGCCATGGTGTAAGAGATGCTGAATAAAAATTGCATAGTTTGGGAGAAAGCAACAACTTTTGCACAACCTAAGCAAATACAGGTTGGTTGTGAGTCTAATTCTCCATGAAAACAAATTACAAGCAGAGATGTTGTGTAGTGGAAAAGTCTCCACTATGACTGTAAATTTAGACTCTATACTTTGCACTTTAAATTTGCTTTTCCATCTCCAGGGGCGCGGCAGCAGGATAGATCTCTTTGTGTGTTCGACAAAGCACCGTCCATTTAGTCTTGTTTTGCCCATTGTATCAAGACCCTAAGACCCTTTATTGGTGCCGTTGTTGCGCAAGGCTAATGTGAGACGACATATGGATGGTTTAATATTCATGCATTCTTTAGGCTCACCTGAAATCTGTTTTGTAGTATTAAATGTTATAAAATCATGTTTTATATTAGGAGGAGATATGAATTTTAAGGGGTATGTTTCAATGTTTTAGATGTGACTTAGCCCATCCTACTTTGCTCTTTTAAATATTTATCTCAGAATTGTTATTTGATAATCGGGTATTGTTTATGATTCTGTACTAGTTGAAAACTTTTAATTTATGTTTTTATCATTTAAGGTGTACTTCTATGACCTTTGACTGAATAAAATGTATTTTGACTGCCTGACTGCAGTAACAAGGATTCCAGTCCCAACATCATCACTTGAGCACTGGGAAAGCTTTGTCATCTCCCGGTTGTGTCACACTATATCCAAAGTTGCTAACATTAATGTAGTCAATAAGATTGCATCAACTACATAACCTACCACTGCATCTCAAGATAAGTTTATATTTACTATTCTTAACTTCACCCTAGACTTACCATGCAATGTAGTTGTTGGGTCAATGCAGTGGTTACAAAGTTTATGTCATACCTTGTATCACATAAAACATGCCAGAGGAGGCCCCATTTCCCATTCAACAACTACTCATGATCTACTGTTCGCGTGCATTTGAAGTAAATCTTTATGGTGAATGGTGCCTTTCACAATACATTTCTACTGGTAATAGCACGTAATTGTGCGAAGTGCCGTGATGGCGACATTTTGGGAATTTTGTGTAATCAACATAATGCGAAATTACCGAAAGTATGTAAATTATGCCAGCAAAAATTTCGACTTCACCCAGGCCAATGCGAAATGCATAAGTAACTATGTTTAAATTTACCTTTTCAGCTATTTATTTAAAAGAAGATTTTTGTTTCGGAGCTTTAACTTGTACGGTTTACCGGGCACCATTAGCACACTATGGGGCGGATTCCGATCCTTGAAAGTTTTCCGTACGGCGATTCGTATTTGTAGCCGTTTGCGTACGAATCGTACGATTCCATCCAAATCGTGTAGTGCGATTCGTACGCAAGAAGTCCGTACGAATGTCTGCGAACCGTACGAATCACGAGGCTAAATCTGTATGACATTGACCCTCACAGTGATCCGTACGATTCGTAAACATGCTGTCCGACCCGACAAGTACGATCCGGACCGGGGTGTTAGATTGTGATTTGTACGGAAACGTTGTATGCGCGATTCGTACGGAGTGCCACTCACCCACATACGCGCCATACCCCTACGCACCGTACCCCCGTGATCTCTGGGGTACAGTTCACACCCCTGTGGTAATGGGGAGTACGCGCTGTACCCCTGCGATCACAGGGGTACGCAACGTGCAACCGCAGTAATTGGGTGTCCGAAGCGTACCCCTACGATCCTGGGGTGTACCCAGGATCGTAGGGGTACACTACGCAATTAAATCACTTCCCACCCTATTCCCCTATAAACCCACAACCCACTACTAATAATAAATTTATACAATTAATATAATTATCAATTAATCAATTAATACAAATTAATAACCAATTAATAATTAATTAAAAATAAATTAATTATCAATACCAATAAATAAAAAAATATTTACTAAATTACAATTAAGTTACTTCCCATCCTATTCCCCTATAAACCCACAACCTGCTACAGAACTGAAATGCAAAATTAAATAAAAAAATTAATAATTCCTAAAAATTAATATTTAATTTACTAAAATTAAATTACTTCTCACCCTATTCCCCTATAAACCTACAACCCACTACAGAATTAAATTACGCAAAAATTAAATAACATAAAATTCATTACTTTAAAAAAATTCAACATACATTACAAAAATAATATACACTTTTAACACATATACTAACATACAAAACACTTACAAAAATTCGATATTAATAAAAATTCAACATATTTTAATGCCTATATTATGTACTTCGATATTACTTACCTGCATTTCAATATTATGAACAACTATATTATGTCCATTGGATATTATGTCCATTCTATATTTTGGTTTCGATACGATGTCCATTCAATATTTTATTTTCAATATTGTGTCTAGTTACCATTTGTATACTCATGTCCAGTATTAATAAATATTCTACCACCAATACTACAAAATTGGACACAAAACGATGACATGTAAAATGGTACCTCTAAAGCTGTGATAGTTAAAGTGCAGCCCTCCTGACCACCACATGCAGCCCTCTGCTAAGCGACCCACTGGGTTGCTGTTTAGTTAATAGAGAACTAACTTTCAGAAAGTTGTTAAGTAAAGGGGCAGGCACTTGTTCACAAGATAACTGAAGGAAAAGAAGCAAACAGGGTATCCAGCACCACCTAATATTTGGAACACTCATTTTCTAAGACTTCTTGCGACAAGTGTGTATATAAATGACACATTCTCTTCAAAATTCAAAAAAGTTTCTTCCATTGACTTGCAGAAGCGTTTCACTTTAGTACATCAAATTATATCAGTGCATTGAGAAGTATTTTTTGAAAGTGATAGTTTTCAAAAATGAACCTAGAAACATTCCTGCCTTCTCACCCTGATAACTATGCCACAAGTGAGCTAACAGTTAAGTAAGTTGTCACTCAAACTCTCTGGTTGGCCTGGGTTGTTATTATACATGGGCAATATTGACCTTTATTACATCAAACATAAGGTGGGCTTATTTACAGTGCACATCCTGAATACATACATTTCAAGGTGATCTTACATATTATAATGAAGAATAGGGGGGCTTAGTGAAATAAAACAATTGGGGGCCGATTCCGATTCAGTTAAAACCACTCCGAATAGCCGTACGGAGCATTTTTCCCATACGAATCGTACCCTGCAACGTCCCCGTACGTACGATGAAGTATGATTTGTACCAGGAGCAGGACTCCATGCGAATCGTACAAAGACCGTACAACTCTAATCTTCGCACGATTCTCCCTTGGAATCCGCTGTACGCGACATCTGTACGGTTCGAAGCAGGTTTTCCCGACCCAGCAAGTACCATTCTTGTCGGGTATGCACCGTACGATGCTTTTTTTACGGGAGCCCAAAACGTCCGGAGAAGCAGAGTTCACCTCGAAACAGGTACGGAACGGCCCCCCCGGGTATGGCACGAACACCCCATTTCTGCAGGGGTACGGTGCATACCCCTGCGATCATGGGGTGTATGCACCGTACCCCATGATCGCAGGGTGTAAGCACAGTACCCCATGATCGCAAGGTATACGGTGCGTACACCCTGCGTTCATGGGGTATGGTGCGTACACCCCATGATCGCAGGGGTACGCACCGTACCCCTGCAGACATGGAGTGTACGCACCGTATGGTGTGTATGTGATTGTGTGGTTGTCCGTACGAATCGCCCTTACCTGACCTGGACCATACGAAATGCGTCCTCCTACCCCGGTCCGGATGGTACTCGTCGGGTCGTACAGCATGTTTACGAATCGTACAGTTCACTGTGAGTGTCTGTGTCATACGGTTTCACCCTTGCAATTCGTACGGTTTTCGACGATTCGGACGGATTGACGAGATACGGATCGCACTACGCGATTCGGACGAACGTGTACGATTCGTACGGAGAGGGCCCGGATACAATTCGGACGGATGCTTTTTTTCCCGAATCGGAATTGGCCCTTTGGTTAGGATCACACAATTTGGTCAAGTGGGGAAGCCGAGACTGATCATAGATTTTCTGGTTTCACATTGTTCAATTCTATTTCATTCCAATTCAACAATAAAATTATTTCTTTTTTTACATTTGACTCTCCCAAGGTAGTGATAGCAAGTAGAGAAGGCTTACCCCAAGGTGTGGTAGAGGGATATCGTTTTAGGTACAGCATAACACAGTATTGTCACATATAGTTGACTCGTCTGTACGACTCAGGGTTTATTTAAAAGGCAGTATGGAATAAAAAAAAAATAGCTGTACGACTCACTGACCACTCCCTGTACATGCTTTGCTTCTCAATTGCTCACCTTACTTCCACCCTGGCTCTGCAAATCACTTTTCTCACTCCATTGGCATCAATGCGGGCATCAGGCACATCACAGACCATATTGTGTGCCACCTGGGAAAATGTTTGCGAGTACCCATGCTCTATAGTATCATGAATTATGAAGATGTGTCTACAAAGTGTAAAATTGCCACTAAGTTATCCTGGCTTCCTTTATGGGGATAAGAGGTTTTAAATTTTAACATATATAAATTAAATATCCGCAGGTTCTGAAGGGACATTCATGAAACTTTTCAGTACTTTTGTGGTCTAACCGGCATGGCTTACTTTCCTCAGGGGTATAGCGGACACCCCCGGATCCCCGAGGTGCAGGGTGGGGGCTTCCGTCTTCCATACAAAAAGTGAGGAGGCACCTCAGCTTGTCAGCCCGAGAGTATGGGTAGTGTGGAGGGCCTCCTCACCATACCTTGCAGGGGGGGGCTAAGGTTTTGTCATGGGGTGGAGGGGGTGAGACTCAACTTCCCCTCCAAAACACGTTAGTAAAGCAGTGGGTTTGAAAACAGACCGCCATAACAGTTGGCTGGTAAGCTTTATGCATCACAGTCTGCCAAAAAAAAATAGGTTGTGCAATGTCACGTGGTTTATCATATATCAGATTGTTTTTAGTCCCCTTCTTGACTAAATTTTTCCATCTACCTCCTTCCAAGTAGGTTTTTAATTGTGTACTGACACAAAATTCTACTTGGAAGTTACATAGTGAAAACAAGCAAAAGACATCACAGGGCACTGGCAGCAGAACCAGGTAAATCTTGCAGGCTCAGACACCAATGCTTTTGCTCAGTTGCAGAGAAATCACAGTCAACGGGCTACATCAGTCTTTAATGCTCAGAGAGCTGTAAGGATAGTATCAGAAAGCTTCATCAAAACATCTAATGACACACCTCACAAGCCTTTTGATGAGAAAGGAACTAAAACCAGTAAGTACCAAACCTCCATTGATGTCATGAATGGCCACAATATGTTTGCATGGGCCTGTGTTTTGCAGGGAGAGCCAGAATGTTACCAAGAATGCTAATAAAATTGGCACTGATTGGCAGCAGTGTTTCTAAGAATGGGGACAAAGATGACACTTTTGGGGCCATATCATGGAGTGACAGGCAGCAAGTCACCCAGAAAGTCCAGAGTTCACACATATAAACAAAAAGTCACAATTGGTCCCAGACACACTCACAAACATTTGTGTGTAAATACATTCACACATTTATTCATTGATTTATAAAGTCTTTTATAGCGTGAACTTGACCCTAGAAGGGTATCAGAGAACTTTCAAATGGTTCAGTAAGTAGAAAACAGACAACCAATAAACAAATGCTGACAATATCCATTGCAAATCGAATGCTCACACACTCGCACTAACAAATGTGGATTAATCTCTGGCCCTTGGCTGGCAATCCATGTCCTACTAGGCAGCAGCAATGGTCTTGGCTTAGTAGTAACTCTCAGGTGGCAGCTACTTGTGATGGCAGACGCTGACCTATTCATGGGGCACTATTGCCGCCCATGAGCTCAGGCAATGGTGAGTTGCCTGGTGCAATCCTCTGTCTCCAGAGCCCTGAAGAGGTCTAGCACCTGCATATAGTTGGTCAGCACAGCTATGAGTAAACAGGGGAGGAGGGATCTCAGGAGAAAGGTCCAGAGGTGGTATGCTATAGATTAAAAGGACAAAACATCCACCTGCTCCTTGAGGCTAGATATCCTGTGTGTAGTTTAAGGGGGTGGGTGCATATTAGGGAAGTATTCTTTTTTGGGGGCCATGACTTATTTTTCATCATAAGACTTTGACCCATGAAAAAGAGAGAGAGAGCAGCAAAAGGAGAAAGAAGTAGGAGAAGAAAGACTGAAAAAAGTGGAAAGGGGGAAAAAGCAGGGCTGAAAACTAGGAGAGTGCCAAATATGGGCAGGGAGTGTGTATTGATAAATTAAAGGGGTCTGATTTAAAATAAAAACTGGACAGCCTTGGTATGCGGCAAACCTGACAATGGTAAGCACCACTTAAGGACATCTTGAAAAAATGTGGGTCCCAGCCCTTATTGTTTTACAAACTAAGTATTACAGATTATCAAGAAGATGTTACAGACCTGTTCTCTAGGATTTTCTCCACCCAGTGACAGGCTGGGGTTAGCAAACTCACTAACCTCATAGTTGGCCATGGTAATTGAAGACTGAAGAAGGGCAGAGAACATGGCACCACCTTCAGCTTCAGGCAGGGTTGAACAGCTCAATGACAAAAGCATAACATAATTGTCAGACCTGGACCCACAGCACTTCTGTGGGGAAAGGAGGGCTGCAAAATGTGCACTCTACCTGAAACATACTCATACGTTGAGGGCCAGAGGCACTGTTGGGGAGTTGCAGATGGTAGAGGCAGTCTAGTTTGGACTGGCCTATAAAGCAATCTTTATTGGCTTGTTTTATGATCTGATGGCCCAGTTTTTATGTCGATTGCCCTGATATTGCCACAAATATTGCCAACAGCAAATAGACATGCATACAGATTACTATACCTTGTAAAATACCTACAAAGTGTGTTTTTACAAAAAAAAACACTAATTTGCAAATGGGGCTACTTTTTCGCTATCTGCTGTGCTACTGGAGGCCATTTTTATTTTGGTGCCAATGCCTCTTTTTTTTCTTGTCCAATCCTTGTGACAGGCAGGTTCTACTGCATTATTTACTCAACATGCATAGACTGTCTGTGGATGGGACGCAGAGCCCCAATACCCCTAAGAAAGAACCACCACAGTTCTCTAAAAAAAGTAGGTAGCAATCACTTAGGTCAACCAGATCTTGGAAATTAAGTACACATGAGATGCCAAATGTAACATCATATGTGAGAAATAGAAACCTGTGCACATATGCACAATTACAGTGTAGTGCATTCTCCTACACAGAAGTACCTGTAATACAAAACGTTCGAGTCAGGTGCAAAAATACTTGTTGATCTTTCTGAACGATTCCAGAACCTTAAAACAATCCCCAAGAATGATAAATACAGCATCAAAATGATGTCTAACTCACCACAGTAAAGCCTTTGATCAACCACAATCAATACGCAGGCTGCTGCTTCAAACTACTTTGTCCTCTGAGACATTCCAATCCTATGTAGAACTTACTTTAAAAGCAGGTTGAAGAATCACCTCTTCAAAGAACATGACTGGGCCTATACACAAATGTAACTTTCAATGCAGAGTCCTCCACACACTGAGATGACCACCTACGTAAAGGCAGAGAGACACTTGTGAATATCCAATTCCAGGCAGGGATTGCACTTAGATGTATAGGTATCAACCCCCTCAAATGTAAATGTAAATTGATACTTGTATAGCGCACTATTCACCCGCAAGGGTCTCAAGGCGCTTGTACGAATACCGCTGTGGAACCCATCCTGGCTTTCCCTGTGAGGCGTCCACTCCTGGGCACCCCCAAGGTGGACACCAGGCATCCTTTAGCGTTGTGGGGGCCGTTGTGGAGATTAAGCAAGCTATTGCCCAGAGTTGCAGAGTGGGACTCCATGATTGGAATAGGCACCGAGGAAAGAATTATCAGGTCCGTGGAATTTTGAGCCCAAGACCCGCCGAGGCGGGGAATTGAACCCTGGTCCCGGGCCAGACCTCTGCATCAGGGTCTGGCCCGGGACCAGGGTTCAATTCCTGGTTTGGATGGATGCTCCAACAACGCAATTTCTAACCATAAAATAAGTACAAGTAATTTTACCCCTGTTTTGGGAATTTGAGGGAATAGGTGAACATCAAACACCTGACCCAAAACTCACACAACTCACATATTTCACATATATTAAGCACAAAAAATCAAAACGAATGTCCTTACATAACTCTCATTCCCCAAATACGACCCCATTCACAGGATGCAGCACACCACCTATACAATTTAAGATGCATTCCACCCCACATAAGAGGAAGAGAAAATACACTATGAAGGAGACAGTCCTTATAGTTAACCAGTCTGCTCCCATGCAACCCGACTGGAGTACATCTATACAATGACTTTCAGGCCTTGATGGCTGTGAGAAAGCCCTGCCTCTGCCTGTTACATTTCCCATCCCACCATAAGTGTTTTGAATGTGTTCGACGCCTCGAAGTCAGATTTGAATTATATTAGTTTTATATTAAGAAATAAAAAAAATCATACCAATTAAAATAAATGAAATCTGAATTTTATAATGAATTATGAAAACATGACAACATTTTCAATTATAAAATAATTCAATGATATATTTCATTAAAAAGAAAACATTTAAAATGAGAAGAATAATTACCATAAACATAGTTTTACAATTCACATTAATTAAAAGAAATTAATAAGCCTAAAGTTGAACTTTTGGGGGTCGTGGCCTGCCAAGATGGCTGACTAGAGTCTTTCCTCTCACCGTGGAATGCTACATCCTTCATAGCCCTTTGTTACAACATGCCTGTGACCCTAATTTTTGTTGGAACAGCACCCCATACTGCTGGTGTTCCAGAGGGTGCCTCGAAAATGACCTGTGCATGGCGGCAGCGTGGGGGAGGAGATGGGTATAATCTGGTTCGAAGACTGGTGGGCAGATGGAGAGTCCAGAGCGGCTGTGACAGAAGGCTGTGTAGGCGAGGAAGAGACCCGGGGGCCAGAAGGTGAGCTGTGAGCCGGGCGGGCACAGGCTGCACAACTGCTGGACTAGAGTGAGGCACAGGGTCAGACTGATTTGCATATGACCATGTCTGAACTGGGGTGGCAGAGTGGGCTAAAGAACGGTGATGGAGTAAACCCAGATCTGTTGACTGGGTGTGAGTGTTTGATTGGTTCAGATGCTCCGTCCATCACCACCCCCTTTTGTACCGGACTAGAGTGAGGGGCATGTGGTGTGAGCATGCCTGATTGGGCGGATTCCCCCCCAAAGGCCTGTGAACGTAACCCGTCAGACTAGGGCACGAGGGCAGTGTCTGTGCCCGCCCTGCGCCTGCTGTCTACTAGTGGCGGGGTGTGGAAACTGCAGTGCTGAAATGTCAGCAGGGGCTGAAATGAGATAGGACCTCCCCTGAGGACTCCTACAGTCGAGGAGCGGGCCCAATGGTTGTGGCCCGCTACTGCCAGTCCGGCCCTGCCTGGGGGTTGTGCTCTGACTCAAAAGTGGCCGGTGTTGCAGTGGTGCGAGGTTTGTTGTTGCCCTGGGTTACTCAGTGCTACCACTTATGAGGCCAGTGAAAAGGACATAGTGGATAGTGCTGGCGAAGTGGTGCGGAGTAACTGCGCACAGCCCATGGCTCAGAGACTGCAGGTTCATGGGGAGTCCCAGAGGAGGTAAATAGACACCAGTATGGCTTGAATGGCACTGTAGTAGCAGGCGGCCTGAACTGGGTTTAGGGAGAGAGGAGAGCAATTCCCAGCACATTGCAGTGCTCTACAATTAGCTGAGCCTCTTGGGAGAGCCTGAAGAGAAGTGCAGCATGCTGGTTGTTGAGGTGAGATGCCTAGAGTTTGGAACGGCTGACCGGGGATAAAAGAGGCCCTGGCAACATGGCTGGATCTAGTGAGAAAGTACTAATCACTGGATCACTGACATAATATTGATTACAAAGATATCCCCATATACAAATATCGACACATAAATATCGATGTAAAAAATAACGACATCCTATCTTTATAATGTGAAGTACAAAAATATAAAAAAAATAATATTGATGTAAAAAATATCTATGTACTTAATATCATTTTTTATATATAAAAAATAATGTTAAATAAATTAAATAATAAAATGTACTTAAAAGAAATTATTTAGATGTAATGTACATTTTACCAAATATAATAAATAAATGTAATGTAAAAAATTTAAACATACATGTATAAAATGTAATATTTATATATATATGTATATTTACTATAAAAAAATATAAACATTTAATTTTAATTTATTTTTAAATGTCATAAATATATAAAAATTTACAAATAACATACGCCCACTGTGGCTGGACTTACCTGCTCATTGCTATCCGCGATGTCATTTCCTGCCCCCAGCTTTCTTATTGCCAAGCCAGTGAACAAGGGCTAATCTAGCCTGAAATGCGTATGGTTTAATTTGGCGCACTGTGAAGCTGTCACAATAATGCTGAATGCTCTGCAGGTGCTGCAATAAAAAGGAATATAAAGCACGCCGTGTGTGACGCCTTCATTTGGGGAGCAACCTTTGGGTATGTAATATATATATACATACATCTATAACATAAAACCTAATAAAAAACATTATATTGTAAATTAAAACATTAACGTATTTAATAATTTTTAAACTTACATTTTGCACTCCATTGAGTGCAACAGTAGGGAAACTGTTGGATAGCATAGGGGTAAAAATTACTATTCCCACTCCAGTGAATTCAACAGTACAGAATGTGTTGGATAGCGGAGGGGCAAAATTACAATTCCCACTCCAGTGAGTGCAACAGTAGGGAAAGAGCTGGATAGCTGAGAGGTAAAAATTACTATTCCCACTCCAGTGAGTGCAACAGTAGGGAAAGTGTTGGATAGCGGAGGGGTTAAAATTACTATTCACACTCCAATTACTGTAACAGTAGGGAAAGTTTGGGATAGCGTAGGGGTACAAATTACTATTCCCACTCCAGTGAGTGCAACAGTAGGGAACGTTTTGGATAGTGGAGAGGTAAAAATTACTATTCCCACTGAAGTCAATTCAAAATTAAAAACAAACAAAAAATCAACTACAATACAAATGATGTAAAAAAACGAAAACATATATGAAAATATTAGAAATTACAAAAGATAAAAACATTATAATTATCATAAAATATAAAAATTACCCACAGAGATAATTTTATAAAAAATTACCTACAGAGATTATTTTATAAAAATAATTTACAAACAAATAACTATATTTAATCGAAATTGAATATAATCAAAAACATGAATTGTTACAAAAAAGCCAACAGAATAGACCAATACATTGAGACAATGCCGAAAGTGCTACAAGCACATCAAGTCAGTGAACGAAAAGCACGGGCACGCTGGTACAGGGTCCTACAACCGCGGAACGTTTGGCAGCAATGCAGGCTCCCAAGTGGAGCTGGAGAAGAAAATGAACTCAATGGCTATGGAGATTAATCATCCGCACCTGTATTTATGGAGAATCATGGAAGATGATGTGGATTCTGTAAAAAAGGAAGTTAAGTCCCTGAGAGCTAAGGTGGAAGGATTAAAAACAGAGCGGCTCCTCTGTTTGAATGGAGGAGCGTGGCCCCTGCAAAGAAAATCCCCAGGCCACAGCTAAAAAAATAAAATGGTAAGTTTATTTATTACTATTTTATTTTTCAGCAGTGACCCATCCCGAACTGAGGGACAGAATGGGGCAGGGCTAGTGCTGCCGAGTGGCAGCAGGGAGGTGTGCACTTTAAAATGCAAATGTCTCTGGCCAGCAGTCTTGCGATGGTCAGCCAGACATGCGCATTTTGAACTTCTCTTACCGAGCTGTCTTAGAAAGCTGGGTCATAGAAAGCGCATGCATCTAGTGCTGAGAGAGGCCGATTCCTCCAATCCTGGTGCTGCTTTCATGCTGGTGAGAGCAGCACCAGGATTGGTTAGAGGAGTTGGCTCAGTCCCATGTTGGAACCTGCCTTCAGAGAACATCAAAGGAGGAGGTTATCAAGTTGCGCAGAAAGGTTAGTGTATTTAATTTTTTGTGCCCCCACCTCACCACCCTTGGTACATGCTAGCCGCCACTGATCAAAATGTAGTTCCACACACACGGGGGAGCACCTGGAGGAAACTGAAAGCCTATTGCGGCAAAAAAATCTGCACCTGGTGGGAGTCCTGGAGCACGCGAAGGGCCCCTCGGAAGAGCTCTTTCTGGAAAACTGGAATGAAAAAACGTTTAAGCCTCTGCCATCATCTAATTTATTTACTGTGGAGAGCGCTCACAGAGCACTGGCACTGGTGTCACACCCCCACAAGCCCTGATTGCTCGTCTTTTTAATTAACGCAATGCTATCCTTCAGCATGTGCGCACACACAGTGCCCCTAGATCCGAAAATAAGCACATTTTAAATTACCCTGACTACACTCGGAAGGTTCAGATTTTACGTAACAATTTCTTGGGTGTGAAACGAAGGCTGAGTGACCGCAATACCAAATACAATCTGCTGGACCCTGCCAAACTGTGCATACAGTGTGATGGCCATGTTCACTTTTGCCATGAAACCTTGGTCTAAGTGCGCTTTACAAATAGGTTATAACATAACATAACACTTTTATGAATCCCCACATGAAGTAATGGAGTGACTTGACACTCTGGGGCGGAAGAATACCACTGGTACTTCAGGGAGACGTGAATCTTGGATGGGCACGGTGTCTGCCTGTTAGAGGAGGACACCACTGGAAATTGTGAAAATTGTGGAGGGGCACTGGGTACCCTTTCAAAAACTGTGGGTTTGTTTGGACCCTGATGGGAGGTAGGTCATCTTACATGGTACCTGGTCAATGTATATGCTCCCACTTAGATGATGGGGCCTTCTTTGGGGAGGTTGTAATGGCAACATGGAGATTTCTGCCTGCTAAGATGATTGTACCCAGGACTGTAAATGTGTGCTAGATGGAGATTTGGACAGGTACCCCTCTTCACATGGGCACTAAACCCAATATGATAGGGGCCCTGTGAAAAATGATGGGGTGTAGAGGTGGTGGACGCTTGGAGAACTCTGCACCCACAGACACGCACATACTCCTACTACACTTCTGCGGCAGACACACTGGTAGGCTAGACTATTTCCTTACAGAGGTGGAAGCCACACAGAGTTCGACAGACACAACATACTTGGCCAGATATATCTTGGACTGCTCGCCCCTACTTTTAATTTACTGTCTGGTCAAAGGAGTGGTACGGGTCCCATTGTAAATGATGACAGCAGAGTCTCTCACAAATCGACCTATGGGGAATAACCCCAGAAGCCCTGACTGATTATTTTACCCTTAATCGGGAAAGTACCCAGTACAGAGTGATGGAATGGGATGCCATGAAGGTGGTGCTCAGGGGAGTGGACATAGCAACCACTACTGGTAACTGAAATACACTAGAAAGGGACCTGACACCACAGGAGAGAAAGCTGTCAACCATGGAAAGGGTATTGCCTCGGGATACCCCGATCCAACCGGTGTGGGGAGAATGAATGAAAGAAGTTCACTCCTTGTGTGAACGCCTGGAAAACTTGTACGACTTTCCTATAGGCAACGATTATTTATTGAGGGTGATAAGTCAGGCAGGTTGCATGGTTGGGAAATCTTGGTGGGAGAGATGATTCACGTTATGTCCCTATATGCGGATAATGACATGTTATAGTTAAGTCAGCCCGCTGTTTTGACCCTATTCTGTTAAATGTGATTCGGAGAGCCATCGGGCCTTCATGTTAACAAATAGAAATCTGCACTGTTCCCACTGAGTCAACTAAAGGAGGCTGCCCGGCTACCTGAATCGAGAATACCTTGGAATACTGAAAGTGTTCGCTATCTTGGCATGTATGTAGCACACGGGACGCAGCAGCGCCACACGTTAAATATGGGGCACATGATTACTAATCTTAGATGGTCCATTAAATTTTGAACACCCTCAAGTTCTCCTTGATGGGGAAGATTGCCCTAATCAAAATGGTTGTGCTGCACCAGGGCCTTTATGTCTTGCAAGGTACCATGTACGTAATTTCCTGGAATGTCTTTCGGGAGCTGGAAAGGTTCTTTGTGGACTGATTATGGGCAGGGGAGCAATGCAGGGTTGAGCTTGCCACACTGATGCTGGAGTAGGATAATGGAGGAATGTAGTACCTGACCTCAAATTACATTATTGTTGGCCAGTACTACGTGGAGAGATGACCTTTAGTCCCTTCCGCTATGTGGCAGTAGAACACCTGGGACGGTTCCACACATGCTTCGATTAGTGTGCAGGCTTTGAGAGCAGACGGTATGGGTAGTGCTCTGCAGGGTGCCTTATGTGCTGGAACTGAACGTGTGGAAAATACGACCCTTTGCGCAAATAGCTCAAACCATGACCATAACTTGCTGTGCCACCTTACATGATCTATATCCATCGGGCGGGTTTGTCACTCTACAGGAAGCAACAATGCCATTCTGTTCGGGCAGAGTGTAGTGTAGTTCCTATATTCCCAATAGGCTCTTCGCATTGGAATAACATATACTATAGTTTAGACGTAGGACTGAAGTCGACTAGGTCCCTATCGTATATATTAGAATTAATTCTGTGTGCCAGCTCGCTCAGAAGTCACTAGAAATTTTCTCAAATAAACAAGAAGGGATTAGTCTCTGAGAACCATATAACATGACAACTTTGTTTCCCCAGAATGAAACTTATCTCTAGAGTCGCGGAAACAATAGACGGCTATATCACTCAGTCATTCGTGCATGCTTCGTTTCACCAGAGTTGCTTTAGAAATAGAGAGACGGGCGTTTTCAATAAAAGTATTTATTGAACAGTCTTATTTCTTAAGCATAAGAAATGCACTGCTACAATTGAAATGCTAGTTAAGAAGTACGAGGTATATAATACGAATAGTATTATAAAATAGTACTGTAAAAGCATGATATGGTTTCTAAGCCATAGACATAGAATACATAAAATAATGGCTAAAAGTACTCAACTGGTGCTTCTATAATACGCCTACCCCGGTGTACCTAACCTAAGTCTAGTACGAATGAGGAGTAAGTGTGGTGTAGCTTAAGTCTAGTGATTTTTGCCAAGAATCTGTTCTAAGAATTCTCTAAGGGTCTAATCAGCTCCGTACCTTGGTTTTAGAATGATAGAGGTCTTGTATCTCTCTCTCAGGACTCGATCTCCCAGCAACCCGCAAGGGTAGCCTGGAAACACTGGAGCTGGATTTCTCAGCAAGAGAAAAGACAGAGGGCCAGATGTAGGTCGCCAAATACCGGTCGGTAACTGCCCAAAATCGGTAAAATCGGCCGTTACCGAGTAGTATAGCGAGATGTAGGTGGCAAAAAAATACCGATTCGGTAAAGATCAATCGGAAAAATTCCGAATCGGAATTCACCGAGTTCATATTTACCGAGTCGGCATACACCGAATCGGTAAATAAGGAATCGGAAAACATGGCCATCGAGATGTAGGAAAGGCCAAAAATACCGAATTCATCCAAATTCGGTATTTCCAAGTCGGTATTTACCATGGACTGAAAGGTGGTGGTAACCATGTGGATGCTATAAAAAGGCTCCCAAAATGCAACCCTCCAGTCAAAATGGATGCACTCTATGTGATAGCGAGGAGGCGAAGGCTACAGGCAGCAGGACTGAGGGTATGGCAAAGGGAGGAGCAGGTGTACAGGCAGAGGATCACTCTGTTCCAATTGACTGAGCCTGAGATACTCCAGAGGTACAGGCTGCACCCCAATACCATCATGGACCTAATAAGGGACCTCCACCGATACCTGGATCATCCAACACCCAGGGCCCACGCCATACCTCCCCATGTCCAGGTGCTGTGCAGCATACATCTGCTTGCCTCTGGGAGCTACCAGAGTGTGATAGCTACAGTAGGAGGTGTATCCGAGAGCTGTCTGTCCCGTTTCTTCAGGAAGTTCCTGGATGTCATGACTCAGAGAATGGGACACTACATACAGTTCCCTGACACACCTGCGGAACTTGCGAAAACTAAAACAGACTTCTAGGGACTGGCTCACTTCCCGCATGTGATAGGCTGCATTGATGGCACCCACATTCCCCTATGCCCACCTGCAGCCACGGAACACATATACAGAAACCGTAAGTCTACGCACTCCATCAACGTGCAGGTGATATGCAATGCAGGGAACATCATCACCGACATAGTTGCTAAATTTCCAGGGAGCACGCACGACTTCTACATATTCCAGAACAGTGGAATATACACACGGCTACTGAATGGCGATTTTGGAGATGGTTATCTGCTAGGTAAATATGTTGCACACACCCTGAAATGTATCTCAGCTCTATGTGAAATGTGTATGAAACTCATGTACCTCTCCTTCTCTCCCAGGTGATAGTGCATATGCCCTGCGTTCCTTTGTGCTGACACCGTACCTGAACCCAACCAACAGAGCAGAAAGGAGATACAATGTGGCACACAGGTCCACCCGCAATGTTGTGGAGAGAACCTTTGGACTCCTGAAGAGCAGGTTCCGTTGCCTCCACAAAAGTGGAGGTGCGCGACAGTACACCCCCCTCCTGTGTTGCAAAATTATAGTGACCTGTGCCATATTGCACAATCTTGCTACCAAGGAGGGCACAGAGGTGGAGTTGACACATCATGAGAACATAGATGAGGACCAAGAACATGCAGAGCCCCAGGAAACAGGGCCAGCCGCACTAGATGGCAGATTGAGACGGACAGAAATTACACAACGCTATTTCTAGGTAAAGTATGACACACACACAGGTATACTTCAGGACATGAGTAGTTTATTCAGCACTACTTCATGATGGTCACATGACTGTACGTCAATGTCACTGGCTGCACATACTCAGTTGCTTTCACTGTGTGCAGTGCAGTCAGTCCCCTGCATAGTTCAGTGCTTGCGTCCGCGCACTACATTGCGGGATTTCGGTGCCTGTCCTTCAGGTTCCCTGCTGGTGCCAGACTCTGCATGGCTGTGCCTGCCGCTCCTGCGCACCTCCTGGACAGGTGTACTGGAGCCACTCCTGCTGGTTGACCCCTCAGTCTCCTCCACACCCGTGTCACCAGCATTGCCTAGGTTTGAGGTCAACATCTGCTCCATTGCAGAGGTCACTCTACCCATGCCCCAGGTTAAGTCAGTGCAGCAGTGCTCTATTGCTTCCTGGATTGAGATGGAGCTTCTGCAGAGGAGAGCTGTGTTGGCAGCGAACCTATTCATGGCCTTGGTCTGTTGGCGCATGTACTGCCGTTCCCTGGCACGCTGGAGATGTTCCCTGTCAAGCTTGTCAGAGAGGACCCCCATGTATGTAGATATGTCAGAGATCCCTTGCGCGATCAGGTCCAGGCTAGTAGCCATTTGGGTTATGCCCTTGTCCATGTTGGACATTGTTGCGCTCAAACCGCGCACCTGCCGCTGCATGGCTTGCAGTGATTTGGCCTGCTGGCGTTGCACCTTCACCATCGTGCCCTCCAGCCCACAGAACACGCTCTCCCCATCCTGGCCCTCCCCACCATCACGTGCCCTCCTGCCAAGGACAGTAGTGCGCGCTGAGCCTGCAGACATAGTTGTTCTTGGCCGGTCAGGCACTGACGCACTCTTCTGGGGGACATCTTCCTCATCCTCTGAATCAGAGGTCTGCAGAATCCTCTGCGGGGGCTCCACCTGGCTACTTTCCCCTCCCGGCATGGGCGTGTTTGTGAGGTCAGGAGACCCAAACAACAGAGGGGACATTGGGATCGGTGTACTGGGTGGGTCTGGTGATGAGGGGTCCTGGGTAGGGTCGTCTCCACCTTCTCCTGCGCTGTGACGACTTTTCCTTTTTTCTTTCTCCCCTCTTTTAGATGGTGCTGCCCTCTCCTCCCTCGGTGGTGCAGAACTGCGTGACGACTCTCCTGTGGAATGAAATTAACATAGGGTCAATGCTGTAGTTTGTCTGTGTGTGTTTCTTAATTAAATGGTCTGCACACCTTTGCACAGTCCACATTGCTTGTTTGGGGATGTGTGTGGCATGCCTTGCTGAGTCATGTGTGGTGTACTTTGCATCTGTGTGTACATGACTACATCTACCATGATGCATTGCTGCAAGAAATTCTGACCTCTCCTGCTGTGTCATGTGTGTACACAGTGGGGTGCAGGGTTGGGATAGCTGGGGGTGCATGTGGGTACATGCCTCTTACCTTGTTTCTTGGATGCTTTCGCTGTGCTATCCAGGTCTCCTATCCCATGGATGCATTCAGGCTCCATGGTGGCTGCAACTTGCTCCTCTATTGGTGTCAGTTTAGGGGCTTTGCTCCTGCCACCTCCAGTCACACCTGCATCCTTTTTCTGTCCTGCAATCTTCTTCTTGGTCACTATGCGCAGGTCATACCACCGCTTTTTGATGTCCTCAATGTCCCGGTGGGTGACTCCTATGGCATTCACTTTGCCCTGAATTGCTAGCCAGATGTTTCTCTTCACAGTCTCTGCAACATGCAGAGACTGCCTCCCAAATATTTGGCTGTAGTGGCTGACAATTTCATCCACAGCCACCTGTAGTTCCTCTGGGCTGAACTTCAGCTTCCTTTTCCTCTCAGCAGCATCCTTCTGTCCTTCCTGTGCCTCCATTCTGTCAGTCTGCTTGCCTGTGGATGCTCTGCTCCTCTCTCCTCTGCAGATTTGTTTGTTCAGTTGGTTTCCACCTGCATGGGTGTGGCCACTCCCAGGTACTGGGGTGGGGTGCTTCTCTCTCATTGGTTGGATTCACAGGGCCTTGGCTGTGGGGTGGGTAGGCTCTCCCTGATTGGTTGACAGGCTCACATGGCGTGTTTCAAACTCCCAAATCGGTATTTACCGATTCGGTAATTTCCGAGTCGGTGAATTCCGATTCGAATTTTTCCGATTCGGTGAATCCCATTCATTCCTATGGGTATTGTGGCCCATAGGATTGCTTGGGTTTCACCGACTCGGAGTTTACCGACTCGGTCTATTCCGAATCGGTAATTACCGATTTGGCTTACTGAGTCATACCGAGTCGGTAACTTTTACCGACTTTTTATCTACATACCATTTACCGATTGAGGAATACCGATTCGGTATGAGTCGGTATTTTCCAATCGGTAAATGGAAATTACCTACATCTGGCCCAGAGTCTTTTCAGTGCATCAGTTGGAGGGTTGACTTCCTTCTGCACTTGCAGCAGCAGGGCGTCGGGCAAGTAGTTAGTCGATCTGCTCCTAAACCACTGTGTGTTTGACTGGGCAAATGTAGGCATATTTATACTTTGAAGGGGCCGAGTTTGAAGTAAGATTGGACATAATATCGTCACTAGTGTCTCAATTCCTTGAAAACTCCAGGAGTTCTTGGATAAATTAGTATTCAAGCAGGGGAAGGTACCTGACTGCTGAAGGCTGTTTTTTCCAAGAAATCATTGTGGTTTCTCGGAGTTTAGTGGAAGTAGCCATGCCGTATTTGGGCTGCACAGGCTGACTAAATTAGGTAATGATTCCTTATGCCTATATAAGGATTGGGTGAATTATACCTATATATGGCATGAATCAGGATAATTTCACTAGGATCCTAGAGTCCCACATAACAAGGGGACAGTTTCTCCAATATGCCTTGATAGCGGCCGCGGCAAGGGCGATATGGCCAGGATTTCCAGATGTTTCTGACCCACTTAGACACTTCTTGCACTGCTGACAATGGCGGGCGGTTGGAGGCTTATTAATCATATATAGCGTCCTGTGAGCAGATAGGCCTAGGTCTCTCCCTAAGGTTGAGGAGAAGTGTCAAGAGATTAGTGAGTTCCCAAAAGCAGCTGTAGAATAGACTACTGTATATAGGGGGGTGCGGGAAGTGTCTGCCAACACACGATTTAAACTCTCTTAATTCAACATAGTACCTTTTGCTTAAGTATCGGCACAAAATATACCCTTCTAGGTCTGTGAAGTGCACACTCTACAGGCACACATCAATATAATTATTTTGTGTTCTGTGGCACTGTCCGCAGATTGTACTTTATTGGGAAGGGGTCCTGGGGCACCTACACAATACCATGGCATTGGCGAGTCCTCAAGAATTGAAGCAATGCCTACTGGGGTTGATTCCCGATAAATAAAACAGAAAGCTTAGTAGGAAATTTGCACTCCTTGGATTGACTCTTGCCAAACAATATTAAGCCATTAGATGCTAAACCCAAAGTCGTCCCTGATGACTGAATGGCTGTGGGACATAACGGAAAGGGCCGGGACAGAGGAGGTACACATGAAAAAAGTGAGGCGGGATGATAAACTGGTGGATGTCCTATTGGCATGCGGAACCATAGTACATGACCTTACTGGTGGCAGCGCTGCTGCCTCCATACCTGCAGAGAGCAATAGTGGTGAGGGATTCACTCAGGCATTGCACTCCTGGACTGGGATGGGAGAGTGACCAACTATGTTTGATGCTGGATACTAACAACGAGAGATGAAAACAAGCAGAGGATCAACCTGTGGAGATTTACTTGGAATGGATGGTGTCCTCTGGAAAATTAAGCATGAAGCGAGCAGAGCACGGATAGAAGGGGAGGCCCTTTTAACAGAATTTAGGGGGGAGGATGTAGCCTTATGGGTGGAGTGGTCGATGTCGAATCTGGGGAACCAGGTTCGAGCCTCGGCAATGACGCTCAACCTCCTGTGATTCTGGGCAAATCACTTAATCTCCCTGTGCCTAACAAAAATGAATGTCTCCTCATGTAAAAAAAACTGGTGCTATGTAAAGCGCTCTGATACACGATACCTTCGGGTCTAGTTCTCGCTATATAAAACAAAAACAAAAAAAATCTGGAATGGCAATAAAAACATATACAAAAAAATCACTTTTAATTATTTTCTTGTATTGCCTATGTATTGTTAGTGGTGGTGGTAATCCCTTCCTCCACTGATTTATGTGAGAGCTCGTTGTATTAGCCGTGGGTAAGCCAGGTGTGGAGGCTGACTTATTTCGAACAGATTTGAATCTATTTTACCACTATTTTAGATGATGGTGTAACTTTAGTGACTAGCATTTGTCAGTGTGTTTTTATATTTGCATGCCCCCCTATCCCCATCCTTAAATTTCTATAAATCCTCCCATTTTATAGCGATTTACTCTCATTTTCCAAATACTTCTCCAGAATGTAGAGATCTCCGGACGGAAACTTGGGAATAGCATTTATGAAGATGTGAAGTAGTCCACCTGGCTATTGACTTCATGTACTCATAAATGCTTTTGTGAATAGATACCCCTATCTTGACACCTTAGAAGGGGTATTTCTCTGATCCCTCAACCACACTTCTCTCCACTGAATGAACAATCATGAATTGTTATTGTGTTCTTTTTAATCAAAAAGGGGGAGGGGGGATCACTTGTCCTGTATAACCTGGGTACAGTTCTGACTGGGATGACCCTTGGTAAAAGACCCTCATTTACGTGTAACAATGGTGGTATGGGCGGTATATGTTGATTCTCCGCCTTCGTTTACACGTCTGTGCAAAATCATAGGATCAATTGGTATGCACCCTCCACCAGGAGGAGAACACCCTAGGTTAAAAACAGTAGTGATTAGTGATAGTGGGTGGTGTGTGAGTGAATTTATAAAAACAATCCAATCATACCAGGAGAAATGCACTTTATTGTCCGGGATTGAATTGTGGGTTGAGAATATCGTAGAATATGTTTTTAGAAATGGTTAGGATTCATACATATTCCATCCTCTAGTGTCTAAAAAATGGTCGACATGTTTCAGCCACGTTTCGCCTGTTAAGGTCAGTGGGGCTTTCTTCAGGACCAGGTGAGTTCGGTGTGAAGAGTGACTAATGTCTACTCTTGTATGAAGGTCAAATTTGGACCTGTGGGTAAAACAGAAAATTACATTCTAGGGTGAGGGTCATGGGGACGTGTGTATTACTTAGAAAGTTGTTGAAAATATTACTCATGAGTAAACTTCGCCTCACGACTACACACTTAGTGGGGGACGCTCACCACATACTCATCCTGACATAACAAACATAAATGGGATAAAGGACTTATAAAAACAGGTATGTTTCTAATTACAATTGCAACCAGTCAGTTTTAGTTTCAAAGTCATGTGGTCAACATGCTCTATATAGAAGTCTCATGAATCAGGAGGCATGCGTTCATATACCTTTCATATGGAAGTAATTCAGGTGTATCTACATAGTTGGAGTAGAATCACTATTGGATCTAGTATACAAAGGTATTGTACCACCGTATTGTACCACCGTGATAAGTATGGTTTTCACTGGCGTTAACACGGAGTCTCGCTTAAAAAAGGGGCTAATTACACAGTAAGTGACTCTCATGGTGACTAGTAATGGCGTGGCTCTTTAGTCCCGATGCTGGATGGAATTATTAGGCGGTTGCACGTACCTTTCACGCGTTAAGTACTAACGTCTCAATCAGGCTCCAGGAAGTGTTAAGGAGGGGCGCTTCTACAAAGACACAGATACCAATCGAGATACAGACATTTGAACAGGCAGTGATGCTTGAACTCGATGACCTTACCACCCAGGTTAAGAAACCATTTCAGAATATAACAAAGAAAGAACAACAAGCTCTCCAAGAACTAAAAAATGACAAAGATCTGGTCATAAAACCAGCGGACAAAGGTGGAGGAATTGTCCTGCTCACTAAGGAAAGATACCATCAACAATGCTTAGAACTACTGTCTGACAACACCTTTTATGAAATCATAACAATTGATCCAACTCCAAGACTGCAACAAACAATGACCCTAATGATAGAAGTGGCTGAGACACATAACTGGCTCTCTAAAAAGGAAGCAGAGCTTCTCCAAACAAACACACCAAGGACACCATATTTTTATTCATTACCAAAGACACACAAGGCCAGAAATCCACCACCTGGACGCCCCATAGTGTCTGGTATAGGATCAGTCCTGGAGCCCTTCTGAACCACCTTTCCACTGTAACTTACTGTGAAACAACCATGATCCTTGTAGGATTAGACGTGGAAAGTCTCTATACTAGTCTTCCCCAAGAGAAGACACTCAATACACTGGAAAACATACTATTTATTATGGATTGGAACTTCAAAACACAGAGACATTTCATTCTCGAATGTTGCAGACTTGCATTAACGGAGAACTACTTTCAATTTGAGTCAACCTTGTATAAACAACGACATGGTACCTCGATGGGCAGTACATTCGCCCCGAGTGTGGCCGGATTATACGTTAGCAATTTTGAGGAAACATATGTCAACAATGAGTGTAACCCCTTCCAGAAACAAATCTATGTCTGGAAGCGTTACATAGATGACATTCTCCTCATTTGGGAAGGAAGTATTGAAAGCCTCATACAGTTTCACAAATGGCTAAATGTTCAAGACCAATGGCTGAAATTTACATATACATCAAGTAAAAAAAGCCTAGATTTCCTTGATTTAACGATCTATGTGGAACAAGGTATACTACAAACAAAAACCTTTTTTTTTTTTTTTTTTTTTTTTGAAAACCTTTATTGATTCTTCACAGATTAGTACACAGCACGTGGCCTACAACCCAACCGGGCCGGCCGCTAACATAGCGTATAAGCAATAAATATGCAGTAACACAGTACAGGCTGTCGTGAGGACTTGAGGATAAGGTACCGAAAGGAAATTGTGAAGAAGGAGTTGCGAATGGTCCTTGCCAAATTATGAGGTTTCCGTTTTTTGTTTAATACCTAAAAAGAAAAACATTCAAACTTCGGGAAATCACGTTGCCATCGACACAAGAAACTGAATGCCATGCAGGCGGAAATGTGCCTCTGAGTCCATTCAATTTGCGCTTTTCACATTTTGGTAATTACCGTAGCAATTGCCCCATTCCGTTATAACGCCCCCACCCAGTGCAGCCCCTCCTCCCACCCCCATGCCCTCCCCTCTCAGTCACTCATCCTCATCCGACTCCAGTGTGTCCCCTTCAGGGAGTGGCTCACAAATCTCACCCCGGTAAGCATTCCACGGGGACCAAACTTTGTTCCACTTGGCCGGGCACCCCCTGGATAAATACACCGCCCGCTCCGTGGCCATGGTCCTATCCATATTCACACACCATTGGGAGGCCTTCGGCAGATCTGCCACCCCCCAGCGATGCGCGATGTCCCTCTTCGCCACCATCATACCAATCGTCACCCAGATGCGACCATGTCGGGACAGGTCAGTTGGTTCCCACACATTAAGAAGACAGCGACGTGGTTCAGGAAGCACTGAGACCTCTAGGACTTGTGAGACGGTGCGCATGACCTGACGCCAGTATGTTTGTATGAGGGAGCAGTCCCAGAGTGTATGGAGTAGTGTGCCCTCCTCCCCGCAGCCGCGCAAGCAGAAGGGGTCAGGGGCTCGCTGTATGTGATGAAGCAATGTTCTGGTGTAGTATGTCCTGTGCAGAACCTTGAGTTGGATGAGTCTCATTCTAGAGGATATGCCCGCCTCTTTAGGGGATGCCAGTGCCTCGTTCCATTCGTGTTCATCCATCTCCCCCACGTCCTGCTCCCATTTTCCCTTAAGAGGCACTAGCGGGTCTGGGGAATTATTCAGGAGTTTCCGGTAGGTAAGGGAGGTGGCCTTCTCCACCATATAGTCAGTTAGGAGGCGATCCTCTAGCGGGGATGACTCCGGGAGAGTTGACCCCACCGGAATAACCGCCAGCAGAGCATGACGCACTTGAACATACCGATAGGTTTCATGTGGTCCCATTTCGTAGAGTTCCTTCAGGCGGGCGAACGTGATGACAGCCCCATGGTCCCACATGTCTCCCACTGTTGAGATGCCTATGTCGTCCCAGCGGGAGAACCCTTTACTGGTCCGAAGGTTGCCCAGAGCACGCGAATCCCAAAGCGGGGTGAGCTTAGTGATAGTATCTTTCCAGCCTAGCGCAGCGGTGGCTGCGTGCCAGACGGAAACTGTGATCTTCGTGGGCCCCCTCAACAACCTGAGTTTACGCTTGTCATAGAGCGGGGCCAGCAGGGTACCCGCCCCTAGCTGGGCCCGATCCGCCTGGAATGCAGGGTCCGATTGTGATGCATGCAGCCATTGATTAATCGGTCTAAGCTGAGCCGCCCAATAATAAAGTTGAAGGTTAGGGAGTGCGATGCCACCCTCGTACCAACCTTTACAGAGTTTGGCGTGAGCTATCCGTGCCGGGCGATTGTGCCATAGTAGACTGGTGACCACTGCCGCCACCCTTTTGAAGTACCTGGGGGGCACTGCAAAGGGGGTGTTGTCCAGAATGTACAGAAAGCGGGGCAGGGATTTCATCTTAAAGAGGGCTGCTTTTCCCAGCATCGTTAGCGGTAATCCTGCCCAGAAGCTCGCATCTCGCCTGAGGCGGTCCAGCGGCGGCTCCAAGTTCAACTTTTCAAATTCCGTCGGGTCACTCGTAACATGAACACCAAGATATTTGAAGGACGTGCCGGCCAACCGCAAGGGGCAGTCTGAGCCAACCGTGGGTGGGCCGCCCGCCAGGGTGTATAGTTCAGATTTAGTCCAATTAATTGTGTAGCCCGACACCTCCCCATGGGCATTGCAGATACTTAAAAGAGCCGGGATGCCATGGTCAGGATCCGTCAGGTATACAAGCATATCATCCGCGTAGAGCGAAATGCGGTCCTCCCAGCCCTCCCTCCATTGAATCCCCTTGAGCAAGGGGGTGGTCCTAATGCGGATTGCCAAGGGCTCTAGCGACAGTGCAAATAGTAGGGGGGAAAGAGGGCAGCCCTGCCGAGTGCCGCGTCTGAGCGGAAAGGAGCGCGAAATGTGGCCATTCGCCACCACATGCGCTACCGGCCCAGTGTACAGCAGTTTAATCCAGGATATGAAAACAGGGCCGAAACCCATGTACTGGAGAACCTCGAAGAGATAGGCCCATTCAACCATATCAAAGGCCATCTTGGCATCCAAGGCCAAGATGGCCGCTGGTTCGTCGAGTTCATCCGTTTTGGCCAACACCCCATGCACCCGTCGAAGATTGAGTGAGGTGTTCCTGTGGGGCATGAACCCGGACTGGTCTGGGTGAATTAGATCAGAGAGGTGGGGCAGGAGACGATTTGCCAGCAGTTTCGCCAGGATTTTACTTTCTGCGTTGAGTAAGGATATAGGGCGGTATGAGGAGCAGTCCTCCGGAGGTTTGCCAGGCTTAGGGATAGCCACTATCGTGGCCGTTCGTTGGTCTAACGGGAGTACCCCCGCCGTACGGCACTCCTCATACATTCGAAGCAGGTATGGGCTAATAACAGCAGTGCGGTCTTGGAACCATTCAATTGGAATGCCGTTTGGTCCGAGCGCCTTGCCCGTATGCAGGGCCCCAATGGCGATCCGCAGTTCGTCAGCAGTGAACGGCGTCTCAAGCTCAGCCGCCGCCTCGGGCAACAGCGCCGGGATGTGCAGATCATACAGTGCGCTTTGGGCCGCAATGGCCGTGACGTCCCGCTCCGGGGTGTAGACTTTCTCGAAGTGGGCAGCCAGCTCTTCTACTATCCGAGCTGGGTCCGTGTGAATGTTCCCCAGGACATCCCTGACCTGTTGGATCCCCCTGGCACTCCCGCCTCTTTTGTCTAGCCAGGCCAGCATCTTCCCTGCTTTGTCCCCCAGATCGTACACTCGGTTTTGTGTGTCAGAGATGTGACCTTGGGCAATGTGTCGAGCATGGTCTGTATAGAGACGCTGGGCCAGCGTGAGCGCATGCAGTGTGTCGTCAGTGGGGCCCGCTTCATGGGCTGCGGTTGCGTCGCGCAGTCGTATCTCGAGCGCCAAGTGGTCCGCCGCCTGTTCTCGCCTATATGAGGTTATGGAGCTAATGGCTTGCCCCCTCAGGACAGTCTTATAGGCCTCCCATAGCACCTCAGCCGAGGCCGCGGTAGGCTCGTTCTCTATAAAGTAATGTGTTGTGGCGGTCTGCAGTGCTTTCCGGACCTTCGGCACCTTAAGATATGAAGCATGCATCGGGAAGACACGGTGGCGTGAGCGTGTTTGTGAGGTAATGGTGAGAGTCAGTGGGGAGTGATCCGAAATGCCCCTTGGATGAATGAGCACCTCCTCTACGCGCTGCAAACCATCCCCGAGCGCCAGAAAGTGGTCAATGCGGGACAGGCTATTGTGGACGGCGGAATGGAAGGTGTACTGTCGTAATGTAGGGTGGACGTGCCGCCATATGTCTACCAGCCCCAACGCCTCAAGGAACCTTTGGAATCTGGAAGGACCCCCGGGGAGAGCGGGTGCGGGGAACCTGTCGAGTAGTGGGTCGGCAGGGGAATTAAAGTCCCCGCCCAACAAGGTGTCACCCTCGGGGAGGGACAGTAGGAAATCGCCCAGGGCAGGCAGCATCACAGAGTGTAAGGACGGCGGGATGTACACTGATACTATTGTCAGGGGGCGCCCCTCCCATTGACCACTCACTGCCGCAAAACAGCCCTGTGAGTCGGTTTTTGTGCAAATGGTGATAAAAGTTGAGGATTTTCTAAGCAGGATACCTGTGCCCCGGGACCCAGTGGAAAATTCGGAGTGGGCCAACATTGAGTACCCCCGCCTGTCCAGGGCCTTGGTGGCAGTACCCATTAGATGGGTCTCTTGAAGGAGTATGAGGTCAGGTTTATGTCGCTTGACCTCAGACAGAACAAGGCCTCGCTTCACTTTATCACCCAATCCACGCACGTTCCATGCCAGAAGCTTGAGGGAGGAGCCGCCCAATCGCGTCTCACCCGCCTGCATCACGTTACGCCGCTCACCCACCACCCTCGAAACTCAGGGGCCTGAACCCGCAGCACATGGCCCGCCCTCTCAACATCGTTCCAGTAAACAGCACAGTACATTCTACATTGTTCATACGATAGCATGAATTTCCCGTAAAACCAAACAAGTCCCCCCCCCAACACCCCCCACCCTGCCTCCCTGCCAAACGGACTCAAAACTGCCCGCCACCCCAACTTAGCAGAGCGCTCAACCCATAGCTGAAACAGAGTACTTGCACGTCGGGGGAGAGTGTCCCCCAAAGTAGGCGGTCCCTCTGCAGCCCTTGGGCGTCCGGGCCAGTGTCCATTAACGGCTCAATAGAGAATCAGTGGGAGTAGAGTTCAGGAGTAACACGATAGTCCCTTGTGGTATCTTCATTTGCCGCCATCCGCTCCCAATTGGTCTTGTGGCGGTGTTCCATTCTCGCTGGTCCTGGATGGGGAGCGGGAGCCCCGCCGGCTCGTCCCTCCCGATCTGTTGCGTCGACGGTTAGAGGTGCGGTCCACTGTGCGCCAGCCATCCAGCCATTCCCTGGCATTCTCTGCCGAGTCGAAAAACCAGACCTTCTTATCCGCTACCACTCGTAGCCGGGCCGGAAACAGCATGGAGTACGGCAGTTCTTGGTCGCGAAGCGACTTTTTAACTTCGAGGAAAGTCCTCCTCTTGCGGGTGACCTCCGCCGTGTAGTCGGGGAAAAAGGAAATCCTTGAATTCTGGATTTGGATGGGCGGTGCCACCCTAGCGGCCTGGAGGACTGCATCGCGGTCTCGAAAATTGAAGAGTCTCGCCAGGATGGGGCGCGGAGTTGCACCCGGGGTGGGCGTCCCGCCCGGGACCCGATGGGCCCGTTCTACTGTGAAGAAGTTTGATAGTCCCTTCGGGGCCAGTTTGGTCTTTATAAGTTCTTCAACATATAGGTCCATGGCCCCCTTTGTTTCAGACTCCGGGACCCCCAAAATACGGACGTTGTTGCGTCTGGAACGCCCCTCCTGGTCGTCCAGCTTACTTTTCAAAAGTTTATTGTCCGCCTGCAGCCTCTCCATTGCCACCTGCAGGTCCGAAACGTCTTCTATCAACGATTTGGTCACTACCTCCACCTGCTTCACCCTTTCGCTCATTTTCTGGAGGTCGGCTCTGATCAGGGTAACCTCCGCCGCGGTCGAACCCACCGTGGCCTGCACCTGCTCCAGTGTCCGTAGCACGTCGTCCAGCGTGGCCTTTTTTGCGCCGTCATTGTCAGAACCCTTCCCCAATGATTTGCGCTGCTCAGATTGTGTGGCCGACTGGCCCTCATAGGCATATTTCCCAAGCCTCGCTTGAGCAGCATTCTGTCGCTGTCCCTTCCCCGCCATTGCTGTCCAGTGAGACAAAGTCCAAGCTGGAACGGGCCGGAGGGGGAAAAGGGAATGCAGGGGGGGTTCAGCAGTGGTGGGATGCCAACGTCCGCTGGTACTATGCAAGTGTCGCCGGCCGCCGCGGAGCGTTGGCGGCCTCGGCCAATTCAGCAAAAATGGCGTCTGGTGCCGTGCAGGACCTCCGGTCCGCGTCGAGCGCAGCCAAGGGGCACAGATGCCCAGCGTCACTGTGTATTCCACGGGAGGGGTAGAGCAGCCGGCGGGGAAGGATCGCCAGCCAAAGGTGTCGGGCGATGGCGTCGTCGGCTACTTCCGGATGGTTGCGCCGGGGAGGATGAACTTCCGCCCGGCCTCAGGATTCACTCGACACCGCTGCTCGCCTCGTGTCACCAGGCCCGTCTCGCCCAAGGGATGGAGATGAAGTTTCGCCCCGAAATCGGGGTCCAGGCACTCCCAAATTTTCTGCGCCGGTGCCGCCCGGTCACTGCACCCAGTACACCCTCTCCGGACTGAGTAGTGCGCGGATTGGCATGCGGATTGTTGCGGGAAGCCGCCTAGCTACGGGAGCCTCTCTAGGTTGCTGCCGCCATCATCGGCTGCTAGCCACGCCCCCCACAAAAACCTTTTTTAAACCAACGGCAAAGAACAGTTTACTGTCCTTTAACAGCCATCACCCACGACCACTCAGGGAAAATCTTCCATATAGCCAGTTTTTACGTTTACGCAGGAACTGCAGTAAAACTGAGGAATACCAACTCCAAGCAGATGATCTATGTATCAAACTCTCAGAAAGAGATTACCCCAAGAGAGTGACCAAGAACTGCAAAAAAAGAGCTAGGAACCAAAATCGGGAAAGCCTTCTAGAAACTAACCCAAAGAGTCAAGAACAAGATCTTATGACCTGCGTCACAACGTACAGCCCGGCCTTCAACCAAATTAAGAAGATAGTGAACAAACATTGGCGGATCCTAACTTCGGCCAATCTTACATGGCCCAAACCAAGATTCTCCAACAAGCGGACTCAGAACCTCAAAGACATCTTAGTCCACACCAGACCTCTACCAGAACAAGGAGCAAAACAAATACAACTCTGGGACCTTCCACCTGTCCAGGGTCACTTCCCGTGTGGAAGCTGTTCGGTTTGCTACTTAACAGCAACAACAAAGACAATACAATTGCTACCGAACTTGAAATGGTATATGAAAACTCATACCAATTGCAACTCCAGTCATGTGATCTACATGATCACATGTCCGTGCAACATGCGATATATTGGAATGACATGCCGTAAAATAAAACAAAGAATTTGTGAGCACAGAAGCAATGTGAAGTGCAGGAAGGCCACTACAAAGATGGCCAACCATTATCTGGAGAAAGGACACACAGTGGATGACCTCAGATGGGTCATTCTAGAAACTTTGACCATAAGAGATCATAACGCTGAACGCATCCTGTTCGAGAAGGAACAGAGGTGGGTCCACCGGTTGGGAGCAGATCAACAGGGATTGAATGATAATATCCCATGGGTAAGCCTGAATAGATGAAGAATTTCCATGGAACCCACATTGGATCCCTATCGAATCTGTGATTAATATTTCAACCAATACAAGACTATAATGAGACCCAAAGCCTATAGACTGTAAACACAATATTGCCAAATAGATATATCATTAGGTGGATAAAGTATAACTATACACCATTCCAAAAAGATTACACCAGGAATTTAATGATAATAGTCCTATTATTACCATTGGCAATTCAAAACACCTTCATATTGAACAATATGATATACTCATAACTGAGTAAACTGGCACTAGCTGTGTGTTCACATACACTAACTGACCTTCTCCGAATTTCAAAAGGTGTTTTTTGCAAACATTATTAGAATCTCCACAACAATACGATGTTGATGTAAATATGCACGGTAGTCTTTCTTCTAAAATAGTCTTCTTTCCCTCTTTTTTTTAAAAAGAATGAGTGACTCAAAATTAAACCTAAATTATGGCATTAATAATCGCCCAGTCCGTCCTAGGTAACTGCCTTCTTTCGTTAATTTTAAAGAATTATTGACGGAAAGTTTTCCGTTTTTCGTAGTCTCTCGTCAGTACTTATATCAGAGACTAGTACTTAACCCGGCGGAAACAGTAACTTCCGTTTCCGGGCCCAAGTGAAGCAGAGACAGCACAAGCTGCATGCAGGAGACGAGAGCGACGAGGTATGGTGATCGCGTGTCAAACTACAACGGCACAAATACAGATAAGTACACGCCCGTCCCTTTATTTAATGCCTGCTTCTGTCTTTGTAGAAGCGCCCCTCCTTAACACTTCCTGGAGCCTGATTGAGACGTTAGTACTTAACGCGTGAAAGGTACGTGCAACCGCCTAATAATTCCATCCAGCATCGGGACTAAAGAGCCACGCCATTACTAGTCACCATGAGAGTCACTTACTGTGTAATTAGCCCCTTTTTTAAGCGAGACTCTGTGTTAACGCCAGTGAAAACCATACTTATCACGGTGGTACAATACGGTGGTACAATACCTTTGTATACTAGATCCAATAGTGATTCTACTCCAACTATGTAGATACACCTGAATTACTTCCATATGAAAGGTATATGAACGCATGCCTCCTGATTCATGAGACTTCTATATAGAGCATGTTGACCACATGACTTTGAAACTAAAACTGACTGGTTGCAATTGTAATTAGAAACATACCTGTTTTTATAAGTCCTTTATCCCATTTATGTTTGTTATGTCAGGATGAGTATGTGGTGAGCGTCCCCCACTAAGTGTGTAGTCGTGAGGCGAAGTTTACTCATGAGTAATATTTTCAACAACTTTCTAAGTAATACACACGTCCCCATGACCCTCACCCTAGAATGTAATTTTCTGTTTTACCCACAGGTCCAAATTTGACCTTCATACAAGAGTAGACATTAGTCACTCTTCACACCGAACTCACCTGGTCCTGAAGAAAGCCCCACTGACCTTAACAAGCGAAACGTGGCTGAAACATGTCGACCATTTTTTAGACACTAGAGGATGGAATATGTATGAATCCTAACCATTTCTAAAAACATATTCTACGATATTCTCAACCCACAATTCAATCCCGGACAATAAAGTGCATTTCTCCAGGTATGATTGGATTGTTTTTATAAATTCACTCACACACCACCCACTATCACTAATCACTACTGTTTTTAACCTAGGGTGTTCTCCTCCTGGTGGAGGGTGCATACCAATTGATCCTATGATTTTGCACAGACGTGTAAACGAAGGCGGAGAATCAACATATACCGCCCATACCACCATTGTTACACGTAAATGAGGGTCTTTTACCAAGGGTCATCCCAGTCAGAACTGTACCCAGGTTATACAGGACAAGTGATCCCCCTCCCCCTTTTTGATTAAAAATACTTGAAGCCAAGGAACTTGGTGGGATCACAAGTTTTCCTTCTCCCCTCCCCCATTTGATTGATATTTGTTATTGTGTTCACCAGCACTTGTGGAGATCTCCGCTGTTATGCCTTGGTTCAAAGTATACAAATACATATACATACTTTCTGACCTTGGCCCAGAATATTATTGTAATCAGTGCTTTTTTGTCCACCTTTGCACAGATTAGTGTAATGTCTTATTTTTAGTCTTGTCATCAAAAACATGCAAATTGAGAATGTTGCTTCAAGATATGTCTTCAGGTTGTGAACATCTGATTTCATGTCAGGCAAAAAGGACTAGAATGTATATGACCATATTAAATCCCCTTTGCAACTAACATCATGTTCAAAAGGTCCAGAAAGGGTACCCTGGATCAGAAAATTGAAGCACTTTGTGACAACATCAGGGGTATGAAGCGCTATTGAAATGCTACAATACAAGGGAACAGATGTAAAAGTAAAAGTAGAGGCTAGATGGCCGGTTCCAAGAAGACTAACCAATTTTACATTTTCATTTACTATATGTATCATAAACAGATACTGAATAATCAAAATATTATTCACATGAGTAGTGACAAGGTTAAACAAATGTGTGCAAAAATGTAAGCGGTGCAGCAGTCAGTGTTTAAAGTGGGAGATACAAATAACTGCTTAAAAACACAAAGAGTTTGCCAAAAATGGAAATCAGCAGTGCCATGACACTAGAAAGAATTGTTTTGTCATTTTGAAATCTGTGAGTGCTTCAACGAAAATGACTCCTGATATTATTTTAGTGTCTATTTGCATGTGTTAAAAATATGGTAATGTATGTACTGGTGGAGATATCTCTGCACATATATTTATGTTTACGCCTTAGTGTAAATTTCCACCTGCATTTCAGTGAAGGTTTATGCCAAATAGTAGCAGTGCGTATCCCCTTCCCCTTACATTTGGATTTGGGGGTATGTACAACTAAATATATAGCCATAAAGTTTCTACTTAGTAATTACTTTAGTAATTGATTACAATGTACATATTTGATACTTCTCAGTATGTGCATCTAATATGTTAACATTTTTTATTTCTTTGGGTGTCTGTAATGCCTACAGTTATATGACTATTTATTACAATTTTATTTTTTAACTTTAAAAAAAAAACATTTCCTTTTTTATGGGTGCTTGCTCTTTTTAAAATATGCAATTTTTACATTAATTTATTTCTTTTAATTGTAATATTTTGAAACCTCCCTATGTGCTTAGTGTGGGTATGGGCGCAATATATAAAACTATTAACTTCTTTTATTTTTTTGCTTTTCTTTTTTTTTAGGTATTGGACTTTTGGCTACTAGTGTTGTTTCCTTCACAACTGATTTCTATGTCACCCCCTTGCTCTACTTGTAAGATTCCATGGGTGGAGTGTAATTATTCCAAGGCTTAGGTAAAGTAGATTTGAGTCTGTTTGGACAATAGCACTTACTACTAGAGCTATGTGGATTAAACATTTGTGAATTGCAATTGACTTACTCTCTTGTATGGTTATTTTGGATCTGAATGGCCCTTCCTATGCTACTACTTAATTTCCTTCTGCTCCTCCCCCTTTGAAGTTCATATTCCCTGTTTTACTGCTAATCCTTTTGCCAATCCCATTGTTATATCTAAAACTTTAAAATACATGTATGCAGATCTATACACTCTCATGAAGAACTACACACACGAGTGATAGGAAAGGTATAGGTATCTCACCAGCAGGCAGGTCGCTCCTCTCTATCTCTAACTCTGCATTTGTGCACAGAGTCTGGAACATTAGATCTCACCATGCAATCTATACCAATTCAGTACCCATACCTACCTCCAGACTTCACTCCTCTTACTATCTTTACTCTTCCTCTTCTGTTCAATTCTTCAATGCGAGCCACTGAAACTAGGACCTGTCATTTCACCGAACATCACAAACTTCTTTTTTGGTGTAATAATTTTCTGTCTTTCTACGGAGTCTTCGGTCCAGTCGTCCCTATTACACAACTCACCACCATCCTTTTTCCCTTCCCCCTCCTTATTCACTGCCCCTCCTATACCCTTCCTCAAACTTTTCACTAACAGGGATGTTTCTTATAATATTTCTGCAATTGATCTTTCCATTTACTATCTACTTCCACCTCCTGATTCTTTTGCTTCCTGCCCCAGCGCTTTGCTAATTCTCCAATGCTATGCAAGGCACCCTGGAATCAATTTACCCTCTTTTGTCTTTATTTTCTTCACATAAACTTGTCTTGTCTTGGCTCATTCTGATGACTTTGCTTGTTTCATGTGCAAATTTAGGGGCACGTGGTTCCATATAGTGAGAGCACCATAGGGCCTGTTCACCAAGGCATTTTGGAGTGCATAAAGTAGTACTTCTTTAGTACTTGTTTACATACTCTTTCATGCTTTGTGACTTTGCCCCAAAACATCTTATATGGAAATATTCAGGGAACATTCACATGCAGTTTGTACAAAGGACGGTGCCCTCATTGCACTTTTAGTTATAATAATTTGAATGTTTCAGGTCCGATTCACAAAGTCATGTAGGAATACTTGGAAGAGTACCCATGTAGTGATGCTTCCCATACTCATAAATGCTTGTGTGAATTGGTGTTCATGCTTACAGACATGAACTTTTATTTATCAATTTAGATTCCCTATTCACAAGAGTATTTTGGCCATACTGTTCTTTAGTGAGGTAAAATACCTGCATTTACATCTTCCAGACATTTTCAAAAGGATTCATGGAGGGTATACAGAATTTTCTATTGCAAATTTCAACACCACAAGTGTGGATAAATCCACAGTTGGTATTCCCACTTCAGGAGCAGGAAGGAGGCTTTTTATGGCATGGTTTGCCTAGAAAGTGAAGTAGCGCCCTTAAACATTTGAATCTCTGGACATTCTCAAACTCTGATCTGACCCTTTACCACCATGTAAATAGTCAAACGTAAATACATTGCTAAGATAGTGGGTTGAAGCTAATTAGTCAACCAGAAGTGCATACAGCACACTGCTGAAGTTGAAAGGTTGCATCTATAAAATAAATCAGACGCAGAGCCTTATTTAGAGTTTGGTGGACCAATACTACATTGTAAACATGGCAGGTATTCTGTATATCGTACTGCAGTTCTGTAGGATATAATGCACTTATAAAACAGATGCTATGTTTGTCACCAAGTATCCTCTCCGCCAAAGTCTAAAAAAGGCCCATTGTTTTTTAAGTGCTGCAGCAACATATGATGGATGGAATGCTGAATGAATCAAACATTCACCCTCAGTCAAGAGATCTGGGTTAAATCCATTGTTATTTTGCTCACTGTGCCAACCCAGTTTGGAACCAGTCATATGTAAATCAGTCTTGACCCTGTTACTCATATGAGCAGTCCATCCGGAACTGCCAAGCTGGGTCCTTCCTGGACGGGAAACAAGCATCCTGGTACCGGTTCCGGGGTAACACTCCTCATCATCCAGGCTAGCTTGAATCCAGTGGCACAGAAAGCAAGATACCCACGTCTGGATATACCCATCCCACTTAGGGTGAAAAGTGCTGCGGAAACAAATGATGGACGGAATGCTGAATGAATCAAATATTAACCCCCAATCAAGAGATCTGGGTTAAATCCATCATTCTTTAGCTTCACTATGCCAGCCCTGGCTTGGCAGTTCGGGCTAGACTGTTCCCATGAGGAACAGGGTTAAGACTGATTTGCACATGGCTGGGTCCAAACTGGGGTGGCATGGTAAGCAAAAGAATGATGGATTAAACCCAGGTCTTTGTGACTGGGGGTGAATGTTTTCATTGTTCAGCATTCCATCCATCATTTGTTCCTTTTGCTTCCATAGTTTTGTAAGACTTGCAAATCCATTTAAACAATATCTAATAAATATAAAATATGAAATGTGTAAACAGTTAAAACCATTTACTTAAATTCATATGACCTTCATTATTTGAATAGTCAATCTATACTATACATTTCTAGAAAAAGATTGCTCAGTTTTCACTTTCTAATGTATAAAAAGAATTAATGACACTCACAGCAAAATTAAGAGTTTTTTTTAAATAAACATTTCAGGCATTTTCTCCTTTCTTGTACTGCTAATGGGCAAGTCAGCAATAAATGCATTTATTAATTCAATCCCTTTTTTTCCTTAGCACCCATTATTTTTACTGGTCAATAAATAGCTCAAATGCTCATAAAGATTTTGTGATCGCTCGCAGTAAGGACCTGAGTACGTTGAAGAATAGTTGCTATTCACTTTTGGTTTTATGTGACCTTTTCCCTTAAATAAGTTAATGCAGGGTATTCCCTCACTAAGGGCCCGAATTAGACTTTGGTGCGCCCGCCTCATTCAGAGGTGCACACACCTTAAGAGACCGGGTTGCCTCCATTCACAGAAAACTTTTTCCCATGACTCGAAAGAGGAGGGACCATCTAAGGAAGGGCATTATACCACCCGCTCTATTTAGAATTAATGCTGTAATGTCTGTTTTTACCTGTCCTTCCCAGCCAGGAAAAACAAGGTGGTGAGAGAAGTGTGGCTCAATGGTTAGAGCTTGCAAAAAACACAGTTAGAGCGGCAGACCCTGATGCAGAGGTCTGGCCCTGGACCAGGGTTCAATTCCCACCTCGGCGGCTCTTGGACTCAATCTCCCCGGGCCTGATAATTCTCACCTCGGTGCCTAGTCTAATCATGGGTCCCACTCTGTGACTCTGGGCAATAGCTTGCTTAATCTCTACAACGGCCCCAGCAGCGCTTGGCTGCCTGGCTTCACCTTGGGGGTGCCCAGGAGTGGACATCTCACAGGAAAGCCAGGAAGGGTTCCACAGCGGTATGAAAACAGCGCTACGAAACCTCAGGGTAGAAGGCACTATATAAATACAAACACATTTACAGAGACAGAAAATAGAAAACTGGAAAAATGACCACCAACCCCTGGGAGAATGGCACTCTCTGAGAAATGCACTCTAAACCTGGTTATTCCCTGCTAGGAAGTAGCAACAGTGGGTATCAAAAGTTGTTTCCCACTGTTGCCACATCATTACAGAATTTCAGGCTGCTCTGATAGGGCTCTAGAGATCCTGTCTGCGCAGGCAGCTCTAGCTCTAGCACAGGTTCACTCCTTAAGATCGAGTTGAAAGAGGGATCAAACGATTTGGGGGGCCACACATAACTATAGATGTGTAAAAAAGTTAATAAAGGGGATGTTGTTCACCTCCGCATTCTGAGTGACATCATAGAAAGCTTGTTCTTCACCCCTGCTGTCCTATTTGATGTCCCTCAAAAACACCCACTGTCACCTATTTATAATCCTTTAAATGTTGTAAGATAGTGCATTTAAGAAGCTGACGATTGTATTATATGTGAAAAAAACAAAATAAAGCAGTAATTTCCTGTTTCAATCTATTTTTCTTACATTAATTTTTCTCCTCCTTTTTTATTGCCTTTGACTGCCGCACATGAATCATGCATGGCTGTGCAGAGTTAAAATGATATGTTTACACAATAGCTTCTTTTCTGGATGTTATAACCCATTCTTATCAACCAAAAAGTCGCCTGCTTCATTGTATGCATGCAGATTTCCTCTGTGAATAATGCACACAATTTACAGGCCATCTGCCAAGTGCACGCTCTCAATCTGCTCTTGCATTACCGGAATGTCTTGCTTCCTAATCAGATTTCATTTGTTTATCAAATTATCTTTATGACACATTATAAGGATGGGGACATTGCCTTCTCGCTGCTTGAGCGGTTTGGAAATGAGGAGAGACATGGGACCCTGTCAAGGTTCATCGAATGCTCTCACAGAGGCGAAATTATTCCAGAAAACAGCATATTCCAAGCGCCGCTTGGTTTAATGCTCCTGTGCAGAATGATTATGATTAATGAAAGGAAGTACGTCATCTTATGTGCAGAATAGATGAGAGATATTTTGTCTGCCCATCCAGATGCTCGAGCTCAGTGCCAAGAAAGAATAATATTTGGGGCCCTATCAAACAGGGGCAGCCGTGGCCCGTGCAGGTAAGAGCGGTGGGGTGCTGCGGCCGTTTGGGGGGGGGGTTTCGACAGACGATGGACATTAATTAATTATTTAATTTTCCCTCGTCATCGTCCTTCGAAATCCCTCCCACCCCACCCGGCGCCACTGCTCTTACCTGCACAGGCCACGGCTGAAAAGAGGTAGATCAAAGTAGGGAGATCTGCGGGTATACGCGTACGCCTCTTTCTAGACTTAACTCTCTACCGTTGGGCGGAGCCTAGTTGTAGGCATGGTAGGTATACATATCCCTATCGTCTTACAAGAAGTTGTGGGAACACGTACATCTAAAAATACAACCAAAGGAATTACTACTGGTAACTTTATGGAACTATATTTAAGGTAAATCTAACATATGTAGTCCAATGTACTGTAGGCAGAAATGGCAGCCTACATTATGTAGAATTATAATTGGAAGGAATAGAGAACCAGGCATTTCCTGAAGTAACCACCAGTCACCTGACATCATAAGGAAAGCACATAAATATAGGTTGCATCTTGGTCTCTGACCACTTGTCTGTCAGAACCCCGGGGCAAGCAGGGGTTACTGGGCACAACCGTGGTGGTGAGGCCTTCCATCCTGATGTCCTGGGGCCCGACCTACTATGGGTTCTGAGCAAATGGGTCAAGTACCCATTCAGCCCTTGACTCTCAGTGGTAATGTTAGTCGAGCAGTCCAAGATTGCCGTGGCGGGGAGTAGGAGACAAGGGAGTGAACACCGGCTCACAACTCAAAATGCGAGGTGCAGCAGCAATAAATGATTGCCATTCAAATATTCACTTTTGTGAAAATAGGAAAGTATTTTATTTCTACTGCTAACAACACAGAGCTAAAATATGGCCTCCCGGTGCTGCATATACTTGTATTGTAGCCTCCCCAGACATATTTACACCCAACTCAGATACACCACTCAAGCGCTGCGCAGCACGACACACCAATCCGATATAGGCCAAGGGTGAGTTAGGCACACAGTAGCAGAACTTTAAAATGAGTGAACCCCTAGGTCACACTCGGGTGACACAGGTTAACAAGGACCTGTTCGCTCCTACTGATCACTACGTGGTGTGCTGCCACCACCTTGTTCGAGCCTCTTAACTTCTGGTGAAAGCAGTGACCCTGCTATCTCTGAGACCAGGGGTCATAAGGTACCAAAGGGCAATATACAAGAAGCATCTGTGATGCCTTAGGGACCCCGAATTCATATCCACTGAAAGCTCATAGACTGGTCATGCAATAGGACTGTTGTTTATCTTGTTCCTCACCTTTTTATGAAAATGCAGGCGCAGATGCAGCAATCAGAGCTTAGGAAGCTGAGACTGGATTGTACTCATACAGTAGGTAGTACCGTCTACATTAGTTCACTCATGCATGCTGAGCTTGTGTAGTGATAGCGGTCTATGTTTGCAGTAGGGAATCCCATATTTTCCCTTTGTATCTGATTTTTTTCTTTGGGCATCGGGGCCAGATGTACGTACAACTGGTCACAAAATACTTGCGACCAGTATTTTTATGACCAGTGTTATAATTTGTGAAGCAACCTATGTACTAATAAGTTGCTTTGCAAATTACCACTTTGAAGGGGGTCACAATTTGACCTACCTCATGAATATTAAATTCCTGAACAGAAAATGTGATGCATTTAAACAAAAACAAAAACAAAAGAGGGTCCTGTGTATTTTTTAAGAGACGGCAGTGGTCCATTTGATCATGGTCTACTCCTAAAAAATACTTTTTTTTGACATTCACATAGAGGAAGGGGTCCTTTGGGGACACCTTCTTGTTTGCGAGCCGGTTACCACCTCCTTACAGATGTTGGTAAAATATTGATGTTTTGCGACTGCATTTTGATCACAAAACATTATTATATATAACATTACAATTCAGAATTTGGAAGTGACACCTCAAACACACCTCTTCCAAATCTCGAATCTGTGTTTGGTTGCAAAGCCACATTGTGATGCCGTAACAAATTATTGGGCCGTGTGGGCCCTCAAAAATGCTTTGTCCATCTGGCCTCTGCAGATAAGTGAGTGCTTGCTACTAATTCCTCATGTTCTGCAACTATTTTTGTTTTCAATTGGTACTGCTTACATTCTTATAAATCAAATCACCTCTTTGCAGCAGTCCTGTGCAGTTATGAAGAGAGAATGATGGCTTGTAAGAGAGAAGGAACTGTGTTTTTTCACCTGTATCAAAACATAATATGTGCATTTATAAATGAATGTTTTCTTCGCCCAGACTCTGAGACTTAACCCCTTCGAAGCTTATGACGAGCTGAGCTCGTCATGAGGCACAGTGGAGGTGAGCTCATGACGAGCTGAGCTCGTCATAACTGCTGCTGAACGCCCACGCGGGGCTAATTCCCCTCCTGTGCGGGTGTTCCATGGGAGTGGGCAGAGTCGTGGCGAGCTGAGCTCATCATGAGCACAGCTCCACTGTGCAGCATGATGAGCTGGGCTCGGCACGAGCACCGCGGCGACACGCGCGGCCCCCCTCCGCCCCGCACTGCGGGGGAATTAGCCCCGCGTGGAAGGTGTTAATTCCAATGTGTAAGTGGCATTATCACCTTAATTCATTAAGTTTCACTAAGAAAGTATTGAAAAAGTCAAATGTGTAATGTATTTAATTATATGGCCTGAAACTACATGATTTTTATTACCTATAAGTCTTGTAGTAGTTTGATAATATGAAATTTATTCAGCCCAAGCGAAGCCAAGTACGTAACAAAACTGTCATTTTACTCCTGGCTCATACCTCAGCTATGTGAGAAACAGCAGCCGCAACCACAAAAGTATGCCAGACGAAAGCCAGGTATGGCAGGAAAGATCAGCACCAGGCCAACCTGGCTTGGACAGGTGCGATTCTAAACAAACTTGGTAGAACAGATGTACTTTCAACTTGCATGTTAGGGTCACAAAGCATGAGTAAGGGACAATAAGGCACATGGGGCAGACTGGAGCACAAGTGGAGATTTTCAGAGAAACATGAAAGCAAACGGAATGTTGGAGTTCTGGGTTATAAAAGCCATCACCTTCAATGGAGATCTCAACATTCCAATGTTCTAATGGTCTTATAGCCCGCTATTGCAGGCTATAAAGACCATTCAAAGCCCACTCCAAGGGAGCGGGCCTTGAATGGCTGGTTTAGCGCTGCTGTGGCAGGCTATAAGGCTATTTTCATTTATTGTATTTGTTTTTGAAGTTAATATAAAGCTAACTATACCCGAAGGTATCAGAGCGCTTTACATGAGCATCAGTTGAATTACAGACGAAAGCATTTATTTTTGTTAGGCACAGGGAGATTAAGTGATTTTCACAGAATCACAGGATGTTGAGCGTCCCTGCCGAGACTTAAACCCGCTTCCTCAGCTCCAAGATCGACCGCTCTAGCTGTTAGGCCACATCATCTCCCCTCACTAGAGGACAGAATGTTCTAACTAATGAAACAAAGTCCCCTCTGGCTCCATGAGTCCTTTATTCACAGCAACACCTGGGAACGACATACATTGGGATGTTTGAGCTTCGGGCTTTAACCAGCCATTAGAAGCCAGGAGCACTCTATTGTCTTCAATGGAGCGCCCAATACATTCCAATGTTCTAATACACATTAGAAGAATGCTAAAAGCTCTATTGAAGACAACCGAGTGACTCAGGGCTAATATTGGCTGCTATAAGTAAGCATTCTGTTCCAACATTCCAATGTAAGTCTTTTTGTTTCTCCATTGTTAATTACGAACATTCTTCCCTCAATGGGTGGAATGTTCTAGTATCCTTGTAGCCTTGTGCTTCAAGCAATACACGTTGCTAACAGCCCTCTCCCTAATTACAGTCCCTCGCCTCCGGCGAGGGCCTGTTACTCAGGTTCAGGGACTTTAACAACTGGCATAACACTGGGAGTGAGCTATAATGCTGTAGCATGCTCTACTGAGTCCATTTCAAGAAGAGTGCTGCCTGGAGTTGAAGAATTCCTGCTTGTGTGATCGTTAGAACCAGTAATAGCTTCATTCAGCTACACCGACAAAGGTAGCATAAAGGTAGCAGTGGAGAAGAAAAGGGATGTATGACGTTACAACGCATACTTTTACCATGCATGCCTTTACAACGCAGTTTTTACATTGCATGCCTTTACAACGCATAGTGCTTTGGGGCGCTGGATAGTGAATACTTTAATTTACTATTCCAACTCCAGTCCCCGTGGATAGTAGGGAAGGTGTTGGATAGTAAATTAAACCTATTCCCTCTCCTAGAGCGCCCCCCAGCGCAATGCGTTGTAATGGTTTGCGTTGTAAAAGTTGCGTCGTAAAGGCACTGCGTTGTAAAAGTTGCGTTGTAAAGGTTGTTTACCGAAGAAAAGTTGTGTAAATGGAGGAACTCAAAAAAAAATTGTTATATCCTAGTAATTTTCCCTCCCAAACCTTTGTGATGGAAAGATTGAGGCTATATGGGCATTGCTCACCAGACATGCCCGACCTCATGGATCTCATTAAAGTGTGTGTGAAATTTGTGAAATATGTGAAATGATGTGTAACTAAGCAAAATGTTAAACTGGCACGTGGCGCTGTATTTTAGCGCACATTGCTTCGCCATGAGGAAGCATTTCAAACAAAAGAAATAGTGCAAATAAACAAAAGCACTGCTAACAACAGTGACCATCCGCGACCTCCTGCGGTGAGAAATCCCGCTGTGGGTAGGGCTGGTGTTGGATTTTCCTCGGTTGTGCTCGACAACTTAACATTGGCAAGCACGAGTGAAGAAAAAAACTCTGCTCGTTTTTCAGAACTCTATGTGCTCCGCAAAGTGCGGAATACTCTGCAAACTCCACAAACGGAGCAGAGTTCACCACCCAGGCCTAGTTTTTAGGGAGCTTCCCTATCAGCGGTGCCAAGCCTTCTTGGAGATGTACATCAGGAAATCCTTTCTTAGAGTATGTAGGAGTCCAGCCAGATGTACACTTATGAAGAAATCAGACATTTAAGGTTTTACCTTTGCACATCATGTCCAATTCTAGGCAGGATAATACTTGGCAGTCGCATAGCCCCCTTAAGGATATTAGGGTGGTATTATTCAGATCATTTCTGGATGCAGCAAATATGAAGTTATTACCTGGTTGGCTTCAAAAAGCTAAAGTTGACGCAGGTAGTAAATAGCCTTTCGCTCGCCCTGCTTCTCACACTATTGTTTATGTTTCCATCTTGAGCTGATGGCAGTCAGGTGATATCAGGCCTGCTGGGCCCACTAGTTAAAAACAGATTGAAAATAAACATTAAAAAAAATGTAAACCATTGTATAGTATTTAAAAAATGGTTTTAATTTATCGTGCTTCAAACTGCTCACGGCGTGTTCTCAGGTAGCCACTTCATGCATGTGCACATTCTGTCTCTTACAGCAGGTGCTTCAACCCTATAGATCACCCTGGCCGCCAGCTCAGGTCCATCCCTAGACAACAGGTCTCAGAGAGAGAGCCCGGAGGGAATCCCTCACTGGTCCAAGCAAAGCAAGTGGGGATGAACCACATTCCCGCTCAGGCCAAGCAGAGGATGTGTGCCTGCAACAGTGCTTAATTTGAGCCAGTGGCTTCCGGTGCTCAGTACCAGCACTTGATTGGTTTCCATGGCTGGGAACCGGCACTAAGTTGTCAAAAGGGCCCTTAGGACAGTCTGCCACATGGTGGCAGTGCTCGTCTAATTTAGAAAGGAGCAGAACAATGTTTGTTTATGAATACTATAGACAATATAAATTATTAATACCGCCCTTCCTAGCCATTCCATTAGCTTTGGGGACCTGGAATAATCTGAACTGTCGCACTTGCAGGCGAGAGAGATGGTTAGTAGTTGTTTTGGGGGCGATGGGTGGTGCAAGCTGCAGAGGCCTTCTGATCAGGCCCCTGGCACTTAATATTTTACAAATTAAGCACTGCGATTAACCACTAAGAAAATGTGCCTGAGAGTCACAAGTGCACTCGACTTAACTTTCCATTATTCAGCACATTGCTAGCTGCAGCTATTTGTAGTTTGCCAGTCTGAGGTGACCTTTCATCCCTGCAGGTTCCCTCAGACCCGCAGCATGGTGGTCTCAGACGCAGACCTGTGTAAACAACTGCGCGCCTGGCTCGGAGATGGCGGCGGGCTGATATGTGCGGCATGGGCGGGCATTCTTACTGTGCTTAAAATGGGTTTCGCACGTTAGCACGCGACTGAAAGACCGTTCAGTATACAAGAGGGTAAAACACGTTTAGATCTAGTGGCAACTTAAAATCTGCACTTGCATCTTGGAAACAGAGGCGGAATTTGCGCGCGCTGGAATGGAATGTGATTTGCACCCTCACGATTAACAGCCCCGTGTAGAAGGTGATAATGCTTGCATCCAACGGAATACGACAACAAGGTGTTCTGAATTTATTAGGTGTGATAATTAGCACCTGTTCAGAGGTTTTCCTGCACATATATGTCATAAAATGAAGAATGCTGTGCTTGCCACGGCGAAGTCCACATATCCCGCCATTTCCTGGGGATTTCTCCTCTGGTGTATTGTTGCAACTTTGAACCGCCGAAAGTTACCGAGGGAAAATTTCAGAGGTTTGGTATTTAATGCAAAACTGAAAACCGTTATGTGCAGTCGTTTTTCTTTACCAAGTACTTCGTTGCTGACGATGACCAACAGGTATTCTAGAATGTTGCTTTGTTTGATGACGTCTGCTTGGGTTCTCCCACCTTTGATGACTTCATTCACTGGATGGCCCCTTTAATGTCGAGGTGGTTCATAAACAGATGTGTCAAAAAATTCACTTATTCCGAAAAAGCAATGGAAAAGAAAAGGGACTTCAACTATCTTGTCATTTGAAGTAGATAGGTAGGTAGGTTCAGAGAGAGCGCTTGTGTAAACGAAATTGTGCTAATTAGGGAGACATAAAGCCAGTGGCACCCCGCACCTAGTTTTGCTGAGAGTGCCTATGTGTTGACAGTTAGTTTCCTTCAATGCATAGGACATATTATTTTTCGTTGCTCAAAATGTTGGCTATTTTTGACACATCTGCACGAAATTCTAGAAAAATAAACAAAAAAATGAAAACACTCTTGTATCAAACAGATTGTTACAAGGAAGGGGGTAAAGTTAAAGGACTGGGGATCATAACGTGCTGGTCATGATGACACTAAATTTTCAAAAGTAAATGGAGGGCTGTCTGGGCAGGAAAATGCCAAAATACACCGATATGCACAGAACTGAGGTTTTTCATGAATAGACGAGGAATCTGATTGGCTATTCAGAACAGATCTTACACTACTTTAACCATTTTGTGATTGCTGCTAAATTTATGTAGACTATAGTCAACTTTCAACATCTTCATGCAGAACTCAGACTGGACCATAAGATCGTGTGTTGAGGCAAATCACTTCTACAGAGGGTTGGGGTGATTTACACAAGAGCGGAAAATGTGCTTTGTAGACACCTGTGCAAATGTTAACTAGAATTTCCACTTTTGTGTGTATCAAAATGGCATCCATTAGTCTCCGGTCATATTTAGCAATTCACAAACACCCAAAAAATGCATATTGGGGGGTTGGGCGGAGACAATGCTCAGTGGACACAGGGGGTGGAAGGACTACGGGTGGGTTGTGCTGAAGTCAGCGACTTCTCAGCGAGAACTGAGCTACTTTATGTCACTTGGTAACCTATATGTTATGTCAAACCAAGTCATGTCATGTTATGTTATGTTATTATACAGAGGTCTGTTAAAACACACTAACGCTTGAGGGTCTCTTCACACTACTAGTACCCGAACAAACCAGGAGTGAAAACAAACAGATTAACCAAAGATTTGTCTGAAATACAAGGTTTTCAGATTCTTAAAAGCAAATGTGATGTATTAGCTCTGATATATGAAGTAAGCGTGTTCCAGAACTTTGGGTCTAGACAATAGAAGCTCCACCACCTAAAGTAGATTTTCTTTATCTAGGGATGCTTAACCCCTTCGCTGCGGGGGATATTCCCCCGCTGTGCTGGGGGGAGGGGGGCGCGCACAGCGCTCACATGCTCATGACGAGCTCAGCTCGTCACGGCCACACCCGTTCCCGTGGAACGCTCAGTACAGCAGGTGGAATTATCCCCGCATGCGAGCGTTCTACGGCTCATGACGAGCTCAGCTCGTCATGAGCACCGGAGCGCCGTGGCTCATGACGAGCTCAGCTCGTCATGAGCATTCAAAGGGTTAATAGGTTGCAGGAGGCAGTTCATAGGAAAGAAGGCGTTGTCTGATAAAATTTAGGACATTTTTGACTTGACCTTAATTAATAATACCAAATGTATAAAAAGCAATGCAGGCGTGGAGGGGAAATCAGTGTACGGAATTTAAAAGAAGAGTGAGGTGGCAGTGGTATGGATCCAATACTACCAGGTGAGTAGCTTGATTATTTAGGTCCTGGAGTTGTCTAAGTAAACTATCTTAATTCCTGGATATGCTGCACCACAGTAGTCTAATCCTGAAGCTTTGACTGTCGATACGGCCAACCCTCAGCAATTTTCAGGTAACTGTTGAAGAATAGGGTGAAGTTCTGTCTTCAAAAATAAGCAACTCGAGACCACAGCACCTGCTTGGGTGTCCATTGGGATCCATTTTATGAGCGCATTGTCCACTGCACTTCCTTCTCCTCGGTGCTCCTCAGGAACCAACACTATCTTTATATCCACCTTATGCAGCTCCAGTTATAATATGAGTCTCAATAAGCTCCTCAGTGTGCAATAAGCCAATGCTTTCGGCGGATGGATATTGTGGAGTGACACCGCTGTTTTACAGAGTAGGCTTCATGCATTACGGTTAATGTGTTGCGGCTGATTTTAATGTTAACCAACATAATTGTATTCAATGCACAAAAAAATTTTCTCTTCTGTTCATTTTTTGTTTTTGTATCAAATGAATTTGACATATTTTGTGTGTTTGCTGTTATTTCCAACAGAGATTTGTGTCTTCAGTGAGCTTACGTTTGCTTTTCAAAATAATATCACCTAACACAGGTACCAGCTAGAGACTGAGTAACTCGGGATTACTAGTGTAATCCCTTTGAGTATTATCTGACCATCGCTGCAGATGTGTTTCGGCCAAAATTCATTTCCCGAGGTTCGAAAGCAGCTTTTCCGACTGATTCGATGTATCGGACACCTCTTGCCTGGCAGCTTTGCCCTCTTTCAGATATTCCAGAGAGCTGCCATCGAGGGCCGGACTGGCTACCATGAGTTTTGGCACTCTGCCGAGCTGGGGGCTGATTTCGTTGATGGGGACCTGCGTGTGCTGAACGATATTCGTTTTGCTTCATTTATTTCGAAGCACACGCAGGTCTCCATCAACGAAATTGACCCCCAACGCAGTGACATCAGCCCCGAGCTCGGCAGCATGCCAAAACGTCCGGTAGCCAGTCCGGCCCTGTCGCCATCAGGGACCGTACTGACAGTGCATATCCGTTTGTGGCGCATTTTCAGTGCACCTCTTGACAGCTTCTTTGCCTTTGCTCCCATGTCCATAATACGGTGCGGGTGCGGGTGCAGGGGCAAAGTGATTCCCTTATTTGCATAGGGCCATGCCCCCATGCAAATGAGGGAGCACCCTCTTGAGATAGCGCTGGCACCAGTGCTATCCGTATTACAAAAGGGGCAGTGTCTGCGGCCCCTTTTTTAATGCCAAGCTCACAAAGCGGGCGCACATGCTTGTGTTGCCCACGGGGTGCTCTTTGTAATGCGGCCCCAGATGTGCAAAATGACTGCTTATCTCAGGAAACCAAGCTCAAGTGCTAACAGTGGTTGCACCAGATCGCTTCATATGAAATACCTGTATTTGTAAAGCGCACAGCTTCCTCCGAAGTGGTGTCCTGGCGCTGGGGGCCCTCTGGAAGATTAATCAAGCTATTGCGCAGAGTCACATGGTGCTGGGCTAACCTGCCGCCAACAACGGGGCTCGAACCGTGAACCCCGTCGTCTGGATTCAGGCACTCTGGCTGCTGCGCCACACCTCTTCCACATATCCTCCTAATCAAGAGGAAAAGTGACGTGTTTCATTTCACCCTTCACTGCGATTAAAATGTGCTTTTTTTCGGTCTAAAGAGTTAAACATTCAGCTGAACTTTTCCTCTCCGCTAACGACTTTTCAGGTTCACCTCCCGCTTTGCTGTCTATTTTTGCACGTTGCGGAGAGCAATTTGACCCATTACATCTCGGAGACTAAATATTTTAATGGACTGGCAGAGACAGTGGTCTGCGACCGCAGTATTTGCCCACTGAAATCCTGTTTTCAAATGTATTTCTGTGAGGTTATCCTTGCATCTCTGCCAGAAGGAATGCAAAATCTGGAACATAAACATCATAGGTGTGTTAAGTTCAGCCCTGTCTTAAAATAGAGCCCCTCTGTCGTCGGCTAGCAGTTTAGAGGTAACTGAGGTGTTGTGCGCGTGCACAAGCTAGTTACATGGCAGCTAAGAGGATTTAAACCGCTGCAGTCTCTCATTGGCTTAGTTCTGAGAAAGCAGCCAAACATTCCAAGGTGGAACTGCAAGGTGGAGCTTGGGGTGTGAATGGCCCATTGGTCATAATTAACTTGAATTTGAAACATAGAAATGGGATCCCATATTTCCTGTTTGCTCAGTCACTATTTGCTTAGAATAAAGCCCCTTTTTAGGGAATAATGCACACCCCCTGAAGAATAGTTCGATGTGCTAATAACATTACTTTAAGGAATCATTTAGCACTCTTTGGTTACAAGTAATAGCAATTGCCTCCTTTTTTTAGCAAAACCACCTAGATCTAAAAGAACCCTTTACTTTAAAAACCAGAATGTGGGCCCTGCTAAAATAATGCAGTGTCCTAGATAAATGCAAATAGTCCACTTGAACGACTCTATCCCCTAGATTCATCAAAGTCCCGTTTTGCGAGTCCTTAATAGCGATTATTAAGGAATCGCTATTAAGGACTTGCAAAACCGGATTCATGTAGGAATCGTTAAATAAATTGCGATTCCTACACATTCCTTATTTGCGATTAGCCAATTGTTAATCGCATATAAGGAATTACTCCCCATTCATTCCTATGGGCCTAAAGGCCCATAGGAATGAATGGGGAGTTATTCCTTATTTGCCATTGGCAATTTGCTCATCGCAAATAAGGATGCGATTTCAAGGGTGCCAGGGGTGTCCAAAGGACACCCTGTAGCACCCCTGAAATGTAATCTACATTGGTGTTGCGCACACACATGTCCTTTGGAGAAGTGTGGCTCAATGGTTAGAGCGGCAGACCTTGATGCAGAGTGATGGCCAGGGACCAGGGTTCGATTCCCGCCTCGGCGGGATCGGGCTTAAATTCATCTGACTGGATATTCTCGCCTCAGTGCTGAATCTAAGCATGGGCCCCACGCTGCAACTCTGGGCAATAGCTTGCTTAGTCTCCACAACGGCCCCCGATACACAAGGGATGCCTGGTTTCACCATGGGATGCCCAGGAGTGGACACCTCACAAGGAAAAGCCAGGAGGGGTTCCCTTGTGGTAGGAGTACAAGTGCCGGGATACTTACGGGTGACTGTTCGCGCTATACAAATACAACACATTTACACAACACATTTGGACATGTGTGTGTGCAACATGCAACTTAGAAAAATGCATTTAAAAGCATTTTTCTAAGTTTTCGCTATTTACCACGAGGTTTGACCTCGCGGTAAATAGCGGGCCGAAATTGCGAATTCGCAATTTAAAAATGGTTCATGAATTGCATTTAAGGAATCTCAAATAGAGATTTCTTAAATGTAATTCCTCGCAATTTAGCGAATTCGCAATTACCGATTTTTGCATCTGGAATGATGAATCCCAAATGCAAAAATTGCGCTTGCAAAGGGCCAGATTCTCATTTACATTTACACAATCTGGCCCTTTGCGAGCCGATTTTTCAATGATGAATCTTAGATATTTCAGCGCTGCTTTTTAAGTACCCCTCATTATTGTTCTTTGATGGCATAATAATATGCCTTCCTGTGGAATCCACCAAGGGACTTACCAACAGGTGTAAGCTGGTGGGAATCACATTTATTTTCTCCTCAGCTTTGTAAAAGAGTTTTAAAAAGCTCTGAAATCTTTGCCAACTGCAAGAAGATTGGCGACTTATGAAATAAGAAAAAGCAGAAGGCTAAAACCTTTGCGAAACGTAGGTGGAAAGCTCTGCAAAAAGAAAACTTCGAGTTGGTGAATTCTCCCAAACACAGATTTTTTATTTTGCTGAAAAGATCACTCCCAAACTAATTTGAGCAAAGGTGGGTAGCTTATCAAATTTTAATATGTACAAATGTTGAAAACTTTGCCCACTTCAAGGGGAAAAATTGAAATACACAAATTAAGACAGGGTCAGCAATGAGTGAATCTTGTTGAGAGCAGTGCAATGCACAGCCACGTGACAGGCAGTTTTCGACACATCACTAGATGCAGTGACATCTGATGTCACCAAAAGATTTTAATTACTGATAATTTAATTGCTCTTAGCCCATTCTTCTTCCTTATAGACTTCATGGGTTGAGATGGGTCTACCTCAGATGGGCATCATTATCTCCCTAAGTGTTCCACAAATGAATCCAAGAATATCTCCTGTACCTGCCTCGAGGCACATTTCACAGATGATTACACAGAAGACGCATCGTACAATTGAAATGTTACCTCCTCATCCACTCCCTCATTCTATTCTTTACATATTGAGGAATACCCAAGCAGAAAAAGATTTGGACCTGCAGTACTCAACGTTATAGGATCACATAGGCAACAACCAAACCATCACCAAGTTGTATTTTATATAGGATGTATGACGGTACAACGCGTGCTTTTACAATGCGTACCGTTACGATGCAGGTTTTACAACGCAAGTCGTTACAACGACTTGCGTTGGGGGCGCTGGATAGTGCATAGTTTAATTTACTATTCCAACTCCAGTCCCCGTGGATATAAGGGAAGGTGTTGGATAGTAAATTAAACTATTCCCTATCCTAGAGCGCCCCCCACCGAAAGTCGTTGTAACGACTTTCGTTGTAAAGCCTGCGTGGTAATGGTACTGCGTTGTAAAAGTTTCGTGGTAAAGGATGTTTCCCTTTTATATTTGTAGTAATCAAAGCAAATAATAATTACTTGACTCTGTGCCCTAAAATCCAGATACCTTGCCCTCTCACATTCAATCAAAGTATGAAGGAACTTTCCAAGTAGCTGCCTTTCAGATTTTCTTTAAGGAAAGTCTCAGAGGCTATGCCCATGGAGAGGACATACCTCTTGTAGAATCATCCTGAACACCAACAGGGCATGAAACGGGAAACAGCCATTACTTCGCATGCGTTAGAACACATGCGATTACAACGTCGTTGTTACAAGGACCGCTTTTTACATCTCAGTACAATACAACGCAAGCCTTTACATCGACTTGCTGTAGGTGGTGTGCCAACCTAAGGAGTAGTATAATTTACTATTCCAACACCTTCCCTACTGTTGCGCACACTGGAGTTGGAATAGGAAATTATACTATTCCAAAGTCCAGTGCGCCCCCTACTGCAAGTAGATGTAATGACTTACGTTGTAATGTACTGCGATGTAACAACATGGTTGTTGTAACGACCGCGTTGTAATCGCATGCAATGTAAAGTGTCCTATTCCATAAACCTCCTTGAGCGTCATAAGAAAAGAAATGAAGACAGTTCCAGCGACTTAAAGTGGTATGGAATGTTGGAGACCATGCCTTGTCAGAAAAAAACGCAGAAAGAGAGATTCATATTTGCAATAAGAGGCTTTACGGGGTAAAATATAACAGAAATTCGCACAGCCAGTATGAAGAATGCCATTAAGGGAAGAAAGGCCACATGCATCATTGTTGCCGTTTGCGATTTCTTAATTGCGAAAATTAAGGAATCGCAATTAAGAAATCGCAAAAGGCTATGCATCAAGAAATCGCAATTTGTTTCGCGATTTCTAAAAATTCCTTAATTGTGATTCACAATTTGCGAATCACAATTAAGGAATCCCTTCCCATTGATTCCTATGGGCCAAGAGGCCCATAGGAATCAATGGTAAGTCATTCTCCATTTGCGATTAGCAATTTGCGAATCGCAAATTGAGAATGCCATTTCAAGGGTGCAAGGGGGGGGTCCAAAGGACCTCCCCTGCACCCCTGAAATATAACTTTAAGTGCATTTTTCACACACACATGCCCCAAGGACATGTGTGTGTGTAAAATGAAACTTTCAAAAATGCACTTTTGTGCATTTTTGAAAGTTTTCGCAAATTACCATGAAGGTCAATTTCATGGTAATTTACCTCTCCCTATTTGCGAATTCGCAAATTTAAAATGTTCATGCATTGCATTTAAGAAATCTCAAATTGCGATTTCTTAAATGCATTCGCAATTTTAGAAATCGCAACATGATTGCGATTTCTAAAATTGCGAAAAACATGATGCACCCCAATTTTGTCAATTGCATTCCCAAACGGCCGAAAATTGCGACTCTCACTGTTTGCGAATGCAATTGACAATGATGCATGTGCCCGGAAGTATCTAAAGTGAATTCATGTAGCACAATCTCATGCTCAAAATGAAATTGAGATGCAACTTTTAAAACTAAAGACCACTCTTAACACAGTTCTATTTGGAAAATGGCAAGAAAAGGGGGTTTGCAGGTGAAGGACTGGGTTCTGTAGGACCCAGCGGTGCCAGGGCACAACACCTGAAACCTTCGTGGGTAACCTGCTCCGGCGTACGAATCACAGAGACACGGGACACTTCCTTCGGCGTCAAAGATTCAAGGTTTATTTACTGCAGGGAACACAGAAGTCACGACAAGTACACCACGTGCAACTTGGGGAGACTGCTTCAAATTGGTTCTGTGGATCGCTCCTTTTATACAGTTTTTATCCATAAGACAACATGGTACACAAAAGTTTACAACCCGGTTCCCACCATCATCCCCCAGAGGGGTCGCTTTGGTCACTTTGAAACACATGAGGTCCGGAACATAAATGCGGAAACATTTGGCGGTTCCCAACTGTAAAAACCCATCTTCCCAACATTAGTGCATTCCAATCGGTAGTAAAACGGATCGAAATAGGAACAAAGACAGGTGCAGAGGAAGACGGAAACAGCGGGGAGATCGGAAAGGGTGTAAAAGGGGAGGTATCGGGAAACACGAGATACGAGCATCAAAGGGACGTGTCTAATGAGATGCACGGCTGAGACAATAAGTCCGTGCGGCAAGATGAGCCTTGAGCGGCGCCATCTGCCTTACAGTAGCATCCCCCTCGTCATAAAGACACTTACAAAGAACATGTGTCTTCCGCAAATATCTTGGGAGTCCCAGGGTCGCGAAGCGGACAGCGTCCGTTCGCTGGCTACTTGAGGGCAAGAGACAAAATGGATGCCGTATCTAAGATGGAACCCGTGGGTACAGAGGAAAAACCCACATAACAAACGAACGGTTTAGGTTAGCACAGCGAAACCGCGCACACTTACTAAACTCGTCATTTGCGGTTCATAGATACCAGACTCGACCATATTCGTGCGAGTCAAAAGCACCACTTACAATTGTCACGGAACCTCAGACGCTCCTTTTGCCCTCATGTAGGCAAGCACTAGTCAGAATCATATTCGATATTCATCAAACCATCGAGATGTTGCTGTAGCATAGCTCTGTCCAATCGAGTCCCCTTGGTAACAGGTGGTTGTCTTATACACGTTGTAGCACAGAGGCCACATAAGGCAGGACCACACTGCACACAAAGGCAACACGTGAACAGGAACACTACAACGACTCCGATGATCATCAGAATTTTCCAACCCCACGTCGACATCAGGCCCCAAAACCATCCAAGTAACGTCCAATCCCCTACATCCACGTGTATGGATTCGGAGATCTTATGTAACCTCGAGATGGCTTGATAAACAGTCGGAGCATTATCTGGAATAAAAATGCAGCAGCTCGAATGGATCACCTTACATACCCCACCTCGATCTGCTAAAATGACATCTAAAACCATACGGTTTTGTAACGTCATAAGTCTCTCCGCCTGAAGTTCAGTGGTGATATTACCAAGGGCACTGGCAGTAATATTAGCTGTCGATTCTACCACTCGAGTCAACTGTCTCAGGTTCCTACTATTGACCATAGGTCCCCAAAACGGGAGGAAACCCTTGAAAAAGTCTCCTGCCTCTTGACCGGCAGTATCCTCTTCGCTAATTACGCCTCGCACAACTCTAGTCTTGTGATAATCGGCATCTACGGTAAACGTCGGAGGCAACAGATTTGCAATGAAACATGAGCCCATGAAGTCAGCGGGCAACCATGCATATGCACGATCATAACAGATAAAGTATGTACCCTTGGCAGCCAGGAACACAGGGGACGAGAACATTGGCAGAATGTAATTTTCAGTGCAAGCACTTGCTCCAAGTCGGGCTTGCGATCTTCGACCACGACCCATGAGACAAAAATTACCAGTGTGAGGTACGACCCATATCGGAGGCGAGCTTTTAAGCTGCTTCTCGCTAGTGAACGCACTATATTCACCTCTACTTAGGACCCTATAGGCTTGTATCTCTTCTTCAGGAATAAGCGAGGGATCGTAGATATCGCTATCTAAATCCTCTATTGCTATCGACAAAGGTTTTTGATACGAAGTAGGACCAGAGTAGGGGGAACGTGGTTCTCGAATGGGGTGGAAACCCAGTGCGCTTCGAAACATTGTTTGAAATGCTCGAGCTGACCCTTGGGAACTATACGGTAACACCAGATATGGAATTCCCTTATCCGTAGTATGTGGCATCAACCCACACACCCAACAATTAGTAGTGTTAACCACTAACTGATGCTCATGAAGGAGCTGAATAAAGGAATTATTGCGGAATTCTACACGTCTAGCCTGCTCGTGTTCCGGTAACATATGAAAGGAATGGGGAGAAACAGTAGAGGTAAGATTAGGGTAAGGAGTAGGAGTAGGTGTAGCAGGTAAGAAGTAGGACATCATGTAATACACCCCACCCGCCAAAAATGCAGAAGCAGTCAGAAACAATACAAACAGTTGGAATATAAAACATTTGGTACGGCTGAGTTGCTGCAGCTTGAATCGATGAACCTGAGCTCCCTCCAAATCATACAGCTTCGAGAATGCCATTCCCTACGACCGTCCGCAACGTTTCTTGACGCACTTCGTTCTGTGTAGCAATAGTCAATCCCTAGGAGTTCCCAGGAACCGACGGCCTTTAACCTAGTGTCAAGACCTACTATCCAGAAGGAAGTACGCGCGCGGCCCTACGGCCTTCAATGCACAATACGTATATATGCAAAAGCAAAGTCTCTCAGCTGTAAAAGCAAAAAGTATATGGAATGAAGCTCAATATAAATACATACAAAAATAATTACAATAATACGAATGTTCAAAACCGATCACGGAAAACGGGATAATGCAATTGTCAATTCAGCAAAGCAAAATATTTTATTTGTCCATAGTGCGAGATCGCAAAAAGTATCGGGTTTTCCCAGAACGTGTCTGCTCGTCGAACAAAGGATCCGTTGAGGAGACAGCGTCCTGCTGATCAGTTGAGTGTTCTGGTCTTGAGTTTTTCAATGACAATTGTTCAACAGTGTCTTTCTGCTGCGCTAGGGACTCTCCAACAGGCTGTGCGTCGCTAAAAGGTACAAACGCCGGCAATGTTTCTGTTTCCGATGATGCAAAGCCTCTCCTTACCCACGGGTCGGCCGGCAAAGGAATAGGGACTCTCTTGGTGTGCGTGGCATGCACCCAATTCTTACGTCCCTCGAGACGAACGGCAGTCCTCGTGGCCAGGAGCACTTGATAGGGTCCGGTGAACCTCGGGTCTAGGTTGTTTTTGCGTGAAAAATTTCTCGTCACCACCCAGTCTCCGGGCTGGAGCTGGTGGCCTGGACCCTCCGTCTGCGTCGGCAATGCGTCGTAAACCTGTTGGTGAATTAACCTCAGTTTAGCAGTCAAGTCATGTAGATAATCGATCAACATTGGGTACTCAAGATCAGAAAACATTCCTGGCCTAGGAACCCCCCACACATTCGCAGGACGGCCGAACACTATTTCATAGGGACTCAGCCCTACTCGGGAGTGTACAGTCGCCCTAGTTGACAGTAATGCTAAAGGTAAAGCGTCAGGCCACGAAAGACCAGTCGTAGCCTGAATCTTCGCTAGTTTTAGTTTAAGGGTGCCGTTGTACCCTTCAACCAAACCAGCTGACTGGGGATGATTGGCGCTATGGAATTTCTGATTGATTCCAAGGCCCTTACACACACTCTTCATTACACTACCCACAAACTCACTTACGTTATCTGACCACACGACTCTAGGCATTCCATATCGAGGAAAATATTCCTTCAGTAGGATTTTCGCAGTAGACAAAGCAGTATTGTCTTTGAGGGGATAAGCCTCAATCCATCGGGAGAATGCGCAAACCACAACTAAAACGTATTTCAGGTTGTTGCATCTCTCCATATGGATGAAGTCCAATTGGATCACCTCAAAGGGACATGAAGGGGGAGCAAAACTGCCAGAAGGAGTTGGGGTTCCTTTGCCAGGATTGTACATCATGCACACCATACAATTCTTCACCAGACGTTCAGCACATTTCGTAATGCCATCATTCTTCCACACCGGAGACAGCAACTTACAAATACCTTTCACGCTGATATGTGCTAACCCATGCGCCATTGTCACAACGGCCAGCACATACGCATCAGGCAACAACCATCTTTTCTGATCCGACAAATCGATCCAACAACCATTCGCATCCAACTTTCCCGTACTTTCTTTCCACTTCGCCTTTTCAGTCTCAGTGGCCTCATTCTGAATTTCTTTCACGCTCTCAATAGTGTCCTCACACATGCTTGATTCTGTAGGCCACCTAACCGAACTCGTCACATACATTCGAGTGCTAAGGTTTCGGGCAGTCTCCTTAGCAATCTCATCCGCAAACGCATTACCACGACCAACATCATCCGTCACCTTACGATGCGCACTACATTTAACAATCGCTACTTGCTTAGGCAGCGTCAATGCATCCAAAAGATCATTCACAAGTTGGCCATGCTGAATCTTCGTACCATGCGACGTCAAGAAACCTCTCTCTCTCCACAATCGTCCAAAGCTGTGAGCAACTCCAAACGTGTACTGGCTGTCAGTAAACACATTCACACGTTTCCCTTTCGCTAACACACATGCTCTAGTGAGAGCAATCAATTCTGCAGCTTGGGCAGAATTCTGATTCAACCTTGCAGTCTCAACAACGGTATTCAACGTTACAACAGCATAAGCAGTAGTCACATCACCATTCGGCAACTTAAAACATGACCCATCCACATACAAAGTACCATCCGGGTCTTCCAATGGGGTGTTTTTAAGGTCCACTCGACCTTTTGTTTCCTCTTCAGTCCTCAAGTAGCAATCATGTTCTGCTACTTCATCTGACTCTGCGCTAATTGGTAACAAAGTTGCCGGGTTCAGAACATTACAACGTTTTATCTGAATATGACTTGCCAGCAACGTCAACTCGTACCCAGACAACCTCGCACTCGTCAAGTGCTGAGTTTTCGTACGATTCAAAAGAGTATCGACTGCATGCGGAACCATCACCGTAAGCATATTATCCATGACCAATCCTGCTGATTGTCGGATGGAGACCGCAGCTGCCGCAGTTGCTCTCAAACAACTCGGCAATGCTCTAGCTACTGGGTCCAAGGTCGAGGAAAAATATGCACATGGACGCTGCTTACCACCAAAAGGTTGTGTCAAGACACTCAAAGCACAACCTTCTCTCTCGTGAACATATAATGTAAACGGCTTACTGTAGTCAGGAGTACCTAACACAGGAGCCGAACACAATGAATCACGCAGTTCAGAAAAACTTTTCTGACATTCTTCCGTCCATGGTAAAGGAGTTGAAACATCCTTACACGTGAGAGCCACCAATGGTTTCGCTAGCAATGAAAAATTAGGAATCCATTGCCTGCAATACGACGTGATACCTAGAAAGGCACGCACATCTCTTTGGGTTTTTGGCACAGCCATTCGTGCAATCGCTGCAATTCTCTCTGGGGTCAACCTCCTTCCCTCCTTTGACAATAAGTGACCTAGATAGGTTACTTCTTGACAACAATATTGGAGTTTAGTAGGTGACACCTTGTGATTCAACTCACAGAGATGTTGCAGCAATGACACCGTAGCAATTTTGCAAATGTCCTGAGTATCAGCAGCCACCAATAAGTCGTCGACGTATTGGATTAAAGCCGCACCGACCGGCAATTGAAACGCATCCAGTTGACCCTTCAAGGCTTGACTGTAAATCGATGGACTTTCACAGTAGCCCTGAGGAGCGCGTTTGAACCGGAAGCTACGTCCACCGAGAGAGAAACCGAAAAGGTCCCTGCTCTCTTCGGCAATCGGGATGCTGAAAAACGCATTTTTCAAATCAATCACCGAAAACCATGATGCAGAAGCCGGAATCAGAGTCAGTAGCGCCGTAATGTCAGGCACAACAGGGAATTGAGGAACCACAATTTTATTCACTTCCCGTAAATCGATAACAAAACGATAAACAGGCGGTTTTGAAGGATCCGTACGTTTAAGAATAGGCAGCACAGGGCTGTTGCACACGTTTCCCCGAGTCTCTTCAATAACATCTTTCTCAATCAGATCATAAATGATCGCTAACAACGCTCGTTCACCATCAAGAGAGTTACGATATTGGGGAATACGTGGCAAACGCACATTCAATTTCAACTGGACAACATAGGGCGAGATATCAAGTAGGCCCACGTCATTCGGACCCGTTGCCCACAAAGACGCAGGAAGAGAACTCAATTCCGGTGGGAGCTTGTCGAGGGACAAGTACATGGGAGAGACAACCCTCTCTCCAAACGTAAGCTGTACTCCCGCAGGAGAACAATACAAAGTCGCATACAAACGTTTAAGCAAATCCAGGCCCAAAAGATTTTCGCCACAACCTGTGGTTAGAATCAATGGAGCTTCTAGCTCACGTGACCCAATTTTAAGGGGCAAAGGGCGCGAAACTGGATTGCTAACGGGGGCGCCAGAGAATCCTACGGAAACATTTGTTAAGCCAGACAAAGGTGCGCCAGGGAGTTTCGAATGCTGAATAGAACTTTTCGCTGCACCAGTGTCCAACAGAAAAGGCTCAACGATGCCCGATGTAGCAACCGCGACGTAAGGCCCTCTCTGATCAACCGGAACTGATACCACTCCCTTTCCTTGTCTTTGGCTGTCCTAGTAATTACTGTCGTCAGTTCCTTGATCGACATAATAGTCGTCTACATTATACTGCGCAGATCGTCCTTGCGATGATCCACGTTGATCGAAACAATTATTATTATTAGAGGAGTTATCTGAACGATCATTCTGAGTACCACGACCTTTACCACGTGATGCCTGCTGCGAACCACCACGACCTCCTCTAGATGAGTTACCACTATTACGTTCATTCAAAACAGGGCAATTGAACTTAATGTGTCCCTCCTGTCTACAATAAGCACATTGGTTGTACCCTAACGACGATCTTTGGGAGGAGGAGTCATTACGCGGCTGCGATCGATTCGATTGCGGCTGCGATCTATTCTGCTGGGGTGCATTCTGATTTGAACGCGGAGGATATGCTTGTTGAAGCAACACCTTAGTTTTTAGTTCTTTCGTCTTTTTATCAGCACGGTCGTTCTCTTCTTTCTCTCTATTCTCATAATATTGTGCCGTAGCCAATATCTGAGCAGAGGTAGAAACGGCCCATGCACTTTCCGAATTCTTTAATTTATTGCTCAAATCGGGCAATAAGTTTGAAACAAATTTATCCACAAACAATCGCTGACCACCCTCGGTACCCATATCCTGTCCACTATGGTCAATGAATGCTTCCTCGAACCTCGTAAAGAAGTCGGAAACACTCTCGTCCTTCTTTTGCTTACAAGCTGATAATTTGTCCCAATTTACCTTCATGGCTGGCATAAGAGTTTTCATTAATGTTATAATTCTCTGAGGAAGGGCAGTAATCATCTGCTCAGGTTTAGCCCCACCAGTTTGTAAACCATCCGCCGCCACAATGGCAGCCCAATCACCACCTAATTCAGTCGGATGGTTTTCCTGCCTAATCTTAGCCCATACCGGTTGCGGTACGACATTGCCGAACAACATATCGATATCGGCAAGATTCATAATTGTAGCGTCTACAAGCTGCGATAATTCTTTATAATATCCTGTAGGATTTTTGCGAGGGTCAGGCAAAGATTGCTTCACCTGTAGTACTTCCGAGCGTTTCCATGGGAGATGTATCCACACTCTCTGGAAATGTGGCAGAATCGGCGGTGCTCGGGTGGCGTCACCTGGCATCCATACCGGTGGCACTTCGCGCATGGGAAACTGACCAGACTCATCTGGCAGTCTTTCAATATCCTCAAGAAACAATGCATGAGGTATCGGAGCGGGGCGAAGAGATAGCAACCGCTCAATAGCACGTCGAACGTTAGTATCCACTATCAGTCCATTCGAGAACTGAAGCTGAAGATCAGACAAAGCGGCCAGCACCTCGTCAGGCGCATCAGCCGATATCTGATCGCGAAGGAACTTACACATTTCATCAAACACATACCTTTGGGTTGGTATATTGAATTGACAAAACGTTTCGAGTACAACACGTGGCGGATTTCTAAGGGGGTTTACCATCCAACCCATCGCCATATTATATAGCGCAACGCGTTCTCTGTTTCCAGGAAGCTGACTACGTCTCTGAGGACCATCGAAACTAGCAGACCCATGAACAGGTCCAAGCGAATGAAAGAAACTAGCCGCTAGAGGAGTAGTACGAGAACGAGTAGAAGGAGAAGTATAAGATACAGGACTAACAAGAGAAGGAGTAGAAACGGTAGCAACAACAGGAGTTAACAAAACAGGAGCAGCAGCGGGAGCAGGAGTATGTGGAAGCGGAGGAGCAGTAGGGATAGAAACAGGCAAAGGAGCAGGAGCAGTCGGAAGAGCGGGTGCAGGCTGAGGAACAGGCTGAGGAAGAATAGGCGGAAGAATAGGTACGGCAGGAACCACAGGAGCTGCGGTACCCTGTACGTAGGGAGGTGGCGACTTCATAAGATAAGACATTAAAGGATCCTCAACTGGCTCTTCCTTCTTTTCCGACTCCGTAGGCAAAGAGGGATAACATTTATCTACGGTCATACGCTGTAGTCTGTCAAACACTTCCTTATCCTTATCCTCCTTATCACGCTGAAACTGCTCTGCTTTCTTCACTATGGTAGCAACATTATCTCGATGATTACGTTTATTCTGTCTGATTTCTTTCTGTCGGGCTTCTTTGCGCCACAACCGAAAGGCATCAAACATGGCCGGCCTTGATTTTCTTTCGAACAGTTTAATCTCTAAATTATCTAAGATCGGGGCCTCGAAGCTACCATGAGGTGGCCAACGAAGGTCGCCGTCCTTCTTTGTATATTTAATCCAATAATCATTAAAGGTAATCGGACCTAGTCCATGTTTACTATATAGTTCATAAGTGGGAGTTCCAACCGGAGGTATCGGACACGAGTCCTCCAGTCGGGAATCCGTACCACAAGGTCTGAAACAACTAAACAAAGTACTGCGACCAGGCATCTTGCACACTAGCCGAGTTTCACAAACTTCAAGGGTTACGGGATTTACCAAGTCCCAGCAACGAACAAAACCCTCGGTTTTTGGCGGCTGCAGTCGTCAAATAACACAACAACAAAACGCTAGCAAAGTGTCACCGACAAAAACACTCACACAGCGTTAACAACAAAAACACTCGCTAAAGTGTCAACAACCAAGAACTCTGGGAGCGACCCATAAATACTTAACTCAAAGATCAATGGCGTCACCAGGAAGGCCCGTCTATCGTCTCGCTATACCAAGGTCTACGCCAGGCGCCAAAACAGGTCTACAGTCAGGGCAGCAGTCCGTCGCAGCCGTCAGGAGGCGGGAATCTTCGCGGGAAAAGTCTTCGGGCCACTTATTTCGACAACAGGATCGATGAAGCGGAGTGCACCTTCCCTCGGAGATTTCACACGAAGTTCCTCACGATCGTCGGGCTTGGACCGGTACCACTGATGCAGCCCCACGTTGGGCGCCAACTGAAGGACTGGGTTCTGTAGGACCCAGCGGTGCCAGGGCACAACACCTGAAACCTTCGTGGGTAACCTGCTCCGGCGTACGAATCACAGAGACACGGGACACTTCCTTCGGCGTCAAAGATTCAAGGTTTATTTACTGCAGGGAACACAGAAGTCACGACAAGTACACCACGTGCAACTTGGGGAGACTGCTTCAAATTGGTTCTGTGGATCGCTCCTTTTATACAGTTTTTACCCATAAGACAACATGGTACACAAAAGTTTACAACCCGGTTCCCACCATCATCCCCCAGAGGGGTCGCTTTGGTCACTTTGAAACACATGAGGTCCGGAACATAAATGCGGAAACATTTGGCGGTTCCCAACTGTAAAAACCCATCTTCCCAACATTAGTGCATTCCAATCGGTAGTAAAACGGATCGAAATAGGAACAAAGACAGGTGCAGAGGAAGACGGAAACAGTGGGGAGATCGGAAAGGGTGTAAAAGGGGAGGTATCGGGAAACACGAGATACGAGCATCAAAGGGACGTGCCTAATGAGATGCACGGCTGAGACAATAAGTCCGTGCGGCAAGATGAGCCTTGAGCGGCGCCATCTGCCTTACAGTAGCATCCCCCTCGTCATAAAGACACTTACAAAGAACATGTGTCTTCCGCAAATATCTTGGGAGTCCCAGGGTCGCGAAGCGGACAGCGTCCGTTCGCTGGCTACTTGAGGGCAAGAGACAAAATGGATGCCGTATCTAAGATGGAACCCGTGGGTACAGAGGAAAAACCCACATAACAAACGAACGGTTTAGGTTAGCACAGCGAAACCGCGCACACTTACTAAACTCGTCATTTGCGGTTCATAGATACCAGACTCGACCATATTCGTGCGAGTCAAAAGCACCACTTACAATTGTCACGGAACCTCACAGGATAACTACTGCTGTATGCCTAACCTTCTAAAGGATGTCCTAGGCACAAAGAACACCTTATAAGTTAGGAACTTAAGATCCAAAGATACTAAAAGTTCAGATAGGGAAGACTGAAGTGCTTTCAGCACCAGAATAAGATCCCAACCAAGAACCAAAGCCTAAACCAAAGGGCAACTGAGAAACCCTAAAGAGTTTAAAAGCCTGATTACAATTGTGCACTTTCTCTCCTAGGTTCATAAAAGAATTAAATCACATTTCTGCAGACGACTGAGATTAAGGAAGACTGCCCACACAAAAAATCATCATGCCAAACGAGGAGAATTTGGAAAGCCTTCCATTTCACAGTATCAACTCTCTTAGAAAGACACCTCTTCCTAAAGGATGTCCAGCGATAGAATCCTTTAAGACGCCTGAACAGCAATGGCTACATTTCTAGAAAAGTTATTATTATGAAGGTCAATACTTTCAATTGCTAAACCGAAAAGGGGGTCAGAACCTCAGAGGAAAGAACAATAAAATTAGTGCAGGGATGAGTGAAGTAGAAGCAACTGTTCTGAAGCCATCATCCTCAGTCATAATGGAGGAAACCAAGATGAGCCAAACTAGCAGAATCATTATCAGTGAGGCACCTTCCATCCTTATCTATGACAGAACTATAAAAACTAGTAGAAAGTTGGGGAAAGGCATGAAGAAGACCCTTGGGCCATGTGCATGACTGGAATCAATTCCCTATGATCCTTACTTTTTTATTCTTGAACAGAAAAGGGTATCAACGCCATTCTTCCTGACTGTCAAGAGATTTAATAGAGCAATTCCCCATATCTGGCAGGTAGTCTTTGAATACATTGGGTTACAGACAATAATCCTGACAGCAACAATAATAAAATGAAAAATAATGTGAGTATTAATGATGATAGTAATGTCTTTATTCCTTGATTGTGAACAGCCTGCAAAGATAGAAGACAGTGTCACCGGATAAAACAATTGTACAAGCAAACTGGGTTTGAGAGTTCAAGTGAGTCTACCCGTGACAATTTAGCAGTCATATTGTCTGTTGAGTAACAATGTTTTCTCTGTCAAAGTTTATCAAATGATAGCACAGCCAGTCTGATTGCTTAAAGCTCTTTGCACTTGGAAGAATATTTCATGTGCCAGTGTCACTGCAGAGTCTGAACATCTAGCGTGGCACCACAAGGATGATTGCTGAAGTCTGTGGTCCGAGCATCTCATGTCTGATGGGCAGAGGCAGGTGAATTCTGCATTCAAAATCCTCAGATGCTGAAATCTAAAATGAGGTGGTGTATGATAAACTCCAAAAGAGATCTGACTCACTGTAACACCGCCGGAGATGGCACCATGGTCTCCTGTTTGTAATCAAGATCCGACTTTGGGTGACTTCTGTCACAGGAGAGATTAAGCATGTCTCTGAAGCCTCTGAATTCTGTGATCTGATAGAGTCCTTATCCTCAGGTCTATAGAAAAATGTAAGTGAATGGATTTCAGATCCTGACTTGGAACTTGCATGAATTTCTTCCTGTTGATAAATGGACATTGGTTTTGCAAGCTTCAAAAGCTGATTTATGTCTCCTTTCATCTGCTTTGAGGGTGGGGAATGCACCAACCAGGTGTCCTATTACAGATGAAGAAGAATACACCTCTTGTGATAAATCCCTATAAAAGGAGCTATCACTTTGATGAAGACAGGAGGACCTACTTGAGTACAATGAATGGAAATGTAATTCCTAAACTGCAAATCTTCGAAATTTCTGTTGGCCTTTTGTCACTGGATTGTGGAGCCAGCATCTGGAAGATATAACATTGCCTGCGATTCCTCAGGTTGGCCAGTGGAATGATTCTCTATAGATTAGTGGTACTCAAACTGGCCAAAAGAAGCATTATGCTAATAACAGTGCTTTGTTTTCTTTCAGCGGAACAAAATGAGTGGCAGAAAGGCGCTCTGTAATAGGCCACCACTAACATCTTTTGTAATTTATATCCTAGCTGGGAAAAGGTGTCAACAGGGAAGGCACTCCAAATATTCTTCAATCCCCCACCCCATTTCTAATAATAACACTGTGGATACTTTTACTTGTTAGTAAGGTCCGTCTCATCAGAAAAGTATGTTTGGCAATCATGCATTTGATTGCATTTTTAAAATGGTAGCATCATTTAACTGCAATGTTTAAATAAGTCTAGACATAATTAAACACTATCAGTTTAATAGAATAATTGTGAGACATTTTGAGGGGTTCCGATGATTTTTTTATTGCACTGGGGGAGTGATATTGGGGGGGGGGGGGGTATTGCAGCATTAAAAGTTTGAAGACCACTGCTATAGGTGGTCCGTCTAGCAATGTAGAGTTCTTATCCAAGCTTTGGCTACATTTCTTTCCAGGGCTTGGTGAAAAAAACCTACTGTTGCTTGTTCAAGCAGAAGAATACCAGGCACTGTTGTCCCGAGTTGGGGAATCCACTGCATCTCATTTATGTCTTCCTGTACTAATGAATATCAACCCCCAGAATATTGTGGTACAAGAATATCAAGGACAAAATATCATGGGCTATCTAGGTTTGCAGCTAGGATGTCTCCTCCTTGGAAAAGGAACATAAAACAACACGCTTCTGAATGGATACACATTTGCCTTCTATCATGACAGACAAATATAAGGAAAAAACAGTTCCCTTAAATACCCCTAAAAAAGTGACCAAAAGTAATGGGCGCTCACACATGAATCACATTATGATAAAGAAATATCATTCCAGTGCATAACACATAGTGCTTGCCCATATGGCAAAAGCAAATATATTGAATTAATTAATTTGAAGGCTCATAAGGTATGGTCGATGACATTTTGATCTCTTACAGACGTGGGATGATCATCAGGATAGTCAATTTAAAGAGAAGGCAGTGAGAAATATTGTGAAGTTTCTGTAAATCCAGAAAGAGAGGAAATCAGAGAAGAATGAAGGCACTGTTGAAAGAAACACATGTAGAGATTTATAGGTACAAGTCATGCAGCACTCACAGGTATGCATAATCAATTTAAAGGAGAAAAATGGACAAAAAGGAGAGAACGTTCTCGCACCATGAGACTCGTAATTAGGCCCTAAGAGCTTTGATGGATGGAAAATAGATCGACGTCCTGGTCAGTAATGGAATGTTAGGAGTCATTTGAGAAATTACATTTTGAAAAAGAATCAATACACGCAATCAGGTGTAAAAGCATAGGGTATGGGAGCAATCATACCTGCAGAGATCCACTTGCCACACAGTAATGATCAGAGCAGGACAATAGGTCATTGGTCAACAAAGATGCAGGTGGAATTAAGCAAAAAGGGAAGTCTCCCAGGATTGGGGACTTGAAGAGGGCAGATGAAACAATGCCACTGCTGGTAGCCTGGCAAAATTCAAGAAACGTATCTATTCCGACTCGGTAAGCAAGCTGAAAATGTAAAGAAGTGGAAACTTGCTAGGCAGACCAGTGGAATCTTTAGAGAGGAGACACTGTTAGGCAGCCATATTGGAACAAGAATGGAACTCACGGGCAAAAAACAAAAAGAGCTGCAGCGGTTGCTGTAGGCCGCCAGTAGAGGCGGTTTGTCGGCTTGTCGGCGGTCGGAAAAGCCCTGGCTGACTGACGATTTTGGTTCTCGGAAGAAGCGAGGCGAGGAGGAAGGAGTCTGGGACCCGGTGCAGGACCCGCATGCGAGGGGAGACAGACTGCAGCTGCTTGGCGGTGGATAGTTTGGGACTGCCGTTTGTGTCGAGGTGAAGGCAGCGGTGAGAGCTTGCCTGCCTCGCTTTTTTTGGTACAGCGTTATTTTTTCACATTCTTTGGCATCCTTTGGTAGCCGCACTGCTGTTCTGGGCGGCTGTTTGTCTGTGGCCCAGGCTGCAGTTTGCTCCCTGAGGTGAGCTGATATTCTAGAACTTGGCACCTGGCATTGTTGTTGGAAACTGGTGGTGGAGACAGCAGAGGCAGTGGAGCTGAGGCGGGAGGAGGTGAGCTTGCAAGACCTGAGGATGGGTGGACACCTGTTCAATAGTCGCTCAGTAGCCGAGAGTCTTTTCCATGCAAACTCCCCTTGCGATATAAAAGGGCCTGATCTCTTTATAAATTTAAAAATGGGGAAGATATTAAATGCTCGCCCCGCCAAAACGAAGACCCCCGGCTCATAGCTAAGGAAGTTAGAGAGGCAAAAGAGGCAGCTCATCTGGCTGGGTTGGAAAATACCCCTAACGCCCGTAGCCTCGACTCTACGTTTGAGAGCTCAGAGGGAGAGGAGGGGAATTTAGTTGCTGCTGCAGTTCATCAACAGCCAGTTCCGCCAGGAGAAGATCATGGGAGGAATGGAGTTAATGCCAGCCCTCCCCCATGCTTTCAAGAAGAAGGATCGGTTATACAAAAGAAAATGAGCGATACGAAAGGACTCAAGCAATTTTCACTTTTTCTTAAAAACCCCATGCTGCAGGCCTCTTCTCTTTGCCCTAATTTGTCTGCGCAGACTAGTAAGGACTCCTCCAGAATTGCTAAAATCACCGAATCCACATATAGGATTGATGCTTCAGACTTTGGGGCTGAGGGACTACAAGATAAACCACAACCACCTCTTAAAAAAGAGGATTCCGCCATCAACATTGAAGTGTCTGACCTGTTAGCTCCCATACATCCTATATATCTTGACAGAGAGACCTTCTCAAGCTTCCGTGAACCAGAGCGGGGTATCTCTGGTAATTCCTTGAAATCTTGGAAATGTGCAAGTAGGCAATCAGGAGGCAGATTCCTTAAAGAGCCTAGGGACAGCACCGACAAATATGGCTTAGTCTTTATCCCAACAGCAGGAGAAAAACGAAGGCGAGGGGCGAAGAGCTTCATTTCCATCTATTGCTCCGGCCAGCCGCAATACGAGCTTGGACTTCGACCTCAATCCTAATTTATTGGCAGAGTCAGGGGGAGCTTTCAAATGAGCATCAAGTATATGTTGAACCTGATTCTAGAAGAAGTTCGAGACATGAAAAAAACACAGAAAGTGGAGCTGGCCTCTCTCAATCTTCCTCTAGAGAAGATTGAAAATATAATGGGAAGCTTTCCAGTTAAACTTCAGAAGGCTGAGGAAAGGATATCGGCCTTAGAAGATCAGTTGTCTTCTGTCAGGAAGGAAGTCGAAGCAGCTACTAAAAGTAAAATTGTGCTGGCGAATAAAATGGAACAGTTGGAGATTCATTCACGAAGATCAAACCTTCGTATAGTAGGTGTGCCAGAAGGAGTGGAAGGGTCTCAAACCCTGAATTGGGTGAATACCTTTATTAAACAAAGAGTTATTCCTAACTTTCAAGGGGATCTTACAATTACAAGGGCCCATCGTGTCCCGGCTCATCCATTTCCTAATTCGTCACTTCCACGTACTATACTGATCAATTTTGCTGACTTCCGGATAAAAGAGACAATCTTAACGAAAGCTATTCAACAGCGGAAATTTGTGGTGAATGAGACATCTAAGTGTCGAATCTTTTCGGACATGACAGCTGCTGCAGCTCGTCGCAGGAAGGTGTTCATTAAAATCCTTCATCTATTCAAGGCAAATGGGGCACAAGCCTCAATTGCCCAGCAATCCAAGCTAAAAGTCCTGGTGAAATAGAAATTCTTTATGTTCACGGATGTAGATGAGGCGCAAAATTTCCTAAAATAGATCTCTCAGGCTGCAAAGGGCTAGTAGGGTAAATTGTAGCCCTTGCTTAATTAGCAGGATTCAGCTTGTGGTTATGTTGGGTTTTATTCCTTTTCTCCTTTTTGTGTGAGCAGGGTGGTAAGGAATGGCTTGATCTTTATTGCTATGAAATCAGATGGGGAGGCCAATTAGCAGATCTATTTGTCAGGATTCTTGTCTAAGGTATTATGAGAGAAAGGTAGCCTCATTGTCGGGGGGAAGAGGGCGTGGTCACCGGGGTGTAATAACACGACACCCAAGTTGAACTGGGGGAAGGAGAAGTGGAGGGTGTGGTTCAGGGAGGAAGATTCACTTTTCGGGGGAGGTTACTATTTGAAAAGGGAAAAATTAAGCTGGTTGTTTTTCTTTGGTATGCTGTTTTATTGCATCTATTCCTGAGTAATTCTAGTCAGAAGAGGGGTGGATTTAGGTTGTTGGGGAAAGAGAAATACATTTTGTCTGGATAACATGTTAACATTGAAGGTTGTTTAATTTAATGTAAATGGGCTGAATAATCTGAGAAAATGTGTGCTATTGAAGTATGGTTAAAACCGGAAAATCCTGGGGTAATTCATTTGCAAGAAACCCACATTTCAACTATCAAACTCCCTGAATTCTTTATGTTTAAATCCTGGGCAGCCTATAGGGGCTTTTCATCGTCCTCTGCCTCCCATAGAGGGACTGCTATATTTTTAAACAAAAACTTACAAGCAGAGTTTATTAATTCTGGTAAAGATCAACAGGGAGGTGGTGTTGGGTTATGTGTTCTTTCAGATCAAAGTCCAGTTCTCTTACATTTGTGAGTTTTTATGCACCTGTGGAGGATACTGCTAAAGCATATGAGGAGCTATGCCAATCACTAACTCAGGTTCCGGGGGATTTAATTGTGGGTGGGGATTTTAATATCTTGATGAACCCCCTTATAGATTCCTCAGTACATGGGAAAAGGCAGACAAAACCAAAGTCTTTTAAGGTTTTGAAAAATTATGGAGCAATGCTAAATCTAGGCGACCCTTGGTGAGCCGCATTTCCTTTGGAAAGTAATTTTACGTGTGGCTCAGGCCGGGTTTGCTCCTCCTCTCGTATTGATTTGTTTTTGATTTCACAGTGCTTAGATTTTTTTCAACAAAAACTTTTTTTTAATGGATTTTCTGATCATGCAATGCTAACATTGGAAATACATTTAGGGACAGGCTTGAGACTTCCGAAACAATGGGTTTTTAACAAGCAATATTTCAATGATGCAGAGTGGGTGGAGTTTATGGGCTCAGAGATTAAAGAATTCCTAATTCAGAATATTCATTCCGCCCCTCCAAATGTAGTTTGGGGCTCCCTTAAGGCGTTTGTTCGGGGGTTAATAATGGGTAAAGATGCAGCAATTACAAAAAGCAAGGCTTGATAAGACAAAACTTGAAGATAAGATCCAAGCCCTTCACGAGGCATTTTTACATAGTCCCTCTGTTTCTATTAAAACACAGCTTGAGCAGGCCAAGCGTGAGCTTTGCTCCGTGTATTATACTCAAAGTGAAACTTTTTATCAACAGTTTCGACAGCAGATGTATGAAGAGAGTAATTTCACGGGCAGACTTTTGGCGTGGCAGGCCAAAGAGCCAGCGGCCGCGAACCAAATCAAGTCACTAAACTGTCCCCTGATGGCAGTGTGCACTGAGGATCCAGGGAAAATTGAAAGCATTATGCTTGCCCATTATGAGGCTATTTATGGTAAACTTCAGATGGTGGATGACCGTTTACTTGAAAAATTTCTCCATGAAAATCCACCCCGAAGCTTTCTAAAACTGAGAAAGGTTCTATGGTCAATCCCTTTTCACTTAAAGAGTTGGAGGAAGTAGTGAAGAGTCTACCTAATGGTAAGGCTTGTGGTCCAGATTGACTTCCATTTGAATTTTATAAAGTTTTTTTTGAGGCATTGTCAGAATTTTTTCTTGATTAATTCTTTGTTAGAAGGAGGGGTAGTTCCTGAATCTTTTAGACAGGGGAGCATTGTAAGTTTTGTGAAGAAGGGTAAGAACAAGATGGACCCCAATTCTTATCGTCCGATTACGCTGTTAAATTCAGATTACAAAATGGTCACTGTTAGAACTGGCTATTTCTGGTAGGCTAAGTCTGACGCCAAAGCCAGGCAGAAACCACCATTCTAGTCAGGGCAAGGAAGTCACACGCCAAGATAACCCCTGCTCACCCCCTTGGTAGCTTGGCACAAGCAGTAAGGCTAAACTCGGAGGCAATGTGTAAAGCATTTGCGTCAGCGCACAACAGCAACAACATACTAGGCACACCACAAAAGAGACTCCACACAAGGTTATTATAAAAATAACTTTTGTATTGTAAAAACACATCAGATAAAATCAAACATATACATGGTGCCAACTGGCACGGGTAATATTCACATGGGATTATTTACAAGACAGGGCCACATGGGCCACTGTCAGATCAGATATAGTACTTCTAGAATAAGAAATAATAAACATAAAATGGTAATCACAAAGATCACAACCAGTATCCACTGGTAACAGGAACCAGGACCTTACTAGGACCACCTGTACTAAAAAGGACAACCACCTAAGAATAAACACATTTAGGGGTATAAACCAGAACACCTTACCCATGATGCATAAAACACATTCAGAGGAGTAATAAAGAGAAACACATGATGCCATAAGCATTCAGAGGTGTTAATAATAAAGCACATGATGCAATAAAATACATTCAGGGGTGCAGCGCAAGAAGACACATGATGACTAAGCATTCAGAGGTGTTAAGAATAAAGCACATGATGCAATAAAATACATTCAGGGGTGCAGCGCAAGAAGATACATGATGACTAAGCATTCAGAGGTGTTAAGAATAAAGCACATGATGCAATAAAATACATTCAGGGGTGCAGCGCAAGAAGACACATGATGACTAAGCATTCAGAGGTGCAGCGCATGGAAAGAAAGACACATAATGCATAAACCTACACATTCAGAGGTGCCAGAACAAAGTCAATAGCGCAAACAAAACACACAGTAGGCAATTACTATTAAAACCATAGAAATCACATTGCGCATGACTTACATAAGCCACCACCTGTGGCAGTCCCTAGGCCAACTGGCCTTGTGGGGCAAGGATGCCCTGAGTCCAATGTCAGAGAGCGCTGCCATGCAGCGCCAGTCCAAAAGTACCAAAAGCCTAAACGTGGCAGCTGCCCACAAAGTGCTGGGCAGCTGTGTACAAAAATCTGTGGCAGGGCTCTCAGTAGCCCCTAGAACAAATCTGCGCCACCTGAGCCACACAGGCTCTAAAACTACTGTGCACCCAGCGTTGGAGCCTCTCAGGGCTCTAAATACAATGGTGCCCCCATGTGCCTCTCCTGGGCTCTCTATAGCATTGGGGCGGCCCACTGGCAAATGGGGCCGCCCTGACTCTCCCTTCACGGTGGAGTCCCCTACGGGGGACTCTAACTTCACCAAATGCCCCTCAGAGCCTCTCATGGCTCTAAATACAAAATGGGGCGGGGAGCCTCTCCGGGCTCCGTGCACGTTGGGGCGACCCACTGCCAACCGGGGCCGCCCTTGAAACCTTCATTGCTTCCTACTGGCACTAGGCGCGAGCTCGCGCCACTGGGGGAGGGGCGGACACCGACAATGTGTCCCGGCGCCCCTTTCTTCTCCTCTGCCTCACTCTGCCCGGCCCCAGCCCAGACTCACCGGGACTCAGGGGCGGGCTCCTCCGGGCGGCGGCTCTTCTTCGCTGGCGGTGGGGGCAGGCACCGACAATGTGCCTCGCGCCCCCTCCGCAAGTCTCCGCCTGCCGCCCCTCTCCTCTCTTCTCCTCTCCGCGGCGGGGGCAGGCACCGACAATATGCCTCGCGCCCCCTCCGCTACCGCTCCTCCAGGGCTCCCTCAGCAATGGGAGCCTCTCACCGGCACCACCAGCCGCTATCTCCTGGGCGCCTTCTTCCTGCGGCGTCCTCTCTTCTCTCCCGCTGCGGGGCGGGACTTCCGGCCGGCCGCGCTGCAATTGGCCGGCCGGCCGAGCACTTCCGAGTCGTCGCGGGCAGCGCGGCGGGCCGTTTCCAGACAGGCAGGCGGGCAGAGATTTTTCCCGAGGAGTGGGCTCCCTCGTGGAAAGTAAAGTTGCGGTAAAGTCCCTGGCAGCGTAGGCACCTGCCAGAGGGCACATAAATCAAATATAAGCGAGACGGGCACTCGCATGCCAATATAATAAAACCACGAACAACATCGCAGGGTAGGCACCTGCCAAGTCTCACGCATCGGGCGTGAGGCGTCAAAAAATGCTCGTAATTCAGATAAAGCGCCCACGAGGCACTGGGGGGGCCTAGCAATCACCCAAAAAGGCCCCCAGCAAGGATCCCCACAGCAAGGAGGGTCACAGCAGCTCAGGAAGTCCAGAGAGGGAGCACATAGCCCCCAGCAGGAAATGACCCCTACAGCAAGAAGGGTCCAAAGAAATGCAGCAGACAGGGGGACAGCCAGGAAGAGTCCCCCCAGCAGTCCATCAAATGTCCAGGAGCTGGGCAGGGCCCAGGGATTCCCCTGAGCCCCAGCAGCAGCATGCCCCTGGCAGATTCAAGTTAGAAACAAGAACCTTTTGGAAGGGGACACAGCCCCTTCTTATACACAGAAAAGTCTTTGAAGTCCTTTGAAGCAGGCAGTGTGAGAACCAGCCAGAACTGGTTACAGGGAAGTCCCTTCAGTATCAGGGACAGAGGTGACAGTCGCCCAGCGGGAGGTGGAGACAGCTTTGTAGTTAGGCAGGCACAGCCCTTCACTATCAGGTGCCATCTCCTCCCACTTCCCTGGCAGCAGATGCTGCCTTTCATCCATGGGCTGACTTCAGACAACCTCCTGGGCTCTCCAGCCCCTGTCACCCTCAAACCAAACAGTCAATCCACAAGCAGGCCCAGGCACTCTGGGCCAGGCTCACCAGCCAATCACACGCCAGCACCAACTTACACAAATATGCCAACTTCCAAAAGTAGTACTTCTAGACTAGACACAGTCCTGCCGCATATATCATTTTGCAGCATTCATTCTCACGAGTTCATACATACCAAACTCGCCCCTGCACTCCCCACACATCAGGAACTACCATGGGCATACATATTCCCCATTCATTCCTATGGGAGGGCAGGTCACTCACCACTCATTCACAGAGAGCTCAAGCACTTTACACTGTACCACAGTGAAAAAGTGCGCAGAGGCCTAAAATCACCAACACCAGGTTCCATAAACAGGCTAGGAAAAAGCAAAAAGTCTAGGGGTGAACCTGCCCAACGGGCCGGGTCCAACACGCACCAAACTTTTATCTCTGAGGTTTAACAGGTATGCAGCGAAGTTGATCCATGTGGATCAAAATGGGTTTTTAGCTGGCAGACAATTAGCTACCAATACCCACTTTCTATCAGAGGTTTTGGATTACTTAAAAATTCAGAAGATACCTGCCTTAGTTTTATTATTGGACGCCGACTAGGCTTTTGACCTTGTGGTTTGGGAGACATTGTTTTCAATCTTACAGTCTTTTAATATTCCGTTGCAAATCATATCTTTAATCTGGAATTTGTATGAGAATGCTGTAGCTAATGTAATCATCAATACTGCTGTGGCAGGGTCCTTAAAAATTAAACGTGGCACAAGACAAGGGTGCCCTTTATAGCCAGTTCTGTTTGCCTTTTTCATCGAGCCCTTGGCAATAGCCATTTGGAACTGTGCTAATATTCGCCCCCCAATTCCATCAATGCTAAAATTTAAATTATATTCAGACGACATTATGCTCATAATTAAACCAACAGTTGAGGTTCAAGCCAAAGTCAAAGACTTTTAAGCATTAGGGGGCTATCGGATAAATAAAGGAAAGACCGAAGTATTACAATGTGGGAGGGTAGCCTTAGATCTGCACCCCGACATCTATAATTCTGTTAATACAAACCCAAAGAGATATCTGGGGATTTATTTTTCCGAGTCAGTTGACGATTTATAGAAATTGAATTTTGTTTCTCTTATTAAGAAAGTTCAGGGCTGTTTTCTCGATGGAGTATGCTCCCTCTGTCCATCCTGGGACGAGTTGCTTTAATTAAAATGTCTGTCTTGCCGTTATTTAACTTTTTGTTTTACTTCAATACCATGCACTTTATCAGGTTCTTTTTTCTCTCAGGTGGAGTCCATGTTTACAGCTTTCCCCTGGGCAAAGAAAACCCCACGTATAGCACTTAGCACTTTATATGAAGATTTGGACCAGGGAGGGTTAGCACTTCCAAACCTTAGGGGTTATTATGACGCATATTTTGCTCAGTATTTGTCTAGATTTAAGCCTCCACTGCAACCACATTTTTATTGCAATAATTTTATGAACTTAATGTGTAAGGGCAGTCAAATCCACTCTCCCCTGTTAAAGTTTAGATCTCCGAAGCTGGTATGCTATAAGTGTCTTCACAGTTTTTTTTAAAAAACGGCAGGCTTTCTTCAAAAAATATTCTATCCCAGAAATCAACTCAGCTACATTATTAGAAGGAATCCTGCCCTTGGCAGTGGTAAGACAGCCTCTCCATCTGGCGTCAAAATGGGCGATAGCTGGGTATACTAAAGTGTCGGGTTTCTTGAGGAATGGCATGTGGGTGACAGTAGCAGAAATGTTCCAATCTATCTCAAATGATTTTTCTTAACTAATTCCTATGGAATTCTATACAAATATTTTGTAGAAATAGATGCTGCTTCTTTAATGGACCAGAACCAGCTAGTTGATTAATTATTGGTTAGAGTATCTGATAGGAAACCAGGTGCTTGGAAGAAATATCTAGCGTCTGTGAATGGGGTGGATCTCGAGTTAAAACCAATTAAAAAATGGGCAGAGCATGAGAATTTTGATATTTCACCCCATATCTGGTTAACCATCATAGGCTTAATTTTAGCTCATTGAGAGGGGCAAACTGGTGTAGGATGTTGTTCTTCAGCAAATGGTTATTGTATCGAACTCCCTGCTCCTTGTCGAAGATGTATGTTAACCAGTCTTCTCAATGTTTTTGTTGTATGAACCATCCATCTGCCAATTGGTCACATATTATGTTGAATTGTCCAAAAGTTAAAGAATATTGGGTAGATTTATTTGCCTTCGGCCTTGGAGTGGGGTCAAAAGATGAGATGGGTTAAGAAAAGTGAATAAATGTTTGCACTACGGATAGGAAGCACTAATAAATTTGATAAAATATGGGGTACCTATTTTGACTAAATCTAGGAGAGGTGGGAGACTCTGTTTTTATGCTGTTGTGGGTTGGGTTACGGTGTTAGATTCGATCAATGGCCTTTTATTGTGTAAATGTTTGTCATGGCCCTGGGTATAGTGTGCTAACATATTAGAAATCTGCTTTGCTTATACTGTCTTAGATGAGATTTTTAGTTTTTTCTTCTTTTATGGTATAATGGTGCAATATGTATATGTTCATATTTTTAATCTCCGGCTTCAATAACAATTAAAAAAAGAATGGAACTCAGTCTAGTAATACAGTACAGACCAAACACGCTAAAGGAAATGAAATTCTACAATGATAATGGAACAATAATGCAGGTGGTATGGGTAAAGTAAAAATTGCAATAGATACAGAAGTGTGTATGAATCAAGGCATAATGGTGGCCATGTTAGGGCAATATGGAAACTCAGTCAATAAAAGAAAAGACCATACTCTACAGCCATATTGAAATAGGGATGGACTGGGTCTTGTAAAGCATGACATGCAAATTAATATGGCAAAAATGAGATGGATATACAAGTAAGTGTGGCTTAAGGCATAGCGAATGACATATTGGAGTAGGGTGAAAATATTAGTCAATAATGGCTAGACTTGAGAACAAGAAAGAGAGAAGAGTTTTAAGAGCATACATACAATTATTACTGCAGCACATAAAGTGTACCTAATGTCAGTTGAAAAATAATTATGAGATTAATGCATGAAAAGAGGGAACCAAATTCAATATTAAAAGATAGTTGTATCAATCCACACTGTGCCGGTATATTGTTCAAAGTTATGTCAGGGAATATTGCATGATTGATAAAGTTTCAAGTCAATGGCTGAAAAGAAACATGGTGAGGAAAGCAAATGGTTGAAAGGGGCAAGCCCAAGCCCACTCTATGTATATTGAATGTCTGACATAATATCGACAGACAGAATATCGAAATGCAAAAATATCGGAGCAAAAATATCGACACCAAAAATATCGGCATCCTATCTTCATTAAGGTAAGTACAAAAATATCGAAAAAATAATATCGTAGTACAAAAATATCGGAATCAAAAATATCGTTTTTTTAAATGTATTAATAATAATGTAAAAATAATTTTAAAATACATATAATTTTACAAATATTAAATAAAAATATTAAAACAAAATTAAAACTAATACACATACATTTAAAATAAATAAAACACTTAATAATTTAATGTAATTTTAATTTTTATCATGTAATTTATTTGATTTAATGTAATATTTTTTTGTTTTTACCCTGTACGCCTGTACCCCAAAAACGCAAAACTGACCCTGAACCCTAAAAATATCCCTGTACCCCAAAAATCCAAAACTGACCCCGAAACCTAAAAATACCCCTTTACCTAAAAACTGAAAACTGACCCTTATCCCTAAAAATACCCCTTTACCCAAAAACTGAAAACTGACCCTGAACCCTAAAAATACCCCTTTACCCAAAAACTGAAAACTGACCCAGAACCCTAAAAATACCCCTTTACCCAAAAACTGAAAACTGACCCTGAACCCTAAAAATACCCCTTTACGCCTGAACTGAAAACTGACCCAGAACCCTAAAAATACCCCTTTACCCAAAAACTGAAAACTGACCCAGAACCCTAAAAATACCCCTTTACCCAAAAACTGAAAACTGACCCTGAACCCTAAAAATACCCCTTTACCCAAAAACTGAAAACTGACCCTGAACCCTAAAAATACCCCTTTACCCAAAAACTGAAAACTGACCCTGAACCCTAAAAATACCCCTTTACCCATGACCTGAAAACTGACCCTGAACCCTAAAATACTCCTTTACCCAAAATTAATTAATATTATTTAATTACCAATTAATTATTAATTAACAATAACAATAAAGTAAATATATTAGCACATTTGCTGTAATTAATTTAATTTAATAATTAATATTATTTTTCCCAATTAATTAATTAATAATAACAATAAATTATATATAAAAAATTACTATAATTAATGTAATTAAATAATTAATATTAATTATTTACCAACTAATTAATCACTATAAATATGTACAAAATTATATTAATTATTTAACTAATTAATAGAAATTAATTACCAATTAATTATTAATTAAAATATGTACAAACATATATCAATTAATTAATTATTATTAAATTACTTCCCACCCTATTCCCCTATAAACCCATAACCCGCGACAGAACATATTTATCAATTAATCAATTAATTAAAAATAATTAAAAATTATTTCTCAATTAATTAATTAATAATTCCTACTAATTAAAAATTAATTTAACATAATTAAATTACTTCCCACCCTATTCCCCTATAAACCCACAACCCGCTACAGTAGTAAAAGACAATATTTAATTAAATTACATTAAAAATAAATAATAAAACATAATAAATACAATATAATATACACTAAATCTATTTAAAAATTGATATTAGTAACATCGAAGTTATTAATTTCGATATTATTGACATCGATATTTACAACTTCGATATTACTGATATCATACCAATATCGATATTAAGACTGTCGATATTACTTACCTTCGATATTTTGTCCCATCGATATTTAAACTTCGATATTTTTGTATATCGATATTTAAAAATCGATATTTTGTCTGTGTACCATGTATATTGCTAGCAATAGGTCAGCTTGACATCTGTGCTGGCAAACAATAGACCTAAAAATGAACACCTGAAAAGCAGATAGGAGTAAAAAAAGAAAGGAGCACTAGAAGTATGTGCTGTGTAGGATTAACATTTTTTTACAATATGCTGCTTGAGAGAAATGAATAAAACTATAGTTTCACTTAATGCTCCATGCTGAATCTTTTGAGGTAATGCTGATTTTTTTTCCACATAATCCTACGTCAAGTATGTTTTCAGATTCATATTTTGTATCAGTCTGGTCTTTGTGTCCGCCACGGTCCCAGCACGATTCCCTCCGCCATCATAATGTGGCGGGGGAAAATCGTGTTACGGTTGCCGAACGTCCACCACTGCATGGCTGGCGGTGACGGGCCTTCCGAAATCGTAATCGGCCCTATAGTGAGAAGATGGCCCAGAACAGTAAACGACTGACTGACATTTTTCCAGTTCTGGTGGCAGGTTTTTCACATTGGGTCTGATCCCTAAAGGTTTTCAAACATCTAGGTACAACTTAGAAGTATAGAACCATCACTAAATATGAAAATCTGGATCAGGAATGATTGGATGTTCCTGAACAAATGGCATTTGCTTACACATGAATTCTGCCAGTACTTGGGGAGTTTCCATGTATGCAATTCTAATTGCATGGGCAGGTTTGATGGTGTTTCTGGGTGGGTCCCCATCAAGGTTGTTGAACGCCTTCAAATTTTCGAGTCTATCATTAATCATCAACACACCTTGAAAACATCTGAAAATGTTTTCTTGTCTAGAATAGCCATACATCAATCTCATTTCACTATCTTTTGAAGGGTGACTCTGCCTTGAAACTATGATCCACCTCCCAAGCTGCCTAATACTTCACATTGACTTCTTCTGAATCACCTGCTGTGCAAACCTACTCAACCTTCACAAAATATTTGTCGAGTCCTTTGACTGAGAGCTATGGAGGAGTATGTGTGTTTTTAGGTTGGGAATAAGGAACAACCGTAATCAACGTGAATGTAGAGGAAGGCATTTATATATAGGTGCAAACATGAAAATGTGTAAGTGCAAATGTATTAATATGTACATTTTCAGAAGCAGAAATGTAATAGTGTAACATCTGTGTGTATGGAAATAGTTATCGATTTCAGTGTCCCTGGAATTGTTTCTGAATTCAATAAAAGTCAGAACTTGTTCTCCAAATGTGGGAGTAATTCTAAAGCAGTCAACATAAGACTTATATCAGGAACCTTTGTCAATCAGAGTGTGAAAGCTGATTTAGGAGGACAAGTGCAACAACAGAAAAAGGAAAAGGCACAGCTACCAGTGTCAGGTGGACAGAGGGCTTTTTTAGGAGCCAGGATTGGAGAACATTAGATCCGATGAGTGGTCTAATCCGGATGTATGATGTTACAACGCATGCTTTTACAACGCATGCCTTTACAACGCAGTTTTTACAACGCATGCCTTTACAGCGCATAGTGCTTTGGGGCGCTGGCTAGTGAATAGATTAATTTACTATTCCAACTCCAGTCCCCGTGGATAGTAGGGAAGGTGTTGGATAGTACATTAAACCTATTCCCTATCCTAGAGCGCCCCCCAGCGCAATGCGTTGTAATGGTTTGCGTTGTAAAAGTTACGTCGTAATGGTAGTGCGTTGTAAAAGTTTCGTTGTAAAGGTTGTTTACCGTCTAATCCATCTACAGGACTACATGCATATTGTTATGTTATGTTATGCGGTTTTAATATAGCGCACAACTGCCCCAGCGAAGGGGTGTCCCAGCGCGGAAGCAGGAAACTGCAGAACAATAGACAACAGGAGCAGCATACAGTGGAGGGAAGAAGTGTGTTTTGATAGCCTTACGGAATGCCAGGTAATTTTTCATACTGCGAATGGCGATGGGGAGCATATTCCAAATTTTAGCTACCAGTACACGAAAAGGAGCGCCCACCGGCACGAGACCTCCTCGCCCGTGGAATAACCACCAGATGCTGGCCCTCAGACTGGAGTTGACTTGAAGGGGTGTATAGAGTAAGCAGATGTAAATGTAAATGTATTGCGATTTATATAGCGCACGTATCACCCGAAGGGATCAAGGCGCTTGCCTTGGGAACCCGTCCTGGTATTCCCCTGTGAGATAACCCCAGCAGGGTATCCACAAGGTGAAAGCCAGGCATCCCGCCGCGAGGGGCCGTAGTGGAGATTAAGCAAGCTATTGCCCAGAGTCACAGAGTGTGAACCCGTGAGTCGAGTAGGCACCGGAACGAGAATTATCAAGTCCGTGGAATTTTTGAGCCCAAGACCCACCGAGGCGGGGAATTGAACCCTGGTCCAGGACCGATTTCAGCTTCCGGGTCTGCCGCCTCTAACCCCTGAGCCACACTTCTACACCAAGGCCAAGATATCCAAGGAGGAGAGATTTAATATTTTAAAGAACATGCAGAGGGTCTCAAACTCTATGCGTGTAGCCACAGGCAACCAATGTAGCCAACGGATAGCACTGGAAGTGGGGCATGTCCTGGGCAGACCGAGCAGGGTTCTAGCTGAAGCGTTCTGGACCCTTTGCAGACTTGTAATTTCCACCTTTGTGGCTCCCAAGTGAAGTGAATTGGCATAATCCATTCTAGACAGAATGGAAGCCCAAAAAATCATCTGTCTCATGGACTGGTCAAAAAACCCTAGCTCTGGTTTGAGCCCACATAGAATGCCAAAGCATGTTCTGCTACTTTCTTTGTTTGCGTCTGAAAGCTAACGGCAGAGTCTACCCACACCCCAATATTTTTTACCACCTGTTTGGGGATGGGTGCACAGCTGAGCTTAGCAGGCCACCAGTGCTCACTTCACAGCTCGGTGTTTTTCCTGACTAGCAGTACCTCAGACTTGTTGGCATTGAGTTGAAGTCAGTTGGTAGTCATCCACTCAGAGATGATCTCCAGACCCCTCTGGAACTTACATGCATCCTGCCCGGAGTCATCCGAGAGTGCCACTACCAACTGTGTGTCGTCCGCATAAGACACTGCTGTAAGCCCTCTTTTTGCCACTTCTGCCAAAGGTTGTACATATATATATATTGAACAATATCAGGCTCAAAGCTGAGCCCTGTGGTACCCCATATTTGATGGTATGGATCTTGGAAGGAAGGGGTAGGGACTGCCACCTGGAAAGTCCTGTCAGCTAGGAAGGAGACAAGCCACTCAAGGGCAGAGTCCACGATGCATACCTCCTCCAACCTCTGCAACTGGATCTGGTGGGAGACGGTGTCAAACACGGCACTAAGATCTAGCAAAATCAGTGCCGTTGTGCGACCCTCGTCTAGAGCCCTCCTCGGATGCTCGGTCACAGCTAGGAGAGCTGACTCCGTACTGTGACCCGGGCGAAAACCATTCTGGGAGGGGATTATTCTCCTCCAGATAGCCTGTAAGTATGGAATTAATGTAGGTCTCCAAAATCTTGGAGACCCTTGGCAGGAGGGAGATAGGTCGAACGTTCTCGGGTTTAGCAGTATCAATCTTGGGCTTTTTCAGCAAAGGAACCACCCTAGCTTGCTTCCAAGCTCTAGGGACAGCAGATGTAGACAGGGACAGATCGATCAAATGGCTCAAAGATGGTAGGAGCACGGATAGAGATTTCAGGAATTGGTCCGGCTTGAGGGGGTCAGCAGGAGAGCCTGATTTGATCTTATGGCAAAGCACAACAAGCTCCTCTTGAGTGATGGGCAGAAAGGCAGTCATAGTGTGACTGTATGAGGGTCCAGACACAGGCCCCTGATAAACTGCGTGTCGAGGGAAGGATCTATATATTGTTTCCACCTTTTTCACAAAGAAGGAGGCAGGGGACTCACCTTGCGCATCAGATGATATTGAGGGTGTTGTAATATCTGCAGAGGTTTTAAGAGCTTTCATTATTGGGAAGATACTTTTAGGAGGGTTGCTACTATTTCTTTTTTTTAAAATCTTTTTTATTCAGAACAGAGGCTCTCGTGACAATGACATGTTACATAGCAATCCATGGCAAGTGGACATACATATGACAAATAAATACCTTTGAATCAATATGAACATCATTACTCTGCATAATCAAACCGTAGTCCGCATATAACCTTATGACTGCATAGAGGCATCTTGAGTGTCCCATACTTCCCCTCTATAACTCCTCCACGCCCCCCATATCTTTTCCCATTTCCTAGGACACCCCCTACTCTTGTAAATCACTCTCTCAGCCCTTTGGCACCAATCCAGGTCGTGTTCCCATTCTTCCACAGTCGGCAAGATGTCACTTCCCCACAAGCGAGCTATGTTTCGCTTGGCGACCATGCTCGCCAATGCCAGCCAGGTCTTATCCCATTTGGGCCAGGTGGTATCATTTGTTACTCCTAGAATATGCCATCTGGCCTCCAGCGGGACCTCCGCCCCAATCACCTCGGACATTATGGCAGTCAAGTTAGACCAGTAATCCCGGATCCTGGCACAATCCCGCAAAATGTGAAAAAAGGAGCCTTCCTCCCCACATCCTCGCAGGCAGAACCGTGAGTCAGCGTACCCAATACGATATTGTGTTGTGCGGGGAGTGTAGGAGCGGTGCAGGATGTGCAGCTGGACCAACCTAAGCTTTGCCCGGATTGCCACTTCCCGGGGGCTCCCGCCAGTCATCGTCCTCTAACAGCCCAACATCAGACTCCCATTTTTCTCGGAGCGACTCCAGGGGATCGGGGAAGTTGTTAATAAGCTTTCTATATGTGAGGGAGATGGCCTTGTCTATCATTGGATCTAACAGCAATCTATCTTCTAGCGGGGCATAATCCGGTAGTTGATTCCCCTTCTGGAGATGTCGGAGGACAGCGTGTCTGACTTGCTGATAGTGCAGGATCTCGCCCCCTCCCGTGTGGAATTTCCTTTGCAAGGCTGAGAACTTTAACGCATCTCCTCTTTTCCACAAGTCTCCTAACACATCTATTCCTATCAGGCTCCATTTGCCCAGGCCCTTCAGTTTTGTAACTTCGGGAAGGTAGTCCCCGGCCCACAATGGGGTTTGAGCTGCGAGTTTCCCCTCTCAACCCAGCCCTTTTGTCGCCTTCCTCCAAACTCCAACAACTGCAGCCGTCTGGGGCAGCAGAGGTAGTCTGCACCTTCCCTTACGATAGAGCGCATCCAAGTAGGTACCACTTCCCAAGACCAAGCGGTCTACTCTATAGGCTGGTTCATCCATCGGGGCGAACACCCACCCATTGACGTTTACCAGCTGTGCTGCCCAATTGTAGAGTCTTTTATCAAGGACAGCCAGCCCCCCCTCATATTTATTTGTGTCTCTTATATAGCGCGCAGCTACCCCAACGGGGTGTCCTGGCGCTCCAGAGGGTATGATAGCTCTTTCTTCCTGAGTGATTAGCCGAACAGGTATGTTTTTAATGCCTTACGAAAGGGAAGTTCTTCCGAGATTGAGCGGATGGCCTGTGGAAGTTTATTCCAGTGGGATGCTGCGCATATTTAAAAGGTTTTTCCTCCTGAACGTGTCTTTTTAAATCTCAGAGTAGTCAGGAGGTTTTTTGAACTGGATCGCAGAGATCTGATGTTTTTGTAGGGACGTAAACAGGAGGAAAGGTAAGCAGAACCCTTCCCCTTGATTGCCCTATGAGCCAGTGTAAGGGCTTTGAATTCCACCCTTTTTTGTATTGGTAGCCAATGAAGGGAGCGGCGATGTGGGGAGATGTGTTCTCTGAGGGAAATCCCACATACCAATCGGGCTGCCGCGTTCTGTACCGTTTGCAGCCGATGGCAAAGGCCTGCAGTAAGTCCGATGTAAAGAGCATTGGCATAGTCCAAATGCGATGTAATTAAGGCTTGGACAATAGTTTTCCTTGTATTACTGTGTAGGAAATTGATAAGTTTCTTGACCATCCTTACACCCCTCTCTGGAGCTTCCGCAACGCGTTTCTCGTACATCCACCTCCCCAAAGCAATGCACGAATCTCCGAGTCAATCACCCGGAATATCCTTTCTGGGACCAGGAAAGGTGCACTCTGCAAAACATAAAGGAGGCGGGGAAGGGTATTCATTTTAAATAGGACGGCTCGTCCCAATCCAAGAGAGCGGGAGAGTCCTCCAATGCGCCACGTCTGCACGTAGGCGCTCCAACTGGGCCTGTATATTCAGCCGTGTGTACTGCTCCTCTGACGCCGTAATCCAGATGCCCAGATACCGGAAAAAGTCTTTCAATATCAGCCTGCCACAGACCTCATCTACATCCAGGGTAGTCCCTGCGAGTCGATGTCCCAGAGATTTGTCCCAATTAATACGATAACCAGAATGCTCCCCGAACGACCGTAAAAGTAACATCAGTCGTGGGATGGAGACCGCAGGATTCTGTACGTAAAGCAACACATCATCTGCGTATAACGAGATACGCTCCTCCCAGCTGCCTCCTAAATCAATCCCTCGAACCATGGGATCAGTCCTGACCCAAGTCGCCAGTTGCTCGAGGGCCAGGGCAAATAGCATTGGGGAAAGCGGGCACCCCTGCCTTGTCCCCCGCCCAGACTGAAACTCCCAGGAGAGGGTGCCGTTTACGCGGCCCCTCGCAAGCTGTGCTGTGTAGAGGAGCTTTACCCACGCCATAAAGGTATCACTGAAGCCCATTCTGGCCAAGACCGCATATATGTAGTGCCATTCCATGCTGTCAAAGGCCATGTGGGCATCTAAGGACAGGAGAGCCGCTGACACCGCAGGATGGTTGGACACCGCCTGGAGTACCCCAAATAAACACCTTAAGTTGAGCCTGGTGTTTCTATGGGGCATAAAGCCCGACTGATCCGGATGGATCAAGGATTGGATTACTGCCCCTAATCGGGTGGCGAGGACCTTGCCGAGGACCTTGGGTTGCTACTATTTCACATCTGAGTAGTATGCTGCCCGCTCAGACTGGATTGCCCTATGATATTTCTTAATAGCTAGCTGGTAAAATCCCTTTACAGTAGGGTCAGAATCTCTTCTCCATGCACGTTCCAACTTTTTACAGCCTTTACGCAGGGAGGCTAACCTATCATTGTACCATGCGCTTGATTTACTGCTACAACATTTAGACCATCTAGCAGGAACTAGGGAATCTATTTCTTCAACTGTGGAGCAGCATAATTGCACTCTTACTACGCAACAAGCAATGGTAAATGCACTATGGCGTAGTGTTTTATATCTCAGTTTAAAAGTGACCATTTTTTTTTAGCTTTCTACGCAATTAGTAGCCCTAGGAAAGTTTAGCTTAGTATTTCCACCCATCACCATGATGCATAGTGTTCAATTACAAGTCACAGCTGCAAAATCTAATCCCAGGCTCTCATTTTTCATACCCTTTCCAATTCTCATTTCTTAAGAAGGAGCCATTTGCCAGGAGATGATTATGAATGGAACTCAGGGCACACATTCCATCCAGGAGGGCTTCTTTTATTGGAGTCCCCATTCTTTTCTTAATACTGTGCCTCTCTGGAGATGAGTTATGGAGACACTTCAAGGACTCCTACACTATTCCGCGCCCTTGGATGCCATATTTCCATCTGTTGTTTTCCACAGTGGTTGCTGGACTGATGGGAAGAAACATAGGTTTGTTGTTAGGGAGTTACCATCCTATCTATTGAAAGGAACTGAATCCTTTAGCCATGGAGATCTGTGGGAAGGTTGGCAACAGTGAACAGATGGGGATGGATCGCGACAGCTGAATGTTGTAGAGCGAAAGTTACAGGTTACTGCACTGCAAATCTGGAGAAGGAGATTGCTTCAGTAGTATGAACACGGAGAGCTCGATTCACAAAGATTTTGCTGTGACTTACTCTTGGAGTATTGCTGGATTACTGGGGGAAACATCCTTAACAACGCAACTTTTACCACGCAGTGCTTTTACATCGCAACTTTTACAACGCAAACCATTACAACGCATTGCGCTGGGGGGTGCTCTAGGATAGAGAATAGATTTAATTTACTATCCAACACCTTCCCTACTATCCACTGGGACTGGAGTTGGAATAGTAAATTAAACTATTCACTATCCAGCACCCCTCAACACTATGCGTTGTAAAGGCATGCGTTGTAAAACTTGCGATGTAAAAGCATGCGTGGTAAAAGCATGCGTTGTGATGTCATACATCCATTACTGCCGGTACTGGGTACTCTGTACTACTGGACAGATCATTTCAACCTGGGTTTTCTTTAATTTGGCAGTCATTGATTACTAACGCAAACTTTATATAATTATGGTGAGAGCTTTAAAAATGGACCTCATAGCATTTTGTTTTTAAATGTTTTATCATCTTCGAAGCTACTGCAAAATTGTGTAGGGTCTGGCACAAACCATTTAATCTGTTCCTTGGTTTTCATGACAAAAGAACAATTTCCTCCAGAATCTGGTTTGGTGTACGGGGCTGGTGGCTTAGCGGACTAATGAATTCAATGTAGGGGTCTGTTTTCAACCTCATGGTCACAGGTTCAAAGCCCAGTGGGTCCACTCAACCTTTCATCCTTCAGAGGTCGATGAAATGAGCATCTTTGTGTAAAAATGGTCATCGGTTATTCAGCGCCAAGATACTCTTCCGGGGGAATATTCGCTATACAAATATAGGTTATGTCTATTAGGATTTCAATAACGAGGCCACATAGACAAGCATATTTTTGAAAATTGCTGATTTATTTATTTTAATTTCATTTTTATTTATAAGCCACCAGAGCACATTAACAAAGAGCTTGATAAAATGGCAAAGCAAATACTTCTGGGTTTAATGTGCTAACACAGGCTGCATTAGTACATTGAAGCAAGGTACATGGGAGGGATATAGCTGGAACTTAAGGGGAGGTCTTTTGTTGAAAAATAGTCCCTCCCTCATTTAAATTCAGGCACTCAAGTAGAAGTAGAAGAGTACACCTAAGTAAGCAATAGCATTAGATGAGAGATAACTACTTCTTTGGGCTGAGGTAATATGTCATTGGCTAAATCTCAAGCCAATGCCTAAAGAAGTATAGCTGAAGAAGACCAATAGATGAAAGAGGCAGGCCAAAAGTACTTCCTGTGTAAAATTTTTAGCAATGGGTCTGTTTTACAGCACCACCGTCAAAAACAAGAGCTAATAAAAAGGAGTGAAGTCCAATGAATGATGAAATGTAGTGGGAAATGCAGCAGGGCCGAAAGGAAGATGAAGGGATGCACATGGGGCTTGTGTCTGAAAGAAATTAACACATATAAATAGAAAGGTTTACTCTCTTAAATGGGAATACAACAAAACTATTTACTGTTGTGCCTGGGATTCTAAGCAAGTCACAGCTTTGCAGGTATAAACCTGAAAAATAGATGTGAATTTAAGTTTCTCTTGTGACAGAACAAATGGTAATGTTGTCTTTCATATGAGAAAAGCTGCAATGCCCATGCAAATGTGCTTGCTATTTTTTTAATAAATGTTTTTAAGACCAAGCAATGCTCCAGTGTTGTAAAACCAGTTTTGAAGCCTGACTAACTGGGGTAACTACATAGCTCTGTCGCCTCTTTCTTAGTCTTCCCCAGAAACCACCTGGAATTTCATGGGAATTGAGTAGTCAAGGAAAGACTGGGAAGAGCACATGTCATAATCTGACATGGAACAATAGACAGAAAATGACAAGTGTAGAACAGATTTGATCATTTTAGTTGGGAAGAGAAGTAAAGAATAAGTATGTAAGACTTTTGTCATGCAGGAAAGAAGAAGGAAGGGCGACATATTGAGATAATTGAAATAGATCTTAGAAAGAGGATAATCATACTTTTGAGGTAGTTTCACCTTGGGTGATCACAATACCGAAAACAAGTTCTTAATGCACACTTTCAGACACAATAGTGAAAGCAAAAGACAACCCCAAGTAGTCTTCCTATGACGAAGAGTCCACGATAGACTCTATCTTCTGAGACACCCATGACCTGCTAGATTTATCTATTCTTCTAATACCCTTGACCTACCACTCACAGTGTTTCATTTAGAAGGTACTGACCTACTAGCCAGGAGTGCCATTGTCACAGGCACATATTGTTGACTACAATATTAGGCTTTACCAATTCATCAATGTAATAAAGCACTTTAAAGCCAGGTTTAAGGCTGTCTTCTATTGCATCTTAACAAACATCCTTCTCTCATATCTTCCCTGGTTAAAGGCCCTCGACTTCAGCTCGGGTCTTTAACACTGCAGCGGGCCTTTAATGGCTGGGAGAACCCGCTACGGTGGTCTCTAAGGCTATATTAATTCACATGAAAGGGGTATAACCACTTCCCTACTTCCTTAAAATATTTGTCCTTTAGTCGTATATGCAAATGTAATATCTTGGGCCATGCATTTGACTGAAATTTGGAAATAGCAATAGCAAAAGAACTGAACTCTTTCAATTGGAAAAAAATATTTTCTCATTCAAAGAAACACAAATCCCAGCTACAAATGTTACTGAAACAACAGCAGGTAAACATGCTGGTGCATTGAACAAGTTTAAAATACAAGTACAAAGTCTGAAAACAAATATCCACATTTAGTAGAATGAAATCCATGCAGACATCCATTTAGGACCAGACTGCAAGGGCCCTGGATTGTCAGACTCAGAATACATATTGCAATAAATAAACTCCAACACTTCGAGGTTCTGAATTCACATGCAACACATTTCATCTGCTCCATGTTTTCGTGGCCTTTGAACCCTGTGACATTCTGCCAGGTTGGAGCTGTCAGCTCAAGAAGATCCTGTCCCAGGGTGACAACTGTCAAGATTAACCTCTTTCAGACATGCACGAGTGTATCATCATGGTAGGAATGGCATTCATAATAACAACTGTTGCATGTGGGAAATTAAGGGTGCCAGTAGATTTCAGGAATATTGACCTGAAAAGGAATCGCCAGAGGGAGGGAGAGGGGCTATAGGACAGTCTCAAAAAGGTTGCGAAGAAAATGACAAGTCTTATTCTTTTTTTCCTTGAAGCCAGACCAGACAATCCAACCATTCTGGGGGGAAGGCCTTAGCTAAGCTGAGACGGATCAGCATTATTTATGACGTTCATTGACTATGCAGAAAACGATCTCATTAGTGGGTAAGTTGTATGATTCCACCTTCAAAGTGTTTTCAATGTCATTGATTTATATGAGGACACTCATATGATGCACAGTGACTTAAATTGTATGAGTTTTCCTTCTGCTAATGGCTAAAGGTTTTCTCTAGATATGCACTTGTGATTACTGCTCCTCTTCTCAGATGTAGGAATAGGTTTTTTTTCTGCTGCACATGCTCTGACCATTTGGTCTGCTTCTACTTTGGCCTGTTCAGACCAGCCTGCGTAACATATTTCGAGGCTTATGTACAAGCCCCTTGCGTAGCAGGCGCGTCACTTTTTTTTGATGCACCGGCGGCGCAGTGTGCTGGCTCATATTTACACTGCCATGCAAAGCCACCCTCCGTGGCTTTTCATGGCCTTGTAAATACGGCCCCTTTTTACACATCACCTTGCACAAAAGGGACGCGCTATGGGTGTTGCTGTGGGTGTTCCTATATATATATATATATGTATATTAGCAAGAGGTTCTTGGTAACATCAGAACTGTTGAGAGCTGGAGCTTCAGACTGGTGGGATACAGTTGCAAAGTGGCTATTCAAGGCAAAAGATCTCTTCCTATAATATTGGCTAGTAGCACATCAGTCTAGCTGACAAAATAAATAATCCATGCTCCGCTGTAAGACGCTGCTCTGTTGCGCATGGGCACTAATAAATCAAGATGCCAATCCCAAAATGAGAATACCATTTTGTTCCTTAATTAGTCTCAGCAGCACTCACTAGAGCCAGCTTTCAAGAGGGAATTATGTGGGGTAAGTTCTCCTAATTATATTGCCTGACATACACCCTCCCTCCATGTTGAAGTATTACAGACTGGGGTTTGGGTCGATCAGGAAAACAACAATAATAAATTCATATTCGGTGGGGTGCACATACATGGGATATCTTCCCAAGTTCATTTTTTAGGACCATAACCCTTCCAGTGTATCAGATATTGTAGTGTTAAACCTTTTCGACAGGAGTCTCAAATGGTTTGAGCTTCTAGTCATTGACTGAGTATAGGAGGTGGTCTTATAGGTAATTCCGCAGGCACTGATTTTAAAAGTAATATATTAAATACTGGATGTATCGTTTATGATTTTGACTGTTCCAATGTCATCTCTAAAGGGTTGATTATTTTTGTTATACAAAAGTGTTCCATATTATTGGTTGTAATTTTCTGTGTTTCTTTCGGAAAAGATCATTCTTTGCAGATAATCATCCAGATAGATCGCCAATTTCGTTATTGTGTTGTTTCCTTCATTTAGTATTTTACCATTTGATTTAAGACGTTTGAGCTGCTTGTAGATGTTTCTGTGAATACTTTAACATTTCTCCCATAGATTGAATTATTTCTGAAACTGCTGGAGCGAATATAGGTAATATAGGAATTGGAAGGAAGCGAGGGTGACATGCAAAGGTACAGTGGACTAGTGAGGTGAATACTGATCTGCAGCATGATCTTTGCGTAAAACATTAAATATTGCTGAAGAGTTCTATTTAATCTCCCAGTTTATCCATCAGTCTGAGGATGATATGCACTGGACATGGATGATTGTATCTGTAATGTTTATGTTAACATTTGTCAGATTTTTTATATGAAATGTTTTCCTAATGAGACATAATCTTCCTCAGCAAAAAATGTATTATATATATATATAAAAAAAATTGTGTTGCAAATTATTTGGCTTTAGGGATCTTGCTAGAAGATGCAAAGTAAGCTAACTTGGTAGTATAATCAATCAATAGTTTGACTGTCATCATTTACCATGGGGGTGGAAGATCAGTCATAAAATCAATTGATATTTGTAACTAAGGTTGTTCTGGTACTTGTCTCTTCTGTATTTGTGTTTTTTAAGTTGATGTAGATGTTTGAAGATTGTACACATCAAGCAAATATTGACAAGATTTTAAACATAATCCTTCATATCTGGCCACCAAAGAAACCTTTGTACCAAAGTCAAAGTCTTGCACTGTTCAAAATGTCCTGCGCTGGGAGGATCATGATACTAGTTTTTGACTATGTATTGCATCCTTTTTAGAGGTAGAACTAGTCTTCTCCTATGTACATATATACCTTTAGAAACTCACAAATATTGTGGGAATTTCTTGATTAATATTTCTTGTTGTTCATTTGGTTGACTCTCTTGTTTTACAAGTGCGAAAACATCATTTGATGTCTTGTGTTCTGCGTACTCCAGTCATCCATTTGAGGATAATTTTAGAGAGATTTCTAGGGATTTTACTTTCTCTTTGTTACGTGGCCATCAGCAAACTGATGAGTCTTGCTTGGAGAGAAGGTTACGAGAAAGTCAAAATGGGAAAAGAACAGGAACCAGTGAACCAGATATTGGTTTAAATACTTAATGGTGCTGAAATACTGAAGATGTGTAAGGTCTTTCTAAACCATGATTTGATGTGGGGGCCCCAAAGCACATCCTATACCTAATAATGTATTTTCCAGGAGTGTATAAAATGATCTCAGCAGTGGTTAGATCACTTGAGAAGTAAGCCTCTGGGTGTAACTCTCCATGTTCTTGTCTTTGATGTAATGGGAACCCAACTAAGAACGGTTCTCTTTCTGTGCAATGAATCAAAATGGGGGGCTCTGTGAACCTTTCTTTTAAAGATTGACAACCTTCTTCAGCTTCGGAATCCTAGAGATAATGCACTATTTGTTTAGTCAAACGATTGAGGGTTACAACAGTCTGTGAAAAATATTTAATGTAAAGATGATGCAACTCCAACTGACCAGCATTGCTCTATCACACCTTAGCAACCGCCTACCACTTCCATCACCACTGTACCCCCTGAAAACATACTGTGCTTCACCAGTATGTTACTGCAACAACATAGCACTACCTTTGGTCAATACTACTATACAAACTGATAGCACTGAACTGCCACCTCCACTGTTCCCACCTCTAGTACAAACTCTCACTTCCCAGGATAAATCAACCCCCATTCAGCCCTGTAGTACCACTGCCGGGAATTACACTACCACCCACCAGCAACAGAGTATCATACCTAGCACTGCACTTCCATACCACCACATTAAAACTTTTTTTAATTGTACTTCCATACACTAGCATTACATTGCAATTGCAGCAATACACCATCTCTGCCCAGCACTGCATTTCCACATGGCACCACTAGACTACACACCCAAAGAATTACACCACTATCCCCAACACTATAGACTAAGAACCATTCCACCCCCACATTGTACTACGCTATCTCTGGCCAGCACTGCACTACCATCTCACAGAACAACAATGCCACCTTAGATCTATGATTCAGAAAAGGGGGTGGTGATGGACAGAGTATCTGAATTAAGCAGTACACTCGTACCCAGTCAACAGATCAGGGCTTGATCCATCACCGTTTTTTAGCTCACTGCACCATCCCAGCTCAGAACCTGGCTACATGCAAATTCGTCTGTCCCTGGCCCAGTGCATCATGGGAACAGGGCAGACCAAACTACCAAGCCAATTCTTTTACTGGGAAGGACACAAGCTTCCGGGGACCGGTTTCTGGCATTACAGCCGTCTTCGGCCCGGCTTGCTTGAATCCTGATGGTGCAATGAGCAAGAGACTCATGTCTGAGCATACCCTTCCACGCTTATGGTGGACAAAACGATTCAGAAAAGGGGGTGGTGATGGACAGAGTATCTGAATTAAGCAGAGCACTCGTACCCAGTCAACAGATCAGGGCTTGATCCATCACCGTTTTTTAGCTCACTGCACCATCTCAGCTCAGAACCTGGCTACATGCAAATTAGTCTGTCCCTGGCCCAGTGCATCATGGGAACAGGGCAGACCAAACTACCAAGCCAATTCTTTTACTGGGAAGGAAACAAGCTTCCGGGGACCGGTTTCTGGCATTACAGCCGTCTTCGGCCCGGCTTGCTTGAATCCTGATGGTGCAATGAGCAAGGGACTCATGTCTGAGCATACCCTTCCACGCTTATGGTGGACAAAACGATTCAGAAAAGGGGGTGGTGATGGACAGAGTATCTGAATTAAGCAGAACACTCGTACCCAGTCAACAGATCAGGGCTTGATCCATCACCGTTTTTTAGCTCACTGCACCATCCCAGCTCAGAACCTGGCTACATGCAAATTAGTTTGTCCCTGGCCCAGTGCATCATGGGAACAGGGCAGACCAAACTACCAAGCCAATTCTTTTACTGGGAAGGAATCAAGCTTCCGGGGACCGGTTTCTGGCATTACAGCCGTCTTCGGCCCGGCTTGCTTGAATCCTGATGGTGCAATGAGCAAGGGACTCATGTCTGAGCATACCCTTCCACGCTTATGGTGGACAAAACGATTCAGAAAAGGGGGTGGTGATGGACAGAGTATCTGAATTAAGCAGAACACTCGTACCCAGTCAACAGATCAGGGCTTGATCCATCACCGTTTTTTAGCTCACTGCACCCTCCCAGCTCAGAACCTGGCTACGTGCAAATTAGTCTGTCCCTGGCCCAGTGAGCTAAAAAACGGCCGTATTGGAAATAGGATCGGACACATGCTTTTGCTCGGAGAACCCGAGATACTAATGATGGTTCCATAGAGTGAAGGCTGATATTGCCTGGTGTTACTTATCAAGAAATTATATTAAGGAAGACAGTGACTATTGGGATAGTTGAAAAACCAATTGAAGGAGAATTAAATAATAAAGGTCCTTGATATGATCCTGACTGCATGACTCTAAGAGTAAGAACAGTTTAGGCCCTGAAGAAGTCATTGGGTAATGTCCCTTGACGAAACACGTGTTGGCGTTTGGCTGTTGTGTACTGTACCAAGACTGTACTGCTGTATCCACAAGTCTTCATGAACATCTATGGACTAAGAAAATAAAAATAAGGATTTTTCATACTTGCGCGGATATGGACAATTATTTATGAATAGATATTATCTGTAATACTCACAGATACGTGTACTTTGTGCTCAGGGAATCCTCTGTGTTTGTAACATTCCCAGCATGCACTTCCACCTTCAGCAATACATGACCCGCCTCCCTTCACCCAGTTCTTTTCGCTTCAAGTGCCACAACTAATTTTTCCAACATGTTTGGACACGATTATCCAACAAAGATTATTGAATGCATCACGTTGTACAGGAAAACTCAACAATAAAAACTGCAGAAAACATGTTTTCTGTTCTTTTCTCTGCCCAGGATAGAGCTTTCTGCCTCGCCCCTTTGAAGTCTCTACACTGATCCCCTGATGGTCTTAAAATAGGGCATAGGGGTCATTCATTATTCCTAATCATCTGCCTCCCACAACACCACTTTTCAGATGAATCTCTGAACTTGTCACACACTGGCAACTCCTCAAAGCTCAAAATGAAAGCACAAGGGCACTCTGAAAGCCTCATTATAACCCAACCTTCCAACAGCTAGCCTAATCTTTCCAATCTGTTTTTGACACTTCAAGAATTACAACTGCCTCTAGCGGCACCGGTTTATTTATTGTGTAGAAACAGATTAGTATTGCCGTGGATACTGGAAGAATTTTGGAATGAAAAAACACCGGAAGCTGTATGGACAGGCATTAGGATGGTCCACTTAACACTCATCCCAGCTCCCCCCACGCCGACTCTCACATGCACTTGCCTTTTTCACTGCCCTCTCCAATTTCTTTCCCATGACTGTGCCAATAGGTGCCTTTTGGCAAGCTGGTGCAATGTTTTTTTAATATGTGTGTGTGTATGTGTGTATGTGTGTGTGTGTCAAAAAAGTCAAAGGAATAAAAAATAACACCTTCCAACACATTAACGTTGTAGTCATATTCTTGCAAATAACACTTGAAATAAAAAAAATTTAAAATAAACATCATATTATTTTAAGGGAACAGACATGGGGCAGATTTACGTTTCATCGTGCATCCCTGCAATACAGCAGGGATGCGACAGGAAAGATGCGTGACGCAAGTTTACCCTTGCACCACCACAGATGCGCTGCATTTACAATGCGGCGCATCATGGCGCAAGGATAAACAGATGCATGTCGCATCTGCTGGCGTAAGGTTGGCGCAGTGCTGAAGTTGTGTCGCAAGCGCGACACAACTCCAGCACTGTTCCACCCCTGCCTATGGACAACATGGTGCGTCAAGCCTTACGCCTGCTTCAAGCAGGCGCAAGGCTTTGACACAGCAGCGTCGGAAAAGTGACTGAGTGAAATCTTGTAGATTTCACTCAGGCAATTTTCCGAGGCGTTCCTGCGACGGAACGCCACCCCCGCGCCGGAACACCCACATGAATCCTGATTCAGGTTTCATGTGGCGCAGGCCTTTCAACATGATGCATCGCCCTAGATGTATCACGTTGTAAATAGGGGGCAATGTGGTGCGTGGTTTACGCCCCCGCTGCGTCACAGAAGTGACGCAGCGGTGGCGCAAATGGGGCGCACGGGGCTCGTAAATCTGCCCCTGGGTGTTTTCCTTAGAAGGTATTATTCTCAGAGCAAATATTGAAACCCTTCTAAATTTGCATGGGAATTACAGGAAAATATGTTTCATACTCGTACAAAGAAAAGACACTGTTGGGTTTTAATTACTGAAGACTAAAGATATAGCCTGATTCATCAAGCTGAATTGCGATCGCAAAGGGCCAGATTCTGAGAATCTGACCCTTTGCGAGTGCGATTTTTGCATTTGGGATTCATCATCCCAAATGCAAAAATCGGTAATAGCGATTTCGCTATTTTGCGAGGAATTACATTTAAGGAATCTCTATTTGAGATTCCTTAAATGCAATTCATCATCCATTTTAAAATTGCGATTTCGCAATTTCGGCCCGCTATTTACCACGAGGTCAAACCTCGTGGTAAATAGCGAAAACTTAGAAAAATGCTTTTAAAAGCATTTTTCTAAGTTGCATGTTGCACACACACACATGTCCTTTGGACATGTGTGTGCGCAACACCTGTTTAGATTTGCATTTAAGGGGTGCTACAGGGTGTCCTATGGACATCCCTGGCACCCTTCAAATCGCTATCTTATTTGCGATTAGCTAATTGCTAATCGCAAATAAGGAATACTCCCCATTCATTCCTATGGGCCTTTTGGCCCATAGGAATGAATGGGGAGTTATTCCTTATTTGCGATTAGCAATTTGCTAATCGCAAATGAGGAATATGTAGGAATCGCTTTTTTATTTTGCGATTCCTACATGAATCCCGTTTTGCAAGTCTGTAATAGCGATTCCTTATGAATCGCTATTAAAGACTCGCAAAACGGGTCTTTGATGAATCAGGCTGAAAGTTTAAATACACAAGAATGACAAAAAAATTAAAACATATAATGAATGGAAAGAAAAAAGCATTGTCACAGGAAAGCACTGGCATTAAAGTACATTTTTACTTAGGTGGATGTCCACATATGATCAGGCAAAAATGTCATCTTGCATAGTGCAATAGGGCCAATGGCTGAAGCGGTCTGACCCATTTTCCCATGCTCTGTGATGCGATGGGTAGAAGCAAAATGCGAGTAACAGTTGAATAGACCAATGACTAAAGAGGGCTGACCCTAAGGCCCCCTATTAATGAATAGGTGTATGTTTTTCCATTTCTTATTTTATTAGATGACACTGACTATACTGTAAAACAAATCTATAGGCCAGACCTAAAAAAAGCTATACTTTGCATTTGGTAAGTGAGATGCCTGACAGCACTGGGCCTCGTTTACAATATTTTGACGCATGGCAGTGCAGCAAACATTCCTGCTGTGTTGTCCTGTGTCAAAATAAAGGGGCAAGAATGTGCTATATCTACAGTTTACGGAGCATTACGGACTAGGAACAGCCTCCAGCCCAGGCAAACTGCTCAACCGGCCCCGGTAGCGAAGAATGCGGGGTGCTAGCGAGAAGCCCTGTTCCCGCTTTTGTTACAGAGGCTGATATTGCAGCACTGCTGCAAAAGCGGCCCTCAGTAACAAAACCGGCCCCCATGGGTTCAAAACCTGCCCCCATTCTTCCAGCCCACTGAGAAAATGCCTAGTGCTTACTGCAACCAGTCTGGCCCTGCTTCTCCCCTTCGCCAGCGCACAAACAGCAGCCGTGCACCAGCGCAGACACACTTGCATCATTTTGCAATGGTTTCTGCGCTGAGGGGGTGATTGTTTTTGTGCAGGAAGGGAGACCTTCCTGCAGAAAAACAAAAATTAAAGGCATTTTCATCTTTCTATGCGTGCCGCAAAGAGGAAAAACAGAGGAGAAATAAAAGTATTTCTCCTCATTGCGCCTCCTTAGGCCTCCCTTGCGGAGGCATAGGATTCTGACGCATTCCCAGGTTTGCAAAATGTTGTACATCTGGGACCGCGTCAAGTTCCATGGGTGTTGTGTGCAGTGGCACTGCTCCCAGGAAGCAGCAGTAGGACGGGAAGGAGGAAGAGGGATTTAAAAACGAAAAAAAAATCGCTTACCTACCGGCCAACCAGCTGGCCGCTTGGCAGGCCGCCGCCGACTCTCCTCCGTCCTCTCAGTCCTCCTACTGGCTTCTTCTGTGGATACTGGATGCAGGAAGCACCCGGGCTCCCAGGCTCCCCATAGCCAATCACAACTCTGCAATGCTGCGTTGTGATTGGCCTGAGCGCTGTGGTCCGGCGCTCAGCCAGGGAATGGGAGCCTGGGCATGTTCTCCACCCAGGCTGTAATGCAGCCTGCATGGAGAACATGCAAAGTGTGCATTAATGTTTGGCCGGCCCAAAAGTGTCCACCACTTATCCCCCTGCTCTGACAGCAGACCGGATCCGCCTACCCTGCTGAGACGTCACAGCAGGAACAAATAAAATGATAACGTAGAGGTATTTTATTTTTCCTTTTTTTTCACTGCAAAAAGCAATAGGGCAACGCTCCTCTGCCTTAGTTGAGGAGCCGCCACTGGTTGTGTGGGAACACCCACAGCAACACCCACGGAACGCCCCTTTCACGCAGAGTTATGCGTGGAAGTGAACATAGGTACATGCAATGAAAAGTCGCGCAGGGTGATTTTACATGGCCTTGTAAATATGGGGAAGCCCATTGCACTGTTGGTGCGTCAATAAAAGTGACGCACATGCCGCGCAAGGGGCTTGTAAATAAGCCCCATTGTGTGCACTCTGTAACGCGGCACAGGGTCACACACGACAAAAGGCCGCTCGCTGTGCACAATACACAAACACTTCAGCACACTAGGGGCCCGATTCACAGAACTAACTTAAGACAAAATCCTAAACTTACTACTTTTGGTATTCACAGAAGTTCGTTTTTTGTCCTAAGTTTGTCTTAAGACAGACTTAAGTTAGGATTTTGTCTTAAGACTGTCTTAAGTCTGTCTTAAGACAAACTTAAGTCAAAATCCTAACTTCTGTGAATACCAAAAGTAGTAAGTTTGGGATTTTGTCTTAAGTTAGTTCTGTGAATCGGGCCCAATATTTTCATCCTCAAGTCATGCGCTGGGCTAATTTGTACTGATGAGAGCTGGGCTCAGTGTTGCACCCAAGTCTTCTGTGTGTCATTCCATAGAAAACGCCCTTATTCCAATAGCCTGGCTCCCTCCCACACAAAAAGCTGTCCGGCTCAAAATACAGACAACTCCAATAGCGAACTTTAAAAAAAATGATTTGGCGTGCAATGAATGGTTTCCATTTACGGAAGGCCTGTCTCGAGTTTTTCATCCACGTGGCCCAAACAGACCGAAAACAACAATGTCATATGGTCGGGTTTCAGGGGGTTGGGTGTCTGCTATCTATTCTTCCTTTCATGCCAGTAGCTTTCATTTGTTGCTTTTCTCCTGCCATTTGTGGTTCTTTCTATATCCAGACCCGTGTGTAGAAGAAATCGATGCACTTTAATTAATTTCAGACCTTGTTACCCAAAAAACAGTTCTCCACCTGGCCAGCACTCATCACTGACATCGAAATATTTTTCTTTTTAAAGCCAAGCAAACGGGTCAAACTGCATTATTTTGTATATGCAAATTATATTTTCAATAAAAATACTTTGAAATCAAAAAATAAAAATCCCTCAGTCCAATTATGCAAGTCGGTTTGCAAATACCAGCTCGCTTTTTAAGGCATGGATTTTCCCACTTGGTTGTGAGGCAGGGCAAGGGTTGGTCTCTAGGCAAGGGCACACGGTGGTCTTGGCCCGGGATTCACACCCATTCCTACTCTCCACAGCTGTGCCAGCAGCCCCTGGCTGGCCTCCAAGGCCAAGATCTTGGACACCTTCTGAGCCTCCGTACCCACAACAGTCCAACATTTCAGAACAGCTTCCTGCGCGCGCGCGAAGGAGGGAAATGGCGCGCTTTGTTCCGACGACGCTGCAAAGCCAACCTGAAAGCATTAGCCGTCTGCGGATGCCAAGCCAGGCAGATTCAGACAGATAGGAGGCCGGGAGAGCCTCAAACTGGAATCCGGGAGGAGGAGGGCGCGTATCAAATATGCCTCCGTCCGACAGAGCCTAATTAAAGTTTTGAAGGCACGCATGGCGCTCTTTTGAGACCACACATGGAGAGAGATAATGGTGTCGAAAGTACATGGCGGCATGCCTGCCTCCCCGTCACTTATGACAGCTGATATCATTTTACCGCAAAACAGCTCAAAGACAGGAGAGGGCCAGCTCGCTTTCCGTCATTAGCTTTTAATCAAACCTTTACACCTTGGCGTTACTGATTTACAAGCTCCCTGGCTGCCGTTGCGTAAATCAATACTTCCGAAGAATGGTGCGTAATTTGCAGGCGGGGGACCGCGTCCGCGCACTCAGTGGCAGAGTTTGGTCCCGTCTCTATGGAGAGGAATGTTCTGCTGAGACCCCCTGAATTTTTCCTGAATTAAGCAGAAGGTGGCAACAGCTGGGGAGCCAGTTAGCAGGGGGGTTCTTGGATGGAGGGATGGTGCAGTCTGTGTTTATGAGAAATTAATTTTGAGCGCAGCTATAGCGCTTATGTGTTAGCTGCCAGCAAGCACTGCAAGACCAGAGGAACATTCATTCAACCGTCCTATTTCCTGAACTCTCCCATTTTGTTGTTTTGACTGTTTTTTTTTTTGCAAAAGAAAAAAATCCACCCCAGCAAAAACAAAAGTCCACTACTGAATTGTATTATTTCTTTGAATTAAAACGCTGCCCGCCTTTGATTCTGACCAGAGTACCAACACCATTGTATAAACTCCTCTTCAGAAATCATTCTAGAGGTCATACGGTGAACACATCTATAGTGTGTCTCAAGACGATGAAAAATAGGATTTCTAAAAACAAAAAGTGCAAAACTGTAGGAGCCTTTAAAAATGTGGCTGAAGAAACTCATTGCTTTCTCTGCACCTCCCTGCTTTGCAGACTGGGGTTACCGCCCTCCAACATACCATCAAGAAACAACAAAGGGTCTTGACTCTACTCAGTAAGGCTGAGTCAATATAACAACAAAACAAGTGCCAGTACTGAGCACAACTCCTACACTTAATTCCCAACTAGACCCAAGAAACTAAACATATAGGTCCACACTATTTAAAGTGCCATTAATCTTTTTATTTTGGCAAGACACTTTTTTAATTGCTTTTAACCCACATTTTATATATGTACAGCATGAATATATACAACAGAAATATGTACAAATAACAGACTTGTTACTACTCAAGAGATCATGGAGATACAAATACACACTCAATGCAACTCTTCAATCATACCTACAGACACACTCCACAAACATTTAAACCAAACACTCACACCAAACATCCACCACACAAGGCCGGACCCAGTTTCACAATACTAAACAATTTTTAGTGGCCGCAGCCTCGGGGGGACCAACTTACACAACCAAGGTCAGACAACCCAATAAATCCTACAAAATCTCACTAAAGTGCAAAACCAAATCAGGACTACCACAGTTTACTTAATGAAACCATTATTTCAAGTGCGCCTAGTGGACAATCTAAACAAAACAGGTTGGTTTGACAAAACAAAAACACAAGAAGGTCGACGCGTTTCGAACTCAATAGGTTACAGGGTTCTCATCAGGACCATGTAGTTCTAAAAAGGGAAAGAACCAACACATCTTATTTAGAAGGACATACCCGCTAATATTTAAAAGTAAGCTAACACCGGTACAAGCCGCCTACCTTATTCCAACTGCAGACCAGATCTGCTGTAGCATAGTGGAACAAGTACTGAATGTCTGGAAAAAAAAGATATAAAACAACAGGCAGCCTTACATACTATTCAAGTCATGTTGCTCTCTAGTCATTTCATTGGTTTCGCAAAGGGAAACTTACAGTGAGGTACCTTGTGTATGTCTCCTCCGAGAAGAAAAAGAAGTTGGGCTCAGGTCCGGGCAGGCCTGCCAAAGAATGTCATCCATATAAATGATTGGGAGTAAATAACACAAGGTGGACATTGATTGGAAGACTGGTAAAAGGCTTACCTGAGTTAGGCTTGGGTGACCCCGTACGTTCTCTACTTCACGTGTTTAGCCACTCGATCTGCCAGCAAAAAAAGTCAAATATTTAAATTAAGGACTCCAAACCTAAATTGTCATCGTGTGCTGAAGAGTAAATGCCACTAGGTATTCACCTTTTGAAAATTGAAAATCCCGGGCCCCTGACGGACTTGACTCCACGTATCTTGATATTGACTCAATCTGCCAGAAAAAGCATATAAGGATTTTTAATGATTCTGGTTTTTCCTGTAGGAAAAAACAGCCTGGAAATTTGCTGTGTGAGGCAGCATAAGTCAAGGATCAGGAGAAATTTGATGATAGCCCCTTTACCAGTCTTCCAATCAGCGTCTACCTTGTGTTATTTACTCCCAATCAATTATATGGATGACATTCTTTGGCAGGCCTGCCCGGACCTGAGCCCAACTTCTTTTTCTTCTCGGAGGAGACATACACAAGATACCTCACTGTAATATTCCCTTTGCAAAACCAATGAAATGACTAGAGAGTAACATGACTTGAATAGTATGTAAGGCTGCCTGTTGTTTTATATCTGTTTTTTCAGACATTCAGTACTTGTTCAACTATGCTACAGCAGATCTGGTCTGCAGTTGGAATAAGGTAGGCTGCTTGTACCGGTGTTGGCTTACTTTTGAATATTAGCGGGTATATCCTTCTAAATAAGATGTGTTGTTTCTTTCCTTTTTTAGAACTACATGGTCCTGATGAGAACCCTGTAACCTATTGGGTTCGAAACGCGTCGACCTTCTTGTGTTTTTGTTTTGTCAAACCAACCTGTTTTGTTTAGATTGCTGGGGCCACTAAAAATTGTTTAGTATTGTGAAACTGGGTCCGTCCTTCTGTGGAGGATGTTTGGTGTGAGTGTTTGGTTTAAAATGTTTGTGGAGTGTGTCTGTAGGTATGATTGAAGAGTTGCATTGAGTGTGTATTTGTGTCTTTGTGATCTTTTGAGTAGTAACAAGTCTGTTGTTTGAACATATTTCTGTTGTATATATTCATGATGCACATATATAAAATGTGGGTTAAAAGCTATTCAAAAAGTGTCTTGACAAAATTAAAAGATTTATGGCACTTTAAATAGTGTGGACCTATATGTTTAGTTTCTTGGGTCTAGTTATAAAATAAGTTTAGGAGTTATGCTCAGTATTGGCACTTGTTCTGTTTTGTTATCCAACATACCATGGCACCGAGAACTATTGGTGATTTTGACTGTGAACTACTACCCATGGTCCTATAACTCACCAAAATGAACAAAATGGAGAGTCATTCCTTGTGACTTGCAAATTAAAACATAAGCTGTTATGTACATACATACAAATCAGACAGTGCTATGTGAAAGACTGTTCATAGGCAAATCAGGCTTAGAATTGGGGTTAGAGTCAATGTTACAGTTGGGTTAGATCTGGAATTGAGGTCAGGCTAGGAAGTAGCCAAGGAAAAGACTCTCCCACTCACATTCATCCTCAGTTATCAATATGTGTGAATTTAGTATGTTATGTGCCTCCCACTAGTAGAACCACACAAGCAAGACAATAATTTGGCTTAGAACCATTTATTGAAAAGTTTTTTTGAATCTTTATTTATCTATTAAAAAAGCAAATGTATCTGCTTAGAAGGTATGATCATACATATTCCGCCATTTAATACAGTGCCTAGTGCTCGTTATATTGTCATCACATATATATGCATTTATTAAAATAATTTAAAACAAATCAACATTAAAAACAACACATTATCAACACATTTTTTATTTAAAAAACCCCATGAAAAATGGGTTGTCGACGCGTTTCGGTGGATAAGGCGCTTGGCCCCACCTTCCTCAGGACAAATTTACAATAAATGGATCTGATTTTTCTTGTAACAGTATCTTTTCAGTTGATTCTGATATTACTGTTCTCAAGGCCTTTTAATTCTGGCAGTTTTCTGTGTAGAACGTCTGCCTGATCGTGATCTGTATTCTGCTATGTTTGGGTATAGATCGGTGTGCTCCTAGTGCTCCTCTTTCACGGTCACGCGTCTTGCTTTTAATTCGTTTCACGAGGATGGGTTCCTTCCATGTATTTTCATACTTTTCAACAGGTTATAAATTACTCTGTCTTGTCAGTTCTTTCCCGGTGTGTAAATAATCCTCAGTTCAAATACACGTCTGTTTCTCAGTTTGGATTGTTGGGGGTATTTCCATTTACCCTCACCTTGTCACCTCCGTGTGCACTCGCGTATGGCTCCCACCGATCTCCGTATTCTTGGGTCCCCGGTTATTTCCTAATTGAAAGAGGAGCACTAGGAGCACACCGATCTATACCCAAACATAGCAGAATACAGATCACGATCAGGCAGACGTTCTACACAGAAAACTCCCAGAATTAAAAGGGCTTGAGAACAGTAATAACAGAATCAACTGAAAAGATACTGTTACAAGAAAAATCAGATCCATTTATTGTAAATTGGTCCTGAGGAAGGTGGGGCCAAGCGCCTTATCCACCGAAACGCGTCGACAACCCATTTTTCATGGGTTTTTTTAAATAAAAAATGTGTTGATAATGTGTTGTTTTTAATGTTGATTTGTTTTAAATTATTTTAATAAATGCATATATATGTGATGACAATATAACGAGCACTAGGCACTGTATTAAATGGCGGAATATGTATGATCATACCTTCTAAGCAGATACATTTGCTTTTTTAATAGATACATAAAGATTCAAAAAAAAAATTCAATAAATGGTTCTAAGCCAAATTATTGTCTTGCTTGTGTGGTTCTACTAGTGGGAGGCACATAACATACTAAATTCACACATATTGATAACTGAGGATGAATGTGAGTGGGAGAGTCTTTTCCTTGAATGTGGTGACATAGTGTTTTCAGGATAATAAGCAAACAAACCTGGGGAACGCCTTCTTATTTTCGTTGTGACTCTACCCAGTTCCCTTGGGTCCAGAGGGTACTCTCTTTCTTTTTTAAATCTAGGAAGTAGCCAAAACATTAAAATACCCACACTTCGAATCAAAGATTTAAGGCACCCAGCAAACGAAGCAAGTCATCACGACCCTCCAAGGATGAGCTCTCTTATCTCTTCCATCCAGCAAGCCGTAAGAGTAAAGGAGGGTACTGAAGGACTGGGTTATTTAAAACCCAGCGGTGCCAGGGCACAACACCTGAAACCTTCGTGGGTAACCTGCTCCGGCGTACGAATGACAGAGACACGGGACACTTCCTTCGGCGTCAAAGATTCAAGGTTTATTTGCTGCAGGGAACACAGAAGTCACGACAAGTACAACACGTGCAACTTGGGGAGACTGCTTCAAATTGGTTTTGTGGATCGCTCCTTTTATACACGATTTTCCCATAGAGTTACATTGAACACAAAAGTTTATGACCCGGTTCCCATAATTATCCCCCAGAGGGGTCGCTTTGGTCACTTTGATACACACAAGGTCCGGGACATAAGTGCGGAAACATTTGGCGGTTCCCAACTGTAAAAACCCATCTTCCCACCATTAGTGCATTCCAATCAGTGGTAAAACAGATCGAAATAGGAACAAGGACAGGTGCGGAGGAAGAGGGAAACAGTGGGGAGATCGGAAAGGGGAAAAAGGGGAGGTATCAGGAAACACGGGATACAGGCATCAAAGGGACGTGCCTAATGAGATGCACGGCTGAGACAATAAGTCCGTGCGGCAAGATGAGCCTCGAGCGGCGCCATCTGCCTTACAGTATCATCCCCCTCATCATAAAGACATTTACAAAGGACATGTGTCTTCCGCAAAGATCTTGGGAGTCCCAGGATCGCGAAGCGGACAACGTCCGTTCGCTGGCTACTTGAGGGCAAGAAACAAAATGGATGCCGTATCTAAGATGGAACCCGTGGGCATAGATAGAAATACCCACGTAACAGACGAACGGTTTAGGTTAGCACAGCGAAACTACGTACAACCACTAAACTCGTCATTTGCGGTTCATAGATACCAGACTCGACTATATTCGTGCGAGTCGAAAACACCACTTACAATTGTCACGGAAGCTCAGACGCTCCTTTTGCCCTCATGTAGGCAAGCACTAGTCGGAATCATACTCGATATTCATCAGACCATCTAGATGTTGCTGTAACATAGCTCTGTTCAACCGAGTTCCATTGGTAACAGGCGGCTGTCTCATACACGTTGTAGCACAAAGGCCACATAAGGCAGGACCGCACTGCACGCAAAGGCAACACGTGAACAGGAACGCCACGACAACTCCGATAATCATCAGAATCTTCCAACCCCAAGTCGACATCAGGCCCCAAAACCACCCAAGTAGCGTCCAATCCCCTACATCCACGTGTATGGATTCGGAGATCTTATGCAACTTCGAGATGGCTTGATAGACAGTTGGAGCATTATCAGGAATGAAAATGCAGCAGCTCGAATGGATCACCTTACATACCCCACCTCGATCTGCTAAGATGACATCTAAAACCATACGGTTTTGTAACGTCATAAGTCTATCCGCCTGAAGTTCCGTGGTGATATTACCAAGGGCACTGGCAGTAATATTAGCTGTCGATTCTACCACTCGAGTCAACTGTCTCAGGTTCCTACTATTGACCATAGGTCCCCAGAACGGGAGGAAACCCTTGAAAAAGTCTCCTGCCTCTTGACCGGCAGTATCCTCTTCGCTAATTACGCCTCTCACAACTCTAGTCTTGTGGTAATCTGCATCTACAGTGAACGTCGGAGGCAACAAATTTGCAATGAAGCATGAGCCCATGAAGTCAGCGGGCAACCATGCGTATGCACGATCATGGCAGATAAAGTATGTACCCTTGGCAGCCAGGAACACAGGGGACGAGACCATCGGCAGAATGTAATTTTCAGTGCAAGCACTCTCTCCAAGTCGGGCTTTCGATCTTCGGCCACGACCTATCAGACAAAATTTACCAATGTGGGGTACGACCCATATCGGAGGTGAGCTTTTAAGCTGCTTTTCACTAGTGAACACACTATACTCGCCTCTACTCAGGACCCTATAGGCTTGTACCTCTTCTTCTGGAATAAGCGAGAGATCGTAGATATCGCTATCTAAATCTTCTATTGCTATAGACAAAGGTTTTTGATACGAGGTAGGACCAGAGTAGGGGGAACGTGGTTCTCGAATGGGGTGGAAACCTAGCGCGCTTCGAAACATTGTTTGAAATGCTCGAGCGGACCCTTGGGAACTATATGGTAACACCAGATATGGAATTCCCTTATCCGTAGTATGTGGCATCAACCCACACACCCAACAATTAGTAGTGTTAACCACTAACTGATGCTGGTGAAGGAGCTGAATAAAGGAATTGTTGCGGAATTCTGCACGTCTAGCCTGCTCGTGTTCGGGTAGGACATAAAAAGAATGGGGAGAGGCAACAGTGGTGAGTTTAGGATCGGATGTAGGAGTAGGTAAAACAGGAGATAGAAAACCGGAGATCATATAATACACCCCACCCGCCAAAAATGCAGAAACAGTCAAGAATAATACAAACACTTGGAACATAAAACATTTTGTACGACTGAGTTGTTGCAACTTGAATCTTTGTATCTGAGCTTCTTCCAAGTCCATCAGCTTCGAAAACGCCATTCCCTACGACCGTCCGCAACGTTTCTTGACGCACTTCGTTCTGTGTAGCAATAGTCAATCCCTAGGAGTTCCCAGGAACCGACGGTCTTTAACCTAACGTCAAGACCTACTAACCAGAAGGAAGTACGCGCGCGGCCCTACGGCCTTTATTTCACAAATATACATATGCGAAAACAATGTCTCTCAGCTGTGAAAGCAAAAAGGTATAAGGAACGAAGCTCAATATATATATATATATACAGGAATAATCACAGTAATATGAATGTTTAAACTGATCACGGAAAACGGGATAAATGCAGTTGTCAATACAGCAAAGCAGGCTCTTTTATTATTCTTTAGTGCTAGATCGCAAAAAGTATCGGGTTTTCCCAGGACGTGTCTGCTCATCAAACAAAGGATCCGTTAAAGAGACAGCGTCCTGCTGATCAGTTGAGTGTTCTGGTCTTGAGTCTTTTGATGGCAATTGTTCGACAGTGTTTTTCTGCTGCACTGAGGATTCTCCAACAGGCTGCGCGTCGCTAAAGGGTACAAACGCCGGCAATCCTTCGGTTTCAGTTGATGCAATGCCTCTCCTCACCCACGGGTCTGCCGACAACGGAATAGGGACCTTTTTGGTGTGGGTGGCGTGCACCCAGTTCTTTCGTCCCTCAAGGCGAACAGCAGTCCTCGTGGCAAGGAGAACCTGGTAGGGTCCAGTGAACCTCGGATCCAAGTTGTTCTTGCGCGAAAAATTCCGCGTCACCACCCAATCTCCGGGCTGGAGCTGGTGGCCTGGACCCTCCGTCTGCGTCGGCAGTGCGTCGTAAACCTGTTGGTGAATTAACCTCAGTTTAGCAGTCAAGTCATGAAGGTAATCGATCAACATTGGGTACTCAAGATCACAGAACACACCTGGCCTAGGAACCCCCCACACATTCGCAGGACGGCCGAACACTATTTCATAGGGACTAAGCCCTACTCGAGAGTGTACAGTCGCCCTAGTTGACAGTAATGCTAAAGGTAAAGCGTCAGGCCACGAGAGACCAGTCGTAGCCTGAATCTTTGCTAGTTTCAGTTTAAGGGTACCGTTATACCCTTCAACCAAACCAGCCGACTGGGGATGATTGGCGCTGTGGAATTTCTGATTAATTCCAAGGCCCTTGCACACACTCTTCATCACACTTCCCACGAACTCACTTCCGTTATCTGACCACACGACTCTAGGCATTCCATACCGAGGAAAATATTCCTTCAGTAGGATTTTCGCAGTAGACAAAGCAGTATTGTCTTTGAGAGGATAGGCCTCGATCCATCGGGAGAATGCGCAAACCACAACTAAAACGTATTTTAGGTTATTGCATCTCTCCATATGGATGAAGTCCAATTGAATCACCTCAAAAGGACATGAAGGGGGAGCAAAACTGCCAGGAGGAGTTGGGGTTCCTTTGCCAGGATTGTACATCATGCACACCATACAATTCTTCACCAGACGTTCAGCACATTTCGTGATACCATCATTCTTCCACACAGGAGACAACAACTTACAAATACCTTTCGCGCTAATATGTGCTAACCCATGCGCCATTGTCACAACGGCCAGCACATACGCATCGGGCAACAACCATCTTTTCTGATCCGACAAATCAATCCAACAACCATTCGCATCCAACTTTCCCGTACTTTCTTTCCACTTCGCCTTTTCAGTCTCGGTGGCCTCATTCTGAATTTCTTTCACACTTTCAATAGTATCTTCACACATGCTCGACTCTGTAGGCCACCTAACCGAACTCGTCACATACATTCGAGTGCTAAGGTTCCGGGCAGTCTCCTTAGCAGTCTCATCCGCAAACGCATTACCACGACCAACATCATCCGTCACCTTACGATGCGCACTACATTTAACAATCGCTACCTGCTTAGGCAACGTCAGTGCATCCAAAAGATCATTCACAAGCTGGCCATGCTGAATCTTCGTACCATGCGACGTCAAGAAACCTCTCTCTCTCCACAATCGTCCAAAGCTATGTGCAACGCCAAACGCATATTGGCTATCGGTAAACACATTCACGCGTTTCCCTTTTGCTAACACGCACGCTCTAGTGAGAGCAATCAACTCTGCAGCCTGAGCAGAATTCTGATTCAACCTTGCAGTCTCAACAACAGTATTCAACGTTACAACAGCATAAGCAGTAGTCGCATCGCCATTCGGCAACTTAAAACATGACCCATCCACATACAGTGTTCCATCTGGGTCTTCCAATGGGGTGTTTTTAAGGTCCACTCGACCTTTTGTTTCCTCCTCTGTCCTCAAGTAGCAATCATGTTCTGCTACTTCATCTGACTCTGAACTAATTGGTAACAAAGTCGCCGGGTTCAGAACGTTGCAACGTTTTATCTGGATATGACTTGCCAGCAACGTCAGCTCGTACCCAGACAATCTCGCACTCGTCAAGTGCTGGGTTTTCGTACGATTCAAAAGAGTGTCGACTGCATGCGGAACCATCACCGTAAGCATATTATCCATGACCAATCCTGCTGATTGTCGGATGGAGACCGCAGCTGCCGCTGTTGCTCTCAAACAACTCGGCAATGCTCTAGCTACTGGGTCCAAGGTCGAGGAAAAATATGCACATGGACGTTGTTTACCGCCAAAAGGTTGCGTTAGAACACTCAAAGCACAACCTTCCCTCTCGTGAACATATAATGTGAATGGCTTACTGTAATCAGGAGTACCTAACACAGGAGCCGAACACAATGAATTACGTAATTCAGAAAAACTTTTCTGACACTCGTCCGTCCATGGCAAAGGAGTTGAAACATCCTTGCACGTAAGAGCCACTAATGGTTTCGCTAGCAATGAAAAATTAGGAATCCATTGCCTGCAGTACGACGTGATACCTAGAAAGGCACGCACATCTCTTTGGGTTTTTGGCACAGCCATTCGCGCAATCGCTGCAATCCTCTCTGGGGTCAACCTCCTTCCCTCCTTTGACAATAAGTGACCTAGATAGGTTACTTCTTGACAACAATATTGGAGTTTAGAAGGGGACACCTTGTGATGTAACTCGCAGAGATGTTGTAGCAACGACACCGTAGCAATTTTGCAAATGTCCTGAGTATCAGCAGCCACCAATAGGTCATCGACATATTGGATCAAGGCCGCACCAGCCGGCAACTTAAACGCATCTAGTTGACCCTTCAAGGCTTGACTGTAAATCGATGGACTTTCACAGTAGCCCTGAGGAGCGCGTTTGAACCGGAAGCTGCGTCCACCGAGAGAGAAACCGAAAAGGTCTCTACTCTCCTCGGCAATCGGGATGCTGAAGAACGCATTCTTCAAGTCAATCACCGAAAACCACGATGCAGAAGCTGGAATCAGAGTCAATAGCGCCGTAATATCAGGCACAACGGGGAACTGAGGAATCACAATTTTATTCACCTCCCGTAAATCGATAACAAAACGATAAACAGGCGGTTTTGAAGGATCCGTACGTTTAAGAATGGGCAGTACAGGGCTGTTGCACACGTTTCCCCGAGTCTCTTCAATAACGTCTTTCTCGATCAGATCATAAATGATCGCTAACAATGCTCGTTCACCATCAAGAGAGATACGGTACTGGGGAATACGTGGCAATCGCACATTAGATTTCAACTGAACAACATAAGGGGAGATGTCAAGCAGGCCCACATCATTGGGACCTGTTGCCCACAAAGACGCAGGAAGAGAACTCAATTCCGGTGGAAGCTTATCGAGAGATAAGTACATAGGAGAGACAACCCTCTCTCCTAACGTAAGCTTCACACCCGCAGGAGAACAATACAAAGTTGCATACAAACGTTTAAGCAAATCCAGACCCAAAAGATTTTCACCACAACCAGTAGTCAAAATCAACGGAGCTTGAAGTTCACGTGGCCCAATTGTAAGGGGCAAAGGGCGCGAAACTGGATTGCTAACGGGGGCGCCAGAGAATCCAACGGAAACATTTGTTAAGCCAGACAAAGGTGCGCCGGGGAGTTTCGAATGCATAATAGAACTTTTCGCTGCACCAGTGTCCAACAGAAAAGGCTCAACGACGCCCGATGTAGCAACTGCGACGTAAGGCCCTCTCTGATCAACCGGAACTGATACCACTCCCTCTCCTTGTCTTTGGCTGTCCTAGTAATTACTGTCGTCAGTTCCCTGATCGACGTAATAATCGTCTACATTGTACTGCGCAGATCGTCCTTGCGATGATCCACGTTGATCGAAACAATTATTAGAATTAGATGAGTTATCAGAACGATCATTCTGGGCACCACGACCCCTACCGCGTGATACCTGATGCGAACCACCACGACCTCCTTTGGACGAATTACCACTATTGCGATCGTTCAGAACAGGGCAATTGAATTTAATGTGTCCCTCCTGTCCACAATAAGCACATTGATTGTACCCTAACGATGATCTTTGGGAGGAGGAGTCATTACGCGACTGCGATCGATTCGATTGCGACTGTGATCTATTCTGTTGGGGTGCATTCTGATTTGAACGCGGAGGATATGCTTGTTGCAACAACACTTTAGTTTTTAGCTCTTTCGTCTTTTTATCAGCACGGTCGTTCTCCTCTTTCTCTCTATTCTCATAATATTGCGCTGTAGCCAATATCTGAGCTGAGGTAGAAACGGCCCATGCACTTTCTGAATTCTTTAATTTATTGCTCAAATCGGGCAATAAGTTTGAAACAAATTTATCCACAAACAATCGCTGACCACCCTCGGTACCCATATCCTGTCCACTATGATCGATGAATGCCTCCTCGAACCTCGTAAAGAAGTCGGAGACACTCTTGTCCTTCTTTTGCTTACAAGCTGACAATTTGTCCCAGTTCACCCTCATGGCTGGCATGAGAGTTTTCATTAACGTTATTATCCTTTGAGGAAGATCAGCAATCAGCTGGTCGGGTTTAGCACCACCAGTTTGTCCGGCATCTGCCGCTACAATGGCAGCCCAAGCACCACCTAATTCATTCGGATGGTTTTCCTGACGAATCTTAGCCCACACCGGTTGCGGTACGACATTGCCGAACAACATATCGATATCGGCAAGATTCATTACCGTAGCATCTACGAGCTGCGATAATTCTTTGTAATATCCTGTAGGATTTTTGCGAGGGTCAGGCAAAGATTGCTTCACCTGTAACACTTCCGATCGTTTCCATGGGAGATGTATCCATACTCTCTGGAAATGCCCCAGTGTCGGAGGAGCAGCATTAGGATTAGGTGGCATCCACACCGGTGGAACTTCGCGCATCGGAAATTGACCAGACTCATCTGGCTGACTTTCAATATCCTCAACAAACAAGGCTTGGGGTATCGGAGCGGGACGAAAAGATAGCAACCGCTCAACAGCACGTCGAACGTTGGTATCCACTATCAGTCCGTTCGAGAACTGAAGCTGAAGATCAGACAGGGCGGTCAGTACCTCGTCAGGTGCATCGGCCGATATCTGATCGCGAAGGACCTTACACATTTCCTCGAACACATATCTCTGGGTTGGTACGTTGAATTGACAAAATGTGTCGAGTACAATACGGGGTGGATTTCTAAGAGGATTTGCCATCCAACCCACCGCCATATTATATAGCGAAGCGCGTTCCCTGTTACCAGGAAGCTGACTACGTCTCTGAGGACCATCGGAACCAGCGGACCCAAGAACAGGTCCGAGCGAATGAAAGAAACTAGCCGCAAGAGGAGAAGTACGAGAACGAGTAGAGGGAGAAGTATAGGACACAGGACTAACAAGCGAAGGAGTAGAAACAATAGCAACAGCAGGAGTTAACAAAACAGGAGCAATAGCGGGAGCAGGAGTATGTGGAAGCGGAGGAGCAGTAGGGATAGCAGTAGGCAAAGGAGCAGGAACAGTCGGAAGAGCGGGTGCAGGTTGAGGAGCAGGCACAGGAAGAATAGGTACAGCCGGAACCGCAGGAGCTGCGGTACCCTGTACGTACGGAGGTGGCGACTTCATAAGATAGGACATTAAAGGATCCTCAACTGCCTCTTCCTTCTTTTCCGACTCCGTAGGCAAAGTAGGATAACATTTATCTATGGTCATACGCTGTAGTCTATCAAACACCTCCTTATCCTTAACCTCCTTGTCGCGCTGAAATTGCTCTGCTTTCTTCACTATGGTCGCAACATTATCTCGCTGATTACGTTTAGTCTGTCTGATTTCTTTCTGTCGGGCCTCTTTACGCCACAACCGAAAGGCATCAAACATGGCCGGCCTTGACTTTCTTTCAAACAATTTAGCCTCTAGATTATCTAAGATCGGGGTCTCAAAGCTACCATGAGGTGGCCAACGAAGGTCACCGTCCTTCTTCGTGTATCGGATCCAGTATTCATTAAAAGTAATCGGGCCTAGCCCATGTTTACTGTAGAGCTCATAAGTGGGAGTTCCAACCGGAGGTATCGGACACGAGTCCTCCAGTCGGGAATCCGTACCACAAGGTCTGAAACAACTAAACAAAGTACTGCGACCAGGCATCTTGCACACTAGCCGAGTTTCACAAACTTCAAGGGTTACGGGATTTACCAAGCCCCAGCAAAGAACAAAACCCTCGGTTTTTGGCGGCTGCAGTCGTCAAACAACACAACAAAGTACCAAGAACTACAAATGCAATGGAACCATGCAACCACTAAGTAACCACAACCAAGGACTCTGGGAGCGACCCACAAATACTTAGCTCAAAGATCGATGGCGTCACCAGGAAGGCCCGTCAATCGTCTCGCTCTACCAAGGTCTACGCCAGGCGCCAAAACAGGTCTACAGTCAGGGCAGCAGTCCGTCGCAGCCGTCAGGAGGCGGGAATCTTCGCGGGAAAAGTCTTCGTGCCACTTATTTCGACAACAGGATCGATGAAGCGGGGTGCACCTTCCCTCGGAGATTTCACACGAAGTTCCTCACGATCGTCGGGCTTGGACCGGTACCACTGATGCAGCCCCACGTTGGGCGCCAACTGAAGGACTGGGTTATTTAAAACCCAGCGGTGCCAGGGCACAACACCTGAAACCTTCGTGGGTAACCTGCTCCGGCGTACGAATGACAGAGACACGGGACACTTCCTTCGGCGTCAAAGATTCAAGGTTTATTTGCTGCAGGGAACACAGAAGTCACGACAAGTACAACACGTGCAACTTGGGGAGACTGCTTCAAATTGGTTTTGTGGATCGCTCCTTTTATACACGATTTTCCCATAGAGTTACATTGAACACAAAAGTTTATGACCCGGTTCCCATAATTATCCCCCAGAGGGGTCGCTTTGGTCACTTTGATACACACAAGGTCCGGGACATAAGTGCGGAAACATTTGGCGGTTCCCAACTGTAAAAACCCATCTTCCCACCATTAGTGCATTCCAATCAGTGGTAAAACAGATCGAAATAGGAACAAGGACAGGTGCGGAGGAAGAGGGAAACAGTGGGGAGATCGGAAAGGGGAAAAAGGGGAGGTATCAGGAAACACGGGATACAGGCATCAAAGGGACGTGCCTAATGAGATGCACGGCTGAGACAATAAGTCCGTGCGGCAAGATGAGCCTCGAGCGGCGCCATCTGCCTTACAGTATCATCCCCCTCATCATAAAGACATTTACAAAGGACATGTGTCTTCCGCAAAGATCTTGGGAGTCCCAGGATCGCGAAGCGGACAACGTCCGTTCGCTGGCTACTTGAGGGCAAGAAACAAAATGGATGCCGTATCTAAGATGGAACCCGTGGGCATAGATAGAAATACCCACGTAACAGACGAACGGTTTAGGTTAGCACAGCGAAACTACGTACAACCACTAAACTCGTCATTTGCGGTTCATAGATACCAGACTCGACTATATTCGTGCGAGTCGAAAACACCACTTACAATTGTCACGGAACCTCAGAACCATACTCTGAAAACTGGTAAATGGGTCTCATTCAGTACCAGTTCAAGCTCTTAGCCTTGGGAATTTTCGCCCGCGTAATCTCTAACATCATAAGGTGGGCATATAACCTCCTACATGCAGAACCAAGTACATTAGGATACTTATTAGAATTGGAAACTTTTAGAGAGGAATCATCTGGGTATACATTTAATAGGAATTTGTTAAAAGCTTTTGAGGTTTCACAGTGCATTGTAGCACTTTTAGAGGAGAGGTCACTAGCGCACCTGAAGCTCTTTTTAAAACACCTGACCCCTAGAATCAGTTATGAAAAGGATAAAGAATATTGCAGTCAGCTAAAGCATTACAAAGCATTCACAGAAAATATAGCATTTAAAACCCATGCTCCCTATCTACGATTTCAATTTGAACATGGGGTAAGGCGCTGTATCCTACTCTTACGTATGGGCACACTCCCATTAGCAACAGTTTTAGCCAGTTGGGACGGGACAAATAACTCTAAAGGCATATGTGAATTGTGTCATGATGGATGACAAGATTTGCTTCACGTTTTATTAATTTGTCCTAATTCAAGTATGGTAGAGGCTCAACGATGATACATAATTCCAATTCAATTAAAGTACAATGCTAAATTATCAAATTATTTAATCTTGCTGTCTAATTCTCCAGTTAATGAATTCATATGCTATAATCTGTTGAAGTTTTTGAAAAGTTTTTTAAAGCTGTTTTAAGGTAAAGTGCATAATTTTAATATACTTATACAATCAAATGCTGTATAAGCGGATCGCAATACATTGTTATTTCTCCACTTTAGACAGAGTTTTAAAAATCTTATCTTAATTCACTAATAAGAATTTTATGTATGTATTTGTTGATCTCATTTGAGGTCTGAATCAAATAAATATGAAATGAAATGAAATGCTGATATCCACCAGTTCATATGTATATTCTGGCATCCATTCATTCATGTAATCATCATTAACTCTTTAACTATTCTTTCTGCCCACGTAATCCAAACCTGTCCATCAAGTCTATCTATCTATCTATCTATCTATCTATCTATCTATCTATCTATCTATCTATCTATCTATCTATCTATCTATCTATCTATCTATCTATCTATCTATCTATCTATCTATCTATCTATCTATCTATCTATCTATCTATCTATCTATCTATCTATCTATCTATCTATCCAGCTTTCCACCCATACATCCATACATCCAGTCATTTATCCATCTTTCCTTTTACTCCATCCATCCATCCATCCATCCATCCATCCATCCATTCATCTAGCCATCCATCACCCTTTCACTCCACCCTTCCATCCCCTGCTGATATCCATCAGTTTATCTTTATATTCTGGCATCCATTCATTCTTGTATCCACCTTTCAGTCTCTCACTATTTTGTCTGCCCACGTAATCCAACCCTGTCCATCAAACCTATCTATCTATCTATCTATCTATCTATCTATCTATCTATCTATCTATCTATCTATCTATCTATCTATCTATCTATCTATCTATCTATCTATCTATCTATCTATCTATCTATCTATCTATCTATCTATCTATCTATCTATCCATCCAGCCTTTCATCCATCCATCCATCCAGTCATTCACCTATCTTTCCTTTTACTCCATCCATCCATCCACCCATCACCGATTCACTCCATCCATCCATTCTCCCTTTCACTCATTCATCCATCCACCCTTTTACTCAGCCATTCCTCATTCCATGCACCCATTGTCCCTTCAACCCACTCATCCATTCACTCATCCATCCATTTACCCTTTCACTTATACATCCATCTTTTTACTCACTCATTCATCCACACTTTCACTCATCCGTTTATCCATTCAATCTTCCTTTCACTCATCCATCCATCCATTCACTTATCCATCCATTCTTTCACTCATCCATCCAGCCTTCCTTTGACTCCATTTACCTGTCCAGCTTCACTTTCACTCATTCATCCATCCACACGTTCACTCATCCATCCATCCATTCACCCATAGATTCATTCTTGCATTCATCCATCCATCCATGCACCCTCCTTTTCACTCATCCATTCATTCTTTCTCTCATCCATCCTTCCTTTTGCTCATTCATCCAGCCATCCATCCATCCATTCATCCATCCATCCTTTTACTCCATTCACCTGTGCATCCTCATTTTCACTCATTCATCCATCCTCTCACTCAGCCATCCATCCATCCACCCCCTCCACCTTCAAATCCGCTGTCAATGCACACCACCTTCTTCTCAAAACCACAAAGAAAACGGCCCTCCAAGACAGAATCAGCGCCAATGCACACAACAGCAAAGAATTTATTAACAAATTCACCAGGCCCAACAGCGAGACCACAGACGTCCCCACTCCCTTCCAAGAACTCTGCAACAAGCTCAGTGCCTTCTTCCACCACAAGATGAGACAGATCTATGACAACTTCAACACCCTAGACCCGGCCACTACGCCTGCCACCACCGCATGCAACCACGCCACACCCAGCAGACCGTGCTCGGCTGGACCCCGCTCACAATAGAGGATACACTCAAGACCATAAAGAGCATCCACTCAGGAGCCCCGTCGGATCCTTGACCATACCACTTCTTGCACAGAGCTGCCAACGCCATCGCACCCCAAGCTTTGCCACAACATCAACTGCTCCATCGAAACCGCCACCTCCCCCTGACGACTGGAAAAACGCAGAGATCAACCCTCTGTTGAAGAAGCCGTCCTCAGACCCAACAGACCTCAAGAACTTCAGGCCCATCTCTCTCCTCCCCTTCACAGCCAAGGTCATTGAGAAGACCGTAAACGCCAAACTCTCCGCCTGGACACCTACCAATATGGCTTCCGAAGCAACCACAGTACAGGGACCATGCTCATCACGGACACCAACAACATCCATTCCCTTCTATGACCAGAGTGAGTCCACAGCTCTCATACTACTGGACCTATCGGCCGCCTTCGACACCATCTACCACTGGACTTTAATCACGAGACTCCACAACGCCAGCATCCACATCAAGACACTGGACTGGATCCACTCCTTCCTCACTGGCCGGATTCAGTGAGTCAGACAACTCCCGTTCCTCTCAGAACCTACAGAGATCACCTGCCGGGTGCCCCAGGTCTCCTCCCTGAACACCACCCTCTTCAAAATCTACATGGCCCCCGCTCATAACAATTGTCAGAAGCCACTGACTCAACATCGTCTCCTATGCCAACAATACTCAGTTGATCCTCTCCCTCGTCAATGAATACACAACTGCCAGAACCAACTTTCACAGCAGAATGAAGGCTGTTGCCCCCTGCATGAAAGACAGCTGCCTCAAGCTCAACTTGGACAAGACCGAAGTACTCATCCTTTGACCCGCCCCCTCAGCCCGTGACAACTCCTGGTGGCCAACCCCTCTGGGACCCCCCCTCCCACCCCGAAGTACCAGACTCGCAACCTCAGCATTATACTGGACTCATCGCTCACAATGAACCGCCAAATCAATGCAGTTACCTCAGCCTGCTTTCACAATCTCTGCCAGCTTCAGAAGATATTTAGATGGATCCCCTCAGAATCCAGAAAGATGGTCACCCATGCACTCATCACCAGCAGACTCGACTCCGGCAATGCACTCTGCACCGGCATCACCCAGAAATAGCTCAAGAAACGACCAAAACGTCCAACACGCCACAGCCACACGTCCTCAACAAACCCCGCCACAGCCACATCACACAACACCTCCACTGGCTCCCAGTCAACAAGAGAATCGCCTTCAAGCTCCTGACACACGCCTACAAAGCTCTCCTCGACGAAGAGCCAGCATACCTAACCACCGCCTCACATTCCACATACCCGCCAGACAACTCCGCTCAGCCCAACCCGCCCTAGCCCCTGTCCTCAGGATCCACAAGACCAGAACTGGTGGAAGTTCATTCTCCTACCTCGCTGCCAAGACCTGGAACACACTGCCCCTCCACCGCAGGCAATCCGCGTCACTGACCATATCCAAGAAGGACCTCAAGACCTGGCTCTTCAAATGATTCTACTCCCAGAGGGACCAGCAGAGCCCCACCAGCGCCTTGAGACCCTCACAGGTGAGTAACTGCACTTTACAAGCTATTGATTGATTGATTGATCCTTTCACTCATCCATCCATCCACCCTTTCACTCATCCATCCATCAACCCTTCCATCTATCCATCCACCTCCCATTCACTCATTCATCCATTCTTGCACTCATCCATCCATCCACCCTTCATCATCCATGCACCGTCTCTTTCACTCATCCATCCTTTCACTTATGTATCCATCCATCTACCCATCCACCCTTTCAATTAGCCATCCATCCTTTCACTCAGTCACTCACACACCCATCCATCCTTTCATTCACTCGTTCACCCACCTACCCTTTCAGTTATTTCTGAGCCTTTGTCTGCCGAGTTGCAGACAGAAGAGTCCCATCAAGAACTCCAACCTTGTAGCTGCTAAAGCAAGGGTTCACAGCGCCCCTGCAGTTAGGAGTAGGGCTGTGGTTATTTTAGAATTGATTTTCTGGTTAGGGTAATGTCTCAATGTTTAGCTAATGGGATTTTTGCATAAAACTATGGCGCTGGTCAGTGACCAACTTGCAAAAGAATAAATGTCAGGTTTCACTTTCAACGTGTGCCTCAGAAGCCCGCAGCCAGTGCTATTGTACAAGTAGGGTCCTGTAGCCACTGTTCTTGTAGCAGTCACCTCTGTAAAACCGGGACTATAGGTCAGGCTACAAATTTGGCGTCAGTAGCCGAACTTGAGCACACATTAAATATACTGCTGTAAATTGCATCACTTATGCACAGAAGTCCCATCATATGGTTCTGGTGTTTAAATATTGGTGATTGTGTTTAAAGATACTTCAGTTTTTATGTTTGTATTTGTTTTAGGCATTGGTGAACTCTGATTTACCCTAGGCGATTTGTCTAAAGTATTTTTTTTATAAACGCAAATCTCTCAGACATTTTAAAAAAAACTTGTTAGATTCTGGAATGAGACTCGTTCACATTGAGCTATCACACAAAGAGACATGTTCTGCTTTGGGATAGTCTATTACCAGTATCTAACAAGAACAAGACAAGATGTGTTTGCGTGTTTAAAAAAACGTAACGCTCTATTAAACAATTGTTTTGCCTAACAACAAAAGTTTCATGACATTTAGTTCACTTGCATGAGAAAAGTATATGATTTCACGTACCCTAAGTATTTTTCTATCAATTTTGTTTGAAATGCAATTTTGTAAACTGAATAAATGAATATTAGCACCACTACACACTTTTTATTTCTATCCAATTTCCGTAAAAAAAATGGACTTTTTTTCTTCACAATCCCACGTATCTATTCACTGTGCGAAGAAAAAAAGATGAAGGTCTTAAAATAATTTGAGGCAATGGCTTTCAAACTTTGTCTTTGAGGGAATGAAAATCGGTGCGATTTCCAAGAAAGTAAAAGTGCTGAAAACAAGGGAGATTGTCGGCTGAATTTGCCTGGCAAGTTGTACGGTCAGGTGGCCACACCTCAGAAGAAATCACACAAGGAACAAGGCTCGCTTGCGATAGTGTTTCCACCTGTTGCATAATCACCAGCAAACCACCGGCTATGGTTCAGTTGTGTTCCACTGCCTCCTGGCACACTTTGAATGGCTTCATGAATAAAAGTGCCGAGTCGTCAAACACAGCAAACCTTTTCCAGTAAACCAGCCGTAGAAGGCCTTTTGGGCACGTTGAATGGACTCCCGTGTGCAAAAGAATCCAACAGAAGGTTTATCTTGTGAGGATGGACCGAAAGTTTGGAAATGTTTGCTGAGCAATGTTGACCATCTGTAGTCATGAATGGTGAACACTGACAGTGCAGGAAGTGTCCATAAAAGCATCTCTTGTTAGGCACGCTCTGTTTGAGTCTTAGCAGTGTATACTAGCTTTTCAGCAATGCCAGCCCTGCTCATTCAAGCGTCAGGCCATTTCCCATGTCCACACATGTACACACTGCCAAGGCATTTCTCAAATCGAGCCAGCCAGCTTCAAACAGGTTTTACTGCCCCACAAAGGACCTTTTAGGCAGTGGGCATTGTAGCAGGGCTTACTCTTGCAGATAGTAGGCCTTCGCGGGCTGCGCTACATAACTCACACCACTCGCTATCACTGTGTGAGCCGGAAGGTCTTGAGCAACCCCGGCCCATTTATTTAAGCTCTATGGCCACGCCTGGCCAGAGAGTGATACAATGTGTGGGTTCCCTTCTGGGCCAGGTTCCGGGCCGCGCCTCCACGGAACTTGGGTCGCTACAGGCATGTCTCTGAGGGGCATATTATCAAGGGGGTTTATCTCCGCTTTTTTGGCTTTAAAAGCCAAGAAAGTGGAGATAAAATTATCTCCCTATTACCTAGCTGTCGCTAACACCAGTTAGCGACAGCTAGTAGGAGATAGCGACCATCTTGGGCCCCACTTTGCATGTCAGTGATATTGATCACTAATGACATGCAAAGTGGGCGTGCCAAGATGTTAGCGACTGGAAACAGTCGCTAATATCGCTATCTCCTATTACCAACTTTTGGAGATATTCGCGCTAAGCGCGAATATCTCCAAAAGCTAACACCTGCCCTGAGCAGTTCTTAGCCATGTTATCCAATGGGAGGTGGATAACATGGCTAAGAGCATTTGCTCCGTAATGCATGAATATCGCTGACTTTTCAGCGATATTCATGCATTGCGGCCTATTTTTATCGCATTTGCAATAAACCTTGGTAATACCAAGGTTTATCTGCGATAAAAATCGCCGCAGCTCAGCGGTAAATTTTTGTCTCTAACCAAGCAATAGCGATAATTATCGCTATTGCTTGGTAATATGCTCCTGAGTTCTTTCGAATGGGTCTATCTGTCAAGCACACAGTAAATGTTGGGTGAAAACCTTTAATTCCCCCTAAATGCAGAAAATAATGCTTTAGAAATACTATTAGGTCGACGCCCAGTGCATAACAATAAGGTGCGATAAAAGCCCACCTGTACTGATACTGGTATTTCTATTCTGCAGTGTTACCTCAGTTGTGGCTCCTTGGCACTGCTAAAATTTTGGTGCAAGCTGGCACTTGCGAGGAGGCAGTGGTAGCCAGAGCTTGCGTGAGTAGCTGCATTGTCAGATTTCTGCTGCCTTGTTTAATTTGGTGCAAGTCTTGTGCAAAAGATTGGTAAGATGGATGGCTTATGTTGGAAATGGTGGTGTTGTGCGTGAGTGCCAGAGAGGTCATGTATTCCTGTGACATGGTGCATATACATGCGGCTGTCATAAAGTGAATGAGTGAAGTGGAGAAAAGAGTGTTTTTTTGATTACATAAATAGCTGTATTTGCTGATATCGTTATTCGGCCTGGGCGGTGAACTACGCTCCATTTTTCTAGTTCTCCGCACTCCGCGGAGCACGTAGGGTTCTTCATGGAGCAGAGTTTTTCCTCGCACGCCAGCATTAAGTTGGCGGGTGAGGAAAATTCAACACTAGTGCGAGCCCTTCCCAGCGAGATTTCTCAACAAGGGAGCTTGTGGATGGGCGCGACCGCTTTTGTTGAGAAACCATTCGTTCGCGTTGAGGAAGCTGCCGCACAAGTAGAACATCTACTCGAGTGGCAGAAAGAAGCAGCATACTCTTGCGCTGCACATAGTGCCAGTTCCAGTGATTTGCCAGCCGGGGATAAACACCCGGGACTAAAGATCATTGCGAACGGCGCAACAACCCACTCTGCCACTTGTGTAACTCCACGTAGTGCGGCAGAGTTACGCAGAACTCCGCAATCTCCGCCCAAGCTTACTTGTTATTCAGCCATGCACAGAGGAGAAAAACTGTATGGTCCGAACTTCAGACAGACCTTCGCTCCACACTCGTGGTCATCCAACCCCTGCTACACATGTCCTTCGGCCATGCATGGCAGCGGATGGTTGTGGGTCGTAACCAGTGCCCAACACCCATGTGCAACTAGCCCTTATCATGCATGGTCTTTGAGTGTGCACATCAGGGATTGGCCACAGATCCTATCCAAAAACAGTTGTCTAAACGCACACCAAGTTCCTTTTTGAAGTACTATCTCAGGATTCGCAAATCTTGAGATTCCAAAGGGGGTTCACGGAACCCAGAAAACAATCTTGAATATTCAATTTAATGCTATGGCGACCCTTTGGGCCCACCTCACATGGGCCTAGGGACAAGGATAGGCTTACCTGCCCATTTATACACGTTAGTTTTTAGTTTTTCTAACACTGTGCTTGGTGCAGGTATAAGACGCTTGCAACTGATGGCCGAGACTCTGTTCCGCTCATTGTTACCAGATTGACCGCGACATGTAAACTATTGAGCTACATTGCACCGGACTAAATCATACTGATCCATTGTGCCATTGTACTTCAGGCATGGAACCCCCATGCCTGTCAGGACAGTGCACATATAATCCCCGCTTCTGTGCCTTGATAAAGACCCGCTGTGACCTCCAACAGGGGCACAGAAGGGTCAAAACGTCGACGTAATCTTTAGGTCCAGAATGACCCGGTTTCCACAACAAGGATGAAACTGTGGTTTCAAATAGAACTCTGGCCTCTCCTACAGAAATAATTTTAGATATAATAACCTGTTGATATTGTATATATTGCGCACTTTGTCACTTTTTTACTATGCACAAATGTCACTAAACAGTATTTTGTACATGATTTGTTTTCACTTGATACAAACAAACAGCTCATAACGGAATGAAGTAATTCTGATAAAGATTGAGCACAGACTTAAAGAGTACTAGTTTTGTTTTTTCTCCTTGTGTGTGTTGAGAGCATCATTTTTGTATTTCATGTATTGTATTTTGAAGTAATAATAGGTCTACACAACAGAACCGCTTTTTCTTGAAACTTGGTGCAGGTATGTCGCTTTCGTATCACACCATTAGTGCCAAAAAGGCATTTTGCCACCTAAACTGCACCGTGGAATTAAACAACCTGGCAGGTGGCGAAATGCCAATGCAGGAGGAAATGGGAATCATGGACAATGGGGGCACACCCTGTACATAAAATAATGTGTAATATGGAATGGGTGGCAAAATCACTGCAGGGCAAACATTTGCATTTAGAGTGTGTTGTGTTCGCACAGCTGGAAAATATAATATATATCAGAACACTGTGGATTCATGAATCTGCAGCATCATTTGTGATTCCACAAATAATCTCTAGCTTTTTAATCCTATCCAGGTCAAATAACAAAATAACACCTTTTTTAGCTGTTATTTCTAAAGAACTAAGCACAGGTTCTCCACTGAGAAGCATTCTCCTTTCTTGCCAAGTTTGTTGCAATTCTGTTTAGTAGGTTTTATTTTGGGACGGGGGGGTGTTTGTAGGGGAGAGCACAGGCCAAACCAAAATCAGATGACTTTTTTTGGAAAGTTTCATCAAATGCCACCAAAGAAAACATACAAAAAAAAAATTCTAGGAAATTCTGACCCAGCACTAGTCTATTGTACAAATTTGGCAAAATAACATACGTTATATAGAGCCACTGAACAAATTAAGGCACATGAACATGTATGTCACCGCAGTGCAAAGTAAAAAATTTCACTTTATTACCACAGCATTGTGAAACTGACATAAGAAAACACTGTTTACTGCCTCACACATAGCATGTTAGAGTGGTTTTATATAGAAAAAGATAAGTTAGGTAGGAGACTGCCCAATATGATGTTACGTTACTATTACTACTTAAAAAAAAGCAAATACACAGGAAACCCTGCCATAGCATAACCCATATATCCAGAGGCGCTGAACAAAACATCCTATTACTAGCATTGTTGAGGGAGGGGAGGGGCACCATGAACCAAAGGAGGCATTGCCTCTGTTTTCACTTTCTCACACTGCCTCTTTGTCAGTTTTTTCTCTCTTACTCTTTTTTATGCTTTTTTTCTACTCCATAGCCTTTCCCCATCTTGGTGCCTCACAGCACCACACTCTCATCTGCCTCATGCCACCACTGCCTCCCACTTTATCTGGCTGCACCATTCCAGCAGCGCCCACAGCTCCAAGGATCTTATACCCAGTAGCGGCCCGTGGTGGGTGTGCTGCCAGGCAGTGACATGGGGCGGGTCAGGGTGGGGGGTAGTAAAGTACAGAATACGGACGAATAGAGGTAAGTAAACATATAAATAAATAAAACAAATTTCGTTGCGATGCAGCGCAGACAGGGGAGCCTTTTCGAACCCTGAATCACACTTCTGCTTTAACCAGAGGCACCCCAACCTCCTGCCTGAGAAGCAGGAGTACACGTGTACGTGTACTAAAGACTCGTTCTGCCGTAGTCATCGGCCTATGTGAGGGCAACCACAAAATGGCTGCCATACACAAAATGGAACCCAAGGGTTCAGAACGAAATCCCTAAATACGTAGTGAATCCATCGGTCTAACATGACGAAAACACTTGTACTTGCCGCACTCACTAGTTACGGTTTGCTATTATCAAATTCGTAACGAAACCATGTCCTTTATAAAAACGGGTTCAGAATTCACGGAACCTCAGAGGGCAGATCAACCTCAGGGACCTTCAGAAATCCACTTCCTGTGTTGCTAAAATCTTCAGAGTCCTTAGGAGCTCAGGAGAAGCAAACTGGTCAGATGTGTTTAGGTGCCTGCATTTGCAGGGGAGTAACTCCTTTACTCCAAGGGAGATTCTTCAGTCATCCAGTATCGTGTAGGCAGTTGAAGTACTTGGTTTCATCTTAGCAGAATCTTGTGCAGGTAAAATCTACAGTCCTGTATTCAGGTAACCCACTTTATACCCATGAGAAGGGGTTGGAAAGATTCTGTGGACCCTCCTAGGGGAGCGGCAGGACAGAGGGAAGGCTACACCCATGTCCTTTGTCCAGTTTCATGCCAGAGCAGGAGCCAATGGCTCCCTGAACTGGTTTGAGCTGGACTATGCACAAGGACACCAAAAGCGCCCCCAGTGCAGACTATCTGGCACTCTGAGAGTGCACCCACCCAGCCCAGGGGAGCGGCAGGACAGAGGGAAGGCTACACCCATGTCCTTTGTCCAGTTTCATGCCAGAGCAGGAGCCAATGGCTCCCTGAACTGGTTTGAGCTGGACTATGCACAAGGACACCAAAAGCGCCCCCAGTGCAGACTATCTGGCACTCTGAGAGTGCACCCACCCAGCCCCTATAGACTAAATCCTGTCTAGGCGTGGTCACACCTCCCTGTGACAGGATGCCTATTGTCATGCCTTCCTCTGCTCGAACTTGGCTCAGCAGCAGGAGAGTAGAATCGTGTCTGTGGCTGACAGCATCCATTTTGTGCAGCCCAGGTCGAGAAAGCTGGTACCAGTTAGACCGATGACCCACAGTAGTGGTTCTAGAAGGGTGGAATCATACCTCCCACACCAGTTACTGATGTAGAGGTATGATTCCGAGGTGTTTGACACCAAACACGACATGTTTCTAAGCATCCGTTTTAAAGTTAGCATTTACCGCGAGGTTATAATGCACTTAAACATATATGTCTGGCTGCATCACATACAGCCCTAGAGAATGGTCTCCAAAGGCTGCAGAGGGGCTCTGCTCATGCAGAGACACCCTCTCATGTAAAATCCAGCACACTGCCTTCAGGATTGTTAAGGCCTGCCATAGGGGTAACTTATAGGTATTCAAGTGTAATGATTTAGATAGATACAGTGAACCTATATCTCAGTAAGTGGTGCAAGCACCATCTTACACAGTCTGCAGTGGCAAGCTGGTCGTGTCAATTTGAACGACCTCTCAGGGGTGGCATAACACATGCTGCAGCCCTTGAGCGGCCTCTGGGGTAATTATGCCCTGGGTACATGGGGTACCATATACTAGGGACTGATAAGGGTACCCCATTATCCAATCTTGAGTGTTCCTAAAGTACATGCATTGCAATTTAAAGGAGAAAGCAGATAGACTGGGGTCCTGGATAGCAGGATCCCAGTCAGACTACGGCAAAAACAGTGTGACATCAGAAAAAAGTGGGGGTAACCATAAGAAGCAGATTTTACTTTCCTACAGTCTTTGTGCATGCCAGGTGTGCATGCATGTCTGTATGTGGGTGCATATGTAAGAATTTGTGTCTGTGTGCATCTGTAGGCATTTCTGTGTGTGTGCATCTGTAGGCATTTTAGTGTGCATCTGTAGGCATTTGTGTGTGTGTGTGTGTGCGTGTGTGTGTGTATGTGTGTGGACCTGTAGGCATGTGTGTGTGTGCATGTATGTGTATGTGTGTGCATCTGTAGGCATTTGTGTGTGTGTGTGTCTGCATGCGTGTGTATTTATGTGCATCTGTAGGCATTTGTGCGTGTGCATGTGTGTGTGTATGTGTGTGCACCTGTAGGCATGTTTGTGTGTGTGCATGTGTGTATGTATGTGCATCTGTAGGTATTTGTGTGTGTGAGCATGAGTGTGTGTGTGTGCATCTGTAGGCATGTGTGTGTATGTGTGCGCATCTGTAGGCATGTGTGTGTGTTTGTTTGCATGCATCTGTATGTTTGTGTATCCAATAATGATATTAAATGAGAGACATGATTATGTGCAGTGTTACCCAATTCATGTTGGGAGTTCTGCCTGTGGGTTTAACTGATAACCCATGTGTGTAAAATACCGCCTGTGTGTTGGTTTATCATCACTGGCCAGCATTAGCCGGATGCTGTTCATGAAACAGAGCTGTGACTTTCGGGACTCTTCCCTGGGAACAATGGGCTCTGTCAGAGGTCTGCAGCCTGGCTGCAAAGCTGCTGCTGGGCAGTACCGCAGGCGCCGACATCCAGAACACGCAAAATCGCCTGTTGTTTCCTATATGTCAGTATAACTCAGCCGCCATTTCCATTAAAATGATGTCAAGCATCAGGTCCTAACAGAGCGCACACTGGAATGTCTCTGAGCAAGGAAGTGTCTCAGCACTTGATTAAAAATATATATCAAACACGACGCGCGTGTCAGACCTCATCGTGGCCTGTGACGGAGAGGCGCGAGCTGTTAAAGGCACTCATAGGAATGTGGGTGGTGCTTAGAAACCAGGGAGATGAGTTAAATCTGCGCATCAGGCTGTGCATCCGCCGCAATGTATCCCTCGGTGTAAGCCCTTTACCTCGGGCGTATATCAAGCAATCCCAGAATCCACTGGTACCGGAAGTTCAATCAGCGTTAGTGAGGATATGGGTTCTATAGTGGAAATTACTAACCTTGAAATGCAGAAACCTCGTCCCTTATGTATAAATGTATTCCCCCACAGGCACATAGGGGCAGGTTTACGAAAAATGAATGCAAGCAGTGCAGAGCAGCACCAAAGGTTGAGGGCCGGTCTGGCTGTAGTGGGCACCAGGCGTTTTCCCATTGGGCTGGAAGGCTGGGGGTCGGTTTTGATACAGAGGGCCGGTCTTGCCGCAGTGCTGCAATATCCATTGCCTGTAGCAAAAGCGGCAGAGCGAGTGGTGCTCCCCACTGCCACCCCCCCTCCTTGGCCCGGGCTGGTTGAGCTGATTGCCACAGCTAGATTTAGTTACCAGTCCGGCCGTGCTAAAGTTGCTGCACTGTGTTGTGTGTAAGAGAGAGAGCAGGACTGCGCCATGCCCATTAAGACATGGCACTATTTCCCTTTATCTCCCTGCGCTGGCATACTTTAGGCCAGGCGGGCAACTAGAGCCAAATTTCGGGATCGGGCTGAAAAATATTTTGGGGTGAGCTAATCCTTCCAACCACAGACAGAGTGGCTGTAAGAACAGGTGAACACACAACAAAAGCCTCATTTACAATTAATGGTCTTTTAAAGACCTATTAAGTACTCGGGTGCGGCTGCAATTAGATGCTCGCCAGTCCAAGAAGACGTGTCCGGCCGGGCTGACACACACGACAGGGGTGGATGAAGCCCTGTGAGCCCAATGGGTGTTGCGCGCCTGCTTTAGGCTGCCATGCGCCAAAGCACACATCTGTGCACCATAGTGCAGGGTGTGTGCATTCTGTACGGAATAGTTTTTGTATTGGAAGGGGAAATTTCTAGGACAAAAACTACCCTATAAGAATCTTCGTGTTCTGTATGTGTGCTGCACAGTGCAGCCTGTAGGCAAATAAAGAAAAAAAGTAGAAATGAAAACATTTCTCTTGGTTATGTCTGCCTTGAGGAGGCGTAAGATTTTGGTGCAAATCCTTATCATGAATGTTAGTAGATAGAGATTTGCATCAAAACCATAGGTGGTTGCATGGGAATGCCCATGTCCTACAGAATGCCCTGTTGACTAAAGTAATGCAAAGCTGTGCATAGCGCAACTTTGCAAAAGTAAAACTAACCAGGCGCAAAGAACTGGGCCAGAATATGCAAAACACTTTCAAAGATGAAGCCCTTATGTTCTAATCCCGGCGTAACAATTAACCGAAATAACGTTATGAATTTATGGAGGCCAATTTACCTGTATCTTGAATTGTACACAGGCTTACATTTATGAGCTCATTACCACCTACTTCCAGAAGGGAGAAGTCCCCACTAGCTGGAAACAAGCAACATTACGTCCACTGAAAAAAAAAATCGTCAATAGACCTCGCAGTCCTAGAAAATCTGCGCCCAATTTGGCTGCTACCATTCGTCGCTAAGATCGCAGAAAAAGTAGCTAACAAACAGCTAACCAATTATATCCAGGAAAATGATCTACTACACCCCTCCCAGTCTGGCTTCAGAACAGCCCACTAGACAGAATCAGCTCTGCTCCTGGCCACTGACACAATGAGACGTTGTACGGATGAGGGGCAGACAACAGCTATGATCTCACTGGACCAAAGTGCGTTGTTCGATACCATCTCACATAGATTACTTCTGCATAGACTAGATGAATGCGGTATAGATAGCACTGTATTACTCTGGATGACATCCTTCTTATCGTTACGCAGTTTCCAAGTTTTACAGCAGTCACAACTCTCTAAGAGTATCATGTTGCCCCAGGGAGTCCCACAAGGATCAATCTTGAGTCCCACGCTTTCTGTAGGTGGGACCACTGGCAGAATTAGTGGAAAAACATCATGTTACCATTGTATCGTACACTGATGATACTCAGCTAATTGTGACACTATCAGGAAACAATAAACTGAGAGCGCTTCATTTCACCAGATGCTCAAAAGAGGTAGCAGGATGGATGTCCGATCATTGCCTGAAACTGAACAGCAATAAAACAGAGGTAATGATAGTGGGCTATGCACCGAACATATGGTCCTCTGCATGGTGGCCGGAAGCATTGGGACAAGTTCCTACGCCTAAAATGGAAGTAAAACAATTGGGAGTTTTGTGCGATCCTAAACTGTCTTTCGAGGCCCAAATACGGAAAGGTGTGTGTAAATGTTTTGGAATCCAAAAAATTCGGAGGAAAATTCTGGACCTTCTACCACCGAATGCAAGGAAAACTATAGTGCATGCCCTGGTGACAGCACAATTGGACTATGGAAATGTACTGTATTTGGGAGCACCTAAAAGGGGGCTAGCCAAATTACAGGTGGTGCAAGATGCGGCTGCACAGCTTATATTGATTCTCCCTGGAAGAGCTTCCACAAGGAAAGCCCTGAAAGATTTGCACTGGTTGCCGGTGGAGGAAAGGGTCCTTTTTAAGTCAATGTACTACTGACATAAAATTCTTGCAAAAAAGGACATTGTTGCCTGCACCCTCTAATCTTTCAATATATCCCAGGCCGTGATCAAAAGGGAGGTCGCTATTGAAAGTTCTGAGAGTTCGGAGTGCAAGAATGGGGGCACGGTTCTTCAGTTATCTTGCAGCAAAGTATTGGAACGGGCTCCCGGAAACTATAAGAATGGAATCATGAGAAGGTAAATTTAAGAATAAACTAAAAACCTGGCTATTTTCCTCTGCATATTAAAGTAAAGGAGAGTCAAAGAAATGTATTAGTTGGTAAATTTTTCTGTGAAGTGCCTAGAGTCGTTCCCACTTAGCGAGTCTGTTCAGCGCGGGGACACACCAGATGGCGTTACCATGCGCTTTAGAAATGTAAAATAAATAAATAAATAAAACTGATTTTGCAGTGTACAGTACCATCTCAGTTGCATGTTCCCAACCTTTGCCCATCACAACCTTGTTTCTGTAATCAGTCGTAGCTAAACTCCAATCACCATACTGGTATATTATGCAACATGATTCAGTTGCGCCTGCTACATTAAAATGTTCTTTTTGCATTTACATAGCACCTACAACCCCTGACTAGACATTAACGCCATGTTGATAGTATATCAAATGTCAAAATGCATATATTCTTGAAAAATGTTTACAGCATACATTGTGGTTCATACAGAGCAATTGTTGACTAAATTTAAAGAGATAACCTATGGAGCATTAGAGCATTGGAATGTTGAGTGCTCCATTGAAATCAATGGAGTGCTACGGGCTTCTAACGGCTAGTAGAAGCCCGGAGCATCAACGTTCCAATGTTCAACAAAGGCCTGACAGAGCCTGAGGGGATTTCAACTCCCTGGGGGTCCATGAGGCCTTTGCTTTATAAATTAGATCATTGTGCCCTCTAGGGATGGAATGTTCTAATAGCCTTAGAGCCCTCCGTAGCTCGCTCTACTGCCCATTAAGGGTCAGCTCCCTTATTAACTCTGGAGGGTGCCTTTAATAGCCAGTAGAGCCCGCTCCGGTGGGCTCCAAGGCTATATGAAGATGTGTGGAAATTAGAGAAATTGATGTACATAAGCAGTGTTCATTTGCCCTTTTTCACTCCCCTCCCTGTAAGCACCATGACTACCGTGAAATATTGACCGCATCACTCCGCCAGTAAAAGCCCGTGCCCGTATGTACATGACAGCCATTTTAGGGCACCATGGCCCTTTTTGCCCGCTCATTAGAATCACCGGCTTCCCTTCTGCGCGTATTTGCACCCCCCCCCTCTCTCACATGCATAGGCTATGAAACCCTCTCCCTCTGCGCGACCCTGCCCTGAAAGGCAACCCTCCTGCTTGACCCACGCAAATCCCCCATTTTTGAAGAAGCATCCTTCGCCTCGGCTGACATAGCCCTCCCCAGCTGCACCTGACTGCCCCCGCTCTCTCTTGTACGGGTCATGAGACCCCTCTCTCTGTGTGCGACTCTGTCCCTGTGCACACCCTGGTTCCCCCCCCCCTCCCCTTCTTCCTCACCCGGGCAAGTCATAAACCTTCTTCTTCTGCAAGACCCTGTCCTTGGGAGTCATGGCCGCGCCTGACCAACACCTCCTTTCCTTTCATGAATAACCCCTCTGTTAGTAAACCCTCCCTCCGCGATTGACTGTCCACACATGTCTGAGGTCATCGCCTAAGCCAGGAGATACTGTTTACTGCTTATTGTATGGAATCACTCCTCTTCAAAGGACCCACTATTGATCCTGGCCACCCCACCCCCTGGGCTATGATCAGGCGCACACATCCTAAAAGTTGGCGGAACACTCAGCTGCGTGATTACCCTCCCCTCTTATCAGCAGGTCAAGGGTCCCTATTGTGAACATATGTGGGGTAGGATTGACACGAGGATCATGGGGATGTCTTTTCCGTGTTTCACAATGTCGTGATTGTAATGCTAAGTGTTTTGTAAGGTATAAAAGACGATGTTTCAGCTCACTTGTTAGAGCACCTCCCGAAAGACACTGTGTTTCGTGTCCGAAATGACAGGCTCTCCTCATGAGTAATAAATCCTGTTCTTGTGATTCCTGCTCCCAGCGCCCGTCTCTTTATTTTGGTAACTATTCAGAATGGGAACTAAGAGGCGACTTGCGCCAGCCATCCGGGCATCGATACTAAGATGGGCTCACATTTTACAATTGGCGTCCCAACGCGGGGCCCATCAGTGACATGAGGTCCAGTAAGAGAGATCCAGACGATGAGGTGAATATCTAAATGATCGGAGTATACCTGCCTTGAGAGGGCCCTCGTCCGGCTGCCGATTGAATGAACTTCACCGATTCTGAACGGACCTCTCTCGAGTGACCTACTGTCCTGACTGGAATCCCACAGGAATGCTGCATAGAGTAAGAGAACGATCGGGCGCTGGAAGGGGAAGACGAAGAACTATCCGCATGGTCCGGTCCGGGTAAGATTAAGTAGGGTGTTTTTACGCCCGATTGGTAGGATGGTTTTATCCATCTGATTGTTTGATTGATTGTATTGGAATCGGTATTTGAATACTGATATTGTTGTTATTGGTTCATTTAGCTTTGGATGCTACTTGAAATATTGGTTCTCTTCTCGAGAACGAGACATTCTCTGTTTGCAAACAGCGGTGAATAGGAACGTTCGCCCCTCTTTGCAGATAGAGAAGGGTAGGTAATGCAGACTTTTGTCCCCGTTGTAATCCGTCATGCCTACCTTTCTCCCCACTGATTGTTTGAATCGATTAATAATCGATTGTTGCTCTTTGAGATCTTCCCTGTCCACAAACAGAGACGAATAGAAATATTCTGTCTCCCTTTGCAGATAGCGAAGGGCAGGTAATGCAGACGTTTGTCCCCGTTGTAATCCGTCATGCCTGTTTTTCTCCCCACTGATTGATTGATTGACTGGACATTGTTGTCCAAGGAATTGTTTGTTTGAGGTATTTTCTATTTGCAAACAACGTGGAATAGAAATATTCTGTCTAGTCTTTGCAAGTAGTAAAGGGTAGGTTATGCCCCTTTATGATTCGTCAGTCCTACCCACTCCCCACTGATTGATTGTTTATTTGGGGGGTAGCTCGCCTGGTCCGTCCAGGAGGCTACCCTTATGGAGGACATATGCTCCCCACTCATGGGCCATTTATTGGAAGTAGGCCATCTGGTCCGTCCAGGAGGCTACCCTAGTAAGTGGAGGTACATCATTTGGTCTGTCCAGGATGATACCCTAATGAAGGAATATATGTTCCCCTTTGATCGATAATCTAGTTCCACCCCGGACCATTTATTGGAGGTAACTCGTCTGGTCCGTCCAGGAGTACCCCTGATGAAAAGGACACATAAAAATATGAAGTGATCACCGTACCCTGTTAACAGAAACTTTAGCTCGAAACACGCTAAGGAAAAGAAGAATAACAAGCATTGGAAATGCAATAGGTCTCGCAGCATTAGAGTTAGTGCTTTTAGAATTGTTTATGGGTTTTTTTGAAAATCTTTAGCATTTTTGTTTCCTGTAGCCAATGCTAAAGAATTAAAAAAAAAAGCCATAAACATTTCTAAAAGCTCTAACTCAAATGCTCCGAGACCTATTGCACTGTGTGAGGGTGAGGGGTTGAGGGTGAGTGAGGGTGAGTGAGGGTGAGGGTGGGTGAGGGTGAGTGAGGGTGAGTGAGGGGTTGAGGGTGAGTGAGGGTGAGGGGTTGAGTGTGAGTGAGAGTGAGGGTGAGTGAGGGTGAGAGTGAGGGTGAGTGAGGGTGAGGGTGAATGAGGGTGAGTGAGGGTGAGGGTGAGTGAGGGTGAGGGTGAGTGAGGGTGAGGGTGAGTGAGGGTGAGGGTGAGTGAGGGTGAGGGTGAGTGAGGGTGAGTGAGGGTGAGGGTGAGTGAGGGTGAGGGTGAGTGAGGGTGAGGGGTTGATGTTGAGGGTGAGGGGTTGAGGGTGAGTGAGGGTGAGTGAGGGGTTGAGGGTGAGTGAGGAGGAGTGAGAGTGCAAGAAAGTTGCAGTTTGGCTTTGAAACGGATCTGAGAGGTGTCTGCGTGATAAATGAATGATGCATAGGAATGGACAGAATGGGAATGTGTTTCGAGGACGTGCTCGGGGTGTGCATACTGGAAGCAGGGTGATGGATTCGAGGCTATGAGCGAGGGTGATGCCGAGCTCACCTCAAGGAGAGGGTGAGGGGCCAGGGCAGAAAGTAGGTGCAACAGAAGGAGCTGTGTAGCAAGAAACGCTGAGGAACGTGTCACTTCTTCAGGCGGAGATGCAGCCTGCAAGTTATCTCGAAGAGTTAAACGCTCGCTGCTGATAGGTAGGTCCCTGTACGCAAACAATCGTCTAGAGTCGATAGTAGGTAATGACGAATCGATGAAGCTATCAAAGTTCTGGTTGGCTTGGAGCACGCGGTCTGCGGGTTACACGTAACTTCCTGGAGTTGTGTGTTCACTTAACATTAGTGGCTGCCGAATGCCTCACACGACGCCGATTCGCAGACGAGTGCTGCTCGGGCGGCTCAACACAGCAAATGGCCGCGGCTCTTTTAAAGCCATGTGCTGGGCATGAATGCAGCTGCTGCAACATAAAAGACCAAATGGCTGTTGACATTTGGTAAACCCTAAAAAGGTTTACTGAGCAAGGCCCTCCCCGGGAGTCCATGAATGCGAGAGAACAATCCGCATTCTTGGGGGCTAAGTGTGTGTTTGTTTAAGACCCACCCTCAATTCAGAAGCTAATTGTCTGAATGGAGATGAAGAGGTTGGTGTGCTCTTTTGGCCAGCGGGGGATTGAAGCTGTGTTTTTTTTTTTGTTTAGTTTAAAGCCTCGACCTAGTGAGGCAGCGGGGGTGGGTGGGGAGACGGGGCTGGCTGTCAGCTCAATTACCAGCTCCCAGAAGGACAGGAAATAAAGAGTTGTAGTTACAACGACAAGCTCTAAGGCATTTACAGTGTTACAAGTGCCTCCTAATACACCAATAGCTTGAAAGGGAACGATAAAATAATGTTACAGTTTAATCGCGAGTTAAAGTGAACTGGCGATGCGTCGAGGCAACAACTTTCCATAAAATAATTGGCTGCGCACCGCGGGTTAACGGAGCCGCGGCTCGTATTATTACACTAAAGACGCTGTCATTACGGATGCCGGGCATGAATATTTTACAAGGTTGGAGCCTGCCCGGTTCTCCCTCCGACACACACGGGGTTGTTGGGCCCACTATGCTCCCTCAGAGAAGTTGTGGACGTGGACATTCGCCACAGAAACACACAGGACCAGAAAGTAACCAACAGGACTATTTGCCCAAAACGTTAAGTTACTCCTCATCCGCATGTTGCCTGGAAAAGAAGCACACGAAGGCAAGCTCATCAGATAGGCAGGCAGGAAGGCAGAGAAGCACATGAAACAGAAAAAAACATCTGAAGTGGGAGAGTTTGGTTGGGGAGAAAGACACGAGTGAGCATGCAGAACACATGGACAGCGGAACACGGGACGGGAGAGAAGCACACAAAAAGCAAAACGGACCTCACCGGGGAGCGGAGGAAGATGGCGGGTAGAAGCACACAAGAGACACAGCAGCTTAGGAGGAAGAAACCAAGAAATAGTGCTGGGGGTATTTGTCAGGGGAGAAGCACAAGTGGGACAGGGTTTTCAAAGCGACACAGTGGAGTGCTGCAGAGCGAGTCAGCCCTGCCGACTATTAGCTGCTGGGGGCAGGATTTAACAAGACGGAGGGAAGAGAGGGGAGGGGGGAGGAGAAATGCGACACGGCGGGAAGGGGAGGGGTCGGAGCGGGTACAATAAACAAGACGGAGGGAAGAGAGGGGAGGGGGGAGGAGAAGTGCGACAGGGGAAATGCGAGACGGCGGGAAGGGGAAGGGGCGGAGCGGGTAAACAAAGACGGACGTGCACGCGCTTTTAAGCTCAATGCGCATGCGCATTGAGCTTAAAAGTCACGGGCACTGCAAGGAATCGCCACGATTCCTTGCAGTGTGGATAAAGAGCGGATAAGTCCCAATACTCTCGCCTTGCTCGATGCGCATGCGCATCGACCGGCGAAACCTAAAAATAAAAAGAAATTAGGCTAAGTCAGTAACCCCCTGAGGAGCTTTCGACTTCACTAAAAATAAGAAACATTAGAAACAGTTCGTAATAAGAAATATAAAATGGCGAAAAACTTGACAGCAAGACAGCCACGAGGTAGCTAGGTTCCGCTGCCTACTCCTGCTCCGAACATGTCTGCCTCATTGCCCACCACGCCCAAATAACGGTCACATGAAATAGATACAAATCAATAGGTACCTACCCCCATTCCGGAAGCTCCCGAAGTGCAACAGGTCCACGGTTACGCCCATCCGGAAGGCGAGGCCTCGATGCATGCAGGGGTCGCCTGGCCGCAGTCGGAAGGGGAGGCTGTGGGGCGGACGGCCCAAAAAATCATAATGACCTCTCCTTCTCCCCTCTTCTGCTGCCCTGCAGGCCACGGGGGGGGGGCTGTCTTGCCTCAGCCACCGACCACCCCCCCCCCTCTCTCTCTCTCGCCTGATCCGGCTCTCATCGAAGGCCGAAGCCAAGGCGAGGACGGCGGCGCTTCTTTGCGCAATAATGGCTGCAACTGCACTCGGCCCGGGAGAATTACAGGTAGTCCCGCCACATGTCAACGCCTGAGAGTGACAGGTAGTCCAGCCACACGGCAACGCCTGGACAGTTGCAGGTAGTCCCGCCACATGTCAAGGGGGGGATGTCTTGCCTCAGGCACCGACCCCCCCCCCATCTTCATTGCCTGGCATGGCTGTACCAAAGCAGTGGAGCCGAGGAACGGCGCGGGGTCACTGGAAGGGGGAGGCGGCGCGAACGAGCCTCCCCCACCTCCCTCCAGGTGGAGGCTTCCAGCGACACCCCAACGCTCTTGCTTGAAAAAGGGGTCCATATCAAAACACGGGTTTCCTTGCCCGGGACGAGCACACGCCCTGTACTCCTCAGCCTTGAAGATTCTAAAAGAGCCGGGGGGGCCGACCTCTCCACGAGGTGCCCCCCGCCCTGTCCTCCGATGGAGCCACGAGACGTCAGCGCACTCCTGCCGGCGCCAGCCTCAGTTTGGAAATGACTAAAATCCTGCAAAGATACAGATTTGTTCAGTTCCGGTGGAACACCAGAATGACCCGGTAGGAAAAGATTGTTGCCTCCCTCCCCACTTTTTGACTAATGATCTGCCACCCCATTACGAAAGATTTTTTGAACTGCCAAAAGAGGTTCTGGTCCAACCACGAGTCATTGAAAACATTCTGACTATACTGGAACCTGCCTGACCTCGCCCAAAATGGCGCCGATACACGAAAACGAAAATTTCGAACTCCCTGTTCACCCGGATTGCTCGAATCTTGATGCTCTGAGATATGTATGCATTTTTGGACAATGAAAGTCGATAAGATGGATAGTGATTAAGTGCTTAGAGAAGAAAGCAATGTAAGACAGATATTGATCATGTGTTTGGACAATGAACTGATTTAGGGTGGGTACTAATTATGATTGGGAACAATGAATTGGTGTACTTTAGGCACTGAGTGAGCATTTGGATAATGAATTAATGAATTAATTGAAAAACTGAATTCTTGACATGCATCATGCTTGCTCTGTAGGAAAGTTCGATACGATTTTATTGCACTGCCGCACTTTATGCAATGAACTGCCACCAACTTCGTTCTTCTTATGTACAGTTCCAGTCTGCTCCGTGGCCGGTCCACTGGGTTGTAGGCCCGTATTTATACACCAACACTTTTTATTAAAGGTATTGTGAAAAACAAAATATAATTGTAGCGGTTGCATTAATGAGTTTTGAATGTGTTACTACTGTGAGCGAAGAATAAGTATGATGAAGGCTGAAGGTTAGAAAGGACCCGATATTTAGCAGCTACATTATGTGTCACAGGCAGCCGGAAAAGTGTTTTAGACGCCCTTAAAACGACACCACAGAAATGCCACCTGACCGCCACCCTTGCACACAACCAAAAGGGGTCGCAACCAAGTAACTCATGTAGATACGCAGATCGTCAATGATTATCTATCTGACACTACTGGTCCCTCTGGGCTTAAACGCCGAGATGGTAAAGAAATGCACTACGTGGAGATAGGTCGAGTATGTGGTAGGTAAAAACATTTTCGGACTACTGCATGCTGATGTGGTTTGAATGCTGCCCCCCACCCCTTCTTTCTCCTCCCTTCTGCAGGTCGCGTCGGAATGTCGGCTGAAGTATGGGAGAGCGATGATCGAACCACCGACGAAAAGGGAAGAAGGGAATATGAGCATAGTCCTTATGTCGAAAGTTTTCGAAAGACGTAGACTTAAACATGACTGTTCCTCCTTAGAACGTAGCGACTGGGAGGATGGACTGACATAGAAACTTGACGGGTACTGTATGACGAAAATTGACTCGAACTAACACGTTAGATAATGTAACTAGACGTTTGACTAGATAGGGAAAGGACAAAGAGGAGTGCATGGGTAAGGGTTACCAAGGCACCACCCGTCTGGGAAGTTAGAAATGTTGCTGATGTTCAAAATGTACTGCCCCCTTCTCACACTCTTATAGATATAGCCAAGCTGTCCGACTGTTCTCCCGATCAATACTTGCCGTTGCCTCAGCCTGGAGAACTTCCCACCAAAGGAAGAAACTGAAAAATGGTTTAAGATCCAACCATGGGTAAATAGCGCGACCAGGTTAATTTCTGATCGACTGACCGAGGTGTAAATATTGGCAATTGAGAACGCTCGCAGAAATAACAAGCGACAGGGAAAAGGAGGGAAAGGTAAAAAGAGCTAAGCACGTAGGTAAATAGGATAGTAAAGATACGAAGGATATAAAAATAGATCTTGTTGGCCAACAATTGTTTTCTGTTTTGTTGTGAATGTCTTATATATGTAATACATGTACTGTCTTCCTTCGTCTGAGTTTGTGTGTGTGTACTATAGGGGTTTATGTTCTCCCTCTGTTTGCGTCTCTCCGTTACCTGACCCCCTGCTGTTCTGTGTTGTGAACGCACTAAAATGACCTATTTTTGTACACGTCTCTCTCTTTCTCTATCTCTCTCCCCCCTTTTTCTCTCTCTCTCTCTCTCTCTCTCTCTCTCTCTACATGTCATACGTGTACCGAATGGCTCGTTTAGATTGCGGACGACTCTCACTCTCTATGAGAGTCTCCCTATTTCCTCTTCCTTTTTATGGTAAAATCGTGCCTCGCTGGCACCAGTCTGATTGGATACTTATTGAACGCGAAGGTGTTCAGCGAAATTGACCGAAACTAAAATGATTGTATCTCGCCATATTACTACCTCTCCTTTCTGCAAAATGAATGAACTCGAAATTGGCTGAGAAGGAAAGGACAGGTAAGACGACTAAGGTCCCCCAATATGGCCTTTTATAGGGGAACTGTATGTCAATGGCACCTTATTTTTCTGTTCATCAGAGACGAACGCCAACGTCTAGATTGACCCCCAATGCCCAGATTGCCCCACCCCCTTTTGCACCCAAGCGCGAGCGCCCGAAGCATCCCCGCCCCATTTGATAGACCCCAGCTGCTGTCCCGGATATAAACATGATGACCATGAGTAACTGTCGTCCCTCGAGAAAAACCTGTTTTTACCTGACTCTCGAGGATAGCGCCCCCGCCCTGGTTGAAAAAGGTTAGCCAGCCTTGAAGGGAATGTTAGACTGTTAAAGGCTCAGGTTTGAAAGGCAAGTCTCCACTGGAGGTTCCGAAATATTGAATGTGACGAAATGCGCAGTTGATAGGAGTCTAATTTCTATCTATTTTATGTCATGAATAGACGATGAATAAGCTTGGCATAAGCCCAGTAGGAATGCCGACATATGCACTGCTTGATAATAAACTTCTGACTGTGACCGATGAACGTATCTCCCAAGTGTGTAGGATTGAAGGAGGAATTCACATGCATAAATGTCTTCTCCTGCCAGTTCTCTAAAGATTGTTTTGTACCTATTCAAAGATATACGATCACCGGAGGAGAAGGGTCGGACGTGACACACAGCCTGGCTGCAGATCATGGGACACATGCGACCTCGACCAAAGGTGGAGCCACAGCACAACAGGAATACGGGACGAGGCAGCACTCTCCAATACGGTGGACGAAAGGATGAAAGGCTGTCCTGAAGCCCTTTTGTCCGCCTACCCACGCGTGCCTGGAGCCTCCGTCCCCCTTTTCAAGCCCGATTGATGGGCCTGCTTGCTTGTTATCCTTTGCTCCCTTGGTCCCTTTGGTGTGTCCCAGGAAATCTGACCCCACTCCGCCTTCTCTCTCCTATCGACTATTTGAACCACACACACCCTCTTTTCCATGTGACTTCACGCCAAAAGGAAGAACGGCATTCAGGTGGGAATAGGGTGTTGCCACGGAAATATAGGTGCCGAGCATAAGGCGCCACTAAAAGGACTGGTTAGGGAACAGGACTGTGGTCTAACAGCAGAGGACAGACCGCACCTTGCAACACGAAAGGTTGAATACGAGCTGGACCTATAGCTCCACCGCCGGTGCTCAACAGCGCCAACGAAAGGATACGGACTAGAGCCTACCAGTGATGGCTCACTGCTAAAAAGACACTGTGACGAAGAGATCTTGTGTATTGAACTGAATTCCGCCCTCAACTACTTGGTCAAAATGTTCATTGGTCACATTTTTAAGTCAGAAACATTTATGCTATAAAGTGCGTTTGAACGTTAGGAACTCGACAAATGCAATTTCCTATGTGCTGCATTCTGCCCATCACATCAACTGTCCATGATTATGTGCCAAATGTTAATATTGACAAACGCTAATTCTTCAACGGCGCCTGTTTATATGTACCCCCCATCAATTACAAAAATGAACTCTGTAATGTAAAAAGGGGCGACTGTGGAAATTAGAGAAATTGATGTACATAAGCAGTGTTCATTTGCCCTTTTTCACTCCCCTCCCTGTAAGCACCATGACTACCGTGAAATATTGACCGCATCACTCCGCCAGTAAAAGCCCGTGCCCGTATGTACATGACAGCCATTTTAGGCACCATGGCCCTTTTTGCCCGCTCATTAGAATCACCGGCTTCCCTTCTGCGCGAATTTGCACCCCCCCCCCTCTCTCACATGCATAGGCTATGAAACCCTCTCCCTCTGCGCGACCCTGCCCTGAAAGGCAACCCTCCTGCTTGACCCACGCAAATCCCCCATTTTTGAAGAAGCATCCTTCGCCTCGGCTGACATAGCCCTCCCCAGCTGCACCTGACTGCCCCCGCTCTCTCTTGTACGGGTCATGAGACCCCTCTCTCTGTGTGCGACTCTGTCCCTGTGCACACCCTGGTTCCCCCCCCCTCCCCTTCTTCCTCATCCGGGCAAGTCATAAACCTTCTTCTTCTGCAAGACCCTGTCCTTGGGAGTCATGGCCGCGCCTGACCAACACCTCCTTTCCTTTCATGAATAACCCCTCTGTTAGTAAACCCTCCCTCCGCGATTGACTGTCCACACATGTCTGAGGTCATCGCCTAAGCCAGGAGATACTGTTTACTGCTTATTGTATGGAATCACTCCTCTTCAAAGGACCCACTATTGATCCTGGCCTCCCCACCCCCTGGGCTATGATCAGGCGCACACATCCTAAAAGTTGGCGGAACACTCAGCTGCGTGATTACCCTCCCCTCTTATCAGCAGGTCAAGGGTCCCTATTGTGAACATATGTGGGGTAGGATTGACACGAGGATCATGGGGATGTCTTTTCCGTGTTTCACAATGTCGTGATTGTAATGCTAAGTGTTTTGTAAGGTATAAAAGATGATGTTTCAGGTCACTTGTTAGAGCACCTCCCGAAAGACACTGTTTTTCGTGTCCGAAATGACAGGCTCTCCTCATGAGTAATAAATCCTGTTCTTGTGATTCCTGCTCCCAGCGCCCGTCTCTTTATTTTGGTAACTATTCAGAATGGGAACTAAGAGGCGACTTGCGCCAGTTATCCGGGCATCGATACTAAGATGGGCTCACATTTTACAGATGTTCCAAAATAGCCACACTTCAGAGTTCTATGCATTATTGTCTGCAGAAGACACTCACTTCTGCCTCTTCTGACCTTACACCATTCTGCCTTCCCACCAGTTTATTCTTACCAGTGAGATGTTCCAAGGGGGCAGATGGGTTGTTTTCGGGGTGGGGGAGGGTTTAGTTATATCCATCTAGTGGGGCATATTTGGGAAATATCGGCTCCCCTTGGTAGTCTGGCCAGCTTTGCCAGCGGTGAAGCTAAACCCACCAGAAGTCTCTGTCCTGGATTCCCTGATAACAATGACCTATGTGTGGTCATAAGTCAGTAACGCAGGCCCCCGAAGGGTGGGCAGCGCAGGGGAGTCCCCACCTCACAAGGTGTCCCATTCAGACCCAGGTCTATGATTTTCTATGTGCTATGAGAGTCTCAGGGGGCCATCACCACATTCTGCAGGGGGCCACATCATTTTGCATTATGTTGCTGCCGCAGACAGGTGAGATGTGCTGGGAGACAAACACAGACTGGGAGGAGCCTGGGGCTTAAGGAGCACTGTGAAAGAAGGAATGAGGGTGGGGCTATTCTGTGCTCTGTGGGGCAAACCTAGGAGCATGGAGCAGTGGACCACTGCAGTCCATTACGGGTCCACCTTCTGTCCTGTGCAGCCCTTTCCCAATTGCAGGAATTTCATCTCGCTGCTTCAACGAGCAGTTTTATTTTGCAGACCTTTTGAGAATTTGTTTGAACAGAGTGTTGAAGATAGAAATCGCATTTGGCATAAATGATGTGAGGCCGACGAGTGTCGACTTAGCGGAAGAGCCGCACGAGACATCATCATACAGTATTGTACGCTAATCATTCGAAGCAGAGCCATTGGCCTCAGCTGGCCCCTCAGAGTTCTACTCACTTCTTGCCACATATTAAGGTCATCTCCCAACTTGGGGTCAATTCTGACAGCAGCCATGCACATCTCCTCAGCAAACATTAACTCCAGCATATCTTTCTGCCACAGGTCATACACATGCCAATTGTCTTGAACCCAATGAACTGCTGCACGACTCTTTCCTACTAATAGGCCTAATGTGCCCAAGCGGTAACCAAGGCATCTGATCTTGAGTTTTGATACAAGCCCAACATCCATTGCAAGACATCTAAACCAATCATACTACCCACAGCCCGAGCGGCCAAGTCAACTCTTGATTCCAATGGACCTCCATCACCACGCGTGTCCACAACATATTCATCTAACCCTCTTCATTCTCTCCACATGTCTGGCATTTATCTTGGAACGTGTAGGATAGCAGGAGTGATGTATACTAAATGTAAAAATGTAGGGGCAGATTTATGACCGACTTGCGCCACGTTTACGCCGCCGTTGCGTGATGCAACGGCGCGGAAACGTGGCGCATCCCTGCGACCTATTTACAACGTGACGCATCTAGGCAGATGCGTCACGTTGTAAAGCCCTGCGCCACATGAAACCTGCGTCAGGTTTCATGTGGGCGTTCTGTCGCAGGGTGGGTGTTCCCTCGTAGGAAAGCCCCGTAAAACTGACGCAGTGAAATCTACAAGACTTCACTGAGTCAGTTTGACGAGGCTGCTGCGTCAAATCCTTACGCCTGCTTGAAGCAGGTGTAAGGAGTGACGCACCACGTTATGTATGGGTGGCCTCTGTACATTGCAGGAGTTGCGTCGCGCTTGCAACGCTACTCCAGCAATGCACCGCCCGTACACCACAAGATGCGTCACGCATCTGCCCTTCCTTGCACCATGGTGCGCCGCATTGTAAATGCGGCGCATCTCTGGTGCCGCAAGGAGGGAATTGCGTGATGCATCAGTTCTGGCGCATCCCTGCTGATTTGCAGAGATGCGCCAGAACTCATAAATCTGCCCCGTAATATGTAGAGGACGAAACTGAGCATTGCTCATTGCATTCTTGGTGTTAGGCAGTGCTCTATACCACACTCAATCAGACATTTGTAGACCACAATCCTTATTCCATTTATTTTTAACAGTCAATTCAAAACATTGATCTTCCGCACATGCCACCCTATAGATGGAAGACACAGGATGGCTACCTCAGTCAATGGCAGGATTTTCTGAAAAAGTTTGTAAGAATTTATAAAGCAATCACAACAGGTGAGTCTAAGAAGTTCCCAAACTTGTTTCTGTTAATGACTGAAAAGTGTGAGCGAGAGACAGTGTTGGAAATGGACCCCGCATTCCTCTCTCACCCCCATCAACACTCTCTTACAACACAAGACTCTTGGAGGAGATATGAGTGAGGCCCAAAGGCAGGGAGAAGCCTGCCTCCAAATGTGGGATGGAGGTGTTAAATAGGAAGTGACCAGAAAATGGGAAACTCAAGCCATTCACGGGGAAATGCTGCATATTTTGGAAACTGTGAAATGAACGTTTTGGGACAGCAATCAATGGTACCTTCATTCTTTCCCTGTCAACCACAATTAAATTAGCCAACCAATATTTTAAACTCTACGACCATGAAATGATCCTGAACTACTTGGATGTGAGATGTGACTTCACTTGACGCCCATCACAATTGCCTAACTTGATGCTAGGTCTGGTGGCTTAGTGAAGTGATGCATCCACTGTAGGGGTCTGAGATTGACCTCAATGTCACAGGTTCAAATCCCGGTGGGTCCACTCGGCCTTTCATCCTTCTGAGGTGGATAAAATGAGTACTATTCAGTTGGGTAACAATAAACCTCTACTACTCAGCGCCAAGGTATCATTGGGTTAACGTGTGCGTTACAAATACGTTATGTTATGATAGTGGAAACATGGACGTGAGAGCGACTGGGTTGGGTATTTGTGGTTCAATGGCGATGCCCTTACCTGCCTAGCTTAGAGGCAGTCTACATGTCTGGATGCCCTCATCCTACAGTATCTGGCTACATTACCAACCCATGACGAACCAATCGCTGCCGCAGAGAAGACGGCAACAAATAGAAGTGAACATGGAGACCACATCCTTAAGTAGATGTGGACTCCGCCAGATTGCTGACTATACATGCTCTCTTCAGATTGCAATGTAACAAAACACAAGTGCCTAAGTGTAATATAAATTCTTAAGTAAAGCGCTCTGACGTCCATTGAGTCTAGTTAATGCTATTTAAAACTCACATAAATAAATAAATAAAATAAATGTTTCAGTCTTTTACAGATATTTGGCAGACACGGCTGGTAAACAGGACGTCCTGTCATTTGTGTGGCACTGCAGGTTTCTTGTTCTGATATACAGTTCAGTGGTGCAGTGTTCCTCTAATTTTCAGTCTAAAAACACAATTTTACAAATGCAAATGAAGTTACCAAAACGATATACTTTTCAAATAGTTATTCCATATAAAGAGCCAGACCCCTGTGTGCATTTAAAATATTGACATCCCTAACAAAGTTGTATGTGTGTAACATTCTAACATTCTTTTCACCTTTGTCTTAACACCTTAGCAGCTATGGAACGTCCAGCTCCAGTGCTGAACGTTCCATTGCGCAGGTGAGGTTCGAACGTCCAACGGCCGACGGCAGCACTCCTGAGGGAGTGGTGCCGTCGGCCGTTGGACTAGGCGCAGCACTTATGAGGTTAAGATGCACAATTGCTTGATTCGTTTACTTGCCTATGTAATTAGTTAATTTATTTTTCTAATGTTTTCATATATTTCTGGTCTGCCTTATTGTACTTTATATTTGTGATCTGCTTCGTTTTATTTTATTCTTACCTGTAATCAATATATATTTGTGCTCTCTGCGGTGTAAAGCGCTCAGATGCCCATTGCAGCCTCATAAACCCTATATAAAACCTCAAAACATAGTTACTGCTTGCAGTGAATAAAGCTACATGTCAAATCCTGGTCACTTAGTCAAAGAAAAAATAATACATATTGATAAAAAGAAAAGGCAGAGAAGAGTCAACAAACAAGCACAAAACACTGTGGCATTAACCAGCCGCTTTCTAAATTACATAAGCGTTCCGCCTAAAAGCTGAGCACTTTGGTCCTTATTGACTAAGGGATTCCTGTTATTTTGTGACCCATAATTGCTAAAAGCCTTAGCAAACACAGCCCTTTATTTAGAATGTATGCGGATTAGTATTGTTCCCACTTGCTCGTGAACTTTCATGCCGTGTGCACTTGCAGGCCTCGCTGGAGCGAACAGTTACATTAGTGGCCTTTCAATTCAGCGACAGATCGCAATTTTGTTTCAGTGTATTTGACCCATCCAAAATATCCATTTGCCCATTGTATTCATGAAGGCTACCGAGACAGAGCACGGCCTACTGCCAGTCCTCTAAATATTGGGCCGCTCTGTTTGGAAAAGAGCGGGACCACCAACGGCTACGCCGGGCGCCCCTCCTAGGACGCTGGCCTGGTATGCCGCCACTTGAAGTAGAGATACCCAAAAACGACTTTCTCAGACAAAACAATGTCATTAGCAGGACCCATTCCAATCAGCTCCATAAAATATTTGCCTCTGTTGCCTTTATAGAATTCCACAGCATGCGTCACTGAAAAAAGGCCAAAAGCTGTTGTCAGGGCCTCGGAAGCGGCGGAGTAGCCTTCGCCCCACTCCCGCACGGTGAGAAAGACGCAGCTGTCATAGGAGTGAAAGGTTCCATCAGGGCCCATCCTTTCAAAATTCAGCGAAAACATTTCATCCCTGGTGAATGCCCCATTTGGATGATATTTAGCTGTTTGTCTTTCAGCCGGCTACTCAGCGGCCTTCTCTTCACCAATAATTACCGCCTGGTTGACTGGTTTGGGAGGTCTTCAAAAAGTGACACTCGACGAAGCCTACCCTTTCATGGGCTCTGAAAGGATGGACTGGGCCTCCTTTCTTTGCAAGCACCACAAAGACACTCGAGCACAGAAGGATTTGAAGCACAACGGGCAGTCCATTTGAGCGAGTTCTAGGGGGGAATTGTTTAGGGATCATCATTCTGCTACCCAACCGCCATTTCCTGAAAGCCGTTGAGCATGTTTACACCAAAACACAATATAAATTCGCCAGCCATGAATAGATAATCTACTCGAAGGCTCCTTAACCCGGCCAGTTCGAGCGGATAAGGCCGTCTTATTCCCTTTGCGACGTCATCGTCTTCCGCGCGGGCCACATTTCAGCCCCATTCACTGTCACTCCACACTCTGTGCTGAAAAGCAAGCCGCGCCGCTCGCTGTTTACTTCACGTGTGGAATTCGAAACGTTCCCGGTTCTGTCACAAGTTTAGCTTCTGCCATTCTGTGTTCTTTTAGTGAGAAGGAGTTGCCGTGCGAGATGTTTGGAGGCTCGTGCTCGCCTGAACATAAAACTCAGTTCGAGCGCATTTCACAGACTTTCAGATTTCCAGTCATGGGGTTTGAGGCTGTGACTGGGAGTGATGTTCTAAACAGCATGTTCTGGGGGCTTCGACAGATATAAATATAGAAACTGTGAAAGTGAGAGCAGATTGCCAGGTACAGCCTGCTTAGCACTTCATCATCGGCAGTGGAGCAGACCACACATTACCTCCCTTTACCTCGAGTCCATTCTATACAGCAGCTGATGAGGCAGATATATATATATATATATATATATATATATATATATATATATATATATATATATATATATATATATATATATATATATATATATATATATATATATATATATATATATATATATATATATATATATATATAATATATATATATTATATGTATATATATGTATGTATATATATATATATGTATATATATGTATATATATATATATATATACATATATATATATACATATATATATATATATATATACATACATATATATATACATATATATACATATATATATAATATATATATATATATATATATATATATTTCAGTGAATATATATATATATATATATATATATATATATATATATATATATATATATATATATATATATATATATATATATATATATATATTCACTGAAAACTGAAAAAGCTAAAGGCTACAGGGACGTTATAGTAAGGAAGTAAAATAATAGAAAAAAAAACTTAAAAAATTCACTGAAAAAAACATTTATGAGGTTTTGCCACAGGGCAGCGCCACAGTCCTTCCTGCTGCGCATCCCTATGGTAAAAGAAAACGGCAGGAATGTTTCTGCACAAAAAACAATCACAAGAGGCTTTTTCCCAGCCCAGTGCCAGCGCGTCAGGCCTTGGTCGGCCGTGTATTAATCAACAGGGGCGAAAGGCATCCTAGACTGGACTCGGATGGAAAAGGGGCTACAGGTCACCCAGTCCCAATTACTACTGTAAAACAGCAGGGATGCCTTAAAGCAGAGTCAATCTCGAACAGCGGCTGCACAGCCCGTGTCAACACAGGGTCTGAGGTGCCATGCACCCCCCAGTTACTCAACGTGCACCAGTCCACTGTGTCCCCGCAACAACAGAGGAGCGAAGTGGGATCCTGGGTAGTTGCAGGCTCGTTCTCCTTTTCTTGCACTCGGGGGGTCCCACTTGTACATTACCAATGGTCAACTCCACACTGGACCGAGGGCATCCAACCCTCCATTATCAGTGGCGCACGCGGTCTACCCAGCAGTTCAGGTTTAGATGGCCGCTGCAGAATCATCTAGTCCAATAGCTCCTCTCTTCTCCTCTTTGCAAGCGATTCTTGCAGAGACAACTTCCTCCATATGTGGCCATCTGCCGTCCCCCGGTCCCAGACCCACAATGCCACTGCACTGTTGCGCTGTATCCTACCAACTCACTGTGTGGAGAAGCGGCTATCACCCACAGACCACACCCGCGGCTAGGCCTCCCTCAATTTCCTCTGTCCTCCACGGATGGTCCAGCATGGGTCCGCTGTTCAGGAGGGAAGGGGGCAGCCAGGCTAATCAGAAGTACTAGGGCTGGGCCTTCGCCATCTTGTGTGCCTCGGCACTGCCGAGATTCATCTCAGGGCCAAATCAGCACCGGATCGTAGCCTGACAAACCCTGACTCCCTGGAGAGTGTTCTGCCACGACAAGTAGGAAGGGCATCACCAGACCCTCGTATTGCACGAGGAGCAGAGGCGGCCGGTGGAGCTCCCCTAGATTGTGGCCATTTTGTCATGCAGCAAGCCCCCCCCCCCCCCCCCCACATATCCATATCTTAGTTCTGGAGCTGTTTGATATCCTCCCTTTGACGCAACAGTCAAAGGGCCTAGGGCTATGACAGAGAGTAGTTTGATTGAAACACAGACACTGAAGAAGCAAGCTGGAAAAATGCTTTGATTAAAGGATACTTGAACTCTATAGCTGGCACACAGGAAAATAGAAGTGGCCATCTGAAGTTACAGTTTAGAAGCATTAGCAAACTTATTGATCTGTCTTCTGCATTATGTGACATTTGTGAATTGTCCTAAAATTTTGCATTAAGAAATTTTGGGTGAGGGCGCCTTGTGCAGAAAATCACTTGTTTAAGGGGTATGCATATTCTATGTAAAGCAAAATCTTTCCAGAATATTGCTCAACGTTTTTTTAAAGTATTTTCTTGCTTGACATTTTCACGCATGATACTGGAAACTCAAATTTCATGCAATTTTGTTTAATATTAACCACATTTTGTGTCACGAGATTTTGCACACCTCTACTTATGATGTCAATGCTTCCCCAACTCCTCTGCAGTCTGGATTCTTTCTTTGAGGCCTCCACCCCTGTGGACCTCAAATACTGGTTCTGCTTTATACATGTAAGTCAAGGGAATGCATATAGGAGCAGTCTAGCAGGCTGCCAGAAGTACTTGTTGACACCTCATTTACAAACTCCAGGTATGAAATACACACTTCTATTTATCACCTCTCATGCTGAGAGATTAACAGCATTTCACATCCGATTCAATCAACAGCTATCTTCTTGAAAGATTCTTTTAAGAGACCTTCAGAGTCAGAAGGCTAGAACAAGCATGCCCAACCCTGTAATCTCATGCCCATAAGTAATGAATATATTTGTAATTTTAAATATGTTTACATATATGTATTTTATTCGATATTTAACCGTTTTTTAAAAACATTTAGGAGTTGGAATCATAAATCTAACCCCTCCATAGTTCACCCCTTTCCTTCATGTCGCGAGTGGGAATAGTAAATCTAACCCATCCAAAGTCCAACAAATTCCCTGCTTTTGCTTACATTGAAGCAGAACAGTAAATACGATCCTCCAAAACCCAACGCTTTTCCTACTGTTGCTAAGAAGGTACAGGGAATAGTAAGTCCCGCACTTTCCACGTTTTTGCTCACGTTGGAGAGGGAATAGCAAATCTAAACCCTCCAAAGTCCAGCGCTTTCCCTTCTTTTGCTTGTGTTGTGGTGGGATGGTAAATTTGACTCCTCCAAACAATAACACTTTTTGTGCCTTTTTTTTACATTGACCTGAGAACAGTAAATCTGGCGATTCGAAAGTCCAACACTTTCTCTGATTGTGGTGGACATTGAATAATAAATTTGACTCCTTCAAAGTCCAACACTTTCCCTATCTTGCTTAGTTTGGATTGTTATTTTTAATTTATTTTTCTGTATTTTTACATTTTGAAATTATTTATAAAAATAAATAATTTGTAGTTTTAATGATTTTTTTCATGTATGTTTTACTTGTATTGGCTTTACATTAATTTGTTTTATACATTAAATTTGATATATGATTTTGCATTTCATTATTAACAATCTTAAAGTATTTTTTAATCGTTTACATAATGTTTTTTATATATACATTTTACATTATATTAGTAGATATTTGTATATGTATTTTCAATTATATTATTTTAAATGTTCATATTTTAAATAAATTATATAAACATATATTGATATTTTTAACTTTTGTTTGATGATATTCGGGTCCACAAAATATGTTTTCAATAATATTTTTGTAGTTTACACACACGGTACCTATAATAATAATTTTGTTCTCCATATTTTTGATGCAACTTTTGTGAATCACAACATTTTGGTCCCGGTATTTTGTCATGCACGTTTTGCCAGCTTTTAGAACTAATGCCCACTAGGCAGCTTTCATTATAGTTCTTAGATTCAAGCGAGAAGGAAATAATATCTTCTTAGATCTCGATGGTTTTTGCAAATGTGTTCAAATCCATGAAAACAGTTTCTTTAGCCTCTTTCAGGCTGGCAGTTGTAAACATTTCCTTGCCATTTTTAGAGATGATGTTCACTGGCTGCATAATGGTGTGATTCATTCTGCAAATTCCTTGAGGCATATTTCACATATTCTGACTTCTTGGAGACTGAAACTCTAAATAATTATGGTGTATCTCTGCAGTCACATATATTGAATTGAAATTGTGTTCTAGGCATTGCTATGCAGCAGTAAAGACTGTAATAGGCAAGAGTCTAATAGCTTGATTATTTGCTGTTAATCTTAAATACAATGTGTTTCCTCTTCTAGTTTTTTACTGTCTGCCAAGGAGCAATAGTACTGAGTTATTTAGGAAGGAGTGGTTCAAGGAAGGGTTGTGCAGATGACATCCAAACTACTTTTCAAAATTTCATTTCAGTAACAGGCCTCGCTATTGGGTGAGCAAACATTTCACCTTTACCCTAAAAGTGTAGCAAGCTTGAAACCTTTTCATGGGCAAAGCAAAATATAGTTTTCCAATTCTTCACAACCTTGCCAAATGCAATCCTTTCCTGCCTTTGGCCCAGTCACAGGATAGAAGTTCATTCTGTGACTGGAAAACAGCTCCAGGGTGATGTAATCACAGGGACAGCTGATGTAAATGTAAATTTGGCGTATTTGTATAGCGCGAACAGTGACCCGGAGGCATCCCGGCGCTTGTACTCCTACCACAAGGGAACCCCTCCTGGCTTTTCCTTGTGGGGTGTCCACTCCTGGGCATCCCATGGTGAAACCAGGCATCCCTTGTGCATCGGGGGCCTTTGTGGAGACTAAGCAAGCTATTGCCCAGAGTTGCAGCGTGGGACCCAAGCTTAGACTCGGCACTGAGGCGAGAATATCCGGTCAGTGGAATTTAAGCCCGAAACCCGCCGAGGCGGGAATCGAACCCTGGTCCCTGGCCAGCGTTCTGCATCAAGGTCTGCCGCTCTAAGCATTGAGCCAAACTCCTCCTCCTGATGGGGCCAGTGATGAGCTGACAATCTGGAATGACATCAGAGGGGGGCAGAACCTTGACCAATGGGGACCTTGCCCAAGAGGAAGGGCAGGGTGGATTTGCAAGTGGTGTAGCAAGAGATATGGCGAGGTAGGGGACTTGGTGGGGGACTGCCCCTCAGAAGTAATTCACCCACGACCACTAGGAGCAGCCTTTTTTTGATTCAACAGTGCAGAAGGCTGTTGAAACTGACTCTCTGTGTTTTTTAAAGAACTTTCGGAGATTTGCCTTATCCAGCAGCTTGAAAAGATTAAAAAATAATTTACCGAGGCCATGGGATTTTCAATTTCCCATACACCTAGTGAGTACTAGGGGGGTTAGTAAATCAGAGTAGAAAGTCAAAAGCCTGAAACAATTTTAACAGTGTAATGAAGATTACAGGCACATTAGCGTACATTACATGGCAAGGTCTTTAAAAGGCAGTTTTATTACATTCAAAAACTCAAAGACAAGGGTATAATCTTACAACTCCGCGAGTAAGTGTTTATTGGCATTTTGGACCAGTTGCATCTCATAATTGATCAACAATACTGCAAGATTATGGTTTGTAATTTTATCTCTTGTGAATCTGGGCATGTATACTCAATGAATTTCTTTTTACATAATGTGAGCTCTGACTGGTCACTTATGTTATGCTCTTTGTCAAGAGAACATTAGGAGTTTTGCTGTTAAAAGTTCAACATATACACTGCTGGAGAAAGTTGTTTTAGTACCAACATTACTTTTTGAACATTTCTTACTGGAGCATTTCTTGCAGCTTGCATTTTGTAACTTGTATTTTACTGAATGAATGTTATAATAATTGAACATTTTAAACAATGATTTCTTTTCAAACTCTGTTTTATGAGAAAAGATTGACAGTTTCACCACCGCAGAACTTTGCAATTTGTATATGCCTACATTTTGCATTATGCGAATTGTGCAACATTTTCCCAGCTTCAGACAACACAAAGATTTGCAAAATGTGTGCTTGCCAAGAGGTATTCTTCTCAGACAATGCATTTTGTCCTAAAACCAGTCTGTGCTGGCATCTTGTATGACTTTTTTTGTGCTAGGTGTAACCCAGACAAAAAGGTTGAGATGACAGCAAAATGTATTTTGCTCAAACATCGCGCATATTTCAGAAAGAAAGAAGGCTATTTTTGCACACCCCCATTCCATAATGATATCTAGTTATATATACTAAAGGATGATCTGAAATGCCACTGAAAATGTCGAACAGGTTGGAAACATGTATACATTGCAAATGCTGTTACTGGACTGGTTAAAAACGGGTTCAAACTTTGGCGAACTTTTCTTTTCAGACACCTGTTTTTCAGCCAAATTCGTTTAGAATAAGGTATCTTGATAGTTTAATTTTTTCATTCAAAACAGTAAATTTGAACTTCTTGAGAAGTTTAAACCGTTAGACTCCCCAAAGTGGGAAATTACTGTATTATTATCCAGTAAAACGGCTTTTCTAAATGTTTTATCTCTCAGTTTAAAAAAAAATATTTTTCACATACAACCGATAGAGAAGTTGTGGAAATTGCCAGTGCCGGGATGTTAGAAACCTTCCAACTGCTCTGGAGAAATATGCCAACAGATTCCAGTTTGGGCTGATCCATCCGCATTCACTGTTTGGTTAATGTATTTGTGATTGATTTTGTCGGCATTTTCGTTTCATCAGTGCAGCTTCCATTTATTTGCCTATGGATACACCTGGTGAAGTCACAAAAAAAACACATATGATCCCGTCTAAACCAGTTGTAAATGGGCAATTGGAATTTTCAGCAATTGTACACAGAGAAACAGTAGCCGTTTTTAGGTCTTCCCTGAGACGGAGCATGCGCTTGTGAGACATTTTGTTTACTAAAAGGGTCTTGGAGCCAGCCCATTGCTTACTATCTGTTGACTCATTGTCACTCTTATTTGCCGTCTCCTAATTGGCCAGTGGCTGCCAATTTCACGTCCTCTTGTTTTGTTTGAAGCTTGAACCAAGTATGATTCATTCATTTGAATTTGTGCGTCCTTCTGCTGCTGTGATTGAGGTAGTATTTTCTTTTTCCTTCCCCTGATGCTGCTTCTTTCTTCTTCTTCCCACGTTGATTCTTCCCGTGTTGATTCTTACCTTCCACCCTCTTGTTGTTTGTGTGACTTCTTGCCTCCAACCTCCCATTTTCTTTGTTCTTCCACACTCTAGTGCTTCTTTCTTCTTCACTCGTGTTGCTTCTTCCCTTGTTGTTTTTTACCTCCCACCATCCCATTGTCTATGTTGTTTCTTCCCCCCACATCTTATTTTCTTTCTTTCTCCCCCGCATTGCTTCTTGCTTATTTCCTCGTAGTGATGGCCACCTCATTGCACTTTTTCCCTAACTATTAGAAATGCTGCACAACCAAGTTGTAGTACAACATGTAAAAAGACTTTGTCAGCATCAATAGCAAGACCTATTGGATTTGCCAATGCTTGTTTGCATTTCAATTATCCTTCTAATCATTTATTTCTATATATCACAGTAAAGCATAACAAATCCCTATTCAAAAGCCTGTTACTTCTCTTTGGAACATTCAGATAAGCACAATAAAAGTCTGCACAATCATCTATTAGGCAAATTACTGCCCCTCCTGAATATACCATACGGTCATAGCAGATAATATTGTATCAGGGGAAATCAAGTCCAGAGACACTGACGTAGACTAAACTAGAACCCAGTTTAGCTGTTCCACAGGTTGTTTCACTTTGGACAGATCAGGTTGTACTGTTGCATTTTGTTTCAGTTCATTGTCCTTCGAAACTGCCAATATCGCTACTAAAATAGCATTCTTTTGCATTTCTTTACTCACGGGAATGTTTTGCCTTTTTTGTATGTGCATTATTTCATTAAAAAGCCAATAGAAAACCATTAAAACGGAGTAAATGGATAAAAAAGTCAGGCAGACATTCTTCCTTCTACAAACATGAAAGCAATGCACATAAATAGCTTTCTTTATGTCATTCCATGCTAAGTAAAGTGCACCCCTGATGGCATGAGTAAAAGCACAGCAGAAAGGAGACTTCCTGGAAAATCAGCACCGACTACATTTCCTGCTAATTCTGTAGATGGGGGTACTGAGCGCGCGGTTTCAGATCAGCGCTAAGGGCTTCGGTCTGACTCAGGTGTAGTTCTGCCTGGTACTGCAGAAGAATAGTTGTGCTGTAAACTCCATGAATGCAAAAAGAACAGATGATGGATGGAACGCTGAACAAATCAAAAATTCACCCGCAGTCACAGATCTGGGTTAAATTAATCTTGTTTTGCATGCCACGCCATTCCAGTTTAGACCTAGCTATTTGCAAATCAGGCTTGACCCTGATCCCTATGGGAACAGTTCAGCCCGAACCGCCAGGCTAGGTCCTCCCTGGACCAGAAACAAGCATCCTGGGACCGGTTTCAGGGTATCACCCATCATCAGCCAGGCTAAACTGAATGAATGAAAGAAGGGTGGGTAACCCAATAAACCCTTGCGGGCTTGGGCAGATTTATGTCAAAGTGTAAATTGCCAGCAAGGGATTTGTTTTACAATCTTATAAGCAGCACTAGGAATCTCTATTGAAAAGAGTTTTAAATCCTGACTGTGAGCATCAGTTGCTGTATTCTATTCAAATGTCTAATTATTTAGACCAGAGGACAAAGGTCACAATGAAAGGCTACCACACTAGCCAGAACAAAAAAGCTACACAAGGAAATTATGTATCAAAATTGTTATTATTTTAAAGCAATTTATCAGGGTTCTTCATCAGTTGTTAGAATAAAACATAGTATACAATTCTAATGTACAAGGAATACATTAATTTATCAAGCAGTACAATAGAATAAGTCCAAACTGTTCCATATGATACAATGACTACTACTAAATTCGAAGTGAGTCACTGAACACAAAGTGTCAGTAGTGGCAGAAGTGGACGTGAAGGTCGACGTTTCGGTCTTAACAAGATAAATCAAAAGACCATCATCAGGATGAATTGTTAAATATGTGCCGATGACCCCTGAAAAGCTCTAACTGGAATTTCAGGGTCAAAAAACTGGATCTTTAGCTCACCGTTATACCCATGAGAGATCTCAGGGGAATTCATCAGTCTATTCGTCCGAATCGAAAGAGGCGTGCTTCAACCGGCAACAAATCCCTTGCTGGCAATTTAGACTTTGACATAAACTGAACGAAGACATGCTTGATGGCCTATTAACCCGAAGCTCTGGCTTCGCAGCACCAGAGGCCTGTGTCTTGACTCGTGAAGCGTGAGTTGACTGTGTTTGTGGGATCTTCTGTTAAACATAGCTATGAAAAACACTTACTCTGTTTCATATCATACTTGCAGTTGTATGTCAGAATATCATACACAGAAATATCGTCATATTTCACTTATAAAACCATTGCTCTGTTGGATGTAGATTTTAATCAATATTTAGTATGCAATATTTATGTCAGACTACATTCTGGTACCAAATTGTACTTGCACCTGCCTGCTTAAAACTGAAACAAAACCATGTGCCGCAATTCTTGATGCCACCTAAGATGTGTATGTGGGGATATTTGTAAAGCGCACTGTTACTCTAACCGAGTGTCCTGGCGCTGTAGACCGCTGGGGAACCCGTCCTGGTTTTCCCTGTGAGATGGTCCCTTACTGGGTATCTCCAGGGTGAAACCAGGCATCCCTGGCATCTGTGGGGGGCCGTTGTAGAGATGAGGCAAGCTTAATGCCCAGAGTTACCGAGTGTGTTCCCAGGTTAGAGTAGGCACTGAGGCGAGAATTATCGAGTCCGTTGACCCCTGGTCCACGACCCTGCCGCATCGGGAATTGAACCCTGGTCCCGGGCCGTTCTCTGCTTACAGGTCTGCCGCCTCTAACCAGTGAGCCACACCTCTCCACTGTATAAATGTGTACCAGACGCTCCTCAGGAAGTTCCTTTTCTTGGTGAATGCAGGGCAGATTTCTGTCTGATTCGTTTTGTGATCACTGCTTATTAAAAAAAAAATACAGTCCCAACCTAAACACATAGGTTTTCATTTACAAGTCCATTTAGCTGCCAATGCGTCACTTGTTTTGATGCACCGGCAGCGCAATGGGCTTGCCCATATTTACAAGGCCACATAAAGTCAAACTTCGTGACTTTTCATGGCCATGCAAATATGGGCCCCTTTCACGCATTACTCTAGGTGAAAGGAGCATTCCATGGGTATTGCTGTGGGTGTTCCCACGCAACATCCATATAACCTGACACATTCCCAGACTTACAACGTTTTGTAAAACTGGGAATGCGTCAGACTCCTATGCCTCCCCGGGGGAGGCATGGGAGTGGCACATCAAGGAGAAATACTTTTATTTCTCCTTGTTTTTGTGCAGGAAAGTGTCCCTTCCTGCACAAAAACAATCCTCCCCACAACACTGGCCTCCTTGCACCATGACACAAGGGTGTGTGTGTTGGCACAAGACTGATGTATGTGCTCTGGCGCAGGGGAGAAGGACAGGCATGCGCTGTTTCTTGTTGATACGGCACATTTCTGCCCTTTCATTTTTACACAGGCCAGCAGGAAGGCTTGCTGTGCTGCCGTGCATCAAAATATAGTAAATGAGGCCCATAGTACAGAAACTTTCTTTGTCTGTCTCATCCCACCACCAGAGTTACCAATACCGGCAGCATTGGAATCTAGGCAACAGAAATACTCCAGATTACAGGATTTTGGGGGAACAACAAAGAGCAATCAGTGTTTCTGCACCAATTCCCACTTATTTTTGCCCAGTATTTCATCAGGAGATATAAGACTCCTGAAATATCCTTAAGGCTGGTGGTTCCTGTGATTAGCCCGATCGAGATTACCAGGCCACTCAGAATGAAAGCCAAAATCTGAAAAGAGGAATCTGATACTTTAAAAATTAGTAGATCAATGAGTCGCAAGCATTTGTAGATTAAAACAGTTTTTGAAATCCTGCTCAGAAACTTTGAAAATTCGAGAAATCCTAGGCATATCCTTGTTTCAACAGTGCTTAATTTGAGCCTGTGGTTTCCAGTGCTCGGCACCACCACTTCATTGTCAACAACAGCACTCATTACAGCTGCCACATGGTGTGCAATTAAAAGATGAGCAGAACAACAGTTGTTTAAAAATTCAATATACCTTAAAAATAACTAATTCTAGCTGCCCAAGCAATCCTTATAGTTTTGGGCCCTAAACAGTCTGAAATGTCACACCTGTAGCAGCGTAATGGTTAGTAGTTGAGTAGGTACTGTCATTGGCAGAACTGTCAGTGGCAATGGGTGTTGTATGATCTGGTGGCTCCTGACAAGGGCCCTGGCACTTATTTCTTTACAAATTAAACACTGATTACCTACCTGCCTCCAGACTGTGACAGAAGGATAACATCCGGATACCTGTTAAGGGAAATGTTCAATTGCATATTGTCTTTCCCTTTTTTTCTTAACACTGAAACATTTCTTCATGTGCAGAAATCACTTCTCTAAACCAATATAAAATATTGGAATACCGTGCCACCCTCTTGCACACTTCATCCATTTTTAAATGTATTTGCAGTAGTTTTAGTTGTGAATTTAGTTGGAGATGTGCCTGTGGGAACGGTGGGAATAACCACTAAGTTTCAACTTTGTTGGTGTTATCAACATACTTAATGGTTAATTATCCTATCCTTCAAGCCGAATGGGGAATGACAAGACTTGCTGGAGCAGGGTATTTCAGGGGTTTCCTATCCAAGCTTTTGACAAGCTCAAACCAGATTACAAATCGTTGTGGGAAATGGTTGAAAAACTGGAATCAGCTCCCATGAGAATTTCCAACATTTATGGACACCCTCTTGATCAAATGTGTAATGCAACAATATTTACATTTCTCATAATTACCATTGCTATGGATACTTTTTGGAGCGTGGAATAACGCATTGGTATTTTCGACCCTGTAGGAATGAGGATCTAAGAAATATGAAAGTGAACAGACTTAGGGTCGGATGTACCACCCTATTTTGCAGGTGCAAATGGGTTTGCGACCTGTTTGCGCATGCAAAATACAAAGGGGCCATGTACTAACCCTATTTAGCGAATCCCAAATTATTTGTGACTTGCTAAATAAGATTAGCATCTCGCTATTAAGATGGGGCGTTCCTAGGGCATCCCTTCCTAATAGCGAGTCAGAGACCTATGTAAGACTTTTTTGCAACCGCAATTGCGGTTGCAAAACAATTCCAGTTTACCACCCTTCTCAGAAGGGTGGTAAAGCACTCGCATACAGGAAGGGGTCCCCCGATGAATGCAGGGGAAAATATTTTTTAAGGGCAGGCAATGGTCCAGGGACCACTACCTGCCCATAAAAAATTAAACGAAAACGTTTCATATTTCTTTCTTGCAAATGCATCCCTTTTTCCATTAAGGAAAATGGGCTGCATTAAAAAAACCTGCTTTATTTAAAAGCAGTCCCCAGACATGAAGGTCTGCTGAGCCCAGCAGACCACAATCCCTGGGAGGGCCAGCCATTCCCAATGGGGTCGCAAATTGCGAGTACCTCATTAATATTCATGAGGAATGCAATTTGCGACCCCATTGGGAATCGCACACAATGTCTCCGACACTGTTGTACATGGCATTTTGCGACTCGCAAATTGTGACTCACAATTTGGCACAATTTGCGAGTCACAAAATGCTGTGGTCTTACATCTGGCCCTAGGGTGTTCTGGCTTCCTGCCTACAGTGTGCACTTGGTCTCCATCTTCTGAACATTGCTAGGTGCATTTCTTTATGGGACACGGACCCCACACATCTGTGCTCACTACCCTCATATTTGATGGGCACGAAGGTGTCAACTACTGTAACACGTATGACTGCACCAGTTTTGCTTTTACTTTGCCCGGTTTATAACCGCATGTCAGAAAACCAATCTTTGCATGACTGAAAACTGTCATCGCCTGGAGGAGTCAACACCCTTTAGTCTCCGTCTCACTCAAGTGAGACTGTCCTTTCAGCACTCCCCATCCGTCTCACTTCTGCTTAGACCCCCCTTCATTCAGCTAAACTTCCCTGCTGTCTGTTTTTACACCCATCATCTCACACCATCCCTAGTGCTTCCATTGATGGGGTCACTCATATCCCTGGATCTACTCAGATCCGTGTTCCTGCACCTACTCAGCTTTCTGTTCTCTTCCCATAATGATGGGATTAATCAGGGCTAACTTCTTGACGCCCTCACACTTTCCAACATTGTTTAATTATTATTTGTTTCATAAAAGTGAGCGCCCTCGTCAGATGTGCTGGAGAGATGTACAAGTCGTTAAAAAACAGAGCAGCTTTAACTAATATCAATGTAGTAGAAAGCCCAAGGTTACATTAATGCTGAAAGCAAAACATTAAATCCAGTGTAACAATTGTGAAGCGATGCAGAAACCACTAAATTCATGGGAAAAGATGGTGAACTCTTTATTTGTTTCAGAACCTGAATAGGTAGCCCAAAGTCAGAGGTTCTAATAGTGCTTTATGCAAAATAGCTGAAAGGCACGAGAAAGGCTAAGACAGAGGGTTCAATGTTATCACAGAAGTCTGTTTCCGACAACACAAGAGCCGGCACTATCGACTGAAAGTGACTACATGTAATTAAAGACAGTCTTGCACTGACATTTCCAAATTACACAAATGCAGGGATAACAATGCAAATTCCAGCACCATTGGCACTGACACTTGTCCTGAAGACTAGTGCAATATCTCATAATTGCAAAGTGCATGTAGTAAAATGTATTTTTGAACGTGCACGATGAAGCAGTCGATATTGCAAAATTCCAACTGCACCAGTACAATCTAGGTATTCCAGAAACACTGGGTAAGTCATATTGCACTTGTTAGGTGGTCAAGTGGTGTTTCCATCTTGGCCCAGTACCTGTGTAGTTTGTGAACAAACCCAACTGGGATGCCTGGTAACACCACTCTGAAAAGTAACTTCTCAAGTTTCAGTATCTAACACCCCTTCACTGCCCTTCCTCTGTTTAATGAACTCTTGAGCAGCCTAAATAAGGGCGAGCAAAAATATATGTCTTCCCATCAGGCCAAATTTGCAAGTTAGTAGGAAATAGTAGGGATGCAGCTCAGCACAGTTTTAACAAACTCCATCTCCTGCCTCCTCAATAAATGACTGTGACGCATGGGGAGCACAGACATCACCTGGCAGCCGTGAGGGAAACGGCGGAGCACAGCATACGCCACCGGACGCCATGAGGGGAACGGCAGGACTTACCACTTGCCTGCACCCAAACTACAAATCCCGGCAGGCATTGGGGGTGTGACGCGCACTACTGACGACGCCAGCGCGCCCGGAGGCGCTACAAGTGTCAGGAGCACAGCGAGCTCCTGGGTGCACAGACATCACCTGGCAGCCGTGAGGGAAACGGCGGAGCACAGCATACGCCACCGGATGCCGTGAGGGGAACGGCAGGACTTACCACTCGCCTGCACCCAAACTACAAATCCCGGCAGGCATTGGGGGTGTGACGCGCACTACTGACGATGCCAGCGCGCCCGGAGGCGCTACAAGTTTCAGGAACACCACTCGCCACGCGAGTCGCGCGCGGGAGAAGCCCGGGACAAGGGTGGGGCCATCTAAGGCCATCAGAGGCCAGAGGAGGTCGGGGCGGGGCCATTCCCCTTGGCTCAGCACGAGGAAATGAGGAATAATCACTAAAGGTACTGTTTCCCTTTACACATCCCCCTTAACAAATAGGTCCTTCCTATTTTGTCTACAAAGTGCCATCTCTGATCTGTTTATATTGGGAAAGATGGCTGATGTCTTCACCTGCACGGGGGTTCCAGGAACGTTGCCTCGCACAGTGGCATGATCAGAGGAACATTGGACCACTATGTAAAGAGGGTAACGCTCCCCATAATTAGGGACCTAGAGCGACTAGAGTGATCTCCCGCCCTGGATAGTTCGCTCAATATGTACTCTCCTTTACAGTTTGTTGATTCTACTCCCGAGATATCATTACTGGAGGAACTAAACAACCTGTGTAAAACTACGTATGAACATGTGATACCTGTCAATGTGAAAACTAATCCACCCATCTGCGCCATATCAATTACTAGCCCTCGGCCTTGCATTCAACCCCAACTAACCCCTAGTAAACTGGATGAGCCCCCTCTAACACGATCAAAAGTGATCTCGCCTTTGGCATTGACCCCTCAGCCTACCATCGCCAAAAGGAAGCGAGAAGGGGTCAAACACTTGGGGAGACGGGCCAAGCAACAGGAACCAAATCCTCATCCTGTATCAACTAATACCTCTAACACTGACACATTGAATCCACTTATACACGCTTCCTTTCTGGCTTCAATCGAGAACATAATTAAGACTATATTATCCCCCCTGATGGACAAAATGGTCAGTCTAGGGGATAGGCTTATGGCCGTCGAGGAAGCAATTAAGGCCAATCCACATCCTGCAAAAACTATAACCATAGCTACTCAATTACAGCCTTTAGTAGCCACAAAATTGCCCGACAAACCGGTACAAAGCAAGACCACCCATTATCAGTCAGCAACTCGTCATGTGAAAGGCTTGGATCCCCCTGTTAAAATTGTACATAGCTCCCGCCCTACAGTAGGGCTAAATAAACAATTGCCTTTATTTAAGGAAACCGTGGTCATTCGTAACAAAATGTCGCCCACATCCAAGCATCTACATTTGCCTCCAGAGGCCGCCCCTATTGTGTATGTGCTTTCGGGAGTACCTGAACTTACAAGGGGGAAACATGAAAGCCATATGGACCTTAGAAACAAGGTCTCATTTTGGCTATCCAAAAATAGACCTTTACCGCCAAATATTGATGGGACCATACTTAGTGTCAGAAGGGTGGGCTGGCTAGGACCTCTACGCAAGGACTTGGTGGGCGATCTGTTAAATTCAGGTCTAACTATGTGGTTCCTTATCTCCAATCCTGGCAGCCTCTAATAGGAGATGGTCCTATATCCATATGGAGCATATGTGACTTTTATCCTAGCTCATTATATGTCTATATAGCGGAATAATAGGGCGGGTGACGTGTGAAATTAATAATGAATAAAAAGCCAGTTTTTGTGAAATTACGATCGAGAGTAAAAAAAACGATCGATATACTTACGGTTTAATAATTTACTAAAACTGAGGAATAAATACCCTGTGATCAAGCTAAGAATCACCAATAATAAAAAACATCGAATAATTACTGTTTTAATGAAGAAAGAACCGATTCCGAAAGAATACATAACCTATGTGGGGCACTTCCGGGTCACAGACGGTAGCGTCAGTACTTAAACAACGCCCGCGCTCCGTGCATTACTCACTCGAATGACGCGGAGCACGGAGGAGCAAGGAGGCCAACCCTAAAACTGAAGGTATGGAAACTAGAGGGGTTAGCTAGCATAAAATAAACCACGGTAATCCCAATTTTGTTTAGACAGAATAAGTGATGCTTTCTGCTAAACAGTTGTAAGATAAACAGTGGGGTTAGTAACGAAAGTCAAGATTATCACTGTTTTGTAAGCTTTTCTAAAATAACATTTTTAAAATAAATTAGATGAAAAGTCCTTAAGTATGAGCACTCAGTCCAACCTAAACATAGCCCCAAAAAAATCTTTTTGAATGGGTTCAATACCAACTTAAATCATAGATTGTGTATTGCCAGACACGAGGTTGACCGTAAATAATGACTAAAATGTAAAGAAATCCATTTCATCTCTGAAGACTGTTAAAATAAACGCGCTTTCCTCAAACAGGTGATGAACTACCACCATTCAAATATTCACACCGTTTACAAGAAGACTATATAGTTGTGGTAAGTGCATTATTATTATTCGATGTCCCAATCATAGTAAAAAGGCTCTTTATAAAAATGAAATCAATAAGAAGCCTTGGTACAGCAGTAATAATATATATGCAAATATATACCCCTTTCTGCAGGGATCCCAAAAATTGTAATAAGAACCCGACATCACACCATATAGACTTTTAAGTGAAGATAGAAGTCTGGTGGCTCCTCCGTGGTTTATTGAATCTGCACCTTGATATCAGAAACAGGTATTCTTTAAGACTAGAGATGTTTAAAACACTTTAACAGTCTAGTTTGAATCCCACATTCTATTGAGGATTCTTTCTATTTCGCCCATTAAGGTGACAGAAGAAATCGAATTTTTCGATGTCGCGAATATGATCAGAAGATAAATACATAACTGGTTGAACAAGAAGTCCTCTTAATGTTTAAAAAAGAGAGTCTTCAAACGATATCAGGTAACTTTCTTTTCAAAACTCTGATACCTTGGTTTAATCAAAATAGTAAGACCAGTTTATACAAGTATCCAGTTGTCTAATATAAACACATAAAAATTCCAATGTGATAATAGGTAGCCAGCTTGTGAATAATAATGTGTCCTCACAATAGCACGTCCCCCTCCTTTTGAACAACAGGTAATACTATAACTTTGATTAGATATAAGGTAAATCCAATTAGGATGGTAAACACTGTATAGCAATAACTGATCATGTGTTGTAGGAATATATATTTAAAAATGTTTTTTTAAATCTCGAGATTGATTTGTAAATCGTCAAAGTGTCCTGAAGAAGGTGTAACCAATAATAACGAACACCGAAACGCAGCATCGACCTCTGTACTTTGACCCCTTTCTTTTTAGACTGATTTCACCTATGTGAATACTTTTATTGTATTTTATTTAGATTGTAACCCTGACAGGGAGGTATTTTAATAAATTGTGTTTATACCTTTTAAATTCCATTGTTGTTGTGTGTTTACCTGTTAGAACTTGTTTATTGATTACAATTTTTTAGGGAGTGACAGAAATGGACAGTGCTTGAAATTTAAACCATTTCCACAATGTGTTCCAGTGACTGATATATATCGGTTTCCACTTAGCATAGTCTAGTTCAAGTCAGTATCTATGACTCTATTTAGCTGTATGCAAACCACAGGTCTCTCTCTTTTCTCACTTTATTTAAGGAAACCGTGGTCATTCGTAACAAAATGTCGCCCACATCCAAGCATCTACATTTGCCTCCAGAGGCCGCCCCTATTGTGTATGTGCTTTCGGGAGTACCTGAACTTACAAGGGGGAAACATGAAAGCCATATGGACCTTAGAAACAAGGTCTCATTTTGGCTATCCAAAAATAGACCTTTACCGCCAAATATTGATGGGACCATACTTAGTGTCAGAAGGGTGGGCTGGCTAGGACCTCTACGCAAGGACTTGGTGGGCGATCTGTTAAATTCAGGTCTAACTATGTGGTTCCTTATCTCCAATCCTGGCAGCCTCAAATAGGAGATGGTCCTATATCCATATGGAGCATATGTGACTTTTATCCTAGCTCATTATATGTCTAGTTGAAACATAAAAATTCATAGCATGGTTCCCTTAAAGTGCGTCTGTAGAAATATCGCTGTTCTTTCTTCCTTATTTTGAACATCCAGAGAATATACCATGTATCATGCAATTATGTATTATGTTGGTTTTAATAATGTATTGTATGTTTTAAACTGTTTGCTTTTTATTTTGTGATGTCTTTTATGGTTAAATGTACCGAATAAAGACTTGTGAACTGGACTGTGACGCACGTCAGGTAAAATATGGAATGTCCCACCATGAAAGGTCAAAATTATTTTTTCTGCAGTGATTCGAAACGCGAGTTCCCTCAGTACTTACCCGCCAGTACCGACACTGTGGACACCTTAACCAAAGGATCTTTCAATGGCAGACTGGTGGGATAAAGGCCGTCAATGCTTTATACCTGGTTTATGTACTACTCTCCTTGACTCAATAGTCCTGTAATTATGCGATCATTCTTCTTTCCTATTCTTACCTGATGTCGATATTGCATTTATGTCCTTCCTTCCATCCTATTGTAAAGTGCTCTGATATCCCTCGGGATCTTGTTCGCGCTATAGGAAACCTTGTAAAAAAATAAATAAATGATTGTGGCAGGAACCGCTCCAAAAAGCATTGGTCCTGGATTGATCCTGTATGCATTTGCCGTGTTTTCAGGGACTTCTTCCTAGTTGGAAAATGGATGCTATTGCACAGTCCTCAAAATGCTACCACCTCCCAGAATCACTCTTGACCCCATCTATCGCCTTCATAGCACCCACCTTTCTAGTCACTGAATTCTTAGTTGGTTGAACGGATTCCAGTTATTGACCTGTAAGCACCGACAGCACTGCTTCACCACTTGTCAAGTAAGCTCAGGGGGATGGTTCGCATCAGGATCACACGCCATATGTTCCTTAGGGTTTTCAATCTTTCCTTTAGTGCCTTTTGCCTGCTTTTATTTGGTGGCATGATGGTGTAAATGGGCCAGAGTCACTGAATCCAGAGGGCAACCTACTGCTGAAGGAATTAAAAACTTGTGAATCAATTCCTGGTGCAGCATCCTCTTCGCTGTATGGGCCTTTGTCACAAGCACTGATGACGAAGCTTCAACTGAAAGCTGGTGATGCTCACTATTCTGTCACTGCTAACGACTCCCTTTATCTTTGTGATGCTACCTCTGCAGCAGAAAAACAGCATCTTCCCTTGCAGTTGCAGCATACACCATCACTGAGCTCTGCACCCTCGACCCCAGACGCCGTAACAAACACTGCCACTGCGCTGACGGACAGTCTACAGTAGGACCTTTCACCTGCACTCGCTGCCCACTTCACCTGCAACAGCACACACACCAGCCCACCGATCAGCCCCACCCTGAACACACTACAGACACCACCTGAACAAAAACACCAACTTGCATGCTGCTTTCTCAACACACTTACTATGCAAACATACTACCAAGATTTGGGACCGCATTTCCACCCTCACACCTGATGTCATCTTCCTCACAGGTACCTGGTTCAACCTCACTATGCCCCTCCACTCGACTCTAATCTACTGTGCTCTACGCCACTCCACTCTACACCACTCCACTTCACGACACTCTATGCCACTCCGTTATACTCTATGCAGCTCCACTGTACACCTCTACACTCTGCGCCACTCCGCTCTACACCACTCCATTGCACTCTCTGCCACTCTAAGACACTCTTCTCCACTCTATGACATTCAACTCCACTGTATGTCACAACTCTCTACTCCACTGTATGCCCTCCACTCTATGCCCCTCCATTCTACGCCCCCCCCCACTCTGTGCCACTCTACTCTACACGACTCCACTCTAATCCACAACACTCCACTCTACTCTACACCACTCCAATCTACTCCAGTCCACTCTTCGCCACTCTTCTCTACACCACAAATCTTTGCCATGCTGAACCAGCAGACACACTGGTGTACAACATGGCTAAAACACCTAGGCAAAGCCAATAGCTCTTGCATAGGAAAGACCTATTGGATTTGCCAATGCTTGCTTACACAGGGATCACAATTATAAGCGGTGCAATGTTAGTCGCACCTGGCATTTTGGGAAGTCAAATCTGCTGTAATTTAACAGATGAATATACCGGGTAAATACCAGGACAGGCGGTTAACAGTATAATCTGCACATTATATTCCCTTCTCAAGGAAAAACTTGGAATAGGAAATAAATATCAGACCTGATGAATTCGGAAAACCCCCAGGTGTTGGATTTTATCAGGTGCGATCATTATCGCATATAACACCAGGGCTCTTGTAATTAGGCACTTAGGAACTGGCCGACCAATTACGTCAAAAAAATTGTTTCGTTGCTTTAGTTAGTCTGTGCTACCTCTTACCAGACCACGAATCCATAACTAACTTAATTTTTGAGCATGTGCTCCGCATCACCACAATGGTTTGATGAGACACAGAAGAAAAGCTCTATACAATTTAATCTCCAAACTAGTTTATTCACCAACAGAAACAATTTCCTGTCACCAGCCAACCACTCTGGAGGTCCTACAACGCATCACGCTTTCCATTACGTAGAAATACCAAGATACCCCAAAAGGCACCCATTACTTTTTCCTGCAACATGCACCATAGAAAACAAATAGATTCATACTCCTGAATAACTCTTTTTCTCTGTGACAGACAACCTATGAAGATGATTGTGGCATTCGATGGTAGAATCAATAAATAATAATTTTCACCCCATTTACTTTTGTACTGGAGAGTGTGGTTTACATTCCAAATTGTATTGTTTGTGTTGTGTTTCTTTTATTGATTTTGAATGTTGTCAGCTTTCTACACCCCAAGGCCCCATGTGAGATGCCACTATTGGGTTTGGTCTTACACTTTGAGATCTAATCAAAGTTGATTGTATGTTCTACAAAGGAAATGTAGGTCCTTTTTAAGATTGGGTACATGATCCGTGTCTCCTTACTCCCCCGAAATTCATGTGTGCAGTTCTAAAACCAGATCATTTGCATTTGCCTGTCTGAGATTGTACTTATAAATATTGTTACTATTGATGGGGCCAGGTTCCCTGATTTCAATATGCTCTGGAACCCTTGGTCAATGGACTGTTGGTGCCGCTCTGGAACCCTTGGTCAATGGACTGTTGGTGCCTGCTTAGAAGTGTAGAGGGGAGAAATAACCTTTCACATCTGGTTCAATTGCACAATAATTCATGACTCCGAAGAATCACAGACTCCAGGTTCTAGGTTAGTCAGTTTATTACAAAGCCAAAAATAACTGAACATACTGGCACCTCAAGACGAGGTTGTCAAAATACATTGGAACTAATACAAAGCCGAATCTGTGTGCAATAGTTAATCTCTGGATCATGAAAAGAATGATAAATTCCAAAATGAGAAAGCAGGCAAAAAGTGCCCCGTGTCAAAATCAGACTTCATTGAAGGTTCGTGGGTATAAAGCATTAGTCTGCCCCTACACTACCACTAATGTGACATCCCTACTTAGCATTCTCCAGACAAGTTTAGGAAGAGGTGTAAGCGCTGAAGACTTCCTAAGAAGTGCACACCTGTTGTATGGGTCAAGTAGCCAAAGGCCACAGAGAGCTCGTTCTAAGATGCTCCTTTCCTCTCCATCGATCTGCTCTCTTCTCCTAACTCAACCCCCGAGGCACTGTCCCTAATTCCAACACTAAAATCACAAAACATGCCCATTACTCATCATCCGATCGCCTCATCCCGCTGGGCACCTCCTGATAGGTGATTTTCCGCTCAGTTTTGATACTCCCAGCTCCTGGCATGATGACCTTGATTGCCAGGCCTTCTCCAGTGAGAAAGAACACCGTCTCACATTATCAGCACTCCTTGTACAAATGTATACTCTCCTCCCTAAGCCTAAACTTCTAAAACAAAAGCGTTATTCTAACTAAAAAAGATTAATTTCTCCACCTGCAACGGAAAAGTAGGAAAAGACCAATTCATCATGCACATGAAATACAAATATTTTATCTCTGATACAAGAGATTCCAGGGAGAATGCATTTCAGGCCTACAGAAATTGGCCAACATAAGAGAATAGCACCAAGACCTCGTAAAACGACATATAAATTAACAAGTTTACTAAGCATTTCTAGATCAACACGTCACATAAGCACATCAAGTACATGTATAATTGTAAGCATCATACACAAATTCTGCACGTTAGTGTTTTCAACTAAATACGGGTGTATTGCAAAATTAATTTTCTTCACGTTATATGAAATAGATACCTAGCACATCACATTTCATATTATTACAGTACACATTCTAATGTCCCATTTTAATACAACAAAAGAATAAATGCAGGTGCGAACTACTCATGATTATAATGCACCCCTACAAATGAAAGAGTACAATCGAGCTCTATCACCATGACTATCATGGTACAAGAATCTTGTGGACAAAATATCAAACAATAAGTGCATATAGAGGAAGTATTGATTTACTATTCCTAATTCCGCATGTAAGTACAGAGAATATATATATATAGCCATGGTGTATGTATATATATATATATACATATATATATATATGTATTCCAAATTGCTCTTGCTGCAAAGAAGCACTCCACAGCAGTAGGTATGCACGCATCCCTTTAATGATTTCTTGAAGGTCACATTGCATCCGTAAATCACAGCCTTTCACCAACGCGTTTCAGAGCCGTCCGCTCTTTCTTCAGGGTGTGGTGGCTAATTGCAATCATTTCCGGCTTGCCTTACAGTCCTTATTCATGTGTCTCTGATTGGTCATGAGGCGCTTAGTAGCGTCATGCAGTATGGGACTTGTAGTTTAGTTTTTAGCCAATATTAACTCACAGTGGAGGTCGCAGATTTGCCATCAATTTATTAAAAAGGGTCCTAATGATTAGTGAATTCATCAGGATTTGAAGGCACTCCAGTGTGCCCCGGTATGCTCTGTTCTGTAGGGACTGTAAGGCAAGCCGGAAATGATTGCAATTAGCCACCACACCCTGAAGAAAGAGCGGACGGCTCTGAAACGCGTTGGTGAAAGGCTGTGATTTACGGATGCAATGTGACCTTCAAGAAATCATTAAAGGGATGCGTGCATACCTACTGCTGTGGAGTGCTTCTTTGCAGCAAGAGCAATTTGGAATACAAAATTACCGCGACGGCTTCGGTCGCGAAAGGAGCACCGCCCAATCAAGTAGGAAGGAGAGTGGAGGAATGGGACTGTGACAGCAGGAACCTTGCCTGCTGAAAAAACGGCGCAGCAGTTTCTTTACACTGGGTAGGGAACAGAGCATACCGGGGCACACTGGAGTGCCTTCAAATCCTGATGAATTCACTAATCATTAGGACCCTTTTTAATAAATTGATGGCAAATCTGCGACCTCCACTGTGAGTTAATATTGGCTAAAAACTAAACTACAAGTCCCATACTGCATGACGCTACTAAGCGCCTCATGACCAATCAGAGACACATGAATAAGGACTGTAAGGCAAGCCGGAAATGATTGCAATTAGCCACCACACCCTGAAGAAAGAGCGGACGGCTCTGAAACGCGTTGGTGAAAGGCTGTGATTTACGGATGCAATGTGACCTTCAAGAAATCATTAAAGGGATGCGTGCATACCTACTGCTGTGGAGTGCTTCTTTGCAGCAAGAGCAATTTGGAATACAATATATATATATATATATATATATATATATATATATATATATAGCCATTGTGTGTGTGTATATATATATATACATATATATATATATAAATATATAGATATACATATATATATATATATATATATATATATATATATATATATATATATATATATATATATATATATATATATATATATATATAAATATAGATATATATAGATATATATATGTGTGTGGGGTTAGGTATAGAAAATCTATACTTACTTATCTTTCGAAATTTTGGTTGTGATATTTTGTTCTCAATATTTGCCTTCCTTGATATTCATGTCAATCAATCTGTATTTCTATGGCGTGGCTAATAACCCGAGAGGGTATCCCTATGTTCAGGGTGCACACTCTGTCTATGTAGTTGTGTCGCTGCCTAGGGCCGTTCCTAGGCTTGCTCCACTGAGGCATCCCCAAACACAAACTGTCACCATGATGGGATGTGTGCACCACCACTGTCAGTGTTGTAACTGATGTCAAGTGTTGAGAAAAGAAAAACAGGGCAATTTAAAGACCTTCTTATGAAGAACGAAATGCTATTTTTGACTTCGAACAAAGCCACGAGTTGATCAGGTTGCACGTCACTGTTATGCAGAATAACTTGCCTCATTTAACTGAATATTTAATTATCTAATGTGTTTTCCTCAAGAAGATATTTTATTAGTAAGTTCTGGTCATAACATTAGCTAGAGCATGCTGTCATCTTGAAGGAAATGGAGAAAGTTCCATGTGAATACAGACTTTGATTCCCAGCCCTCTTATGAAAGGAGCACCATCAACATTACCTATATTACTGGCAAACACATATAGTGCACTTCTTTGTTGTATTAAATATTAAAATGGCATTCTTCTATGTTTTTCCACTGTACAGCTGTACGAAAAGATGGAGGTGTATGGATCCATTCCTCCCAGCTGTACAAGGGTAAGCACATGGGCCCGCATTTACTAATATTTGACACAAAGCAGTGCAGCAACCAAAGTTCCTACTCTGCCTTGGATGAAAGGGAGGGAGGAAAAGTGTGCTACATATACTAGGATATGGCACATTCTTTCTTTCTCCATGCTCTGGCACACCTTTGTCTGCCACGCACCAACGTACACACCCCTATACCTTGGTACATGGGTGTGTGCATTCTCTAAAGTGTAGGATTGGTACTGGATGACCTCACTTCCAGTACAAAAGCTATCCATTAGAACTTTTCACACTTTGTATGTGTGTTGTGGAATGCAGCTCACATGCATGATTGGAAAAATAAAGAGAAATTAAAATGTTTTTCTTGTTACACTGCCTCAAGGATGTCTGCGTTTTTGGCGCAAATTCTGTGTACAATTGTTAATGGATAGGGACATGTTTAAAAACTCATGGATGGTTGCAGGGGATGCCCCTGTACCACCTATGGAATGCCCCCTTGAGGAGTGGGAAGTAGCACACGGCACAACTCGGGGGCCGATTCTGATCCGGGTCGGAAGGGCACCGAACACGATCCGGACGGAAAAACTACGAGCCAAACGCGTGTTTTCCGGCCGACTCGTACAGCTGTACGAGCGAGCAAGTACGATGCGCGCTACATGATATTCACCAACCGAGTCGATTCCGGGTCCGACCCGCTCCGTACGTCTCGGCCGTAAGCTCACCATGGTATGCAATGGATGTCATTTACAACCGAGCCAGTCCGATGCACGCGTCGGACTGCCGGAGTGTCCGGCTTGCAAAAAGTCCAGGATGTTGCCTTTGGGGGTCCGCGTTGGACCCCCTGTCACCCACAGCTTTACGACTCCCAAACAGGGGGAGACCCATGGGTCTCCCCAACATAGGCCTGTACGGTGCGGATGGCACCGATGCGTACCCACTGTAGGAGGCGCACTTGTCCCCGACGTACCCATTCAGTCAATGGGAGCCCATGTACACGTTTTACGACCGGCTCCCATTGACTTCTATGGGAGTCCAACTGAACCGAGTCTGACAGCATATGGCCTCATCGTACTCACTCGGTCGGAAAACACTCCGGATCCGGCTCGGTTGGAGTGCTTTCCGACCCGGATCGGAATCGGCCCCCCTGTGTTAAGTTGGTGAACTTTCTAACGCAAATCCTGGTTTGCGTTAACTAGTAAATACAACCCCAACACTTTGCACTAGGTTTGCCTCCCTTTTATTATGCAGAGCTTTGTCAAACCATTAGTACATCTTGGACTAAATCTGTAAGTCCACATTGTAGCATGATTTCACGTGCATGAGTTAAAAGGGTCTTGTTCTTCTGGTTGTCGGCAGAATTGCCAACATTGATTTGTAAAGCTTGACCAACTCCAGAGAAAATGGTATACTGGTTATGCATGTTGCTTTGACACCCGGGTGTACACTTTATTATCACAGCACGTATGATATATTCTTCTGTCACATGTGCTTTTACTTTCACTCTCAGAAGAAAGGCTTTAGATGGGCCCAGCATAAGCTCAGTGGCGTAGCTAGACTTTATGCCGCATGTGGCGGTATCTGCTTTTGTCGCCCGGCCACAGGTAAGGGGGGGGGGGGTGTTGCTGGTCATTCCTGCGTGACCCACAACAGCCGCAGGTAAGAGTGGGGGAGCTGGTGATTTCTGCGTAATGGCCGCAGGTAAGAGCGGGGTTAGGGGGCCACCGCTACGAAAACTCATGCCACAATAGGCAGACCGCCCCATCCCCCTTGCTACGCCAATGCATGAGCTACAGTGATAGGTATTGAGCTCCATATCCAGTAAACCTGTTCTGATTTTTAGAAAGAATTCAGAGGTGCAGCAAAGCAGGGTCGTTTGTACCTAAATGCAGAAGATCCCAAAATTATCTTAGGGTGTAGAGGTCCCACTTACAATATCCAGGTAATAAAGGATTATATTAAACTACATGATCTTAGCTGGATAAGTGTTCATTGCAGAAACAGAAGAACCTCCAACCCTAATGGTCTGGCTGCATGATGGTCTGGCTGCATGTAATGATGGCTACAAAAATAGCACTGATAACCTCTTCCATTAGGTAAAGTCATAAACAGTTCACTACGATATATAAACTAGTGTTTGAGTGCAATTGGTTGCTTAAAGACAGACTACCAGCCTTCTAAGATATGAACCAGATTTTTTTTCATGTAACATTTAAAGCAAGAAAGAAGTCCCTTTCTTTTTTCTAGATTGTTTCAATTTCACATGAGGTGGTTATAACTCTTTTCAAAAGTAAGCTACCAACCGCTTACTAACCAACCTCTTATATTACGTACATCTAAATGTTTCTTATGAATGTTAGAAACTCCCATTTTTTGTGTTCATTTCTGGGAAAGGTTTAAACTAGTTCCCTGTATGTCTCTACATAAAATTACGATTGAAAAGTGTTCTTTAAAATGTTTAATAGAGATACATTATTGTCTGAATACAGGAATGTTAATTATGCACCTGGGGCCAAAGGTACTGACGCATTTTGGGGGTCACATACAGTCTTCTTTGCAAAATCGAGTCTTTGTGACAGAAAAATATGTATTTCTGTATGAAACCAAATTTAGAAGTTGATAAACTTTTACCCACTCTTAAATTGAATTTCCGAACTGTTACCAATTCACAATTTGAAAGTGCTTGTTGAGGACGCCCCTTCCACATTGTGAATTCGTCCCATAAGTATTAATGGCTTGTGTTCAGATTTCCCATTGCAAATCAATGGAGTGTTACTAACTTAAAATTTGGGGTGGTGCCTAGTCCAGAATGGAAGGGATCCCACTTGGACCCCTTCCTCTTTGTTAATTCACTTGTGCAAGGCCTGCTGTGGGCCGCACACGGCGCCTTGTTCGGGGTGCACCATGTTTCCCAGTCCACCTCGCTCTAATGCAGGGGTCTCCAAACCGGTCCTGGAGGGCCGGATCCACGCCAGATTTTTGGGATATCCCCATTGAGATGCATGTAGTTATTTTAAAAATCTGGCATGGATCCGGCCCTCCAGGACCGGTTTGGAGACCCCTGCTCTAATGTATTGATGCCGAATGCCATGGCACCCGCCTATTGGCTTCTGCAAGGGGCAGACTTTACACTCCTTTTTTTTTAGGAAAGAGAACACAGGCAGGAAGAGAAAACGCCTCAGCAATTATACTGATGATACCTTCTCCAAGCTCACCATGCCAGAATGCCACAAATTCAAAACAACACTCAACACACTGGTAGTGATTGAATGAAAGAGCTATTTCTTGCACGTGCCCCGAAGCATATCACTGCTCAGCATCTGTGTGATGTTAGTGCATGGATTTCCAGGCCTTTTGAAGATTGCTAAAACTGAGCACTGGAAACACTCAAAACAGATGTCCCACCTCAGCGTGGTGGATGGTGGTGCATGCATCATTCCTGCTAAGGCAGGCATCCTTGCTAAGCCTGGGCCAGACATATTTTCCTCATGAACAAATCTCTCTTTTCAGGAACAGTGGCCAGGAGGTAAAGGCAAGGTCACATTTTGACGACCACTTTGTCAAGCTAATGCTGATTTAGCCATGCCGCGGGCTCACTAAATCACTCCCTCGCCTGCAGCGCTCACACAGACCTGCACTTGTCTCAAGAGGAACATAACATCATCATCAAGCATGTCTGGTAAATATTTTAATTTTTGGTCCAGACTACCCAGAGTGACACACTTATTCCACGAAAGCCTTCGTGCTGCACAGTAGGGACACTACAGTACTATTTTAGCAAAAGCAGAGTTTACGCCAATAGGTTTTAACAGTGAGAGAGCAGCATTTGTGTCTATTAAACATTTCTCTGTAATTCACCAGCAAGGCTCATTGTTTGTCCTTTGTCAGTTTTGCCAGCTCACTATCCATTCTTCATATCACGAAATAGGCCTCACATCAGTAGGTTTGAACTTTATGGTTGGACTTCCTTGAACTTCTTCTTCAGGCTGTTTTGGCCACAAAAGTCCCATTTCCCATTGGATTCATTGGTGTAAATTGGCCCAAACAGAGATCAGTAGGGCTTTCACCACATCCATTGAACTCCATAATTTATATTTCTCTATCCTTATCCTCACTATCACAATTGTGTGAGAAAGAAAAAAAAATTGCATAATTCCTGAATAAATTTGCAATAGCTAATTTTCCATGTGGTTAAACTGATATTTTTTTTTAAATGCCATAATTCCTGAACAAATTTGCAATAGCTAATTTTCTATATGGTGAAACTGTATATATTTTTTTTACAGAGTTTTATATAGCGCAAACTTGACCCAAATCGGGTATCAGAGCGCTTTACATAGCACCAGTTGCAGTACATGAGGACACATTCATTTTTGTTAGGCGCCGGGAGATGAAGTTATTTGCCCAGAATCACAGGATGTTCAGCGTCATTGCCGAGACTCTGACCCAGTTCCACAGATTCGAGGTCAACTGCCCTAGCCGTTAGGCCAACTCCTCTCCCCAAGGTGGCGCATATGGGGTACCTGGAATATCCCTACTAGAGTATCTCACCACTGTATGGAAGTAATCAGAATTTTTCCGAATTATATAAATGAAGATCTATCGAGGTCACAGGAAATGGATTTCTAGGAGAAAAAGTCTTTACCTATAGGCCTTTTAGGGCGAACAAATTGTAAGTTCGCATTATAAAACTAAAGCAACATAAATGGTCATTTTGTGTGATGCCTGCAATAAATTAATCTATTTTGCTATTCCTATAATTTTCTGGATCGTTAGCTATTTCCAAGCTTTTTTGGGGGGTGTTTCATGAATGCTAACATTCACCACGTTTTAGCAGGTGGCATTCATCAGTGCAACTACCACATATTTTGGAACTAGGTCACCAGCTCAAAATCTGATCATTTTACTGCTTCTGTCCTCGGTAAGATTGCATGGGAATAATGAACATTTCTAAGCAGTATATGCAAATTACACATGAATAACAGAATTGAATTTACATGCTGTAGCCTAATTTCTACAGGTTTATCCTTTTATCCCATGTGGAGGCCAAAATGCCCATGCCTTTAACAACATTTGTTGAAAATGTTAGGTGCCATTAGTCGATGCGTTGCAAAGAAGCCAAAAGGAAAGCAAGCAGCGGCACAGCCCACACGAGACACCAAGTAAAAATGCGGTACAAACAGGCGGTATCACCTCTAACTTACCAGGCTTTATAGTGTGCAAGTTCAATATGTGGTTTGACGTGTGACTTCCCAGATAGAGACTCTCTTTTAGTAATACTGGGTGGTATTCTGCAGCTGGTGAGACTTGTAACCATGTGGAGTGGTGTTTCCAGAAAAAAGCATGGTGGAATACCACACATCACACCTCACAATGAGATCCTTTGTCTCACCAAACGTGGGGCTTTCAAACTTGGCCACAAACATATGTACTTCATTCATTACAAACCATATTGTTTTCATTTGTTTTTTAGTTCAGTATCATGGCAGTTCATTCATTCTGGAATCCTTTGGTGAGGGACTTGGCAATTTGCTTCTTAAATTCAGGCAGGAACAGTGACGTTTTCACTCAAGACCATCTTTGATTGGATGCCTTCAGCGGGTATTTACAGAACTGGACGATGGTATGTTTGGGCTCTGATTTGGCACATGTTCTCTAACAACTCAGTGATATGTGCACAGTCTATCTTTATGCACATTTGTTTGCATTTGTGGAGTTAAATTTAGATCTACCCCAGTAGCTGAAATGGAAAAATATAAGTGCAGGTACTCTGTAGCAGAGTACCTGCTTGTTTCTGAGAAGTGCTGGTACTCTCCAATTAAAAGTATGTAATTTCTCTTGAGAAGTGCCGGTCCTCTCCCTCTCAGAATAAAAAAGTGCTGGTATTCCGCACCGGACAGTACCGGCCCATTTAAAGCACTGATCTACCCTCATAAACGTTGTGTTAATGAATTCTGCGTGAATAGTGTTACAAATAGGCATGACGCCTCTCTAAATCCATCTACAGCAAATATTTAGTAGCTACTAATTACTCATTCTCATCCCAGTCAGTACACTCTGAGGCCAGCCCATGCTCCATAAGACAAGCACTCTGCTTTCCCTCTTTACATACCTCCTTAACATCATATACTGGCCTCAATAGTTGCCCCAGTGTTTGTCTGTTACCTCTCAGACAGCAGTCTCGAAGGACCTTTCAAAGGTCAGGATATTTCTAGGGGTGTGAGAAATTGTGTCATTTTTTCACACAATTTTAATAAATTCCATAATTTCTTTCTAAAATGAAGCTTTTAGGGGGAAATGTGGGTTGCCAGTATCTCGCATGAGTTATTTCACACAAGCGCGCCCTTGCATAAAAGTCTTGGCAGGAGACTGATTCAGTGATACATTTTCTGTGCAAAATGCCAGATGCCAGAAAGGACCCCAAAATGCATAATGCGAAATTTGAAGAAATGGCATGGATTTCACAGAATGCAAACTTAGAACATTATGCGAATTTCACCTTCCTAATTAACATTTTGTGCAAGACTAGCTATTTTCTTTCCTACACTTGTACAAATCCATGGATTATCTGCAAAGAAGTTGTGTTACATTATGTTGAGCACTCATACAAATGCATTAACATACAATATCACACGCCTACTCCACTTGAAACATTCCAAAGATTTGCAAGGACAAAAGAACATGGTGGCTGCCAAGAAATTGAAATAAAATATTAACATATTTTCCAGATGAGCTTTCTTCTGAGGTGACAGAGGGTATACTGGACAAAGTAAATTTACTGGATGATTCTGGGATTTTGAGTAGTGGACTATCCAATGCGCCCCAAAAATATTTGGTGGAACTTCCCCTTTTAAATGTTTTCTGTACGCTATTCATTGATTTCATGCTGAAAAATAGTATATGGTCTACCAGAAGATAGATAACAAATTGGACAAAATTAAGGAGCAAAGCATCGCATACTCTTTGAGCGTGGATGCCATTTAGGGAGTAGCCAGACTTACCTGCGTTAGCCAGTGTCTTTCTCAATGGTGCCTCTATCCCAACCCTAGCCACCCCTGGTCCAAGGTATATTGAAGAAAGCAGCAGGTAAAGAAAACAAATTTAAGATCCAAGTTTTCCTTATTAAGTTTCCGGTCTCAAATTAATCGAAAGGCCATGTGGTGTTCCATTCCAATATTCAGAGCAGCTTGCTGTAGTCATCCATGTCAAAGATGGCTGATGGGTCCAGCAATTCAAGCAAGAAGGTGTGAATGTCTCTTGTACATTGGCCACTTAACACTCTTTTTTTACACTGCATTGTTGACCTTTAGGTTTTTCTTTATTTGTTCTACAGATCCACTTTGCTCACAGAGGGTTGTGCCACACAACTTTAGTTCATTACTCTGTGACACATTGGCCACAATCTTGGTTGTCCTTCTACATTAATCTGAAATTGCCACAGTTTCAAGCCATGCATTTAGTGCCCATAAATGTAGCAGAACAACAAGCTTCTGTTTCATAGACCTCCCCGTCTATTCTCTGCTCAACCAGCCAAACATGCTTTATTATCCATTCTAATGGAAAAATGAGGTTCTTCTGCTTCCCCCCTCTGTCAATTAAAGTGCTTCATTTTTGCTTAATATTCTGTAGCACTAGGAGAGATGAGCTAAGGGAGGAATGTGTGATACAAATACAGTGTATTGTCATGTATACAACAAAAAGAATCTCCCCAAGATTTGTGGAACCAAGGTCCCTACTGCTGTCTCTGTAGAATTCCTTTACCCCCTCCTTTGTCCTTAGTTGAAACTATCACGATAGGGGCCAGGAGAGAAATAGGTTTTCAGTGCTCCTGTCTCATTTCTGACAGAGTCCCATGACTGTTGTGGTTGTGTAGAGACTTTGGACTTCTGAGGGGACTAACAGTGATGGGTGTTGGACCTGGGATGTTCTGGGTCAGCCACTGTTCACGAGACACAGTCCTCACACCAACTTTCGTTCTCGCACAGTCATCAGCTGCATGCATCCCTAGCTAGGGTGCCTGGCAGGAACCCATCATTGATGTTCCAAGGAGCTTATCAACATTTAATACCATTCAGGAGTCAGCAGGGAGAGACCTCAGAGGGACGCCTGTTTATAACAAATTTCTCCAACACTTTTTCTGGTGGAAAGGCGGGCAAACACACATGTTGCATGTGAAACCACAGTACAAGTAAGAGGTGACCTGCAAAGAGACATAATTTACACTAGAGCACTAGCAGAAACCCAGAAAGAGTTGAAAAAAACAAGAGCAAGGAAGAAATTCCTGAGATCAGATTCATGGCTGGGTGGTAAAAGTACATCTGCCAACTTGAGAAAAATGTGTGAGTCCACAGTTGGAGGATTCTGCACTGGTGGAGAACCCTCAGGTAGCAAGAGTACCCTGGCCAGAGGCTTAGTATGCCTGAAGTCATCCCACCGATGAATTCTCAACTAGCGGGGTGTCCTCCAGGAGCAGAGGAGTGATCTTTCCTATATAAATTGGAATATTCCTTCACCGTTACCACCTACCTTAGCTCCGCCCTTAAGCATGGTTGTGTGTTAAAAAAAATTGGCAGCATTTGGGAGTTTCAAGAGCCCTTGCAACCTCTTTCTGCTCTCACTTTGTACATATGTGTGTATGTATATATCCAGGCATGCATGCATGTTTCTGTCTGTATGTAGAGAGAAGAGGGCTAGTCCACTTCTAATAAAGACTCCATGAATGGGCTTCAATCAGGATCAATGTCTTCATTGGCATATCTGTAAAATGAAACAAATCTTTATTTTTGGTGGGGAGAAGGGGGAGATTGGCGCATCGAGTAAATAAAAGACCAGCCTTCTTGAAAGATGCAATTCAATTCAGCGCCCTGCTTGATTCAGAGATTGCAAATCCCCTTTATGAATATTTGATCAAAGATAGTCTTTGGGTTCATGTAACTGGAAAAAGGAACATCAGCCATGCTGCTGTTTTAACCCATGATGAAATTTTTTCTCTTTAATTTCCGCACTTTTTCCCAACATTAGTTAAGGTAAACACTTTAGCCTACCGAATTCCAAAGGGAGGGCGAGCGTTTTAGAAAAGCGAGTAGTCACATTGCAATGAAATACACATTTGAAGTTTTTTTTAGCTGACTCTTGTAGATCGAACCTTTCATCACTTCTAAGAGCAGAGGAGATGCATCCCCTGTGAACACAGCACTTCTAACAAAAAATGTGCCCTTTATCTAAAAGAAAGGGACAGACAAAGAGGTAATCTGGTGCCTATCATGTTCCTGTCTATGGTACTTAGCATAACAGGCTCCCCCTTTTATCATGTGTTTATCTAAACAAAGGCAGAGAGAAGAAAGGAGTTCAGCTTTATTCTGCATGCCTCCTTTCATATAAACCTTATCATGAAAAGCACTCAAAAGCCATATGGATTTGCAGCAATTCTCGGATAATATGAGATCTGCTTAGTTAAGTGACGCTTATTCTAGTGAAAATAAAGGGAGACAAATTTAAGATAAGTCTGTTGTTGACAGTAACACGTAGGGAAGGTGGCGGCAGAAGAGATGTTGTTGATAGAGGTTTCTCAGCAATGCCTTTTGTGAGGCTTTGTTAGCTGTCTTTGTTGACAGTACAGGAAGCTGATGCTCTCCAGTGATAAATGCACAGTCAGCAGTGAGTTCATTCTGAGGTGCTTTCCTAAATTACTCTCCCACCCCACATATGGAGGATTTCTAGTACTCACAAACTATGATGGTGTTGGTGCATCAGGGAATGGGTCATCTGTCCAGTTATGGGCATAATTAGGGTGACTATAGATTGACAGAAATCCCTGTGCGTGGAGTCCATTAACCCCTCCCCTGCTGATGATGGAACCGCTCCGTCATCAGCCGCGTTCGCGCTGTGCTGATGACGGAGCGGTTCCGTCATGGCCCGCTCGGCACGCCTTCGCGGCGCGGATTCCGCGCCTCGCTGAGCGTTTTATTGAGCGGGCGGGGGTGATGGAACCACTCCGTCATGAGCACAGCGCAACCGACGCTGGTGACGGAGCAGTTCCGTCACCAGCATGCGCCTGCCACTCGGCGGCCCTCCCCCCTTAGCACTGCGGCGGAATAGCCGCCGCAGTGAAGGGGTTAAGAGATCACCCTATTGTGTGTGTGTGGGGGGAAGGGGGGAGTTAAATAACACTGCCACCATCTTTAAGTGTCTGCTTACAGGTGCCCACTTATTTTGAAAAGATAGGGCATGGACCCCAGACAGGCTTTAAAAACTGGCAGGGCAATCCCACTGGGGACTTGGGATACTGGCCCTGGGTCATGGAACCACCCTTGCTCGATTGTCAATTTGCGCTGTGGCCCATTAGGATTGACTACTATCACTCCATAACCGCCCGCTGCTCATCGGTCATAGTCCCCTCTATGGCTTCTCTTACAGCATCACCCACAGGTTAGTAATGTTGGCGTTATCAAGTAGTTCATCTGCCCCTACCACATCCCTGTCCTTGCACCTGTAGATTCCCCTAGTAATGGACCTCACACCTCAGGAACGGCGTCCAGCAAAATCACCTGGAATATTTGTCTAATAATACTTGTTGCTCTGCTTGACCAACTATGGGACTTCTACAACGTCTAGATGTTGTCCTGGACCATGAGTGCCTATGAGCCTTTTTGCTGTAAACAATTGTTATTAATTTTCCCTACAACATAAAAAAAAGTATATAGGACAGACATAAACAAAACCATGCAGTGTTAGACGCGTAGTAGGGTCATATGACATGGTGTCACTATCACACACAGCTAGGGCATATTAACTTCAAGGTTTTTGCTTAAGGGATATTTAGGTCAAAGTGAACCCACCAGGGGCAACATTTCTACCTTATTTGTGTCAGTCAGCGCCTTGCCTGATACATCACCTCCATTATTGCGCAATGATATATCCACTGAGAAGGAACCTTGCCTGATGCTCAGCAGCACATAATATCGCTTTTGAGCAAACCCATGTCCAGCAGGATTAGATTGTGTAATGAGTCCTCCCACTCACCAACGATACCCTAGAAGCACGATTTCAGTGAAAGATCCATGAAGCATCGCAGTACTCTGGCCGTTGTTGAGCCTATCACTCGCTGATAGTTGTTGGTCAACGAGCAGCTCCGAGCCGCTTGGAGACAGTCAACCTTTTCTGCTCCAGAACGGGATGGAGCAATAGAGAGGTCATAATAATAATAATAATAATAAAGAAATTTATAAAGCGCATGGTTACGCCATCTCGGCGTGTCCATGCCCATCTTCGATAGGCTACTGGGAGGCGGAAGGGTATAACAGTATCTGTGGAGGTATTTGAATTAAATGAGAAGCAGAGGTGCGAGGATGGCAAGCATGGAGATTGCCATTTTGGCCTCAGTTCATTCTTCATCTTCTAGCACAGGTAGCCCACAAAGCTAAGAACTGATCCAGTGCCCTGCTTGTCAGTGAGTGATTCATTTATGAGATTACAAGCTACCTAATGGTTCTATTGTTATTTTAGTGTCAAAGGATTGAATTTCTGAAGTGGAGATAACTCAGCTCAGTATTAATCTAAAGTATGCCGCAGTAACAGGTGTCGGAAGAAATGCCTTTTAGTATACCCCATACTCCTCACAGAGGATCCCGAAAGATTTTGAGTGGCTCTGTTCTCATACATCTTCTAATTTGGAAATACTAATAAGGCCCCACCAGTAAACATTCCTTAGTTTCGTCACTTGCTCCAATATCATACATTCACACAACTGGGTCTTGCGTATCATCTTGCCACCTTAGCCTATCCAGTGCAAAGCCTTTTGCCAGGAGTTGAGTAGCTGAGATATTTCAAGCATACCATCCGACACTTTTTTGTACTCTTTGGTGTGACAATCCCAAATGCAACCGGCATGCCCAGACATTGGTCCTGCGCTCACTTGAATGAAATGAAATGAAAAGGGCATTTGTATAGCGTACAAATATTCCAAGGAGTGTTTCGGCACTGACCGTGTGAAGGAAGCCTGCCATCTGATTGCATTATTCATTTTGGTTAAACAGCCATGTTTTTAATTAATTTCTAAAAACATAGGGGCATATTATCAAGGGGGGGGCGATAGGCAATTTTTGCCGCTTTAGCGGCCGTTTTTGGCCGCTAAGCGGCGAAAATTCTATCGCCCTATTAGCAAGCTGTCGCTAACAGCAGTTAGCGACAGCTTGTAGGCGATAACGAGCGGTTTGGGGCCCGCTTTGCATGTCAATTACATGCAAAGTGGGCGTACCAAACCTGTTAGCGACGTAAAGCAGTCGCTACCATCGCTATCGCCTATTAGCAAGGCAGGCGTAGCGATGGAAATATTCGCGCTAAGCGCGAATATCTCCAAATACTAACACCTGCCCAGATCAGTTCTTAGAGTAAACAGAAGAAGTGCAAATACTGTGACTGATTTACCAGACCACAACCAACTGAATTGGAATCCAGACTAACAATGACTCAATTGCTAGTCGGTTTTAGAAATGAATCAATAGTATTTATTTTTATATTTAGATATACCTTATTTTTTGTATAGACAAACAAACATTGGCAAAATACTTTTTGTATTTATATATATATGTAAAAAAGACAGACAAAAGATGAGCGAAAATAAATTGCAAAGTAGGACAGGCAGTCCGTGCTGTGAACATAAACTTTCACGCATCAGTCATTCCACATTCACACTCGCATTCTTTCCATACCATAACAAACATTGTGCATGTGAAATAAGACAAAGAAGGTCAGGCAAGCAGAGTCAAGAGCAAATCAGAAGTAACACTAAAAATGCTGAAAAAATACTTAATATCACAACAATTGTATGACAGACGTAATATATACAATTCCTTTCTGACCAAAAAACCTAACAACAAAAGGTACACAGATCAGTTCTTAGCCATGTTATCCAATGGGAGGTGGATAACATGGCTAAGAGCATTTTGTCGCTAATGCGTGAATATTGCTGTATTCTCAGCGATATTCACGCATTTCGCCGCTGTCGCCAGATATTTTATCACTTTTGAGATAAACGTTGCTAATAGCACGCTATCTCAGCGATAAAATCCGGCAATGCTTGGCAATAGAAAAATTGTCGCTAAGCCTATTTAGCGATAATTTTCGCTCTGAAATGGGCTGGAGTTCTTTGGAGAGTTTATTCCAGGTCTTTGTGCCAAGGAAGGAGAACGATCTTCCACCTGTTCATGCCTGGCAAATTTAGGAATCCTGGCTAAACTACTATGTGAGGAACGCAGTTCTCTGAGGGGGGCATACGCACATATCCTCCCGCTCAGGCAAACTGCCCCTTCCCCATTGAGAGCTGTACCAGGAGCAGAGCCTTGGAAAGAATCCTCTTTTTGACAGGCAACCAGTGTAGTGCCTTCAACTGAGGGGTCATGCGCATTCTAGCAGCCAAAATCAGGATTAATCTAGCTGCCTCATTCTGTTCCACTTGTAAATGACTTAGCAAGTAGTCTGGACAGCCCAAGTAGAGACTATTTCTATAAATAAGGCTCGAGGTGAGCAGAGCTTGAATCACTGTTTCCCAGTCTCTAATGACAGAAAAGGGAAACATTTATTTAGGGAGCGCAGGATCCCACTGGAACTAAGCTGCATCCTACTGAAGAGTCCCACACAGGCCGAAACCGTTCTGGAGATGCTTGTGTTGCAGTTAGGGGGGACATGGCCTGGCAGTATATGATAGACTGTTCCTATTGGAGCAGGACAAAGGCTGATTTGCATATGGCAGGTTTCTGTTTGAGGTGGCAGGTTGGGAAGACAAATGATGGACTTAGATGCTAAAGAAGTAAATATCAGTTGCAGAAATTAATCCTAACATTCCTCTCATCACTTTTTTGTATTTTTCAGTGCAATGACCTAAATGCAACTGGTATGCCTAGACATAGACCCCGTGCTCACTGTGCCACTGGAACTAAGTTGCACCCTACTGAAGAAGTCCATATAGTTTAAAACCGTCTGGGTTTACTTGTGTTCTAGTTTGGAGGGGACTTGGCCACTTGGCCTGGAAAGTCAATGTGGACTGTTGCTATTGGAGCAGGACCAAGGCTGATTTATGTATGCCTGGTTCCTATATAAGGAGAATGGTGGGCAAAAAAAAAGGACTGGGATGCTGTGCCAACACATTATGAGTGGGTTAGAAGTTCAAGCATTTCACCCATCCTTTTTTTATATTCACCTTTCGCAAGGAGCTCAGCATAGCTTTAGTCGGCACCAGCAGAGGGTAGGGAATATATGAGGAAAATAGGTAGTTAATGTCAAACAAGTGTGGTGCTCCACGAATTGGGTCAACTCAGGCTCCAAATAACCAATTATTTATATAATACAGCCAAATATCAGCCTTGCCCAGCTGGCCTCAAAAAAAGAAAAACAGATTCAATACATTTACCCCATGAGATGCTTGGTGATTTCCAACCCCACAGAAAACAGCAGAACATGGCAATATTATTGCCCCAAAAAATCAGTCCGTATTCACCTGTGGATAGTTCTATACCGCATTAAGAGCCCCGGGCAGAGACACCATCCCAGGGAATTAATCAGGTAAACATCCCAAGACCGAAGATCCCTCTGCAATTGTATTATATAGGGACCTTTTTGATTTCCCGGCTCAACACAAGGTGAGTGGAGATATACAGTCCTAAATATTTTAAGCCTACACTAAGAAAATGGCAAATTTGTCCCATTTCACTGTCATAAAAAATGCCTCCGCCTAAATATCAAGGATCTTCATCAACATTTCCCCCAGTTCCTGTGATAGTGGAGAAAAAGCAGCTGTCGTCTGCAAACAATTTTATCAGGTCTTCCAGCTCGCCCTCCCATTGGAAGCCCTGCACCATGCCATCCATTCTGATCCAGGCCACCAGTAGCTCGATCCACAGTGCAAAGAGCAATGGCAAGAGTTTTCACACATGTCTAGTGTTTCTCTAGAGGGGAAGTGTGTACATAGAACTGCATTCACCTGCAATCAAAGAGACGTAATATAGGGCAAGCACAACAGCCATAAATGCTGCCCCAAAGTTGCAAAATTAAATGTTTAATATGGCCTGTCAATATATTTACTCCTCATACCTAATCATATTCCAAAAACCTGTTTCTGTAAAACCTTATTCAACCGAAGAAAGTTTGATGTGGAACTCCCCCATTACTCCATACCTGGAAAACCTGAGAAGTCGTGGTGGGCGCCCATTTGTAAAAAGGCAATTCTGGATGAATATTTATGTGACTGAGTAGAAACCTGGTGGACAATATCCAGATGTACCTTAAACTTTTCTTTGATCCTCCTGGTTCCTCATCAAGTCGGCCATGAGGAAATATTGCCAGAATTGTGCAGCCAGTTATCTCAGTGCTATGACTCTGGTACCTCTGAGCCCAATTATTTATTTTGATACAAAGCTGTTGTCCATCTGCAACATGATCAAACAGAAACTGGAATATTTTTTTAATATATTTGTGCAGTGACCGTTCAAGAGGTGACCATAAATATCATATTGGCATTCCACCGCAGTTTGCTCAGCAACCCTGATGACCTGCACCTAGTTCTAATATCACACTTGGGGATGTACCAAAATGGATCTGTTATTCACTGTTTCCACCTTTTAAGGCACCAGTGATTGTTAACCCTGGTTCTGGGTAAAAGAGCGAAGAATCTAATAAACTTGGCTTTTCTAGGTCTTCTTACTGTTAAATGTTCAACATTTCAGCAATTAAGGTAATCTCAATTGAGTTGGAACGCGGAGTATTGACTTTGGCCAGATTTGTAAAGGAGTCTTATAGAAGAGCATCCCATACAAGTATTCTATGAGGTGCCTGGGAAGGTTTAGATTCACAGAGATAGAACATACCTGGAAAATTGTGATTATTGGCAAGTTGGGGGATGAAGAATCAATTTTCATTGCCTGATCATAAAATCCAAACATTGCAGAAGTTGCATCATCCAGGTCACTGTAAAAATGTTGTCTGTTCTAAAACTGATCAAGACATTGGTTAGATTATAAATAATGAAACACAAGTATAATAATAGGATCAAAACAGATCTCCATCTTGAATACTCTAGAAATAGAATGCTGCCTGTGGACAGAGGAGTAACTTATTTCTGCCCTTATTAATCTAAATGGCATTGATGTGCATGTGGACTTCTTTGTCATATGTTGAGAAGCATTCGAAGTTGGCATTTCTCTGTGCCAGGTACAGACGGTGTGTTGGTGGCCATGGAAGTTGCTAGATATACCCTCCCACTGTGGAGAGCAATGAAGAGTTTGAGTCTCACTGGCTTCATGGGAGCATGTGGACTGGTCCACTTCCTGGAAGGGCCCAATCAGGTCTTAAAAGTGTTACATTTGGGCCAACTGCATGGAACTTGTGTACCTTTCAAGATGCAAGACACCACATAGTACATCAGATGGAAACCATGAAAAATGAAAGATGAAACATTAAGTGTTTCCTGAGTCCACACTTTCCTAATAAATCTGTTAGACCTGTCAGCCTTAGAGCAGGCTTCACCAAAAGTGTTTGCCTTCACCCCTTCTATTTTTTTGCTAGTCTAATTTGTGTTGGCCTTAGGACTCTGTGCTCTTTATTACATCTAACCAGTGCTAACATGCTTGAGCGCTCTCCTTCAAACATGGTGGAATTATCTTACACCCAATAGGCATGCTTAATTTACTTGCAAGTCCCTAGTAAATTGGTGAATACATTCCCAGAGCCTTTAAATTAAATAGCACTACTGGACCTGCAGTGCTTATAGTGCCACCCACTTAAGTAGACCTGCAAGCATGTCTCAGGCCTGCCATTGCTCGCAGGATGTGCAGTTTTGACTTGGCAAAAAAAACCTTTTGCCGGGCATAAACCTTCCTTTTTAATACATATGTCACCACTAGGGTAGGCCGTAAATGGGCCATGGAGCAGGGTGTGGTGTAAATAAAATCTTAGACATGTACTTTTATGTTTTACATGTCCTGGTAGTGAAAACCCCTTTAATTCGTTTCCCAGAGGATATCATTGGGGTTCCTTATTATATTTAATAATTGATAACTTTCAATTGGGAGCAGTTAAACAAGTCAAGTTTGGTGTTTAAATAATTGTAATTAAAAGCCCTCTTTAATGAATTAGGTTACAATTCTGAAAATGCCACATTTAGAATGTTGGCAGTTTCTTGTCCTAATCATTTGGTGCCTGCAGTCTGTTCTGGGGTCATGAGACTAGGAGTAGCTGGCAGTTGTTCCTTGTGTATTACCTCCAGACAGTGAGGTAAGGGGAAGATAAGTTTTGGAAATATAGGCCACTCTGAAGTTGTCAGCACATCATAAAGGCTCAGATTGAACACACTCAAAAATTATTTGTCCCTAGTCATTTGTGACCCCAAGCAAGCTGGGGTCAGGGCAAATAGGAATGGGATGCCTGACAACTCAGGGGGGTCGTTATTTCCTATAACCTTCTCCTACTACAGTGGGCACCAAGCATAAATATTGGACCCTCAGACCCAGCTCTTCAGTACACATCTGGACCTGTGGAAGACTCAGAAGGAGTGCTGTGCTGCACTGCTGCAAGGACTGCCACTCTGCTACCCTGCTGTGCTGCCCTGCTCCCTTACAGAGAAGGATTGGACTTGCATCTTGAACCAAGGGCCACCAGAGTGACTCCAAAGGCTAGTACGCTGGCCTCCTGATTAGAAGCCTTAAGGACAGAGCAGGTTTCTTCCATATTCAACCCAGCTGTGAGTCCTAACCTCCCAAGTGGTGTCCTCCCAACTCTGGACCCTTCGAAGAGAACCTGAAGGTGCTCTGGCAGCCCAACTGTTGTACCAGCAGAACCGACTCATTGGAGCTGCTGTACAATGCATTTCCTCTCCAAATTCCATTCAGAACCGCTGCATGACCAGTTCCTGGACTTCACATTGCCATTCGCAGCCCTCCAGGATCTGCCATGGCATGATGCATCCTCAATGCAGGCCTTCACATCACAAGCCCCTTATCGACAGCATCATCAATAACACTACAGGCTTCTGTGTCCCAAGCCTCGCAGCTTCATCAGAACCAGCTGGTGCGCAATGCATCTTCACGCATGACTTTGCATCGCAAGCCCCCGTCAACAACATCCTTGACAATGACACCGGACCTTGCATTGCGGCTTCGCAGTTTCTAGGAATAGCTGCTGCGCAACACAACTCAGATACAGGACTTTGCAATGCTCCGCAACCAGGATTTAAGGGACTTTGTTCAGGTTGCCTAACTGGGTCCCTCACACCCAAATCTTCAGTACACATCTGGACCCATGGAAGAACCAGAAGAAAGACTGTCGTGCTGCTCTCCTGCAAAAGGAAATTTCACTCTTCTGCCCTGCTTTGCTGCCCTGCTGCCCTCCAGCCTGAGTGAGAAGGACTGGGCTTGCATCTTGAACCCAGGACCACCAGAGTGGCTTAAAGGGCTAATTGGCTGGCCTCCTGATCAGAAGCGTCAGGGACAGAACAAGTTTCTTCCTTCTTCAACCCAGCACCTGGACTCTACCAGCTGTGAGTCTTACCCTCCTAAGTTGTGCCAACCCAGTCCTGGACACTTGGAGGGGCCTGAAGGTGTTCTTCCAGCCCAACTGTGGTACCAGCAGAATCAATGCATTAGAGCTGCTGCACACCAATCTCCTCTCAAAACTCCATTCAGGACTGCTGCATGATCTGCCCCCTGCGCAGCACCATGCATCTCCGTCCACAGTCCCCCAGGCACTGCCACTGCATGACGCATGCTCGACGCAGGCCTTCGCATCACATGCCCTTTGTTGACAGCATTTTCGGGGACAATGCAGGAAGCTACGCTGAAACCCTCTCAGCTTCTTCGGAACCAGCCGGTGCACAACTCATCTTGATGCAGGACTTTGCATTACAAGTCCCTCGTCAACAGCATCCTTGACAATGACGCAGGCTTGCAGCTCCTAGGAATCTCCGTTACGCAATGCATCCTGGACGTGGGACTCTGCATTGCTCCACAACCAGAAGTTAAGGTATTTTTGTTCAGCTGGCCCACGCTCCATCGCAGCCAGCCTGAATTTGTGACTATGTCCTGGTCCGGGGCAACCAGATAACCACAGTCGGCGCTTTGAGCTTTTTGGCACTATTTTCACTTGGATCTTTAAAATTGCATATCGCTTGTTCTGATTGGATTTTGTCATTTTGGTCTTCAGTTATGTATTCATTTTTGCACTATTTTTCTAAATTGTTATGGGATATGTCCTGTTTTTCTAAGTTCAGCCTGTCTATTTTGTGCCAAACAATCAGAGGGTTGAGCACAAGTTAATTTGGGGTTTGCTTGTGACTTCACCCTGACAAGGATTGTTTTTGCTGCCTGAGTTAGGTGTCAACCCCCTCCAATAAAAACCCAATTTCTGACAATATCTAATATGAATTATAGGCAACATAAAACACATTGTAAAAACAGTACAAATAATGTAACATGACATTTTAGGATGGGTTCAAACGTCTATTCAATGTATCTGGAGTTGGGTAACATGGGAGTGCACCATTCAAGTGCAAATGTCCCTAACATTTATGAAAGGCAAGGTATTTTGAACAATACATGCAATTGGTAATCAGTGCGATAAATGTCATTGAATGTCAAGTACAAAAACAATATATTCACTAAATCAGGAGTGCTCAGTCAGTGTAACTGTTGGAGCACTTTTGCACCACTAAAATGAGATGTATAATTAAAATGTCGGTCCAGAATTGCAGTTCTTACCACAGATGCAATTTCATATATAAACTAGCCCATACAGCAACGTCATAACACCAGTCTGCACCTGTCCACTGGCACAAAAACAAAATATTGAACATTTTTTTACAAATTATTGCACAGCGTGCATTGCATTCAGTAACTCTTGCAAGTTTGTGCAACCCTGATAAAAGTGTGGTAACTACCAAGGCATGTTTCGATGCAGGATTGACAACAATGCATGGGCCAACTCACAGAGTTAGTGCATCCAACCTTGACAGCATGTTTCCTTCAACAATCGTGCATGACTTTGTGCTGTACCTCAATACTATAACAGAACAGGATCCTAAAACAGACCCGGGTGCCAGTTTAGGAAAGAGCCCTGGAGTTACTGCAGGCTTTAATGTCCGCTGTTGGCACTCTAAGGCGGGTCTGTAATACTGACCCTTGCAAAGCCCTTTTTAGGTCGAGCAAGGCATGCTGTATTTAGGTAGGGACTTGAGGCTCCGCCCACTCTCCGCCCACTCTCCGCCCATATTTTTAACTGGCTTGTCTCATTGTTCACTGTAAACTGTAGCTGTTCATTCGTCAAAAGGCTTAGTAGTCCCTCCTTAGTACTGCTTTGTCTCATTTTGTAACCTCCCATAGCAACACCACCTATTACATGTGTTTTTACACTGTAGGCTTTAATTACAACCTCCGGGCACTATTTTCTCAAAAAGCTTCTCCTGCCTGCTGTTGCAGGTAGTCCACACTCTCTCCTAATGTTTTCTTTTTTTTAAAAGCACGCATTTGAAATGTAATAGGTCTCGCATTTGCGAGAGTTTCAGCTATTGGTATTGTAAACGATAATGGGCCAGATGTAGGTAATTCCTATTTACCGACTCATAAATACCGAATTTTACCGATTCGGTATTTAAGAGTCGGTAAATAGGAAGGGGGAGATGTAGGTAATTTGAATTTAAGAATTACCGAATCGGTAGGATTCGGTAAATACCGAATCGGTATTGCCCATTGATTCCTTTGGGCCTTGAAGCCCATAGGAATCAATGGGCAATACCAATTCGGTATTTACCGAATCTGTAAATACCGAATCCTGCAAGGGTGCAGGGGGTGCCACTTTGACACCCTCTAGCACCCCAATTCCGGACTTGTGTGCCATATTTCCCTAGGGCCCTCCTCAATTAGTTGTTTTATGTGGCACACAGACATGCCCTAAGGGCATGTCTGTGTGTCACATTGCACAGGTGTGCATGCACAGATGTGCATGCACACCTGAATTCGGTATTTTACCACACAATAGGATTGTGTGGTAAAATACCGACTCTTAAGGGCCTGTGGCACTCTCAGGAGTGCCACCTACATGTGGATTTACCGAATCGGTAAATATACCGATTCGGTATTTTACCGATTCTGTAAATTTACAGATTCTGTACATTTACAGAATCGGTAAAGTATAGGCCCCCTACATCTGAAAACTGTATTTTACCACACAATAGGATTGTGTGGTAAAATACCGACTCTTAAGGGCCTGTGGCACTCTCAGGAGTGCCACCTACATGTGGATTTACCGAATCGGTAAATATACCGATTCGGTATTTTACCGATTCTGTAAATTTACAGATTCTGTACATTTACAGAATCGGTAAAATATAGGCCCCCTACATCTGAAAACCCTAATACCTGTCGGTAACGGCCGAATTCGGCCGTTACATACCGGTATTAGGGATCCTACATCTGGCCCATTGCCTTGTATTCATCTGTTTTAAAAACAATGGGGCATATTATCAACGCTGTGCAAAAAAAATCACACAGCGTCGATAAAGTGTAAAAAATGTATCGCCGATTTCACATCGCCTGTTAGCAGCGTATTCTCGACGCTAAAGCCAACAGGCGATGTGAAATCGTCGATAGGTCGCATTAGCGTGTGAAAACAAGTGCTGTTTTCACACGCTAATGTGTGGCTTGATAATATGGGGGGGTGGATTCAGCTTTATGATCCACCCCCTCATGTTAGCAATGCCTAACACGTACTAAAAGCAGGTGTTGGGAGACCTGCGATAGACACGTTTATCGCAGGTCTCCTTCTCCCAAGGCCTGTCTAGCGAATAAGGCAATCCCACCTCCAACCACATTTTACATGTGGTTGGACGTGGGAACGCCCACCCTGCATCTCATTAGCGTCATAAATAACGCATGAAATGCGTCGCTAACCGGAGTTAGCGACGCTTTGATAATAGGGCGATAATTAATTCATGCGTTAGCAACCGGAAAAGGTCACTAACACATGAATTAAGGCCCTTGATAATATGCCCCAACATATAAAAAATGGCATTGTCATTTACAATGCCAATTGATCAAACTCTTGTAAATGAGTGACCTATTGCATTGCAAATGCTTGTTGCAGTACCCATTGCACAAGTAAAGATTTTTGCCTGTGACTCCCAATGGGAGTGTTCTCTCTTTTTCATAAAAGTCCCTTTTGTATGGTCTAGTGCAAATATGGGTCTGCCTTTCCCTTTGCTCCTACACCATATTTGTATTGTGGGCACAGTGTCAATCAGGCTCTTGGGAAGCACCACATGATTGGTGCGCCTCCCTTGGGTACCTCTTGGCAGAGGATGAGGGGGGTTCCTCTCTGCTCTCAAAAGCCGCCAAGCCTCTCTCCCTACAGTGAAAGATGGAGCAGAGGATTCAAGCAGATTCACCATCTGGGCAACACACTTCTTTCATCCTGGGGCACAGCACTTCTTTCATCCTGTGGCACCGCCGAGAGCCCGCGCCCAAATAGAGCTTGGTAATTTAGCGGATTGCCCAATCTCTCCACAAGAAATACTTTCAAGCAACATATTTCCATTCCACATCCTAAAAAGGCTGAAAGTAGGTTGTTTTCTTGAATTCCCAATTTCTCAAATGAACGTTTGTTCTCCTGCTTAGGATAGGATGAAGACAGACAATGGCGGGCATTTTATCCTTTTTCAATCATGGCACGGAGTCTGCAGGCTATGCGAGCTAATTTCTGTCTGAGGAGAAAAAAATGACAGCTTGGAATGCAGAAACGAAAGATGCCAAACTCAGGAGTGAAAAAAAGCTACTTCTAAACAATGATTTTCATAAATCTTTTCAAACGTTAATATCATGGTCTTATCTTGCCTCAAAGCCTTCAGTGTTGACATGTCTAAAGTGTCCTCGCATGGGAGACAGCAAAGCATTATTTGGTTTCCTGGTACTGCCGCTTTTCTTGATCTCTCTCTTCCTTTGATTCTCTATGTGGGGAAAAATGTTTCTGGGCTAGATAAATTCAAACAGCATTTAACTTCAAACCAAGGGGGACTCAATTAAAAAAAATGGAAAGCCATCAAAATTTGAAAAGAAAAGCCCATTTGTGTCTTTTTTTTCCTCTTCTGGATCCACATCAGGGAAGCTTAGAGCTCAAAGCAAATTACTCCAGGTAATACAACTTAATTACACAATAATGCCTAAAAAGAAATTAGCATACTTTACAAATTGTAACTTAAAAGGCACAGAAGAGAAAACCGACATGAGAGCCACTCAGGGCGTTTTTTTGGTTTCTAAATATTTACTATCTTAGGGGACTAAAATAAGTTGTCCCTGTGGCCAACATTAGGTAAGATGCCACGAGCTGGAAAGGTGTTTCTGGTTCCATGTCTCCCAGTAAAAATAGGGCACTAGATTGATAAACAGCACATTTTAAAGAGCCCGGGCCACACCTGTGTAGAAATGCATGGGTTATTGGTGAGCGTACCTTGGATTGAAAACTCACAGAAGCCCTGATTGAGCGTGAACAATGGGAGTCAAAGGGACGAATAGGAAGTACACATGGCCACATTTTATAATCTGCTTTATTAGGTCTGGTGTTAGCCAAGACTTAAGGGATAAAGTACCCCAAGCTGTATATTATAAAGTTATTGCAAGTCATTGAGGAGTTCCATAACCATATAGAGAAACGAGACCGAAGGTTGAAATCCTTTATAAGTTTATGGAACTCTGAGGTGACTTGCAATATCTTTATCATGTATGGCAGGGGGTATTTTATTCCATATAATACATGGTCACAAATGATCACTTTACCCACAAACCACTTAAAACCTTAGTGCTGAGCTCTTTTAAAGGCCGCATGTTTGCAAACATGAAGAAAAAATAAGGGCCATATTTATAAAAAAAATCAGTCAGAGCAGCAAGCCACCTTGCTTCGCTGGGTAACACAACATAGCAATTTGCTCTGTGCTGCGTTACATTTTTCTAGATTTATCAAGCCACACAGGGCCAGGCAAGGTAGCCTTGCATGGCTTGATAAATCTTACCTAGCAGTTACGTCGCCCTTGCACCTCATAGCGTGGCACAAGGGTGACGCAACTGCTTTAGAAATATACCCCAGAACAACTAGGGCACATTTTTGGAACAGTTCTGTTTAATGGAGTCTGCAAATCAGATGACACAGCTTTCTGCTTACAACCAAAGGCAGCTTAAACAGCTTAAGACAGGTTGTACACAGCTGAATGCCTACAACCCAGGTCCTATCAGCGATGCATGGACCATTTTAAACATTAAAAGATGAAGAGAGCAAGAAACCATATGAAGAAAAACACAAAACAATATTACCCACCCTTCAGCTCCCACTCCTCTGCACCTGGTTCATGCACCCTTTTCATGTAAAGCTTTGGTATGTTCCTAGATGCCTTTTGTCTTTATCCCATACTAAGGGTAAGGTCTATGCTACTTCTGCGCATCAAGGGGAGGCAAGCACAATATCAGCAGGTATTTCAGACATGTCACTTACATTCTTCCAGAAGGATTCGGATAAAGGGGGCCCACAAGTCAGGGTAGTCGGACGCTCTGTTCTCAACAGTGAGGGACATACGCTCCATCGCTAAAGAAAACCATAGTTTGTGTAAGCATGAAACATGGTCCAGGATGGTCTCGGACCCTCAGTGCACAAGGATCACTTGTCGCGCTGCATTTAATGCTGGAGCTATTTGCCGACCCTGGATCATTCGCAGCAGAAAAAGCAGGAGGCTAGGTAGCCCTAAAAGAGTATACGCTGGGAAGCGCGGAATAGCAGTGTCAAATGCTGAGACAATTACGTCTGAGACCAGCTCCCAGAATCTAGCCAATTTGGGGCAATGCCACAGGAGGTGAAGAAGAGAGTCCGTCTGACCACACCCTGTCAACAATTCTCTGAGCGCCCCTTATTCATCTGTGAATTTGTACAAGAGTGAAGTACCAATAGGAGGCTATTTTATAGGCCACCTCCATACAGGCCATGTTATGTATGTGCAGTGGGATGTACTCTATAGTAAATGTCATTTCATTCTTTAGTGGAGATGGAGCACCCCAATTCCTCTTCCCAGTGTAGCTGACCCTTAGAATCAAAAGTGGAGCCGCTGCCAGAGTAGAGCATAGAGTTTAGAGATAAAGTGCTTATCTCCATCCTTACGGACCAGCCACTTCTCGAAATTGGTGAGGGTGCGGGAGGCACCTGACTTGTAGACTGGGGAGGTTACCCACTGCTTCAGCTGGAGGTAATGGAAGAGAATAGTCCTGCTTGAGTTGATCAAAGAGGATAATCCCAGAAGGATCAAAGAGGGAGTGCACCCATTTGCACCCCTGTTCGCATCAGTGGCTAAATACTTCTGAACTACACCCAGGAGGGAAGTCGGGGCTATCAACAATCGGCGACACTGGGGAGGGGAACGTCATCATGCCAAATCTAAGGGCTACATGGTCCTATAGTTTCATAGTTTTGGTAATCGCCTGTGATTAATACAGCCCCCAGGCGCTGTGGTTTTCAAGGCAACTAGAACTTCCACCAGATATTAACACCAGCAACCGCCTGGTCCATAAAGCACTAGTGTTTTTCTGAGAGAGGCCGATTCCACTCTTCAATGTAGCGAAGTTGCATGGCTTGGAAGTACGGGGCAATCATAGAAAACCCTAAGCCTCAGTCAACCTTTGTCCGAGACAGTTGTTTATGATAGAGGCCACTTGCCACTCTAGACGAGCCGGATGATGGCGAGTTGCAGGGAGCACAACACCGGGGTGAAGGTTCAACGGCATGGTCTGAAAAACATAAAGTATGCACAGGAGTACTGTCATTTTACCTGTGACTCTGCGGCCTGACTAGGCCAGTCTCAGACAACTTCACTCGGATAGCACCTCACTTGCCTAGCCAACGAGGGCCCCATAGTTCACCGGCAGTGTGGGAGCCCAGATAAAAAGGAACCAGGCGTGCAGGGCAGACTCATGCAGAGAAGTGACCGACAGGTTCAGAATCTGGGATTTTTAAAGGTTGACTTTGAACCCAGGGACTTCCCCAAACAACTGTAGTTCATCTAATTGGGACGGCAGCAAGATCATCAGGTCGGTTACCGAAAGGAGAACGTCATTGGTGTACAGGCTGATGATGTGGTTGTCAGCACCAAATTGAATGCCAGATACTTGCAGGTTGTCCCAGACTCTCTGCGCCATAGGCTCCATGTACAGCGCAAAGAGAAGTGGCGAAAAGGAGGCAGCCCTGTCGGGTCGCGTGCCCAATAGGGAACATGGAGGGTGACATCCCATTGACTCAAACTAAGGCTCGGGGAGTGCTATAGATGCAGCATATCCATTTGATAAATGTATCCCCAAATTGGAGGAGAGTTTCAAGCAAGTATGGACACTGTTGAACGCCTTCTCCATGTCAAGGGATAGGAAGAGAGCTTCTTTTTGCGCCCTCTGGATGATATCAATTGGGTGTAACAGTCTTTACTATTATCCCCACACTGCCTCGTCGAAATGAAGCCGGATTGGTCAGGATCGACCAAACCCAGCATGATCAGATTCAACCAGGAGGCCAGGATTCCGGTGAAAAGTTTGGCGACTATATTGGGTAGAGAAATAGGTCTGTACGACCCACAATCATCAGGGTCTTTTGACGACTTAAGTATCCCTGATATGAACGCCTCCAACATCGAGTCCGACAGGGTGCCATCAATCGAAAAATGAGTTAAAAAGTTGAGTTAGAAGGGGTGCTAATTTCTGACAGAAGATTTTATAAAATTGGGGCGTAAACCCATCCGGCCCTGGTGCCTTGGAGGGTTTAAGGTGTGCGATAGCTGCAATCACCTTCTCGATATGTATTGGTTGGCCAAGCTGGGATGCGAGATTCAGAGGTAAACGAGTCAGGGGAACCCCATTTAGATAAGTCATCACGGCGCCATGAGGACCGTCTGAGTCGGAGTACAGGGAACTATAAAGATCTTTGTAGGTCGCAGATATTTCCTCACCAATGTGGACCTCCAACTCGTCGTACAAGTTGTGCTCATCGAGCCAGAAAGGATCTTGCTGCGGAGCCTATGAGCCAGCATGCGTCCACAGCGGTCGCTGCTCAAGTAGAATTTATGCACAAGCTTAGAAGGGCATACTACCCCCTGTCCAGGTCAAAACTCTTCAAAAGAAACCTCTTTTTCTCCAGGTCTCGCCAGACCCTGGGGTTGCCCGTGCTTTTATGGATCGACTCCAACTTGGAGACCGTCTGCTCTAGTTGCTGATGCTTCTCCCGGCTGACCCGGTTTTCAGCAGCCGAGATGGCGATAAATTTGCCTCTTACTTGGAGTTTCAATGCTGTGTCCCCTCTATGTCATCGGTGTGGAGATAATCCGTGAATACTAGGTGCACTGCGTTAGCCGAGTAAGGGGATTGGAGGATTGGATCTTGGAGTTGCCAACTGGAAGTGTGGGGCTGGGAGTCCACAGACCACTGGGTTAAAGAAATCAGGGCGTGGTTGGAAAGGGATCGGGGCTCTATGCTCTCCTCTCTGACATTAGCTGTGAGGGCCGGTATGTGAGAAAGTGATCAATGAGGGTGTAAGATTTATGATCTACCAAATAGCAGGTATAGTGCCTAGAAGATGGGTGGGGGTGGTGCCAGATATCACATAGCCCCTCATCTGCAAGCCACAGGAGGTCATCAGACTTGAAGGTTCCCATTTGAGAGGAGAGTTGGTTGGAGCTGTCAGAAGTGGTGTCCATAACCATATTAAATCTCCCTATTTCCGGGGTAGTGAGGGCTATCGATGGTGCATTAAGGATAAATAAGGATAGATGTTAGCCATGGTGAAATGAAAGGAACCCCATTGTATGTGCACCACTAGCAAGGGCCCCTTAGTTTCCGGGATTGTGGATATTAGCTTTCCATTACATTTCTGGGAAAAGAGGATAGCTCTCCTATTCTTCTTAGTGGGGCCCAAGGAACAGATCAGGCGGGGGAACCATCGAGAGTGCATACAGGAGGCGTCTTTGAGAAGCAGGTGCATGTCCTGGAGCAAGCATATGTCCCCACCCGAAAGCTCCCAGAGAGACAATTACAAAAAACAATTTGATGGACAGAATGTAGATCAATGTCTTACATTCACCCCAGTACAAGGATCTGGGCCTAAATCCATCGTTTTTTGCACTCCACACCACCCTGGGTCAGATAATGGCTTTATGCAAATCAGCTCTGACCCTGTGCCCCATGGGAACAGTCCAGTCCGAACTACACAGCCATATCTTTCCCAGACCGGAATCAAGCATCCGAGGACCGGACCGGTTTCGAGGTAACACCTCTCATCAGCCCGGCTAGCTTGACTCCAGTGGTGTGGAGGCTCTGGGACCCACGTCTGAGCTACCCCAGTACACTCAGGGAGAAAATTACAAAAAACAATTTGATGGACAGAATGTAGATCAATGTCTTACATTCACCCCAGTACAAGGATCAGGGCCTAAATCCATCGTTTTTTGCACTCCACACCACCCTGGGTCAGATAATGGCTTTATGCAAATCAGCTCTGACCCTGTGCCCCATGGGAACAGTCCAGTCCGAACTACACAGCCATATCTTTCCCAGACCGGAATCAAGCATCCGAGGACCGGACCGGTTTCGAGGTAACACCTCTCATCAGCCCGGCTAGCTTGACTCCAGTGGTGTGGAGGCTCTGGGACCCACGTCTGAGCTACCCCAGTACACTCAGGGAGAATATTACAAAAAACAATTTGATGGACAGAATGTAGATCAATGTCTTACATTCACCCCAGTACAAGGATCTGGGCCTAAATCCATCGTTTTTTGCACTTCACACCACCCTGGGTCAGATAATGGCTTTATGCAAATCAGCTCTGACCCTGTGCTCCATGGGAACAGTCCAGTCCGAACTACACAGCCATATCTTTCCCAGACCGGAATCAAGCATCCGAGGACCGGACCGGTTTCGAGGTAACACCTCTCATCAGCCCGGCTAGCTTGACTCCAGTGGTGTGGAGGCTCTGGGACCCACATCTGAGCTACCCAGTACACTCAGGGAGAAAATTACAAAAAACAATTTGATGGACAGAATGTAGTTCAATGTCTTACATTCACCCCAGTACAAGGATCTGGGCCTAAATCCATCGTTTTTTGCACTCCACACCACCCTGGGTCAGATAATGGCTTTATGCAAATCAGCTCTGACCCTGTGCCCCATGGGAACAGTCCAGTCCGAACTACACAGCCATATCTTTCCCAGACCGGAATCAAGCATCCGAGGACCGGACCGGTTTCGAGGTAACACCTCTCATCGGCCCGGCTAGCTTGACTCCAGTGGTGTGGAGGCTCTGGGACCCACGTCTGAGCTACCCCAGTACACTCAGGGAGAAAATTACAAAAAACAATTTGATGGACAGAATGTAGATCAATGTCTTACATTCACCCCAGTACAAGGATCTGGGCCTAAATCCATCGTTTTTTGCACTCCACACCACCCTGGGTCAGATAATGGCTTTATGCAAATCAGCTCTGACCCTGTGCCCCATGGGAACAGTCCAGTCCGAACTACACAGCCATATCTTTCCCAGACCGGAATCAAGCATCCGAGGACCGGACCGGTTTCGAGGTAACACCTCTCATCAGCCCGGCTAGCTTGACTCCAGTGGTGTGGAGGCTCTGGGACCCACGTCTGAGCTACCCCAGTACACTCAGGGAGAAAATTACAAAAAACAATTTGATGGACAGAATGTAGATCAATGTCTTACATTCACCCCAGTACAAGGATCTGGGCCTAAATCCATCGTTTTTTGCACTCCACACCACCCTGGGTCAGATAATGGCTTCATGCAAATCAGCTCTGACCCTGTGCCCCATGGGAACAGTCCAGTCCGAACTACACAGCCATATCTTTCCCAGACCGGAATCAAGCATCCGAGGACCGGACCGGTTTCGAGGTAACACCTCTCATCAGCCCGGCTAGCTTGACTCCAGTGGTGTGGAGGCTCTGGGACCCACGTCTGAGCTACCCCAGTACACGCAGGGAGAAAATTACAAAAAACAATTTGATGGACAGAATGTAGATCAATGTCTTACATTCACCCCAGTACAAGGATCTGGGCCTAAATCCATCGTTTTTTGCACTCCACACCACCCTGGGTCAGATAATGGCTTTATGCAAATCAGCTCTGACCCTGTGCCCCATGGGAACAGTCCAGTCCGAACTACACAGCCATATCTTTCCCAGACCGGAATCAAGCATCCGAGGACCGGACCGGTTTCGAGGTAACACCTCTCATCAGCCCGGCTAGCTTGACTCCAGTGGTGTGGAGGCTCTGGGACCCACGTCTGAGCTACCCCAGTACACTCAGGGAGAAAATTACAAAAAACAATTTGATGGACAGAATGTAGATCAATGTCTTACATTCACCCCAGTACAAGGATCTGGGCCTAAATCCATCGTTTTTTGCACTCCACACCACCCTGGGTCAGATAATGGCTTTATGCAAATCAGCTCTGACCCTGTGCCCCATGGGAACAGTCCAGTCCGAACTACACAGCCATATCTTTCCCAGACCGGAATCAAGCATCCGAGGACCGGACCGGTTTCGAGGTAACACCTCTCATCAGCCCGGCTAGCTTGACTCCAGTGGTGTGGAGGCTCTGGGACCCACGTCTGAGCTACCCCAGTACACTCAGGGAGAAAATTATGGTGTGGAGTGCAAAATAACGATGGATTTGGGCCCAGATCTTTGGACTGGGTTGAGTGTGTGACATTGATCCACATTCGGTCCATCACCTGTTGTGTTTGCATATTCCGCCCTAAGTGCGCTGGGGATGCCCAGACGTGGGTCCCAGGCACTCCACACCACTGGAGTCAAGCTAGCCGGGCTGATGAGAGGTGTTACCTCGAAACCGGTCCGGTCCTCGGATGCTTGATTCCGTTCTGGGAAGGACATGGCTTTTGTAGTTCGGACTGGACTGTTCCCATGGGGCACAGGGTCAGAGCTGATTTGCATATCGCCATTGTCTAACCCAGGGTGGTGTGGAGTTCAAAATAACGATGGATTTGGGCCCAGATCTTTGGACTGGGTTGAGTGTGTGACATTGATCCACATTCGGTCCATCACCTGTTGTGTTTGCATATTCCGCCCTAAGTGCGCTGGGGATGCCCAGACGTGGGTCCCAGGCACTCCACACCACTGGAGTCAAGCTAGCCGGGCTGATGAGAGGTGTTACCTCGAAACCGGTCCGGTCCTCGGATGCTTGATTCCGTTCTGGGAAGGACATGGCTTTTGTAGTTCGGACTGGACTGTTCCCATGGGGCACAGGGTCAGAGCTGATTTGCATATCGCCATTGTCTAACCCAGGGTGGTGTGGAGTGCAAAATAACGATGGATTTGGGCCCAGATCTTTGGACTGGGTTGAGTGTGTGACATTGATCCACATTCGGTCCATCACCTGTTGTGTTTGCATATTCCGCCCTAAGTGCGCTGGGGATGCCCAGACGTGGGTCCCAGGCACTCCACACCACTGGAGTCAAGCTAGCCGGGCTGATGAGAGGTGTTACCTTGAAACCGGTCCGGTCCTCGGATGCTTGATTCCGTTCTGGGAAGGACATGGCTTTTGTAGTTCAGACTGGACTGTTCCCATGGGGCACAGGGTCAGAGCTGATTTGCATATCGCCATTGTCTAACCAGGGTGGTGTGGAGTGCAAAATAACGATGGATTTGGGCCCAGATCTTTGGACTGGGTTGAGTGTGTGACATTGATCCACATTCGGTCAATCACCTGTTGTGTTTGCATATTCCGCCCTAAGTGCGCTGGGGATGCCCAGACGTGGGTCCCAGGCACTCCACAACACTGGAGTCAAGCTAGCCGAGCTGATGAGAGGTGTTACCTCGAAACCGATCCGGTCCTCGGATGCTTGATTCCGTTCTGGGAAGGACATGGCTTTTGTAGTTCGGACTGGACTGTTCCCATGGGGCACAGGGTCAGAGCTGATTTGCATATCGCCATTGTCTAACCCAGGGTGGTGTGGAGTGCAAAATAACGATGGATTTGGGCCCAGATCTTAGGACTGGGTTGAGTGTGTGACATTGATCCACATTCGGTCCATCACCTGTTGTGTTTGCAGCTCCCAGAGAGACAGCAGTGCTGCGTGTTTCACTGGGTGGTTTAATCCCCGGACATTAAGGCTGGTTATCCGTAACTCCTGAGACATGGGTCACGGACAAAGGTAAGGGTCATGCTGCGTGCCTTTGCTAATCATCTTCATTTTCTGACAGATCTCTAAAGGTAGATAAGCAGTATTGAGCAGGTATGTTTTAGGGAAATGACTGGGCAGGTATAAGGCAACAATAACTTTCCCTTTCTTTGGAATTTTTGACCAGGTTTCTACAAAAGTAACCAATGGGCATGATCTTAGCATTGCCAAACTTATTGAGCCCTTGTTTAGAAGCCCAATTAAGTTCTGTTCTCCAGCAAACTTGGGACTTCTAAAGGTAATAATAAAACAGTATCCAACATATTCTAGAGCATCTTCCCAATCCAACCAACTCTTCTCGCCGTAAGTACCTCAGAGAAAATGTTACCTCTGCTCCTGATGTTTCTGTGAATCCAATGGGTAGTCTTGTTAATTAACAGTGGAACATTTGACAATACAATGGTATAGGGACATGCAGCAGGCGGAAGATCACAATGAGAGACACTTTTCATCACCATTCCCACTTGAGTGGGAGATAGACAAGGGATACTCAAGGAATTAGGGCCCCCAACAGGTAAACAGGCCACCTCAGGTTCCCTCGGCAGCTATCATCAGGTGTGCGGGGGACAGGGGCTCCAATTGTCTCAGGGGTGTGGGCAACTGCTCCCTACAGTCACCCTCCTCCTGGGACCGTGGCTCCATACCAAAACTTAGAGGTCTGTAGTCAGCCTTGCATCATGATCTGAAAGTTTTACCTCAATATGCCCCAGGCGATCCTACAGCCCTGATAGCTTAAGCTCAAGAAGGTCAGCAACCTCCTTGCTGAACTTAGCAAAGATACCCCCAATGACCTCTTTATTATTAATGGAGATATCAAACATTGAGGACATATGCAATGCTGGCTTATGTGAATGAAATGTGATAACTGCTTGAACTTGTTCTGCCCCACATTTCCGTTTAGTGTGAGGTAATAAGTGTTGGTGGCAACCCATGTGTTACTGGGAGAAACACATTTGCATCATGGGTCCCCGCCCACACAACCAGCGGCAAGAATGCTGTTGAGGTATCGCCATTACTAGGCAGAGTTGCTATAGATGCCACCTTTCGGCTAGCAGAATTTCTTTGTCTAAAGCCCCCACTGTCTTTTCAATGTACCCATCCAGTGTGCCAGCTTTTCTTGCAACAGCCCCATACATATTAGGACCTTGCTTTCTCTTAGCCATTCTATGCACGCACAAAACAAACAGCAGACAGGTAGGGGGTCGAGTAGACACGCTGGGAAAATGTAATTGGTGATATTGGCAGTCATTAAAAGTTCATAAAAGTCAAGATATTTGCTGGGAAAAATCCTAAACAGCTAGGCACAATACCTTTGAAGATGGCACAGTCAAAAAGGGTGGCCCAGCACTGCCTCCTCCAGGCTCGGTGGGTTGCAGATGGGCCTGCTTGCAGCCATGTCTTCACCCGGGTGCGTCCGGTGCAGTGGGGCATGGGCAAGCACTTTAAGCGCGATGTTAGAAGGATCTTCCTTCTCCCTCTGTGGGCTGGCAGTCACTCCTGGGACACGTAGTCCCTCCCCAGGTGCAGCAAAATGTCCTGCACAGTGGTGAGCCGGGAAGCGCTTTAAGCACAAAGTCAGCAAGCCCCTTCTCCTCCCTCTGAGGGCTAGCAGTGACACCTGGGACACGTAAAGTCTCCTCAGGTGCAGCAAAACATCCTGTGCATCTGGTGGGGTGACCAACTGGCATGGGTGCAAATTCAGGACAGTAAGTGTAAAAATTCAGGACAAAAGTTCAAAATTCAGGACATAAGGTCAAAATTCAGGACAAAACTTTGGGGAAAAAGTTACGTTTTACAAACACATCAGAGGAAGTTGTGTGATAGTATAAAAGTAAGTAAAAAGACAACCACTTAAGCACAAGTCAAAGTAAGTTTTATATTAGGTTGAGACATTTATGGTTACTGCACTGGGTTGTCCAGTCTGACATTTTGTTTACAACTCATGGTCCTGAGCAGGCATGTTTGGTGAGAGAAGTGATCAGGAAGATCTGCTCGGATACACTTTGTTACTAGCATCTCATATCTGAGTGCCTTTGTGAGATGTAACACAGCAAGCATAGGTGAATTAAAGATATGATAGCTGTGATGAACCCACTATAGGGAACACATTTTGGGTGGTTCAGCAAGTGGAACTCAAAATATGGAATCTGACTTTGCATATGGAGGCTTTGCAGAGAGTTGCACTATCTGACGGAAGTCACAAAGGTGCTTTTCCTTGCAGCATTCTTAAAGAAGGAACTGTCTGTACATTATTACAGTTTATTTTTGACGCCTTGCCTATTGCTACAAACACAATATACCTTTTAAGCACAGCTCATGGCACTATGAGGCTCTCCCTAATACCTTACACCTAAAACAAAACATGCAAACATTTACAATTACTAGTGTACCATTCAAGTAGCAGTTGGGTGTCACTCAAAATGTCATCTACTAATTCTTTCATCCATCGTTCAGCCTTTCACCATTCATTCTGTCCTTCCATTTGTGTGCCCATCCATATCCAAACATTTTCAACCATTTGCAAACCTATCCATCATCTAGCCTTCCATCCATCATTTCTTTCATCCATCCCTCCATCCACCCTTTCACTCATCCATCCATCATCCAACCACTCTCACCCAATCCATCCTTTCACTCATCCATACACTCTTCCACCCACCCATTCACTCATCCATCCAATCATTTACCCTTTCACCCAAGCCATCATTTCACTCATCCATCCACACTTCCACCCATTTATCCATTCACTCACCCTTCAAACCATTTACCCTTTCACCCATCCAGCCATCCTTCACTTACTCATCCATCCACCCATTCACCTTTTCATTCATCCATCCTTTATTCCAGCTCTCCACCCTCCCTTTCACTCATGCATGCATTCTTTCAATCATCCATATTTACATTCTTCTTTTCACTCATCCATGCACCCATTTGCCCATCCATTCTGTCAATCATCCATCCGTCCTCCCTTTCTCTCTCCATTCCCCTTTCACTTAGCCACCCATCCTTCACCAATCCACCCACCCATCAAGTTGCAGACAGAAGAGGCCCATCAAGAAATTCACTCTCACTGTAGTTCCTAAAGCAAGGGGTGTGGTGGGGGAGGGTTCACCATGTCCCTGCACATAGGCAATCTGAAAACTTGGAAGTCATGAGTCATGCATAATGCACAGTGCCAGGACTCAAGGTGACTGTGACATGGTGTTGTTTCCAGGGCTTTAAGTGGGATGAATAAACTGGGGGTCGCTCCAAGGGGCGTGTTTGATGTAATCAAGGGCATGGCTTAAAACACCTAAGATAAAAATATGTGCTGAGCATAATGTGCCGCCCGACTGGTATTTTGCTGTTTCTATCATTGCATCCAGTAACAATAGACACAACAAGCCATGACTATTGGCTTTGTCAATGGATGTTATTTGCATTAAAATAAATAAAAAAGCAGCAACTATGGCTTAGGTTTATGTAATAATAGAATTGCTTCAGCTCTGAAATTATGAGACTGTGTAAGAACTATAACCTCTTCTTTTTAACTTTGTACATTTCTTTTGTACATTTCTTCCATCTAACCCTAACAGAATATCCTGCAGTAGACCGCGGCAGGAAGTGGCCCACTACATGCTGTAACATCCCAAACTGGCCCATTGTCATTCTGTATGTGGCAATCAGCAGCATACAGAATGACAATGGGCGGGGCTGCTCTTGTGCTCCGATGATAGGTTCGAGGCAGTCCCAAAAGGGAGCTGAGGCCTCTCACAGGGAAACAGCTCTGCTCGATGCAAGGCCCAAATTTATGGACAAAAGGCATCTGTAAAAGGGATCCTCATGGACAATGAATGCGAGGTCCAAATTACGGACGGTCCCTGAAATTTACAGACAGTTGGTCACTCTAGCATCAGAGAGTGGGCAATCGCTTTAAACGTAAGGTCAGCAGGCACCTCCTCCTCCCTCTGGCGGTTACCAGTGACTTCTGGGAGACGTAGTCCCTCCTCAGGTGCAGCAAAATGTCACACACAGTGGGGAGCAGGCAATCGCTATACACGCACAGTCAGCCGGCTCTCCTCCTCCATCTGCAGGCTGGCAGTGACTCCTGGGACACGTAGTCCCTCCTCAGGTGCAGCAAAATGTACAACACAGTGGGGAGCAGGCTATCGCTATACTCCAAAGCCAGCCGGCCTCTCCTCCTACCTCTGCAGGCTAGCAGTGACTCCTGGGGCACGTAGTCCTTCCTCAGGTGTAGCAAAACGTCCTGCGCTGCAGGGAGCAGGCAAGCACTTTAAACGCGAAGTCCGCAGGTCCCTCTGCCTCCGTCTGTGAGCCCGCAGTGGCTCCTGGGACACGTAGTCCCTACCCAAGTGCACCAAAAAGTCAGTAAATAACCCTGTCAGTCTCATAGAGCCGTCTCTCGACTGGAAAGCAGGCACTGGACCCCGGCGGCCAGGGAAGCAGGCCCGGAGCTGGTGAGCATGTGCCACGCTTCCCAAGTGGGTGGGTCACCATCAGAACTGGCGTACACCCGCCTCACAGCCCCTTCTTGCGAAACTGACGCATGGACCTGAGAAACTTAAAAGCTGTCCTGTTTATAATGTACTTTCTTGATGATTTTCGGTCAGCCCTCTTCATCCATCTTCTGTTGCTGCATCAGTCAAATTTTTCTTCTGTCCACTACTCCATACAGTAATGGGGCAATGACTCAGCCTACTACAGCCATTGGCTAACTTGACTGTGAGTGACAGTGTTCTGCTCTTTCACAAGGAGTACATCCACAAACAAAGTAAGTCCCTCCAGTCCATTGGACTGCTATGGCAATTCGTGTTTTTGAGGCCAAAAACATATTTTTGGTTTTAGTATTTTTTTATGCACATTAGCACGGTCCTGGCAGATCCTCAACTATAAAGTTTTACAAAAGTCAAGATAAAATTTAAAAAGACAAAACAAAAAGGCTTTCAGCCCATGCCAGGCCTTGGCAATGGTTATTTAAGGGAGTGTGATGAGTGCATGTGGAAAGCATGCCTGATTCTCCTAATAGAAGGATATAGGTAGAAGAAGGAGCCAGTTTTTAACCTATGAAGTATTTCTCTCATAAACTTATATGAAAAATATTATGATCACAACTCGCAATTTGCAAAGTTTTCTGCAAGAGTGTTCTGTTTTAAAATGAAAACTTTCATACCTTTTTTAAGCGGGGATGGGCAAAGTTGCATAATTGGGCCCTCGTCTAGTATGCTTAATTCCTGTGGGAATTATGAGTTTTCTACGTATAACATGAGGAAGGGTGTCCGCATGAAAATCTGGCCTTTGGAAATGCTTTTTTATTCTAAGATCCCAATTTTAACAATCTCTTTGTAAGTAAAAAAAAGGCTCAGATACTCAGGTAGCCTTCCCTCGTGATAGTATACGGCCATTAAGTCAAGAAGCAAACGTATGTGAGGTATGCACTCCCATACAGAAAGGCAGGTGAGATACTATTGTCTAGACAGTTCCCATGAGACATTTTATGCTCAGATCAAGACGTGCATATTGTTTTTTTGTTTTTTTTTGTCCTCAATTGCCTGACCCTCGTTTCCAAGAAAGGAACGCCAACCACCATACATGTCGTTAGGCCAAGGGTAAGATCGTAATCCTAATCAAGCCCAGACATGAAAGCCAGGCTGACGGGAGATGCTTTCTGGAATGACTGAGGAGGGAAAGATGTTAGGCGGCTTGCCAATCCCCTTAAAACTCCATCAAGGCATATTTCGGCCTGTAGGACCCAATGCAGTCGAACGGAACCACCACGTTGGACCATGGAGTGTGTAGGCATAATCATCGGAGGAAAAAAAAAACCCGGGAATGATGGCAAGAGATCTACCTCCACTGAACCAGCAAGTTCCAAAAGGTGATGTTACGTTTACTGCAGGATCTGGCCAGATCCACCTTTGATGTATCATATAGGGACGTTAGCCAGCCTGCATGTGATGGTGCCTTAGAGTCGACCCAAAATTTACAAATCTGCCGTCTCGCAAGAAGAATTGCATAGAACGGGAAGGTCTTTGCAGGTCCAGTAAAATTGTCGTCCAGCCCAAAAAATTATCAATGGTAGTGTGAGGGATAACGATGTTTTAAGGATCGAGTCCAAAGTAGCCTTTACCTCGTCCCAAAATAGCTTGATTGGGGGACACTCCATAAACATATGGACGTCAGAGGCACCGGGGAGGTTGCATTTGTTACAGCATTTTCCAACTTGGAATTTGGATAGCCTTTGTGGGGATAGGTAAGCTCGATGGACCATGAACAGGTGATTCCGCCTCAACCAGGCGGGCTTAACGGTGTTGTACAGGAGAGTGAACGATCTTATCCACAAATCCTCACACTGAAGGCCCATGTCACCTGCCCACTGCTCTTCCGGGAGGGTAAACTCCCCATCCACCTCCTCCAAAATGGTTCAATACCAAAATGCTACTTCTTTGCCCCCTGATTGCCTTTCTACCAGCTGGTGTTCCAAGTTGCTACTCCTCCCCAGATGGACCTTTTTCCTGATCAACTCTCTAGACCAGTTGATGAGTTGTATATATTTAGACCTAGATAAAGCTGGGTGGACCCTCTCATATAGCTCGTCCCATTCTACCAATACCCCTCCTCCTAGCAATTTGCCCCATCTTAGGATCCCTGCCTCTTTTAGGAGCGCTGCAAGAATATCCTTAAAACAGGGGGGAAGCCCCGGGGAGTCCCAAATTGGAGCGAGATTTGAGAAGTAGGCCAACCCTATTCTTGCTTTAATCAGCACCCAGGCTTTGGCCAGTGAATGTAAAATCTTTAGCCTCACCTTTTTGAAGAACTTCTTCTCCCCAAATTTAAATAAAAAACCATCAAGTGGCAGGTCCGCCCCATTCAACATGGCCTTAAATATTTTCCCAGTGGATGTACTTGATGGGGATTTCAGCACCATCCTAGAATGCAACAGCTGAAACGCCCATGCGTAGTATTGCAAGTTTGGCAGGGCGAGCCCTCCCTTTTCCCTCCTCCTTCTCAGTTTCTTCCAAGCCAGCCTGGTTGCCTTTTAATTCCAGACAAATGAATTGTTTTCCTGTTGGCATTTTTGGAGTTGCTTGGAGTCAAAGGCTAATGGGATGGTATTGAAAATAAACGTGAACTTGGGGAGAATGGACATTTTTATAAGACTTATTCTCCCAAGAATGGTCAAAGGGAGAAAGGTCCAAGATTTTAGAAGCACCCGACATTCACGGAGGACCTGATCCAGGTTGATCTGTGCAGTGTTACCGATTTCCTTGGTGATCTTTATTCCCAGATAGCGCATTGATGAGGTTACTGCCAGCTGTGTATTGCAGATGTTCCACATCATTATCTCGGCTTTCCCTGCGTTGATCTCATACCCAGAGATCTGCCCAAATTCTTCCGCCCTTTTGACGACTATAGGAAAGGCTTGCACAGGGTCGGAAGTGTAAATAAGGATGTTGTCTGCGTAGAGTCCTACTCGCTTAACCCACCCTCCAAACTCAAAGTTTACGCAAAAGGTTCAATATACAAATTGAATAGGAGGGGAGAAAGCGGGCAGCCCTGCCTGGTTCCCCTCATGATTTTGAAGGGCTCTGTGAGAATACCATTGACCAACAGTTTAGCCCTGGGGTCCCTATACAAAAGATCGATAGTTCGACAGAAGTTGAACCCCAACCGAAACGTTCTCATTACCGCGGCCAGATAGGGCCAATTGACCCAGCGTAATCTGCATAAGCTAAAAAAAACTGAAATCCCATGCAAAATAAGCAACCTAATAATTGGGATATATGCAAAAATGCACTTGCGTGATAAAAATTACTCTCAGCCCTACTCTTAAATTGTTTTGAGAAAATAAGGTTGCCAACAGCCATCAAGTACACAATGATAAAAATGAGCAACTTAAGCATAGGCACAAGAAATAAAGGTGCAGGGTGTTCAAGTTCAAAGGTGATTGATCAATAAAGAGGCCTTTAAATTTTGTTTTTATCTTATCACATTTGCATTCTAAGATAAAGGTCAAATGTAGAGCTATGTCTTCTCACAAATTGCTGCTTACTCCTTTAGCATAGAGATCTGCTTTTATTTCACTCTCTGACTGTAAATTGAGTTCATTTTTATAGTGAACTAGGTAGAAATATTGGTTTAGGGAGTGTGAAAGGAATGGCTGTAGGATGTTAGTTTTTTTTACAGCAAAATGTAATTTTCCATGAATGAAATGTGCAAATATTTCAAAATAGTGGTGCAGTTAGGAAAGCACAAATGAAGCATCTTTTTTTTCTAATTCTGAAATATGACGGAAACAAAAGACTTTAATAGGATCTTAACAAATCAAGAAACTTCCCTTGGTGCACATGATAAATATTTGCTGAAATCCAGATTTCACACATTGTCCTTGAAGTGCTACCTAGTTTTATCTGTTAAATTGCATGTCCATGCAAATTTAGCGGTCCTCGCAGTGGGAAATATGCTGTCTATAATGACAGTGAGCTGCCACACCATGCTTTAGTAATATATTTGGGACAGTGTGCTCCAAAATACATCACTGAATACATACAATACCCTTACCACTCTTTTGCTGAACGGGCTAGGCTTATTTGCTACACTTTCTCTTTGGTGCCCCTTGGATTTTTCACAATCCCTATGAATTCAGTGAAGTCAAAATTGTGGCACCGCCCACTCTGAAAATTGTTCCAGCACCACTGACCCTAAAAACAGGTATTGAGCCGCACATCGTAAAGTGAGCACTGAAAGTGCTAATGTAAAACTGGTACATAGCAACAGTTATCAAACAGTTGCCACAATCTTGAAGTGTTCGATAATTGCTGCCGAAACCTTCTGAAACCTTCCCTGAAAATTTACAATAGGTGTACTATGAACTAGGGGGGCTGTTCCAGGGGGGGCGGGGGGGGGGGGGGCAGTGGGTATCGGTGTGTTTTTACTTCAGCTGCAATTGTTTCTCTGTATTTTCCTTTACTGTTTGGTTTCAACTGTTATATATAAAAGTCAATCTTGTGTGCAAACCTGGTGCTGGGAGGATCCATCCTCATCTATGCTACTGCAAGACGACTTAGCGTGTGGACAGCTATGGACTCACCTTGGGGCGATGGCCCTGACGGCATGTGTTTGGCCAGCTCTGGGAGGGTATTCTGCCTACCAATTACACATATGGACTTGTACCCCCTGATTATTAGTAGCAAGGCCTGAAGTAGTGTGTCCGGTATACTCAGTTGCTGCGCCGCCAGTGAGATAAAGTCCAATGCACTGTGATTTTCTTTACTGTAATGTGTTTTTAAAAAATTGCTAATAAACAGATTTGACAAAAAAACTAGGTGTACTATGAACTAAATTGTATGTTGGTATTGATAACTGATTTATTGTTACTCAATACAGTGACCAACTTCACCACTCTTAGGTGGACGATAGGTGGTCTCACCAGAAATATGACTAATTCACTGGGTGACTATCTAAAGCAGTGGGTCTTAACCTTTATTTTTCTGTGGACCCTCAGTTCAAGCATTTTCGATGATTGAACTGCAAAACTATACAAAAACAAGCATTCATCAAACAAATACACAAACAATGAGATAGTTAATTTAATTGACAAGCATATAGAATTTTTTATTTTTTTTATTTTAATGGGAAGGATGAAGGATTTCTAAATTCAATTGAGGCCACTCTTCATCCATTCTAAATTTTGTGTGATGAACTTGCACTGCTCCCACAAATCAATCTGAGGATACTAACTTAATTTTAACCCTCCAGATTCTAATTCCTTCACATTTAAAATTTTAAAACATTCAATTTTACATTTTGCTTCTTTTTTTATATGTACTTTATTAATCTGCTGATAATATTCATCGTCTAAGCAGTCGCGGACCCGACTTGAGAAGGCTTTCTGGACCCCGAGGGGTTAAGAACCACGGATCAAAAGTATATTTGGGTAAATGAATGACAACCCAGGACTTCTATATTGCACTGCACTAGCTCGCAACTAGGGTTTTCTCCAAAATGTAGGCTTGGCTCCCAGAATTCCATAGAGAACTTTTTGCAGCTGCATCACTCACACCCTCCTCCACTTAGACTGTACACACTTACCGCCATGGTATGCAAGGTTCCCTTGCTCCTCACGCCTCGCCAGCAGCATGCATCAAAACATCAGTCAGCACTCTCTCTTCGGACGACAGACATACAGGTAGCATGTAAATACACACACACAAAAGTAGACATTGTAGTCCATGGATCAATTATTCCAAACAATCCACACTGAAAGGTTTGGAACATCACTATAGAGATGTGTAAATAATATACTGTACATCCATGGTAACGCAAAAAACAGTCATGTACTTTTAGGCATAGTTCAGTTGGTAGAATAAACCTCCTCGACGTGATGTGCATTTATGGGGCATAAAATATCAGGGCAAGGCGCATCAGGGATCCATTCTGCAAGGAGAGAAATATCATATGAGGACTTATGAGACACCTTCAGATATGTCTGGGTGTTTGGACTAATAGGACTACATGGGGGAGATCAACTCTTGCCTTCTCATTTTCACCTAGGTGTTAATAGTTTGGACCAAATGTACAACTTGGTGTTTCTTAGGAAAGTCTAACGCGCATTTGCTATCGCGCTCCTCGACCTCTGCATAATTCGCGTGCAGCGCTATTTGATATTTTAAATCTTCTTCGTTTTTGTGGTTCTCAGTTATTTAAAGCTTACTTCTGTTTTTAATTGCTGATAAGATTGTCCACACACTTGCACGATAAATTGGGCCCCCCACCGCTTGTAGAGCGGAGTTTTCTGTGTTCCCAACATCCCTTACTGGTGACGCTTGGCCGCCATACTGGGGGTGCTGGTTCTCAGCGCGCCACTTGTTGCAGCGCTCTAGTGCTCCGTTGGGAGCCCAGGTGAGGCGGCATTTAAGGCGAGCTTTGAGTGCAGCGCGTTCTTAGGAAAGTCTAACGCGCATTTGCTATCGCGCCCCTCGACCTCTGCATAATTCGCGTGCAGCGCTATTTGATATTTTAAATCTTCTTCGTTTTTGTGGTTCTCAGTTATTTAAAGCTTACTTCTGTTTTTAATTGCTGATAAGATTGTCCACACACTTGCACGATAAATTGGGCCCCCCACCGCTTGTAGAGCGGAGTTTTCTGTGTTCCCAACATCCCTTACTGGTGACGCTTGGCCGCCATACTGGGGGTGCTGGTTCTCAGCGCGCCACTTGTTGCAGCGCTCTAGTGCTCCGTTGGGAGCCCAGGTGAGGCGGCATTTAAGGCGAGCTTTGAGTGCAGCGCGTTCTTAGGAAAGTCTAACGCGCATTTGCTATCGCGCTCCTCGACCTCTGCATAATTCGCGTGCAGCGCTATTTGATATTTTAAATCTTCTTCGTTTTTGTGGTTCTCAGTTATTTAAAGCTTACTTCTGTTTTTAATTGCTGATAAGATTGTCCACACACTTGCACGATAAATTGGGCCCCCCACCGCTTGTAGAGCGGAGTTTTCTGTGTTCCCAACATCCCTTACTGGTGACGCTTGGCCGCCATACTGGGGGTGCTGGTTCTCAGCGCGCCACTTGTTGCAGCGCTCTAGTGCTCCGTTGGGAGCCCAGGTGAGGCGGCATTTAAGGCGAGCTTTGAGTGCAGCGCGTTCTTAGGAAAGTCTAACGCGCATTTGCTATCGCGCTCCTCGACCTCTGCATAATTCGCGTGCAGCGCTATTTGATATTTTAAATCTTCTTCGTTTTTGTGGTTCTCAGTTATTTAAAGCTTACTTCTGTTTTTAATTGCTGATAAGATTGTCCACACACTTGCACGATAAATTGGGCCCCCCACCGCTTGTAGAGCGGAGTTTTCTGTGTTCCCAACATCCCTTACTGGTGACGCTTGGCCGCCATACTGGGGGTGCTGGTTCTCAGCGCGCCACTTGTTGCAGCGCTCTAGTGCTCCGTTGGGAGCCCAGGTGAGGCGGCATTTAAAGCTCACTTCCGTCGCGCAGCGGTGACGCGCAGCGGTAGCGCCTGACTCGCGCCTGAGTCGAGCCAGAGTCTGCCCGTCTGCGCCCGTCAGCGCTAAGGAAGTGCGGCGTGCGGCAGAATTCTCTCCTTCGCCATGGTTTCCCCTCCTGTCAGGTATGGTAGATTAGATCTATTGGCGTTACGGAAGCAAGTTCCCATCTGTTCTCTTCCGCTTGTATCGCCGCTAATGGGTCCTTATCGTTGCTCCCACTGCTGTTGGTGTCTGCCCCCCTCTTCTCGCTGCCGCTCCTTAGAAGCCTCCGCCCGGCTGAATAACGTGTCTGGGGTGAATACTGTGAGTATATACAGTCTAAATGTCAGATCTCTGGTCAAACACCAGGCAGAGATCTTTGATATTGTGACTAACGATTCCCCAGATGTGTTCTTTATCACCGAAACCTGGCTTCAGGACGCTGACATCGCGATTCTAAATCTTGCTTTCCCCCCAGAATATACAGTGGCCACTCTTAACCGCGGCTCTAGAGGGGGTGGCATTGCAATGGCAGTGAAACGTTGTTTTCCCTTCGAATGGAAAGAATTAAAACTCTTGGGCTGCGAATGTGCCCGCTTTAGAATTTCTCTCTCCCATTGCTACAGCTTCTCAGGTCTTCTAATATACCGGCCTCCGGGCTGCGATGCGGCCTTTAGAGCCGCTCTCCCGGATGTTATTAGCATAGAAGCGCTTGGTTGCGCTAATTTTAATGTGGTTGGTGATCTGAATCTGCATTTTGATTGTCCATCCCAACCTGCTATTAAGAGCTGCCTAGCCGATTTAGAAGCCTTGCAGCTCCTACAAAAAGTGTTATCCCCTACCCACTCAGGTGGTCATATACTGGATCCGTTCTTCACTACCCTAGAGGATATAATTATGTATCCATCCGTCCCGCTGACATGGACTGACCATATGCTGGTGAAGGCAGCTATTCCTGTGGCAGACCCTATATTTGTGGCACAGAACAAAACCTCTTTCTCTCGCCAGTGGAGCAAACTAAAACTAGAAGAGTTTTACTCTCTACTTGCAAAGACTCCCTTATCTACCTTCTCGGATGTCGATGGAGGGTATGACTCTTTCTGCGCTTGGATTGAAACGGCCCTAGACTCCCTTATCCCCTTGGTGCGCTCCAAGTGCCGCACTAAGGCGCATAGTCCGTGGTATGATGAGACGCTGGCGTGTCTTAAGAGAGAGTGCAGGCAAGCGGAAAGGCAATGGAGGAAAGCCTATGATCCCGTGCGCAAATCCTGCTATCTCACTCTGTCCAAGGCATACCATAGAGCGGTCTGCCGAACGCGTGCTGCATATTATGCGCAGGAGTTCCGGGACAGCCCTAACCCCTCTAAACTTATCTTTAAGGTTCTAAAAGAGTTGACGACTAAGAGGGTCTCTGCTGCAGAAATCTGTACTGACTCTCACTGCGAGAGCCTGGCCTCTTTCTTTGTCCAAAAGGTGCATACCATCTATCGCACCTTCCCAACTGCCATGCATCAATTGGACCTGGATGTCGGTATAAAGGACAATACTCCGACTTTGGATTTGCTGGCCCCCCTTTCTGTGGAGGGTTTCGATCTATTGAGCCAAAAAATTAAATCTGGCTCCCCAGCAGATCCTCTCATCCCGACTCAGTTTAAAAACATGCAGGCGATATGTCGTCCTCCCTTGCTGGCCCTTATTAACACGTCTTTGACTTCAGGGGTGGTGCCCACCAAGTGGAAGCAAGCGGTAGTTACTCCCATCCTAAAAAAGCCTACCCTAGATCCTGTAAAACCTGAAAACTATCGCCCCATTTCTCTGCTACCGTGGCCGGCTAAAATCACCGAAGCCCACGTGAATAGGATCCTGGCCGACCATCTTGCCAAATCTAACATCTTGGATCCCACGCAAAATGGATTTCGTGCAGGCCACAGCACGGAGACTGCCTTGTTATACATGGTTGAACATCTGCGCTCCGTGCTGGACACCGGACGAACAGCGGCACTCCTGTTGTTAGACCTGAGTGCCGCCTTCGATACGGTGTCCCACGAGATCCTTTTGCGGAGGCTAGTGGAAGCTGGGGTTAGGGGCACGGCGCTAGGGTGGTTCCGCTCCTTCCTTACCAACAGATCCTTTCAGGTTGCGATACCACCTGGCAAATCCACCTCCCACCCGCTCACCTTGGGAGTCCCACAGGGCTCATCCTTGAGCCCCACTCTTTTTAACCTATACGTGAGTCCGCTGGCTGCGGTAGTCAAACGCTGGGGCCTGACAATGGTGTCCTACACGGATGACACGCAGCTGGCGGTCACACTAAGTGGAGACTCAGCTGTGGACGCTCGCAATTTCTGTGAGGGGCTACGTGCGGTGGCCAATTGGATGAACTTAAATTGTCTCCAATTGAATGCTAAGAAGACTGAGGTGATGGTGGTGGGAAAGCAACCTGGATGGTGGAACGACAACTGGTGGCCCCCTGAGTTAGGAACGATACCTTCTCCTGCCATAGAGATAAAAAACCTCGGGGTATGGCTGGACCCTACTTTGAGTTTCATTTGCCAAACTAAGAGGGTGGCTGCCTCCTGTTTTGGCATACTTAGGGGTATCAGGCCGGTGCTCAAATTTTTTGATGCCCCCACTAGACAGCTGGTAGTCCAGGCTTCGATCCTATCCAGGATAGACTATGCCAGTGTCTTACTTGCAGGTGCGAACAAGTCAGAACTCATGCGGCTGCAACGTGTGCAGAACGCGGCCGCAAGAGCGGTTCTGGGATTGCCTCGCCGTTGCTCGACGTCTAGAGCATTGCAATCGCTCCATTGGCTGCCTGTCGCTCGTCGGATCGAGTTTAAGGTGCTTTGCCTAGCTTTTAAAATTTTGAAAGGTATGGCTCCACCGATTTTGACGAATTTACTGACCCCTTATGTCCCTTCTCGATCCTTGAGATCGATGGGTCAGAATTTGTCTGTTGTTCCACGTTTTCTGCTGTGCAGGATGGGTGGCCGCTCCTTCAGGGTAGTGGCGGCCAAACTGTGGAACTCTCTTCCCAGTGAAATCCGAGCTATGGAGGATTTACTGCAATTCAGACGTGCCATCAAAACTTTTCTGTTTTAACTTATGTTCCTGATTTTACTGAATGCGCTGTGTGATGTTGTGTTGACCTTTCTTGGCGCCAGGACGCCCCTTTGCTGGGGCAGCTGTGCGCGGTATAAAAGCCAATAACATAACATAACATAACATAACATAACAGTATTGTTAAAGGTGGGTGTAAGAAGCAGATCATGCTATATTGACACCTCAATCCCCATCTTTATTTCACACTTGCCATTGCCATTTTATTACGCTGTAGTTGGCGGTCTAGTCTCTGGGGGTAAGTATGATGTGGCCAGTCTCAGCAGCCTCTAGAGATGCACTGGGTGCATGTCAACACCCTTGATACAGTCTTTGTTCTCTACTGCTGAGCCATATTTTAAGCTCTCTGACTGACCAGCAGGGGATATGTTTCCAGATTTTTTCTGCCTGCTTGTATTTGTAGAGGAGGGTGGACAGGGTTTCTACTATTTTTATTCTGCACTGAGAACTTCCCAAAGCGCTATTAAAGTTGAATGTAAGAAGAGGCTAGTGTTAAATTAACACTCAGCTTCCATCTTTAATTCACACTGGTGACTGCCATTTTCTAACATTGCTGTTGGTTGTCTAATTTATGGGGGTGCGGGGACAAGTCTCATGTGCTGGTCCACAGCAGTAGCTGGGATGCCAAATGCAAACATGTCTGCCTCAGCTGCGCTCCTCAAATACCAGGCGCCGGGCATGCTGTTCCGCTCAATTACTACAGAGAATTTTTATTCTCACTTTGCTGTCAACCCAATCTTGGTGAAGTGGCTTCACTCATCCCTTAGTCCTCGTTAGCATTTTTATTTACATCATGCTGTTCAGGCCACAGGGCTGGGATTAGAACAACAGGATCTGCAGGGAACCCCCACCACATTAAGATGCATTCCTCTGAATATTCGTTCCTTGCCTGCCAGCTCCTGCAGAGGAAATCTGTTGATTGAATCTCTTAAATCGCAGGCTCTATTTATCACCAAATCTTAATTTGATGGGACCTCTTGGACAGTAATCGCTGGAGTACTGCCACTGGGTTATCAGTTGAATACAAGAGACAGAGTTGGAAAAAGAGACAGTAGAGTTGGAATTACTTTTTGCTCCCAACTACAGCTGATGGCCTTAGAAGATAAGAACCGCAAGGGCGTTAAAACGCTTTGGAGCCCATTGGGATGTAGGGCAGATTGCCACCGCCATGCGGGTGGTGGTGATCTGCCCTACATCCTGGCCCGCCCGCCACCCATTTCACCCTGCCATATTAGTATGGCAGGAGGCGGAAAAGGCTTTCATATGGTGGGGGTGTCTGCTAGACACTGCCATCCATATCAGGAGGCAGGCGGGAGGGAGCCTTTCCGTGGTGGTATTGCCGCCACAGAAAGGCATCTGGTCTTCTAGGTTGGGGGCCTGTTGCGGGCCCTCAGGATGTTGGGGGGTGGGGGGCACATGGGGGGTGCATGCACAACATGGCAGGCAACACGCGGTGCCTACCACGTTGTGCATGCACATGCACAACATGCATTTTTGGCATTGTGGCGGGCGGTGATGCAATGTTAAAAATGCAGGATGCACCCACCAGTGTGGCGGGTGCATCCTAATGTTACCCAAGGGACCCCGCACATATGGCGGGTGGTCCCTTTTATTGTCAGGATGCCCGCCATGCTAATGATGCCCTAAGTTTTCATGCCTAGTTGTCAGGGACCATGATGTTCAAAAGCCTTCTCATCTATAGGTTTGCCACATTTTTCAGAGCAAAATACTGGCCATCTGCTCATATTTTAATATTTTGCAAAGGTCCCGTATGATTCTTAATTAGAACTTTATATGAATTCCTCTTTATTCGGCCTTTCTGTGGTTGTTTAACTATCAGTCATCAAGAACACATTTTAAAGTATTTTCTTCTACCATTTACTGTCTAAAGAATTTTACTAATAAGTGGAAAAATTCCAGCTGTAGGTGATTTGTCAATTTTTTGTACCAGCAGGACATTAAAAAATATTGGTCCTGTCAGTATAAAACCAGTCAGGATCTTCCAACTGGGCTAACATCTACATTTTGCACTGCTCACCTGAGATGGTTTTCTATTAAACCTGCAGGTACACCAATGTTATCCTGTTATGGGACTTCAGTTTATAGTTGAAATCTACCTCCATGGCGGATGTCCGCACCTTGCTATCAACTTCTTGGTCCTGAATCTAATGGACTTGAATTGAATGGACTCCTTCCATCTTCCTGGTGGGCTTTTCCTTCCGAACAATCTGCTTAGGGTTGATCTACCTACTAAACATCCATGGACTGCTCACTTTGGTATCCCTATTTGTGTGGCTTTCCACTCCCGCAATCCCCACCCAAAAATGTATGCCCTGTTACAATATTTCCTGGGCTCAACCTAATAAAACTTCCCGGAAACTTGCCTTTTTGGTTGGCCCTAACAATATTGAGTACCCAGATCATATGGATATCTGGTCTATGAATTTCCCTAACACCCTGATTTATATTGTTGCTACTGTGGTGCCTAGGAAGCCTGATCAATAGAAAAGACAATCTCTGTTCCCTCTGTGCTACGCTCCAGACCTGAAGGCTACTACTCCGTACTGTAAATCATTGGAGAGGAGACGGAGGCTTGATTTCAGCTTTGAAATCACTCACTATTACTCTGTCTCAATCAAGAAGGTCAAGACCTTGTGTAAATTTGCTAAAACTAGTTATTATGGAAGCTCTTTTCTATCATCCGACAAGTAGCCTAAAGAAAGCATTATAAATTGAGAAACACTTCTTCCTTCCACTTTCTGTGAACACCATAATTAAATCATTACTGGAACTGTGTGAATCTATTTTTACATTTTTCAAAGACAACATTTTTTTAAAACTCATGACTCTTTGATCAGTCATTCTTTCCTTTCTTTCCTCGTGTCCAATACGGATGAGACGTGCTTGCTCTTCCTACTGCCTTACATTCAGTACACACTATACATGCCTTTCCTACCTTGAGTTTAGGTGAAGTTGAGCGCTCCCCAGCTGATCCATGTCTTGCTTCAGATTTCTAAGAATGTTCTAGCTTCCCTTCTCTTATGTTTATGCAATAGATCCTTGACCTATGCTTCCATCATCACATAAGGAAAGAAGCCCTTGTGGTCCCCATATTGAAGAAGCCTACTGCTGATCTCGAGCTCTTGGCAAATGTTACTGTGCCCTTACCAAGCCAACATGTTGGGGAATGGGGTCAGTGGTTGTGCTTCTCTTTATATTGAGTCTATCAATTTGTTTCACTCTCATCAGTCTGGCTTTCACCCACCCACCAGGACAAGAGCTGCCTTGTTGTCAGTCACGGGTGATATCTGCATGAGGCTGGACAGTGGTGGCTCGCTCACCTGCACTGATCTTATTGGATCTTAGTGTGGACTTCGACACCGTTTCATACTCAACTCTTGCAGACCAGCTCAGTAAAATTGGTGCAGGAGGCTTTAATTTGAGGTTGTTGATGTCTGTTTTGAACAATATCCCAGCAGTTTATCTTAAGCTACTCAGGTCCAGTGCGAAAGTCTTGAAGTGTGTGATTCCTCAAGGATCAATTTGATCCCCACCCTCTTTAACAGCCATCGGGCCCCTTTGGCTGCACTAATCCATAGAGTGGTGAATTGTCATTCACTTATGCCCCATGGTGCAAAATGGACATGCTTCCTTAATGTGGTCTCTGGAACGATGGCCGAAGGATGTAGACTCTCCCCTTACAGGTAAAGAGGTGGTGAAGAACCTCGGAATTAAGATGGAGGACTCCCTTTGTTTTACCCAACCGATGAACTGTATTCATTCCACTTGTTTCTATTATCACAGATTGTTACGTAAAATCCTGGCCTACTGTCTGAAATCAGTGCACAGACAGTATTTCCCTAATTCTGTAAATTGGTTCTCAACATATCCATAAGATTCAAGGTGCCAATGTGAGTCTTGTGCAATTTGTCTCCTCATGATCACACTTCCTTAGATAAGGAACTTGCACTGGCTGTCGGGAAACACATTCAATTTAAAGTTTTTTGCTTTTGTCATTGTGCGTTTTATAGAAAATAGTCGGTGTTTATTTAATCCAGATTTACACCTTACTCTCCGTCTCGCTCTCTTGACTTTACAAAAGCTCTTCTTATGGCTACTCCACCAACTTGGCATGCAACATGTGGAGGAAGATCATTCTATGGCCCCACCTCATGGGTCTCTCTCACCCTGGAGCTGCCTCCACATCTCTCCCTTCTCTCTTTATGCAAAAAGCTGAAGATCTGACTTTGTCCATAGCCTTGAGCATCTTAGTTACTCAGACTGTCTATGGTAGCCCTAATTGCCAGTGCAGTGGACAGTGGTAGCAGCTCACGCTTTATAAATTGTCTTTGATTCATTTGACTGCGGGATTGGGGAGTTGGACTGTTGTAAATAGCATTTCATTACTGTGTATTCTTTAGTAGTCTTTCTACAGCTTCTCTTATGATTCACTCATAGAATCTTAATGTGTTCTCTATGTTATGATCTCATCCAGTTAATGTTCTAGTCTGGTCAGTTGGAGCCTGGTGAGCTGGTGGCATGCATGTTCTTTTATCTGTACTGCAATAAATAGAAGAAGACGACTTCCTATCAAGCTTGTTTGTGTACCTCTTTTACATTACAACATGGACATTCACCACTGACTAGCTCTCAAACAAAAGAAGTGACGAGAAGTGCACTAGGGCTGCTTTAGAACACGTAAACCTGAATTCAAATCCTGGCTTACCCGGGTTACCAAAAATCTTGTGATTCTGGGCAATATCTTAATTTTCTGTGCCTATAAATGAAACTATGTGAAATGCGATTGGAAATGTAACTATGTGAAATGCACTTGGAAATGTGCCTGAAATATGTAAATCCCCATTTGTTATAGATTGATAGGATATTGTCACCCAATCCCTGCACCCCCACATAATGTATAGCACCCCTATGCACCAGAGCTAGGTCTGCTCTATAAAATGTTAACACCTGTCTGGTAAAACATAGGATTTGAAAGTATTATAAATAAAAGAGGGAGCAAATAAGGTGATTTTGGCATGAGTGTGGAAGAGTGCTAGGGTGGTTTTTGGTGTGTCTCCTAGTAAGGTATTTGCACAGGCCACCTTAGGGGCCTCAAACCTAGGCGAGGATAGTGAACGCACAAGTGTGATAAGCAACAAAAGCAATATGTTTGCATGAATATGTTTAAAAAAAAATAATTTGAAAAATCAAAACTGTGTATTGTTAAACGAAAAAAGAACAATAAATTCAAAATCCCATGAATTTCAAAATTTTAATTAATATATTTTATTAATTTGTTATGCAGACATGCTTCAATAAAGCACGTTTATAAGAATTAACCATCTTTTGAAAAAGTATAGCGTTTTCCATTTAAAGAAACATGTCAATTCTCCTTTTACCGGCCCTTGGCCGTGGGCATAATTGCCCTACAAAGGCTAATACTCTTCCTTGGGGACCCTCATGCAGATGAATGGTGAGGGGCTTGTGCTGGCCACTTTACCGATACATGAAGCTCTGGCGCTGAGCAGTGGTACTCTTGAGGAGGGAGGTTCCCCAAGAGATTGGGGGCTTTATTCACCACTGGAGCTGCAGTGTCCCATATTAGAGTCCTGATCCTACAGAAGAAACAGGAATATATGGGTGCCAGGCATAATGCATAGCTTTCTGTGCAGTGTTCGAAAACGCCTATTCAGTTCAGTTTTGTCTGAGTGGTATATTTTCTTTTCTGTTAGTGCTATATTATTAGTTTTACATTTTTCAGGTACATGACATACGATTTCGAACTAATCTTAGAATACAACCTAATTCAGGCAATAACAGTTGAACATGCTACGTTAGACTATGTTTGCCAATTGTCTGTTGGTGTAAATACCATTTATGGCTATTAGCTAGGATCTTTTTTGCAAAAAAACAGAATGTGTGCGTTCCATTTCGTTGCAAGAATTGGAGCATTTTTGTAAACCTATAGGGACACTTTCTTGGCTTTTAAAGCCAAAAAAGCGGAGATAAACCCCCTTGATAATATGCCCCACTGGGTTTTAACATGACAGTTTCATCCTAGCTTTAACAAGGCTTCATGCGTGTAGTTCCATGTGAATAACGGAAAGAATGGGTTATTGTGCGAAATGTTCATTTTGCACACTGGGAAACTGGGGGGTGCTACATGTGGAACGCAGCCTTTTGTGCAACTATGATAATGTTTACCTCAGCAATGGAGAATACTTAAATTCATGCTGGCATTTTAAGAAAGCATTGCAGGTTATATTTATAATTGTATTCCATTGACGTAGGGGCAGAAGTGCCCTGGCCTAATGCCACATGGCACTAAAGTCTGTTTATGAGACCAGCAGCCAACCTACCACACAAATTAAAATGTACTCAAACAAAAGATATCGAGAAATAATAAGACTATAAAGTTGATTTTCATGCACATTACTTACACACACACACACTTTGCTTGCAATCACTTTCAAATTTGCAAGAAACAGGGTAAACTCTTGATCCGTCGAAGATGAATGGCTGGAAATTTGGGACAGTTCAAATTTAGAGTTTCACTTTTTTTATTTTAAACAATAATTTTTGCTTTCCACTGCAGCAAAAACAACACAATTACACTAAAGTTGGCAAGAAAATAGAACAGACCTTTAGATATTAGCATTTGAAAAGGGTGGTATTGGGCTCTGAAAGGTTAATTGTTTTTTACACTGCAAGTTTTGCAAATCATCCAGAAACTGGTGATGTTGCAACAGTCAGCATACTACAAAACTGCAATTCAAATGTGAAATAAATTGATTGGCTAAGACAGCATATTTTGCAATTGACCACTGTGGGACTTGCGAACTTTCAGTGAGTCAACGAAACCTAAACGTCTTATTTTTAATGTGTCCACCCTTTCATCAATCCTAGGGTGTTTGGGCGGCTAAGAGCGCCTCTGAAGCCTATCCATTCCCTTGACTTTCGTGGCCTGGTAATTAGGATCGTTCAAAATGGAGGCAAAACCCTGCCATCTTGGAATGGGCTACAGTCATTCCAAGTTGGCTGCTGTGGTTTGTGGATCTCATTTTACATTATTTTCTAGGACAATTTTTTTAAGAAACAAGAAAGCTCATGGCAGCAAGGGTAGGTGGCTTAAGGTGACTTGGGCGTTCATAACTAGTTTTCTCTCGCTTATTTTGTGCCTGAACCCTTGCAGCCGCCCGCGCTCGTTGAGGATTGAAACAGCAGTCACAGGAACAATTTATCTGAAATAGGGCTCATGAAATGAAAAGGGGGGCTTTTGGCCCCCCCGCCCGAATGGCGGCGCGGCGATCGCCCCCTCCCTTCGTGCCTCTCGGTGGTGGGGCGTGCCCTCCTGGGCGCGCCCCACCACCGATTGGTTCGTGCCCTCCCTGACCCGGATACCATGGTAGGATGTCCGGGTCAGGGGCGGGCGTGCCGGCAGGGTCAGGGTGGGGGGCGTAGCCACCCCCACCCAGTCCCTTGGGAATAAAGAGGCGGGGAGCGCCCAGGAGACCCTCTTCTTCCTGGACGCTCCTCCACAGCGTGTTGTGCCCCGCGCTCGGGGCTTCTGGTTTCTGTTAATCCTGTTGTTTTATTTTCCAGGTTCATCTGTGCTGCGGCGGTTGCCCGTGCCCGGTGTTGGCAGTGTTTGTGGTTGATCCGCTTGGCAGTGTGCAGCAGCGGTCGGCGGAACTCGGTGGAATCTTAGCTGGCATCGCGACTGAGTCCATCGGAGAGCCCAGGTCACCGGTATACGGAGCAGTGGCGGAGCGGGTCACAGGTTACACGAGGCAGTCGGCGGAGCCTGAGGTATTTTGCGAGGGTGGGCGCCGCATCGGGGATCAGCCGGCCGGTGCATATTAATGAGCCGGCATGCAGGAAGTGTTTTTCGCGCCAGCGGTGCAACAGTCTTTTCTGTCTTTCTGATCTGGGCACAATAAGGTTATTTGCCGCCACAAGAGTTAGCGCGGGAAGGTTGCTTCATACTGTCTTCAGAGCGCCTCATTAACTCTTTGCTTTTCGCGCGCCCAGCACCACAACCCGTATAGCTAATCGGGCTGAATTGGTTCAGTTTTTAACGGAGAGGAAGCGAAGCAGGGTCGACCAGGGCAGGGCCTGGAGGGGAGACCCTATGGGAATTTGTGCAATTTTGTCATTTGCGTCAACTGTTTTGGTTGCTAAGCAGGGTCGTCCAGGGCAGGACCTGGATGGGAGACCAGGGGAAACGTTGCCTTTAAATACATGTGGATGATTCTAATTTAATTATTGCAACTTTGGGGGTCGAATTTGTAAATAGTAAACAAGGGTTCTTGCAATCAGAGTGAGTGTTTGCCTCTAATTTATTCCAACTTTGCAACCATAGTGAGTGTTTAATTGGGCCTCCTTCTAATTTATTGCAACCAATTGGGCCCCCGCCTTTGTAAAAGTAAATCTGGGGTGTACTTTCAAATTGTAAGACATAAAAACTACTTCTACCTCATACTCCCAGGTATTGATATATTTTCTATTACAGGCGCTTAAGGAGAACATAGCTGCAATTCAGTTGATCAGCTCTAAGCGGTGGACGCAGGACGCGGGTGCGGACACAATACCGGCGGGAAGTACGCAGGATTGGTCGGTAAGAGGAGAACAGGGGGGCTAGCATTTCATCGCTCCTGGTTGCCGCCGGGTGGGTCTACACTAGGTTTACTCACCCCTGACATAGCCGGATAAGCCGGTGGTGTTGCGGTCGCCGTTGCATGATGCTTACAGCCCCCTGGACATCCTCCATCTGGTGAAGGTACAGAGCGCAAATACGCTCAAATTGTATCGCTAGGAGTGTAGGCAGTTGTTGGTGGTTTTGAACATGCCAGGGCCAAGGGGTGGTAAAGGTGGGTCCAAGATGGAGGTTATGATGCAGACCATGATGCTTGAAATGAGCAACATTTCAAGCATTTGGGAAAAATTGATGAATTAGAGGCCCGCTTTAATGAGAGGTTTGATGAGGCTCCTGGCCCATCGGGTAGGCCTATTCGCCAGAGGGCGGCCCCCTTGCCAAGGGGGGATTTTGTTACCCCACCTAAGAGGTCCAAAGCAAAGAAGCCCAGGTACACTGCCCCCCACCCCCGGAGCCGTTGGTTCCGGTACCTATTATACCTGTCCCTGCGGTTCCAGCTCCTCTGGCACCTACGCCAATAGTTCCTGTTCCTGCAGCGCCGGCCCCTGTCATTCCGCCGGCGCTCCCACCAGCCGTGCCTGCCCCTTCGCCCGTTGTGCCAACCCAAAACACGTGTTTGCCACCACTGGCTGCCCCCTTGCCTCCTACACCTTTGCCACTGGGTATGCCCCCAGTGGCGCTGGCAGTCCCGGCAGGTAACTTAGACTCAATCCCTCCTGAACTGGTATCTCAGATAACGGCCTTGATGCCGTGGCTGCAGAAGGGGGTGGTGTTACCGGTTTCGTCAGATCATGCCGCAGAAGCGGCAAAATTGGTGGAAAAGATTAGATCGGCAGCGGTGGCCGACAGTGCTGCAGTGCCTTCATCTTCTTCCCTCGCAGGTTCCAGTCCCGCCCAACCGAACGGAGATGGTGGGCAGCCGGCCCAGGTGCCCGGAAATGGTAAGGAGGTGGCGCTGCCTCTCTTGGGAGATGGTTCTATACCCTCCAGGAGTGAGAATTTAGCACAACATGTGTCACAAACTGTGAAGGAGATGATTTGGGCTGATAAATATGTGTACATTTATTCATTATTGCTTGATAATAGGGAAATGGAACATGCTAAGACACTAAAGGAGTGGATGCATCCAAGTGAATGGAGGGCACAGTGTTCTAGATTTAGGGTGGAGGAAACTCTACTTAATTGGATCAGGGCTTTTGCAGTATTCACGGCTATCAAGGCCGAACGACCCCCCAATGTGCAGGCGCCATTGGCATGCTACCAGAGCAGGATTGTGGGTTGGAGTGAACAGTACTCTGGGGATGCCTGGAAAGGGTATGATGTCAATTTCAGGAAAGCCTTGGAATTTAATCCATCACTGACATGGGACAAGGTTGACTCTATGTCATGGCATCAACAATTCTCAGAGAGCTCGCCCCCCCATCAGTCCACCAGTGCAGTCAAGGTTTTTTCCGCCAGACCTCAACAGCCCTTTCGGCCACCCCAAGCGGGTGACGTCCCGGGTAAGAATAGGAGTGGCAGGTCAGAAAAGAAAGGGGTGTGCTGGGATTTTAATAAGCGCACCTGCACAAGGGCCCCGGGCACCTGTAGATTTAAACATGCGTGCGGGAACTGTGGGCACCCCTCTCACCCAGAATCATCTTGTAGGTCCAAGCAGGGCAACCACGGTCAGAGGGGAAGAGGAAAGCCAGTGTAGTACAAACAGGTTGGGTACACCCAGGCCTGTAGATGTTTTGGCAATGATACCATGGTTAAATAGATACCCGGACCACACAGCAGCCACACTACTTCAAGAAGGTTTCTCCCAAGGCTTTAGGATTCCGGCAGGGGGGTACACAGGTAGCGCCCATTGTAAGAATCAACTGTCAGTAAAACACAACCCTGCAGTGGTGGCCGCAAAAATTAGCAAAGAACTGTCTCTGGGCAGGATAGCTGGCCCTTTCGTGAGGGTGCCTGTCCCCAATTTTGTGTGTTCACCGCTAGGAGTAGTTCCCAAAAAAGAGAAAGGCCAGTTTAGACTGATCCACAACCTGTCGGCACCCAGAGGAGCGCCTTTGAATGATGCGATTGATGAAGGGATTTGTAGTGTAAAATATGCCTCATTTGACCAGGCGGTGGACTTGTTGCGTGCTCTGGGGCCGGGGGCCCTGATGGCAAAGTCAGACATAGAATTTGCTTTCCGTCTCCTCCCGGTCCACCCAGCTGATCATCATCTCCTTGGTTTCACTTTTGAGGATAAGTTTTACATGGATAAATGCATGCCCATGGGCTGTTCCATATCATGTGCATATTTCGAGACGTTTAGCTCCTTCCTAGAATGGGTCATGAGACAGGCGACAGGCCACCAGCAGGTCATGCATTACCTGGATGATTTTCTCTTCTTAGGTGCGGCGGGCTCTCAGGAGTGTGCCTGGGCACTGCAGGAATTTTGCGTGCTCATGCGGGCTTTTGGGGTCCCGCTAGCGCCGGGGAAGACGTTTGGCCCATCCACCTGCTTGGAATTTCTCGGTATTGAAATCGACTCAGTGGAAGGATGCTTCAGGTTGCCCAGGGACAAAGTGTCTAGGTTTAGAGCAGCGCTAAGTCAATGCCTACGCAAACACAAGGTTTCCTTGCAAAAATTACAGGAGGTGGTGGGGCAACTGAACTTCGCTCTACGGGTCATCCCTATGGCACGCCCGTTCTCACGCTCCATTGCCCAAGCAATGAAGGGACTACGGGAGAAACATCATCGCACGAGGCTGTCATCTGAGGTTCGCCAGGATATGCTTATTTGGATGGCGTTCCTGGAGGACTTCAATGGCAGGGTAGTGTGGCCCGGTCCCCCCACCACATCAGCAGAGTTGGGTCTATGGACGGGCGCAGCTGGTAGTGTGGGCTTTGGTGCCATCCTGGGGAACAAGTGGGTCGCCCAACGATGGCCGGAAGAATGGAGAGCATGGGGTCTGACCACCAATATTGGCTTCCTGGAACTCTTCCCGATTTGGGTGGCATTGAAGGTCTGGCCCGAACACCTATGTAATCAATCAGTGGTGTTCTGGTCAGATAACATGACTGTGGTGGAGTGCATAAATCAACAGGGGGCACGCTGTCCTTTCATACTGCGCCTGATAAAGGAGATTGTGTTGCAATGCTTGAAAATGAATGTGGTCTTCAAGGCCAAGCATGTCCCTGGCATTCTCAATAATGCAGCTGACTCCCTCTCTCGCTTTAAAATGCAGGTTTTCAGGGAACATCTTCCTGCAGCAGACCCCTCTCCGGCTCACTTACCGGCAGTACTTTGGCAGATTGGTGCCCCAGGTTACAGGACCTTGTGGTTGCTAGCTTAGCCCCCGGGACCAAGACAGCTTACGAAGGGGCGTTTTTGTCTTACCGTACTTTCTTGGGGCAGGAACGGGAGGCTGGGTGAGCACAGGAGGACAGCTTTGCGGCCTACTTAGAATGGATGCACAGGGAGGGTCGCTCCGTAGCGGCTGCAAGCAGGCATAGGGCGGCGGTCTCTTTCTTTGCGCAGGCTAAGGGCATGCGAGACCCCACTAACACTTTTATGGTGCGCAAGGCCTTGAGGGGTTGGCGCCGTTTACAGGGTCACCCTGCGGATAAAAGAAGGCCCATCGGGCTAGCACGGCTGACAGCTTTATTGGTGGCACTTCACAGTGTCTGTAGCTCGGAGTGGGAGGTACTTCTGTTCAAAGCTGCATTTTCCCTGGCTTTCTATGGGGCTCTGAGAATTGGCGAGTTGGTGGCAGCGTCCAAACATGATCAGCAGGGCGGCCTACAAGGGGCCTGTGTGAAGATCAGGGAGGACACCATGTGGGTGACAATTCAGAAATCCAAAACAGACCAGGAGTCACGGAGTCACACGATAGTGCTCCACCGAGCCCGTGCCAATCCTTGCTGTCTGGTTGCTCATGTGGAAATCTTCCATAAACTGCGAGGGGGCACGGCGGGAGGTGCACTGTTGTGTCACGCCGACGGTACCCCCTTGACCAGGTACCAGTTTAGAAGGGTCTTCGAACTGACGGTCAGACAGGCAGGTCTTGACCCCAAGGAATTTGGCACTCACTCGTTTAGGATTGGGGCAGCAACTGAGGCAGTGGCAAAGGGCCTCCCGGTTAAAAATGTGAAGGAAATTGGGAGATGGTCCTCTGAATGTTATAAACGATATGTGCGAATTGACATGCTGTGACAGGACGCTGCTCACGCTCGGTTTGTTTTTGGCTTTTTGCAGTTTCTCAGACCTGTGACGCAGGGGAGGAACTCGACACCTGGCATCAACGATCTTCGCCATCACGGAACAACCATCGGGATCAACACAAGAAGATTGTTTGGATCGTGGGTCACTCGTATGTGAGGCGTGCTGAATGTGTTTTTCTTTCAGGAGACCGTAAAAAAAGGGCCGCGCAAAAGGGGTTTGACATTGCATTCTTCGGGAGAGGGGGTCTATGTCTCAACCAGTTCAGGAACTTCTTCCAGGGACTCTTAGCTCAGCAGCCCGCTCCCCCGTCAGTGGTGATACTTCACCTGGGGGAGAATGATTTGGCCAAGTTGGGGAGACGCATCCTTATTGAGGAGATCATCTCCACTGCGGGGTGGGTGGCCAGGACTTGCCCGGGTTGCACGGTAGTATGGTCGCAACTTATCCCTCGGTGGCAGTGGCGAGGGGGGGACTCGGTTAGGGCGTTGAATCACTCGGTAAAGAGGATCAACACACAGTTGGACAAACTATTTCGGGCCCCCCGGTTGCAGACGATTCCACATGGTTGTATCTGGGGCGAACAGTATTACCTAGGGGATGGAGTACACTTGACTGAGGCGGGGAATGTTTTGTGGTCTAACAATCTCTGGGCCTGGTTAGAGGGATTTACTAAACAAGCTTGCTCCTGATTGGGGGTATAGGTGGGGGGAGGCCAGATCGTCGGTTAACAATGCTGGCCTGTGGCGGTGAGGTCATGACCGGTGAGCAGCTATTTTAAGGTCTGAGGGGGCGGGCATCATCCTAGCGAGGTTCCCGCCCAGGGGGAGGGGCCACTGGCCACTCTTAGAACTTCAGGGGCAAGGTAACTGGTGCTTCAAAGGGGCGCGGGTTGGAGTAGTCACGCTTTCCTTAGGCTGGTAGCCACCCCGCGCGCATACTTATGACGTCACTGGATGGCGCAGAGTAAGGGCCCTCCTTTAGTGGGTAAATGGAGTTCACGGCGTAGACCGGGTAATTACCAGGCCCGGCTGCGCATGCGCACATCTCTAGGTGAGGCGCAGCTAGTAGGACCTGACACCGGTTAGCGACCTTGCCATATGGCCAGAAATGTAGTATACAAAAATCAAGATGAGGATGTTAGACTCGGTTAGGAAACAATCTGTATTAGAGTTTCTGTTAAGGTTAGCCTCTCAAACTTGTTGACAATATTGTATCTAATGTCCTGCTGATTTTTGTATAAATTGTTGACCATGCAATTAAAAAACCTTTTTTAATTTCATATCTTAATAAATACGGCCGGGGGGTCTTGCGACCTCCCGCCTTCCAAAGATAACCAGGTCTCATGTTCATGTGTCAGGTGTCGGTGTGGTCAGATGGGGGGGGGGGCGGCAGCCAGTCGCTGACCATGTGTGTTTGTAGTGATAAGGACTATCGCGTGATTAGGTTTTAATATATGAAGCGAATTTGGAGATCTAGGTAAGCACTTTACCGGTAAATGTAGGACAATGTAGTGCCGCGATGTAGCAGTTGAGTATTCTACAGACAGTTGTGAGTAATATACAGCAGCGGTGTAGGGATTTAATACCACATTTAGCGACCATGGCGCAAGGCCGCTTGGATTTTGTGGGATGGGTATAGGAACAAGTTCCATATTGCTTCTCTGCGTAAAACCAAAAAGGAGAGAGGGAACATTAGACTGGTCCCTGGGAGGACGGGGGCGTACCAACAGCACAAGACAGATCAGCTCTGAAAAGAGTGATTGTTGGCAATGATGTGGGAGGGTCACACAAGGGTCCTCAGAAATTTCTGTGAACCTTACTTCCACCGCCTATACAAAGGTTACCATTTATGGCAATGGCTTCTGACAATATAGGCTACATTCCCCGGTCACCCGGATGCAAAAAAGTAACTACTCTGTAAATGTACTGCAGTTCTGTCCTATGTACTTCCCTTTATCACGTTGTGTTTGTTGCAAACACAGATGCCCCAGTCTTTCATTCATGGGCTGTGTCTTTATTGACTATGATGACAGGATATGTTTGCACAACTACTGCAATAAAGAGTGGTGGTGGAATTGTAAACATGCACCCCATGTCACACTCTCCCCAGATGCACCGCGTTCCATTCACTCATGCAGCATACCAAGCCAAGCATTAGGATAAACGCTGTCCTACCACAATATGGAGTTTTAACATATAGCTGGATAATATGGACTCCAGAATATCACCCAGTAGTGTATATCAAAGAACCATCTGGCCACTATGGGATTTGCAACTATGGAATTTGAGCTTTACATCTCCTTGCAGATAAAGGGATTTCCCACTAAGAATGCAGAGAATTAAGTTTGAGGCTGGAGCAAGGATTTACTGACTAGTGAGGACTTTGGGACAGGCTAGTGTCAAATCTCAAACCAGAAAAATAAAAATAAACAAAATAAAAACTCATTTTGTGGTTGCTGGAAAATAGTCTGAAATCTGATTCGATACACAAAATATGCTTGCAAAATATGCCCACACGGATCATCACAATTCTGTCCTGAGTAGTAGCCAAGATTTTAAAATACTTGAGATTTAGACTAGGAAGGTTCATCTGAGAGCACTGTCTGCTTGGGCCATGCGCATGATATTTCCCACCCACTGCCTGCCTTCCACAGTCATAGCTGAAGCCAAATGTTGTTGTTTTTTACAGCCAGGAAGATGGCAGCCTCCAGAGCCCAATAGCACTTCCTGGTTTTCAAATACCCAACTATTCAGAGCCCACAATAAACAGAGAGATCTGAGCAAACGGTCTGCATTGCCTATAAGAGCAAGAGCCGAGCCATTAAAATGTCTGCCATGTAAATCAAGTGACAAATAATATGTAAAATGTGATATCTCTCCAAAACTTAAACAATATGTATTTCTATTACATTCCCAATCGCCTTGTAAATAAGACAATACGATTGCATTGAGAGGCATTCATTAAAAATTATAATTTTTAAATATAAACTTAGAAATATTCATGTCCACCCCTGATGGCAATGCTATTAGTAATCTAAGAGGCATTTCAGTGGTCATGTGTGCCCTATATATGGCCTATACACTTATATTACACTGAGAAACGTTACATATTAAATCATATTAATTCAAACACAAGCTTCTCAGCACACACCATGGCCTCAAGTATTTCAAGTTGCTTTCATCTGCAATAATAAAGTGCGTAAAATCTTTGCCTAGGATGACACATTTTGGTCAAGTTGGGAAGCTGGGATTCATCTGTGCTCCTCTGGTTTCACACTGTGCCAATCAGACATAGAAGGAAATCTATTTTCTTTCCTGAGTTCCATTAAAGGTTAATACCCTGTCTTTGATTTTTGGCGCTTGAAGTTAGAATATTGGTGGCTGGCAGATGCCACATGAAAGCTCGGCTCATTTTAAACTTGAGGGTTCAAGAGGACTTCAAACTGAGTCAATGCCAGGCATTTGGATCAAACCTTCATTGGTTCACCAATCTCTACAGCTAATGTATAACTTACATTTTAATTTCAATGACAGGTAATAAGATTTAGACGTTCACATTTAGAATTATAAGGGGCTTCATTTATTACTGGTGTCATGGCTAACACCAAAAAAGGCATTAAAACTAGTAGTGGCCGGCACGGATCGGGGGTAAGGGTCGTGAGAGGGGCGATAAGGGGATATTAACAAAAAGACAAAAACGTACCTTACCGCTGCATCTCTCCAATCAATCAAATTTATCATGATTTGAGCTCCTAGGAGTTCCGCATAAAGAATAAACAGATTAAAAAAAACTCTGATTTCACAAATCATCCAGTGCTAAAGTAAAAATTACAATACATGTAAAACCATAAATTCATCGATGTTGTTGAGCAATACGCGTTGAAAGCAACTTACTAAAACTAAATGTGCTAGTACACAGATATTAGATCGATTTCACCATTGTAACGGATTACTGATAAAACAACTTGGGTCAAGCTATATCGTTAAATACTCTAAAAAGTTTAACTTCATTATACAGCATCTTGGATTTCTATATATAATATATGTACAAAGTGTATGCAAAGATTCAACAGTTATAGTTCTCATCAGATATATTAGATTCATAAGTGCGTACAAGATGGTAGAAAGTGCAAATGCGAAACATCCTGGGTTTTTTTCCTTTTTTCTTCCCTTTTCTCCTTCTTTTTCTCCCTTCCCTTTTCTTCCCTAAAGAGAAAAAAAGTGGATTTTGCTCAGAAGGACCCCAAGAGAAAATACACAGTAGCTTCAGAAGTGCAAAATACATTCATTATGTAGTGCAATCTACTTAGCAGTATACATGTTATCAAAGTGCGAGTGCATAAGTACTGTATTAAATCCATTGGTCCTTTGATAATTTAGGTGGCCAACTAACTTAAAAAGATGCAATTCTAATTGTGCCATTAGATTCTATAACATAATCGAATGTACAATATGAGGACCCTACATTCTAAATATACAGCCTGATTCATCAAGCGAAATTGCGCTTGCAAAGGGCCAGATTCTAAGAATCTGGCCCTTTGCGAGAGCAATTTTTGCATTTGGGATTCATCATCCCAAATGCAAAATTCGCTAATACAGAATTCGCAAATTTGCGAGGATTAGCATTTAACAGCCTGATTCATCAAGCGAAATTGCGCTCGCAAAGGGCCAGATTCTGAGAATCTGGCCCTTTGCGAGTGCAATTTTTGCATTTGGGATTCTTCTTCCCAAATGCAAAATTTGCTAATAAAGAATTCGCAAATTTGCGAGGATTAGCATTTAAGGAATCTCTATTAGAGATTCCTTAAATGCTATTCATGAAGCATTTAAAAATTGCGAATTCGCAATTTTGGGCCGCTATTTACCGCGAGGTCAAACCTCGTGGTAAATAGCGAAAACTTAGAAAAATGCATTTAAGTGCATTTTTCTAAGTTGCATGTTACACACACACATGTCCTTTGGACATGTGTGTGTGTAACATCTGTGTGAATTTACATTTCAGGGGTGTTACAGGGTGTCCTTTGGACACCCCTGCACCCTTGAAATCGCAATCTCATTTGCGATTAGCTAATTGATAATCGCAAAAAAGGATTGACTCCCCATTCATTCTTATGGGCCTTTAGGCCCATAGGAATGAATGGGGAGTTATTCCTTATTTGCGATTAGCAATTAGCTAATCGCAAATAAGGAACCTGTAGGAATCGCAAAAAATATTGCGATTCCTACATGAATCCCGTTTTGCGAGTCTGTATTTCAGAATCGCAAAACTTCACTATGATGAATCAGGCTGATAGTGTAATATGAAATTAATATTGTCCATATAGGACACTCTTCAACATTCCACAGCCTACTTCTTCACATTGGTCTAAAATATATTTTAAAATGGTTTTAAAAAGAGGTACATTTTAAAACACACTTGTTCAGAAGGGGGCTCAAAAGAAAACTACGAGCCTCCTCAGCTGTGGCGATGTTATATTTTAGATACAATGACCTCAACAAACAACATTGTAATGGTTGTAATAGGGGGCAGAAAAATAGAACATGATTTAAATCCTGTACCCAGCTTCCACATGGGTAACAACGTCTGTCCTGCCTGGCTAGTCCCTCCCACGCCCCTGTCATAATTCGTTGGGGCAGCAGATTCATCCTTAACAACAGGGTAGTTCTGCTCATTCCGTGAGGGAGATTCCATACAACATATGGTTGAGGCTGGTTATAAATACTGCTCCCAGCTATTGTATCATTGCCGGATTGGCCTAAGCACAAGGTGGTATCCCTTTTTCAGCAGACTTCATAAATGGTCTTTTTAATTAGCATTTTCAGAGCTTGTTTTGGTAAAGAGCCTACGCTGCTAAACCCAATGCCAAATAAATCTGCTGGTTTCACATAATTCCTAAAAACAGCGCTTTTCCCCTTCAGGCTTACAAATATTTCCTGCCTTAGTGCTGCCCATAAAGGGTTTTCAGCGCTGTTCAACAAGGTATTACTCCATCGCAAGCATGCAGCCGTGGCGAACACGTATGTCGTGAGGAACCTGAATTTAACCCTGATCGCCGCTATGGGGGCTGCTCTATTCAAATTACAGAACTGGCACCGAATAAGCCCCTCTGCAATCTCAAAAAAAGGCTCACTGCTCTTCGTTCACTAGTTCGCAAGCGTAACTCAAGCTGGCGGGATTTTAATTTTGTATATTGATATAAGGTGTTCATAGTGTCTTTGCCAGCAAAATGTATAAAGTCTACCAATTGCGCATGCCTGAGATATTGCCTTACTTCGGCATTGGTCAGTATGATCATTGCTAGAACATCTGCGTGTAATAAACATTCTTCCCAGGTATGGGTACAACTTTACTACATCAAATGTACTTGTCCCAGGAACCAATGCATATTTTTCACAACTATACACCCCGATATTTAAAAATCATAGTTTTACTTTTTGCTATATTTTTTTTTTAAATGATCATCTGCATAGCGTGCTAACTAATTAAGGTGCCTTTGAAATCCTATCGGGTTAGATCTATCAGAATGGTGTAATCCGCATAAGGCAGACAACTCAATTTCATTGTTCCTAATTTAGGGGAGTCCCCTTCACACAGCCCAACCCTACTCGGCAGGTCATTGATGTAAAGAAAAAAAGGGAGGGGGGCTAACAGGCACCCTTGCTTCAAGCTGTTATGAGTCTCTACTTTATTTGACAGGCCCTGATTACCCCACTTCAAAACCTGAGTCTAAGTTGAGGAGAGCAATGCTATAATCAGTCTCAACAAATGCCTAGGGATCCCCATTGCTACCAACTTCTTTCACAGGGTCCCCCGGTCTACCCGGTCGAAAGCCATGGAGAAATCTATAAAGGCAGTGTACAGGGCCATTCCCTTACCCATTGGGTATTTTTCAATTAGGGTATGCAAGGCGGTAATACTATCTAATGTGCCGCTATGCTTATGGAACCATGCTCTGTAGGGGCTAAGTTATTTCCAAAAGCCCAATCCTGAAGATCATCACACCTGAATACCTTGCCCCTTCAATGAAGCTCTCAATTTCTGTACAGGAAGGCGGGCCGTAGTCACTCCCCACAAGAGGCTCCTTAAAAACCTCTAATTTAGACCTGGTCATTATATTAGGAGCATATAGCTGTGAGATGTATTGGGTCCATTCTGCATCAGATATTAAAATGGCTTTTGCCTTAACTCTATTGTCACAATAGTTAGCTATTAAAGCCCAATATTTGTGCAAGTCACCAGACTGTGCAACCTCTCCTAATTTAATCCAGTTTGAGTCCTCCACTTTTCTGTGTTCAGACGCCTTGATTTTCTTTCTTACCTGCTTGAATCTACTATTTTCCCTTTGCCTAATCAAAGAAGATTGCTTAAATTGTTCCCTTACTAGGGTACTTATCTCATGATTTAACTTTTTCACTGTCCCGAACTAACCACAGGTTGATTAGTGCATCTAGCCTGTTTTTTCCTTCCGCAAGATTTAAATAAGAGAAGGTTTTTTTCAAGCCATTAAATGGAATTTTCCTGTATAGGCCCACAATTCATGTTTTTAACCAACCTCCCTAAGCAAATAATGCTTTTATTTGACTAAAATATACTCACATTTGTATTATTATACATAATATTATCAACTCTGGAATTTCAAGGCTCCAAGGACTTGAGCTCCAAACTAACTTCCAATGATAAAATACTGTGGTCACTCAATTTTGTCCCCAATACCTTACATTGGGTGCAGGCACCAAAAAGCGGGCAAGATACTACCATATAGTCAATAAGCGACTACCCCCGAGAGGTGTGGAAAGTAAGCGAGGCAGGTGAATCCTCTGGGAATCTCCCATTTAGAGTAACAAAGTCATTCATTCTTAAACAGTGCAAAAAATTCAATCCTCGCTTATCTGACCTAATATGTTCGGGACACATTGGCTCTGGGATGGTCCATGTCTCTTCCAACTCCTGGTTACGGTAAACCAGGGAGGAACAGTTTGAGATTTTTGCATTAAAATCTCCCACCACCAATATCATTGTGCATTACTTTTATGGATACAAGAGAAAATGGATTCGACCAGAAAATCAGACACCCTCCCAGGTGGAATAAATACATTTACCAGTAAAAGAGACAGGTGCTGACAAGCCTCCCATTTCCCAACTTAGGTTTTATGGCCATGCAAAGGTTAGACGGATGGGTGAAAGCCAGGGGTTTCCAATTTATCCTATAACGAAGTAATATAGCTAAACAACCACTTGCATGACCTTTTGCGGAAGGCACAGCGGTACACAAAGAAATTCTCAAAATTAAAATCTGTGCAGCACCATGTCCCACCATGTTAATCACTCTTTTTCCAAAGTACTACCCACCGAGATTTTAATATATTTCAGATTAATGGCCCCCTTAGTATTGGATAACATTCAAACAATGTCCTGGTGATCCTTCCAGTGGAACTCATGTGGGACAAAAACTGGCTTCTTAAACAGAAAACATCCATCCCATTTTTCCTAAAAAGATCTACATTAGCCAATACTAACATTGAAATTATTCTAGAGCTAAAGGTTACTCTGAATTGTGGGAGTTCACTTCCTAATTCTAAAAATACCCGCTTGATATCTTTACTTGTTACCAACCTAAGATCTTCAATTTCACATAATAGCTGCAAATTGAAATTTCCTTTGAGAGGGCCCAGCTCTAAATCAAATAATGACATGAAAACCAAGGTATTTACCACTTGTCCTGGCTCATGTACATCACGTACCCTGTCACACAGCCTTGACTCAGACACTGGCTCCGGCATATATCCTGTAGGCGAAGTAAGGAAAAGCCCTCCCTGAAAAGACCTCCCATGGTTGACATCTAACCTACAGGGAGAGTATCCCCACCAGTAGGGTTTGAGTGAAGGCAATCTCCGACCTGCCCTACCTCTGACAGAGCATCATTTGTTTTTGCTATTTCTATCTCCGAGTCTGGATTAAACTTTATTTGATTAACCACATAAGTCTGATTTTCCATTCTGTAATTCACCCATTTAGGGCGCAACCCCCCCCCCCCCCGGCCCCCCCAATATGTCCCATTGCCCCCAACACCTTGTTCCCTTCTTCTGGTCCTAAGCCCCTCCCTACAAGTTAATCTGTCATAATAGATAGAGGTAGAGGATTTACCTCTGGGAACCAAGGATTCTGTCTTACCAGAAACCCGGCAGACTTTGACTCACTACCTTTCTGGGGCAAGTGGGAATCAATCGGCTCCTCAAATAGAGTTGGAAACCGCAGTTTTTTGGTTTAAGTTTTATTATACATTGAGTCCTCTTCTTCTTCTCCCTCTGTGTTTTTGGGGCTACTAGCTTTTACCTTGGATACGCCCTTCTCGGGGGGAACAACCTCTAACTCGACAATGGGTTGTTTAACCTTTTCCATGCTCATGACGAGCTGAGCTCGTCATGAGGCACGGTGCTTATGACGAGCTCAGCTCGTCATGGCCCTTGGAACGCTCAGGTGCGGGGAGAATTCCCCTGCTGTGCTGAGCGTTCCACGGGAGCCAATGCACCTGTGACGAGCTGAGCTCGTCATGAGCACAGGAGCACTGTAGCTCATGACGAGCTCAGCTCGTCATGAGCATGCGGGCACTGTGCGCGCCCCCCTCCCCCCCCCCAGCACAGCGGGGGAATTACCCCCGCAGCGAAAGGGTTAAGAACAGAGACATCAGTTGTTAAAACTATATCACAGGACACCCTGGTGTTCCCTTTTTTAAATGGAATAGACTGGCAAGGTATTCTTAGGTACTAATGCATTTATACTTTCCTCTGTGACGTGCTGTTGATCCCACGAATTGTGATCTTCTAGGTAGCTACAAGACATATTCACAAGCATAGAGCTATCTCAGGACTGTCCTGAGACGGTAGCCCCCAAATCTTCACAATTCCCCACCTGGGTCCCAATTTAAGTCTCCTTTGTACTAGTCTGACTAGCCTGAGATTTCACATCATTACATTTTCCAACCTTTCCTAGACAAGAACTGGCAGAATTAAGTTGCTGCACCCCCTTTAAAATCGGAGACAGTACATCCAGCACTTGGTCAGAATGGGCAGTCGATTTCTCAAGCCAAGGTAAATTTGATGAAAGAATCCTTTCTAATGCATAAAGTACATCCAAATGCTCCCTCCCTTCCCTATTTTCATTAACACCCTCATTCAGTGTGTGCTAAACATCTTGCACCCTTCCATTAGAGGTCACTTCCAAGTTTGATAATCCCAACGAACGCACGAGTGAAGTGCTCGAAGGAGTGCTACTGTACACGGCTGGCATGCGAGGACAGTTAACAAGATAGTCCAATGACAGTTTTGGTGCTAATTCGGGGGCACCTGGTACACACTAAATTTTTTATTTTGCCTCTATTTCTTGATTTTTTTTCCATGTGTATGGCAATGTCCGGGAGAGTAAGATCCTCCAAATCCTCATAGTCAAAACTGCACTTTTCAATCTGAGGCACTTATGGGCTCACTTTAGCTGATAAGGGACCTAGTGGAGACCCTCTGATTCTCTGAAAACTAGTTGTAGGAGCCAAATTTGTGTGTTTCTTAGTGGCCTCAGGTACAACTGATGGTTTTCCTTCCAATGCAGCATATGCCTCACACTTAACCATGTCATCGTCCAAGACCGTATTCATTTCCATCTTTCCAACTTCTGTAGATACTACACATTCATCCATTTCCATTCCCATTTCAGTTCCAGTTCCAGTCCCAGTTGTTGTTATTCCAGCTTCTGTGGATAAAATACGATCATAAGTGGCCTGGATTAGAGGGATTGGTACAGATGTGTTCAACTTGGAGAATTTAAGATGATGCGAGACTTTTGGCTCGGGAAGAGCAGTGCATATGCTTACTATGTTCACGTCTGCAACACCTGGAGCCAATTCTGATTCCTTATTCCTCAGTTTTGAATTCCTCAAACACTTCGTGAACGTAGAAAACACAGAGGGGTGAATTTTCAAATGGGACAGGAAATCTCTGGGCTTCTTCCATCTGATGGTCTTTATCAGTGTTGGAGAACTAGAGTGGTTCAAGGTACCGCCTGATAAACTGGGGGGAGATATTTGTAGCTCTGACCGAGACCCTAAGGGAGTGATTAAATGGCCAGAGCATATGCTCCTGGAAGACATCTTATTAATCCACCTAAAGATGACGCACCTCTTCGTGATCTACTGTTGTCCTCGCCCTCCTCACTGTGACACTCTCCTTCACAGGCTGGTAATTGCTATCACACCGAGATGTATCCACCCCAGTACCTGTGCAGCTGGGTCTGGGTCTAGGCCTGGGCCTGGATCTGCCTGTGTCGAGAATTCCGAATCCGTGCCCTTGTGCAGCGTGGGGAGTGGGAGGCTTTAGCGAGTGAAGCTTCCAGGTGTCCTACAAGCCGCACTTAGTTCCGACCGAGCCGCCTCCGCAGAGCACCGGAGTTACCCTCGCCATAAGCTGACTACTGGCGCGCCCACACTCACACTCTCCAGTGGTCAAAGGTCATGCAGCACACTGGACAGAAGATGCCAGGGACCAGGGATCAAAAGAGTGCCCTTACTGATAATCAGTTAGCCAGATGTTGTCTGCAACTGTGGTAGTTCTCTGTGGTCCGCTCCATGCACTGAACACCAAGCGCACAGTTCCGCTGCCAAGTCTTTCTGTGACTTTCTGTGGCTCTGATGCCTTTTGGAGGCTTTAGTGCTTTTCTGCAGGGCTGGCCTTAGACATGTGCAAGCTGTGCACCTGCACAGGGCCACCAAACCCCAGGGGCCACCATGCCAATATATATCCTTAATATAATAATCCTCTGAGGATGGATACATATTTGCGTGATGGCCCCTGGCAGGGATTTGGCGGCCTTGGCTCTGTTCCACTTCCAAACACCTTGACACCCCCCCCCCCCCTCTTCACTGGCCTCCAAGCTACGCCCCGCCCGGACCCCCTCTTCCGGGGCCCCCTACCTACGCTCCCTGCCCAGGGCCACCATGACCCTAGAGCCGCCCCTGTTTTCTGTGTGCCTGGTAGGCTGTGGGGCCAGTCTGGACTGAGGGGAAATTAGCAGGTGGTGCTGGGTCGGGGATACAGCTCAGCTGCTGCTCGGGTGCTCTTAGACTCCTCTCCACACTTCTCGTTGACCCTAGCCCTCCCGTGTTGCTGAGAGAGGGGGGTTAGTGAGGGATGAAAGGGTGACAGTGGTGAGCCTGAAGCGCACACTATCAGTATCGGGCAGTGAGCACTGATGAAGTGAGGCTCTGCAAGGAGAACTGAGAGTTGCACTCCCGGCACTCCCAACCGTGGCAGCACCTCTCAACCGCTTACCACTTTGCAGGTTAAAGGGTATACTGGTGATATACTGGTGGCTGTGGGTGGGATCCTTGCACTCGCACTCACTCTGCCTGCAGCCGTGATGTGGCTGTGATTATTGCGGCTTCTGCTTTTCCCAATTGACTGGGAGGCACCCCCCAGTGCACAAAAGCACTGCTCCTCTCGTGGCGGCTCCCATCTCGGCTCTCAACTCTCAACTCGGCCCAGTCCATTCAGCCAGTGCAGCAGTGGGTGTATGGCTCAGAGGCGCAACTAGAGCCAAATTTCAAGGGGGGGCTAAGAAAAAAATTCAGGGGGCTGAATCTTTAAGCAGTAGGCAGAGTGGGGCTGCAGGGACTCTTAGAAGGGGCGAAACAATAACATGCAAATGGTCTTGCAAAGACCTGTGAAGTGCTCGGGTGCGGCTGTGTGTGTGTGCCCTTGAGCTGTCTCAGCCCGGGCTGACACACACGACGGGGGTGGCTGAAGCCCCTTGAGTCCAATGGGGGTAGGGAGGTAGCGGCAAGAGCGGTTGTGCGATGAGCTGCGGCAGGTTGCCGAGAACCACCCGGCCGGAGCAACAGGCAACGTGAGCAGCCTTAAGTCAAAGCCAGAACCATTGCATCCCTCCTCAATGCAGCCTTGTGATTGGTCTGAGCACCGCGGTATGGCGCTCAGCCAGGGACTGGGGTCCTGGGCAAATGCTGTAAAGCAACCTGCATGGAGAACATGCAAAGTGCACATGACTGAGAGGGCCCGAGAGAGCCGTCCAAACAGTCTTTGCGTACTTAGGAGAGTGTTACCACTCCTCCCGTGCCCTGCTCTGTGAACAGAGCAGCCCGCCCCATCACACAAAGCCGCAGCAGCAGGACAAAAAATAATCATAACATTACGTTATTATCATTTTATTTTTTCCTTTCTTTCACTGCTTCAAAGCAGTGGGGCGACGCTCCTCCGCCTTAGTGGAGGAGCCGCCACTGGTTAAAACTCAGTTTAGTCTGCTAATTCAAGGATAAACCGCCAACTTTAAAACTTGAGGCCGTGAGTTCTATTCCCGGCTCCTGCGCTTGCCTGAATATCCTGTTATTTTGGGCAAATCACTTTATCTCCCAACGTATTAAATTGTAAATTACGCGTGAAACAAAATGGGTTGCAAATAGGCCAAATATAATGTCCTTGAGCACTTAACTTTCCAATTATGTACTCGCCCTTGAACCACCTCCTATGAATGCGCAGCAGTTTGTTGTAAGCAAGCCAGCTTTACGGTGTATAAACATCCACTCACGCACACTTCGAGTTTCCACATTCATAGCGCCCAGTCAAGCATGCAAACAACATTCAGCGCTATCATATCAAACTATTGGCACAAACACCGTTTCTCTTCGTTCAAAGAAAATATGAGCGTCCATCTGTTTACTTTGGCTAATTCAATTCAAATCCAGAGGCCTAGGATGTGCCCGAGTCGGTAGATGACGGCTTGCTGACAGATGAAGACCTCGAGACAAGCCAGTGTCACATGACAAACCATGAAATAAAACCAATTAAAAAAACTGGTTTTGCTGTTGCTCTAAAATAGTCTGAAATCTGATCCCAGACATAAAATATAATTAAAAAATATGGATAATCAGTGTTCCTTCCTGGCTGGTAGCCAGAGCTTTAACATACCTCCGATTATTCGTCGAGGGTTCATCTGAGATCACAGTTGTCATAAAGACAGCCACATTTCACGATGGTACACGTTAAGACTTATGATTTCCTACATACGGATTTTTCAAGAGATACTCGTTCAGAACGCAGTCCAAAAATAACATTTCCACGCGCCATTTGATTCTGTTTAAAACTGAGGGGCATATTACCAAGCAATAGCGATAATTATCACTATTGCTTGGTTAGAGACAAAAATTTACCGCTGAGCTGCGGCGATTTTTACCGCAAATAAACCTTGGTATTACCAAGGTTTATCGCAAATGCGCTAAAAATCGCCGCAATGCATGAATATCACTGAAAAGTCAGCGATATTCATGCATTACCGAGCTAATGCTCTTAGCCATGTTATCCACCTCCCATTGGATAACATGGCTAAGAACTGCTCAGGGGCAGGTGTTAGCTTTTGGAGATATTCGCTCTTAGAGCGAATATCTCCATAAGTTGGTAATAGGAGATAGCGATGTTAGCGACTGTTTCCAGTCGCTAACATCTTGGCACGCCCACTTTGCATGCCATTAGTGATAAATATCACTGACATGCAAAGTGGGGCCCAAGATGGTCGCTATCTCCTACTAGCTGTCGCTAACTGGTGTTAGCGACAGCTAGGTAATAGGGAGATAATTTTATCTCCACTTTCTTGGCTTTTAAAGTCAAAAAAGTGGAGGTAACCCCCCTTGATAATATGCCCCTATGACCGTAACTCAAAAGTTTTTTAAATTGTGAAAAAAACTAAACTAGTGCAATGTTTGCGGCAGAGCCAATAACTGATGTTTTTATTTTTTAGCAGATTAGGACCTGTTTACCAAAACATGTTTAATGTATGTTTCTAGTGAACTGCAAAAGCCACCCGTGCATTTCATTGAACTGCAGAGCGCGAACAATGACCGACAAACAACTTTCAGCGCTCCCCGCATCCTTCGTACTAAATAATTTACTCCATAAAACATATCTTATTCGGTATCTGCAAGGGCAGGAAAATCTACAAAAATTTGGCACCCGGCTGCATCGGAACAGGTGGCATTTCTGGAAAGCCGCCAAGAAGGTCTGAAGCTATGTTTGGTGAGATACGTTTTAATTGCGTGACTGGAGCTGACATGAGATTTAGGGATCAGAAATGCAAATGAAAATGTAAAGATTTAAGTTCCCTAAAGAGTTATTTCCTTCTCAGCTGTCTCTGCTTAGATACCGCCAGGCAACCATTGTTTATCAACTTTAGAACAAAGTATTCATTTAGTTTAAAAGTTTTAAGTAGTTTCTGCCAGTAACTGTTAGTATCTCTCTTGAGGCAGGGGCCATATTATATCAAGGAAAAGCGAGAAAAGGAAAAACAGAGACAGGAGCCGGCAGACCCGAAAAACTGACAATTCACAGAAGCAGTTCTCGTAGCTTAGGTGCACTGGGGCTGCACTATTTATTATTTAAGTCTTAGATACCACTCCTGTGCCAGAATATGGGGCCCCTCTGTGTTGGTCTAATTAGGTTAGTGGATGCAAAGCAGGATTAAAATACCCAGAATGCATTAGGGGCCTACACAGAAGCTCAGGGGTTGAAATAGTGTCTGTTATGACAAGGGGTGGAATTAGTCCTCATTACAAGTTTTTGGGGCATAACATGTGGAAATCAGTGTTTGCACAACAATTCATACATGTTTCAGGTCAATATTTCTCTGTGGAACTTTGCTTCATTTCAGCAATGGGCCTGCTGTGTTCCCCCTGGACTTATAGGCCTAATGGTAGTGATAACTCCTATTACCAGGCCCACTTGGATTACTGGCTCAGATGTAACTGAGGGCCTAACAGGTAGCAAGCTCCAGGCAGGAGTGACATCCACATGGGAGGATGGATTCTTAGTGAGCGACTGTCTGAATTTGAGCTGTTTGTTGAGATTTTTTTACTTCTGAGGCCTCTAATTCCAGCTGGGATGTGTAATACTTGAGAAGGTAATGAGGGTGAACGTGTGGCATAAGAGAGTAAAATCCTGAGCTTCATTCAGTGACCCTGAGATGCTGCTGCTTCACACAGGTTCAGCCTACAACTTCCTCCCCTTTTTGAATCTACACAAATGGCACTCAACAATGGAACTCAACTATGTTATAGCTCCTCATGCAAAGAAGCATACACTACTCTTCCTCCCTCTTTAATACTAAATAAAAAAATAAAGGACAACAAATCCAACAAGGCAACACTAAAAAAAAAGTATCTGATGAGCTCATGGAGTAAACCTACAACATATGTGTGTAAACTTCTTGGAATGGTGACAGCACATCGAGGTTTTGTAGAGCTCCACTCACACTTGCGCCAAGGTCAACACGAACAGACAAGTCTGATTGCATTGATGGGTAATGATCAGCACATTTTCCATCTTGAGTGCAAACAGCACTCCCTATGTAACCACCTGGAGCAAAATCAGAGCAGCCTTCAGAAGATTTAGGGGCAATTAGACCAGATTCTACGAAGCCAAGATTCAGCTTCACACAACCACCACCACCCTTGAATTTCATTCAAATCAAAGTTAGATTCATGGTCAGGATTCACATTTAGCCAAACTGCTGAAATGCCATATTTTGACATCACCCAATGAGCAAAATTAGTGTGCAAAATGACCACCTTAAGGGGCTAAGAAAAGATTTTGCCACCTTTCTGAGCCCAGATTCCTTTTTTTACGTGCATTAACTGACCTGCTTCAAGTTGCACAACCCTTGTACAACACTTATGATCATAACACTCCTCACAGGTCCTTTGGGTTATTTTACATTCTTTTTACCTTTCAATAGACATCCGGCTAGCTTGTCTATTGTACATGGTTTTCTTCCTATCAAAATATTTAAAGGACTGCAGCCACTCAAAGTGGAGTCAACCCAATTATGACCGTATCATTTTTTTCACTTCCCTTTTGCAGCATTTTCTGTGTTTAACAGCCCATGATTGAATTACACCCAGAATCACCCATCACACTCAGAATCACCCAGATGAAGCATTCAACAGTTCCATTTCAGCAGGGCAATAAAGATAAGTATTCCTATACACAGTACCATTTCACCAAAAGAAGGCCTTTAATCCAGCTTAATTAAACTGGGCACCATTGCAACTTAAAATTGATGTAGGCAGGCTATCTCTTTGTAATACATGATAATAAATTCCAGCATCAGACTGGAATCAAGTGTGTCCACTACACAAACTTCTAGCCACTTTGAAAAGAAGTTAAACAGCAGTTTGATATTTATTTATAAAGTTTTATATAGCGCGAACAAGATTCCGAAGGATATCAGAGCGCTTTACATTAGGAAAGAAGGACATTATTGCAAAATCAACATCAGGTAGGAGTAAAAACAAGAATGATTACATATTACAAGACAATTGCAACATGGAGGGTTATAGTTAACAGTTGTACATGGGCAGCAAAGGATAGATGATAAATGCATAAGGTGCCCGAGCCCCATTTCATCAAACACCAATATTTGTCCACTCTGCATTCCATATATATCCCAAGAAGTCCACACCTAAGTCTTCCCAAAGCATATCAGGATGCAGTAATGGATTTAAAGGAGAGCTTAAGATGACGTGGGATTTGTCCCACTGGTACGTTCATGCACCATTCTCTTTCTGTGCATGAATCTACACCAGACCTCCAGTACTGGTCTTTGACCCTCATCATATTCTTGACAAAGCCGAGGTGTCCTTTATGGTTAATCAAAAATATACTGCATCTTAAGGATAGTGGAGGTACAATTCCCAACGCCAAAAAGAAAAACAACTCCATCAGTTAATTCACTTCTGACCTCCCAGAAACTCTTCACACACTCATCAGGAAATTTCGTATCTAGCCATCCCGTCCTAAAAAAATTAGCTTTCGTTAGAGCATTATTGCTTCTATATCCGCCCATCCATCCATTCCTGTTTGTGTACACGTTCTTCTAAGGGTAATGGTGCTCTGCTTAGGAAGCCTGCAACCCTGATTTTACAATTGCATGCAAATATCTCTTGCTTGGTCTAGAACACTCTGCAGGAGTTCATTTTTGCTCAGACTGGTTTACGTTCTTAACTAATTGTCCTATTAGTTTCACCAGAAACAATATTTAATGATGTTGGAAAAAAATTCCATAAGACATGGGTAGGATCTTACCTGACTTTTACACATTAGAGAAGGGGCATTTAATATTACATCCACCAGATCTTTCTGTGCATGACACAATTCTCACTCACCTTATGACCTAAACAAGACACAGACAAAAAGCGAATTTACATTTCTTTAACTCAGTCATTAAACCATTCTCTACTAGAACGTTTAAAATCTTCTACAGTCATCCATCCTGTTATTACCAGTCCCTCCACATGACCAAGATGTTGTCTTGGAATAATGTGACATTCTTTAAAGCTTTAAATAATTGATGAATAAGTCTCTAGAACAGAGTGGTCACCGCGGCCAACCCAAAAGGCATACAGATGGATTCAGAACATCTAAGGTGTGTAATGAAAGCAGTGAGGCATTTGCTTTCTTGATGCAAGGGCACATAAGGATAGGTTAAAGCTAAATCAATGGAAGGGAACTATTTCACCCCTTGGACATTGCGAGGAGCTCATTGATTGTAAGTAACAGAAATGTGGCTATCAAGACATTTTTATTGAGATCCTTCAAATGGATACAACTAAGGGAGCCAGTGATTCCGTGGATTCCAGTGATTCAATGATCCCTAATCTTTCTAGCCTCTCAAGTTCTGCTCCCACTTCACTCCCGATATCCTGATATCAATACGCATATTCGCTGCTTAATGTTTTACTGATGTGGCTTCCTTCCTTAGTAAAATCTTGTGTGCAAGCCCCTCTAATTTACCCTCACTGCCAACAAATACTCTGGGGAATTATTTACACAGAGTTTGAGCAAACCATTCCACATCACTTACCAGCAACATTTGCTCTGGGCTGTTGACATCTAAGGTCATCACAAAATAAAATGATGGATGGAATGTTGAAACTTTTCAAACACTCACCCCCTGTCATAGATCTGGGTTTAATCCATCATTTTCTTTGCTCGCCACGTCACCCCAGTTTGGACCCAGCCATATGCAAATCAGTCTTGGCCCTGCTCCCCATGGGAACAGTCCAGCCCGAACTGCCAAGCCAGGTCCTCCCTGGACTGGAAACATGCATCCTGGGACCGCTTTAGGGGTATCACCCCATATCAGCTGAGCTAGTTTGAATCCAGTAGTGCAGCGTGCACGGGAGCCATGTCTGGCAATATCCATAACTACTTAGGGCGCACATAGCAACATCACAAAATAAAATGATGGACGGAGTTTTGTGTTTGCTGTGTTTGTCTTAAGTGGCCAAGGGTATGCCCAGACGTGGGTTTCTTGCGAGCAAAATAACGATGGATTAAACCCATATCTGTGACTGAAAATGAGTGTTTGAAAACTTTCAGCACTGTTTCAACTGTTTATTGTGAACTAAATAGTCCATACTGCCACATCTGTAACACATACCTGTAATCTCCTTGCAGGTGTTAGACTTTGGTTTGAAGATCAAGACAAGTTTGCTGAAAAATCTTTTTTTTCATTACACATATGATGTTTTTTTCATCTAATGTGCATTTCCTTGAGAAATGTTGTAGAGTGACTCTTTTTCAATATTGCTGTCCAATGCACGTTTGCACATTCTTGACATTTCTGCTTTTTTGACAACAGCTATGATGTCTTCAATGTTGGATCCCATTAAAACGCAATCTTCATTGGATGTTAGGTTTGGAATATCTTACAATTTGGTCATCATAAAAATTACCGAATTTCCAAGTAATAGTCAGTGTTTATTGCTGCGATGACTGGTTCGGGAAGAAATTGTACCTGTCCATGCTTGCTGTTGATGAAAAATAAGTGTCTAGATTAGTGGTTCTTAACATTTGACTTCAGTGGAGCCCCAAGTAATCATTACTGGAAACTGGGGACCCTCACTGAATCAATTTTGGAATCCTGGGGACCCCCACTGAGCCCTTACTAGATGGTTGAGAGAATCACAGCACAGGTTACAGGTAGAATAACCTTTAAAAAAATGGTAATCAGTCATGTGCTTGAAGCTACACATAAGAAAACTCTTTCACTTATAAAAGATCGATTTGCAGTCAATTGCGGAGGCTGCATGGGAGCGGTGTACTTCCAAGATGGCAGCCGCATCTAAGGTCATGAGCCGTGAACCATGTCATGATGCTTAGTGTTGACATAATGGTGTTAGGATAGCGGTGCTGAAGGAGTGCTTGAGTGCCAATTACCTTATGAAGGAGAGAAATGTGACTGTAAACAGTGAGTCACCTTTGCAACCACTGCAGTGGATTCTCAAAAAACAGTCCCTTAAGTTCTCTTTTACTTCCAAAAAGCTTAAGACGCACCAGATTGAAGATAGGTTGAACAATTCCTTGGTGAGGCAGCTGTGTAACTGGTGAGGGGGTATGCAAATAATGTTAAGCAGGTGCATAAAATTGCCTGGTGAAAGTTTTCCTAGATTGGGTATTCTATTGTGATTCTTAAGGGTTGCTGCTGTAGCTTGTTGCAAGATTTGTTATGTCTATACATGAGACATTTGAGTAAAATTAAAGTGAACCTGCGATGGAGCTGCTCAACACACTCCACCATCAGCTCCCACCGGAGTCAAATCAACACATAACAATTTCCAAAATGAAAGTCAACTAAGTCAAACCTTTGCATGCAAAGAAGCAGACACTACAGAGGGTTTGTTACAATAAAATCCTTTAAAGGCAAGTCAGCAGCATTTGAAATTGTATCCTTGCTTTTCTGGCAAACAGTGGAGTATGAATAAATGAATGAATGAATGAAATGTGATTGTTATAGCGGTAAGGCTTCTTCAACAGAGGCATCCCACAGCTGTTATAAGTGCCCAAATATTAGACAGCTGGAGCCTATCAGAAGAGAAACTTTTTCAATCCTTTTTAAAAAATAAGATTCTAATGCAGATTTCCTTTTTTTTAAAAATCTTTTTATTGGTATTTACAGATTACATATAATAACAGACATATAAACTTGATATGGGGATATCATATTTTTGGATGGGGATGCCCACAGTGTCTCTAGTTCCTGTTCTGTCAGTTTGGATTTAGTTTGGGATTCCCAGTAGGTCGTCTTTTTGGCGTTAAGTTTGGACTTGGCGGGTCGGACTAGTTTGTATAGGAGTGAGACAATTCTGTGAGTAACTTATTCCAATGAACAGACAGATCTGGTTGGCAGATAGGAAGAGAACCTATCTCTGAGGTAACATGGACCCTTCATGCAGGTGGCCCTGTAAGGGATCGCCAGGAACTTGAATTAAATAACATTTTTAACTGTGAGCCAATGCAATTTTTTTAAATGGGAAGAGGTGGGCTAGCTTGAAGAGATATTCAGAATTACCCTTGCAGTTGTATTTTGAACCACTTCTAACTTACATGACAGAAAAGCAGGGAGCTCAAGGTATAATGCATCTGCATAATATAATCAGGAGGTGATCAGTGAATGCACTATTGTTCAGCGTGTTTGATGTTCTTTACTGATCTTATTAGAGAAAAACAAGTGAAAGAGAGGTCATTATCAAATTTGATAACTACATTTCTGACTGTAGAAGATGGAGTGGGAGGCTCCCCCAGTTCTGCTGGCCATCAGTAATGTGCACTAGGAGACAGGGTGCTGCCAAAGAACAGTATATCAGATTTCTATGAGCTAAGCTTTAGACAGCTTTTTTATCCAGTTGGATACTGCTCTGAGGCAACCTTGAAAACATTCTAGGAGCCATTGATTCATCTATTGAAATGAGATGATCAATCGGGTGAAACAAGCATATGACCACTTCAAGATCACCAGATTTGACCATCTGAGTCAAAGAAGCCATGATACCATAAACGTCATTGGGCTCAAGGACAAACCCTGAGGGACACTGTATCTCAATGGCTTGGAGGTAGAATCAAAAGGAAGAAGATGGACAGCCTGAGACCTGCCTGACAAAAAAGATGTGAGCTATTGTTGAGCGACTCCTATGAGCCCTACGCTTTCCAAGTGTTCTAGAAAATGGAATGAGACACGGTGTCAAAAGCAGCCAACTGGTCCAACAGGACCACCACCGCCGCATGACCCTGATGTAAATTCACCTTGATGAATGCGACTACTTCAAGCTTGACAGTTTCAGTACTAAATAGTACACCTGATTGAGTTCTATGGAGTGGATGGTTCTCTTCTAGGATGAACTATGATAGTTGTTCATTAATCATCTTCTCTAGCAATTTCAATATCCGCGGGACAAGAGAGATGTTTCTGAAGTTACATAGGTAGATGGCTGTGTATTCGGTTTTATTAAAAGTGGTAGCAGTTGGGCTTGCCTCCAACAAATAGGGACCTTCCCTGTCTCTCAAAGACCGATTGGAAGGGTCATTCGGACAGGGATCAAAAATGGAAAGAGCAGTTTTTAACATATGTGGTGGAGAGGGGTCGAGAGGGGAACCTAAAACCTAGTTGAAAATTGCTTGAGCTGATTCTTCTAAGGAAATCTTTTTGCTAGCTTGAAAGGAAGGTACGGGATGGGCTATATTTGAATGGACATAACACTCTAACTAAATTGGTGTAAATATTCTCTATTATTTTATTATGTTAAACATCTGACAGATTATCAGAGAGCAACGCTAAAGATGAAAATATATGTTGACATGCCGTTGAAGGGATTCAGGATTGTACAATAAAAAAAATCTTTGGGGTTAATCAGCAAGGAAATCTGGGTAGTGAAAAATTCAGTCAGAGCTTTAGGGATAGATTTCTGAAAACTTGTTCAAGCTTCCTTAAATAGATTTCCTGCCGTCAAATCTTAATTGTTTCGTCACATTCCTTCTGTTTAATGAGGCTTTCCACTTCTTTGAGGTTCAGTGAAAACCAGAAAGAAGAAGGTTTTATTCTTCTAGAAGTGCCAGATTTGAAAGGTACAATTTTATTAATGTCCTCAGTAAACCATTTTTTAATAACAGTGGCATCCAACCTGCTATTATGCATGAGTGCTGGCTTAGATGGAGGTAGCAAAAGTGAAAGGTTCACCTCCGTAATTTTATGCCAAGCAAGGGATGATTTGTAAGAGCCTTGTTTGAGCACCTGCTTTCATTGGAATAAAAAAGAGAAGGGAACTAAATAATGATCCAACCAGATAAGCTGATTTGGCGTACCTATCTGGAGAGAAGGATAGTTAGAGAAAATTAGATGCATGGGTCCCGATTATGAGTTTGGTGGTCCTCCTGTGTGCCCACCACCCCTGCGCCCACAGGAGGATCACCAAGCTTGTGGTGCGCCCGCCCTCTAGATTACGACTTCAATCAATGTCGGGCGGGTGGTTCTGCAACAGTCTCATGGCAACTGTTGTATAAGGCTCATTGGAGAGTCAGTAAAAGATGTAGAGTGAGAGTGTAAAACACGAGCGGTAGGTGGTCCTACTGAGATGGAAGGTGTCATGCTTCATCATAGGGCCTGCTCCTCGTCGGGTCGGCACTGCAGTACCCGACGGGCACCCTATGAGGGGCTCATTTGCAGAGATCTTTTATTCCTTGCCTTATGGTGCTGTAGGTGTAAGGGGCCTACCAAGTGTAGATGTAGTGAAGTGAAGGTGCTGGATTAAAACAGGTAAGGAAGTTCAAAAAGGAGTTTTATAGTGGCTGACTCCCCACCTGATTAAAAATATATAAGAGTTGCAACTACCTGATTCTATGTGTCAGCATGTTGTGCTCTACACTTGGTAGGCCCCTTACACCCACAGCACCATACGGCAAGGAAAGAGCCCATCATAGGGTGCCCGTCGGGTATTGCAGCGCCGACCCAACGAGGAGCAGGCCCTATGCTGTAGCATGACACCCAGCTGGCTGGATGTGTGAGGGTCTTAATTCCGAAAGGAGGGATTCCCCTTTCCCTTCCTTCGCAGTAGGACCACCTACCACTCGTGTTTTACACTCCCACTCTCTATATTTTACTGACTCACTCAGGAACTGCATGCCTCTTTCTGGTTGTGCGATTATCTGGGCATGTATGCTGGACCTTATAAAAGCCCACAGACCCCCCCTTCTGGTTTGGTTAGTGCCTTATGCCATTTGAATAGCGAGGTTTTCTGCTTGTTGCAGAAATGGGGATAAAGTGGAGCTTGGTAGATCTGAAGCTGGATGATCTCCAGATCTTACAACCAAAGTTGAAGAACACCACAGGGTAAATGTGCTAATCAATAGAGTGATATAAAAGGGGGTGGTGATGGACGGAGCATCTGAACCAATCAAACACTCTCACCCAGTCAACAGATCTAAGTTTAATCCATCACAGTTCTTTAGCCCACTCGGCCACCCCAGTTCAGACATGGCCATATGCAAATCAGTCTGACCCTGTGCCTCATGGGAACAGTCCAGCCCGAATTGCCAAGCCATGCCTTCCCTGGACCGGATTCAAGCTTCCTAGGACCGGTTTCTGGCATTACAGCCATCTTCAGCCCGGCTTGCTTGAATCCAGTGGCAAAGTGAGCAAGGGACTCACGTCTGAGAATACCCTGCCAACTTATGGCGAACAAAGCGGTACAAAAGGGGGTGGTGATGGACGGAGCATCTGAACCAATAGAGTGAAGCAGCGCAGCGTCAAACTCATGGTTCCATTAGGGGGAACATTGGACTTCAATGCTACTCTGTCTTGCCCATTTTGTACTCCAAGGATGATAAAAGTAACTCCCAAGAAGATGGAGGAAAGGGGAATTGGGAAAAATATACGTCACTGCATGGCTCCCTCTTCTTGACCTTGTTATGGACTTGTCTCATGGATAGAGTGAACAAACAACATTACTATTTACTCTCCTAACCAGAGCTACCTAATAAATTGTATCTGATTTACGTTTTAGAACTGGGTAAAAATCTACAGCTACATGTGCATATGAATACAAATGGATCACCTGCATAACTGGAAAATTTAGTCTGAGCTCTAACTCCTCAGAGAGTAATGATGTATGCATATGCCTTGAATCATACCAAATGTAGATACAATACGTTCATTAACCCCTTGGCTGCAGCGGTAATTGCGCTGCAGCGCTAGGGGGTAGGGGGGGCGTCGCGTTGCCGCCATGCTCGTGAAGGAACCACTCCGTCACAAGCCAAGGGCGCGCTGTGCTTGTGACGGAGTGGTTCCGTCACGGCCCGCCCGCTCAATAGAGCGCTCAGCGCAGGCGCGAAATCACTGCCGCGCAGGCGTGGCGGCCGGGCCATGACGGATCCACTCCGTCATTAGCACAGCTCGTCCGTGGCTGGTGACGGAGTGGTTCGTCACCAGCACACAAAGGGTTAAGCCAAATCAGATATGTAGCTCAAAATGTTTAGGAGGTAGGACAGATTATCACTTCAAGTCAAGAACCTCATTTTAGTTCAATAAAGTGTATCCCAAACAATGCCGCCTTTAAAAAGATGATAGTGGAAATCATTCAATAAGAGCGTTCCAAAGGATATGTGAAGCACAATTCAGTCTTCAAACTGAACAATATCTGAACAGACAACAATGCTGCCATCAGGTTATTCCAAGTAAGTGACTTGATGTACTCAAATTCAAAAATGTTCACCACCCTCTTGTTTGTTCTCATTTCGCATGAGATCTCCATTATATGAGTGACATCTTGGATATACCAGACACTCATCGTCCATGGGCTTTCATTTTAAGACTATAGAATATTACTTAAATCTGCATGCAATATTAATTATATGACATCAAATTTTAAGATTAACACCCCGATGCATCAAGAACCCATTTTGCTATTCCTTAATAGCGAAAAATAACGATTCGCTAATAAGGAATAGCAAAATGCCATGCATGAAGAAATCACTAAAAAAATATGCGATTTCTCAAAATTCCTTAATTGCGACTCGCAAATTGTGAGTCGCATTTAAAGAATACCTCCCCTTTTATTCCTATGGACCTAGAGGCCCATAGGAATGAATGAGAAGACATTCTCAATTTGCGAATCGCAATTAGCGAATCGCAAATTGAGAATGCGATTTCAAGGGTGCAGGGGTGTCCAAAGGAGACCCTGTTGCACCCCTGAAATTGATCTGTGCACATATGTTGCGCACACACATGCCCTTAGGGCATGTGTGTGTGCAACATGAAACTTTGAAAAATGCACTTTAGTGCATTTTTCAAAGTTTTTGCAAATTACCATGAAGTTCAACTACTTCTTGGTAATTTGCAAGCCCTATTAGCGAAATTGCTATTTTTTTCAACTTTAATGCATTGCATTTAAGGAATCTCAATTTGAGATTCCTTAAATGCAAAGTAATCGCAATTTTGCGATTTCTTAATTTGCGATTTTTGCATTTGGGATGATGCATCCCAAATGCAAAAATACCGGTCGCAAAGGGGCAGATTCTGAGAATCAGCCCCTTTGCGAGCAGATTTTACCTTGATGCATCTATGCCATAATGTACTAAATAGCTAATGTGTAAGAAGCCCTGACAATATTTCTTTTCAGAAATGCATTGTTCTCTTTGCTTTGAATAAACAACCATGGAAAAACACTTTGCTGCAAAAATGGCTAAAGACTTTGTCACTTTTCTATCTCAGAGTTGATAGCACTGTGCTTAAAATCTCTGATAGAAAAAGAGACATTTGAGGTGGGCAGAGTTGTTGGTTTTGTAGATGAACTGCTATGAAAGCGGCTCTCCTCCTAAACTTGGGACCTACCCCGAGTTCCTAGTTTTGTTTTGCATATAAATTTCCCCAAAAATATTGTCTATCATAGCTCCTTCCTGGAACATTTAAGGGTCATGCGTCAAGTGGGTGCCGAAACAAAGGTGGTGGTCCCAAAACATGATTTTGCCACATTAATTCCCATAAGAATATTTAGGAAGCGGTATAGAAAAAAACAGAATAAGAGAAATACACAAAATTTGGCGGAAAGTTATACATTTACTCAAAAATTTGGGAGTGGTGATTGACAACAAGCTATCTTTCGGACCACATATTTCATCTCTCACTGGGAAATGTTTCGGCATCCTGCGGATGCTTCGCAAATTTCTCCCCCTAGTCTCCATCCAGCACAGAAAAATTATTGTCCAGGCACTGATCTGCTCCAGGCTGGATTATGCAAACATTTTGTTTCTGGGACTTCCCAAATATCTGGTCAGGCGTCTGCAAACCGCCCAGAATTCTGCAGCCCGAGCCATTTTTGGTCTTCCAAGGAAAGCCAGAGCCACGGATCTTCTCGCCACATTGCATTGGCTCCCAGTTGCAAAAAGGATTTTATTTAAAACATTGACCACGACTTTCAAGGCCTTGCATGGCATAGGCCCCAAATATATCTCCAAACGACTGTCTTGGTATACCCCTCCTAGATCTCTTAGATCCTCGTCCTTATCAAAAATGAGTGTTCCCACTATCAAACGGGCAAGAGCAGGAGGACGGTCTTTTCGTCACTTAGCCCCTCATGCCTGGAATGATCTTCCAATCTCTTTAAGACAGACTTCCAATCTTCTGTCTTTCCGCAAGGCCCTTAAGACTTGGCTCTTCCCGTAATCTTGATGCTGTTTTTTGTGTTTGTATGCCTTTTGGTGTTATGTTTTTTTCCCCATCTTCGGTTGGGAGTCTTCGTCAAAGCGCCGGGATACTCCAGTGGAGTGGCCGTGCGCTATAGAAGTGTACAAATAACATAACATAACATAACATAACATAACAGAAATCGTGCTTTTCATTATTTGTTGCAAATCTGGTCAGCTGTTTTTGAGAAATTTGCATTTAAATCATAGTGATATCTGGAGAGAAAATAAAAAAATAAAGCATTCTGATTGGTGGAAAGGACTTTTTTCCCATCAGCCCCTTTGATCCTGCGGGAATGGTACCAGTCCTATGCACCAAGCAATCTGATTGGGTAGCCAGAACATCTAGCAAAATATTACAGCCTCCAGTACAGGACTCGGGGACTCAGTCCACCTGTCCTGAAAGAAAACTTTAGAAAACATATAGGGGGCAGGGCAGGGTACCATGGCCCCTTGGCATGTCAGTGAGGAACCCAGAGAGGACCCCGGGGCCAAATCTATAGAAAATAATTGTGCCGCGGGGCATCGTGACACTTCCATTGGACCCAGCGCAGCCACCTGTCTGGTTCCGCAGGGCAACTGCAAGAGACATGGAAGCGCGAGACTGCGCGAGCTTCCCAAACGGAAGCTGGCACAGTCTCACTGTAGAGTGTGCTGAAATTTGGTGGCAGTAGCCCAGAAATACCACAGTACAGAATAAAGGATGTGGAGTGGGGGTGATTATGGGGATGGCTTCCCATGGAGGTTTGGGTGCAGGGTCTGAAGCCAATCCCATGTCATGCTCAGCCGAAAGCCATGCATGACATGGGCTGGCTGCCTGCAGAGCGGATTAGGTGCAGGGCCTAGCTGCAGGCCCTATGGCCAAACCTATGCCAAGCACGGCAAAATGCAAACCCAATATTTTCAAACCAAGAGAAGTGGTTTTAAGAAAAACCTATTTGATTTTTAGATATTTTTATTTGGCGGGCGGGGAGGATTAACTTTAGAAAGAAAAAAATGGCATCCAATCTTGGAGTCAAACAAAAAAAAACAATTCTGCACTCTAAGGAGGGAGCACAGACCAAGTTTTCCCTTACTGCAGCATTATGTCCTCCAAAGGCAACAATTTGAGGCAGTGCGTGCAGTGCATTGCATAGAGTGGATTCACATCCCTCTGTCGTTCCAGGACTTTAGGTGCTACTGTCATTTCAGCTTGGACAGACTTGATGTCATGCACTTGATGTAGAAGCCTCGTCTTCATTACGTTTTCTCTCTCCACAAGCAACTTGTCTTCTATGCCAGGCCTTGAGATGTTTTTTTCATCCCTGAAGTAATAAAGGAGCTCTTTTTTCAGTACCCCTACTGCAGTCCTCCTCGTGCAGGTTGCACAAACTTTTTTTTCTGCAGGTAGAATGAAAATGGCTGCCATTCTCTGTCGTCGTTCTGGTGGGCCCCCCTGCTCCTCATCCTGGTTGTCAGGTGTCACAGCATAATTATGCAAAATGATGTGCTATTATGCTTAATGACGCTACATGCAGATTGCACTCACCCACATGGTCCGTTCTGGAAAACAATTCAACTCAAAAATGCAATTTACCTTGATATCCTGTCGCTCATGTTCAAAACACAGGCGCTCCCCTTCGAGTGTGTAGTTTTGTGCTAAAAAATTACCGGAACGGTTGGCTCAGGTCAAAAATTGTAATGGCATGTTTGTTGACTGTCCACGTTAACCCCTTCACTGCGGCGGCTAGTCCGCCGCAGTGCTAAGGGGGCGGGGTGGAAGAGCTGATGCTGGTGACAGAACCACTCCGTCACCAGCGTCGGTTGCGCTGTGCTTATGACGGAGCGGTTCCGTCATGGCTCGCCCGCTCAATAGAACGCCCGGCGCAGGCACGGAATTCGCGCCGCGCAGGCATGTCGGGCGGGCCATGACGGAACCGCTCCGTCATCAGCACAGCGCCACCGCGGCTGATGACGGAGCGGTTCCGTCATCAGCAGGGGAGGGGTTAATGGGAGTGCCACTCATGTTCAAAACATAGCCCCTCACATTTGGATTTGTAGGTCTGTGTTAACAAATTATCCGAGTGGTCCGCTCGAGTAAAAAATAGGCATGGGCGGATTTTGCGGATTGGCAATCCGCGAATTTGCGGATTGCGAAAATCCGCAAAATCAGCGAATTCTTGCGAAATTGTACAAAACCCTCGCGGACTTGCAGAAATCCGTGCGAACACAATGTGCCCAGCCTACTCATGTAACAGACATGCCGGCTGTGTGTGCGCCCAATGTTTGTTTATGATCCTTTTATATTGGTGGCTTAAATTGGAGAATGTGGATACAACAACTATCCTTGATTGTTCTGATTTATAGTGTTTGTTTGTCAATAAAGAACTCTAGTTGACAACGCCCCTCTCCCGATTTTTTTTTTTTAATCTCCCACTTTGCTCTTCTGAAATGTTGGCATGTATGATGTAACTATTTTACAATGGCGCCAGCAAGCTGCCAGCGCCGTTGTAAAATAGTTACAAAGTTAGCTTGCACAGGAAGCACTTAGATAAAATAAAGCAGCACCTGCTTCGTTTTATCTAGTGGTTCCTGTGCAAGCTAACTTTGTAACTATTTTACAACGGCGCTGGCAGCTTGCTGGCGCCATTGTAAAATAGTTACATGAGTGGGGGTTCAACTTTTGAACCCGTTACGTCCGCGGATTTTTTTTTGCGGATTTTGCGGGAAATCCGCAAAATTTGCGGATTCCCCAAAAATCTGCAAAATCCGCGGGCGTAACGGATTTCCCGCTCACCCCTAGTAAAAAATCTACCTGGAATGTTTTTGACTACTCCTGTTAATGGAATTACTGCTTGTATTCAAAACACTGCTGCTCGTGTTAAAAAATTACCTGAATGTTACATCTCACATTACAATTTCTCCCCGAACAGAGTCTCATTATGCGATGTGCTGGGGTTGCATAATCATGGTAATTTTCCATAAATTTCATTACGCAATATTACCAAAATTATGTCAATTACTCTGGGGTAATTAAAATTTGACCAAAGCCTATTCAAGGCACAGCACTGAACACTGATATACGCAAATGCTAATCCCTAATGAGGAGGAAAAGGTGGGAACTTCCGGTAAATGTACCGGAATTGTGATTAAAACCAATCAGATCTTTCCTCTGTGTCACAGGTACAGCCTACTATTTTCAGGTACTGCTGTACCATGTTCAGGTACCATGGTACTACAACACCTAGAAACGGGAAATATGTAGCATTTGGGGATAACCTGCGGAAACTGTCATAAAGTTGCCACCTGCGGTTAAGTTAATAGAAGAAAATATATATGGGCCATAGAACAGCATCTGCAAATAGAGCACACAGAATTGTGAAAAAAATAAAAGAAGTAATAGAAATGTTTAAAAAACTATTTAAAACATTATTTAAAAAATCTCAAAAACAGTAGTTAAAGCAGACAAAAAACTTTTTAAGACAATAAAAGTGAAAAAATGCAAAAAACACACAAAATAGTAGTATCCATTCTTTTCGGCGGGGGTTAGGGCCCTGCGTCCAACCCCCACTGTGCACGGTGTAGCCTGTGCATGGCAGGTAGTATGCTGCTTGCAGGGGATGAGCGCAGACCTGTGGCCAACCACACTCTGCACATGGGTGAAGGCTGTGCATAGCATGCTTGGCTACTCAGCTGGGGTCGGGTGCCGGCTGCAGGCCAGGCTTAGTGGCCAACCCCTGCCACGTGCATCCAAAAGCTGTGCTCAATAGTAGAGTAGGATGAATATGATAGAAATTCACTGAAAAAACACAAGAGTAAATGTGACGTTATAGTGAGATGTGAGGTAATAACAAAAGAACCATTGAAATACACCAGTTATAATTTAGTGAGCTAGCTATTACTTGACCCCCCACCATACTGCACTCATGACCTTCATATTACATCTCATGACATGTTAAATTTACATAATTGATGCCATCACTCATAACATTTTAAATTGCATTTATGACATCACCGATGACATCTCAAATGGCATTAGTGATGACATGCCTTGCGTAGGGCTCTTTTCATCATGAAGCGACTCTAAGAACATGCGCCAAATATCCATCACTTGTGAATCGGTGGACATTCATTTAGTCCCCTCCCAGGCCCCAAGGAGCCAGCACCACAAAAGGAGTGTTAAATCACTGACTGCAGACACAATTGCCTAGGTGCCCATTGCAAAAGGAGACTGGAAACACACTGTCAAGGTAGTAAAGCAGTCATGGCTACGACCGAACCACCGCCCCCCACCACCACCCTCCGCGCCAGGACCCCGATCAGCACCGAAGACACCGTCCGCACAATGAACTCCATCCACTCCGGATCTCCGACCGACCCCTGCCCTCACCACGTCTTCAACAAGGCCGACACTGTCATCGCACCCTACCTACGGGACATCATCAACACCTCCTTCAACACCGCTACCTTCCCGGAGAGCTGGAAGCACGCCGAACTTAGCGCTCTACTTAAGAAACCATCAGCCGACCCCACCGACCTCAAGAACTACCGCCCCATCTCGCTGCTCCCGTTTCCTGCAAAAGTCACCGAGAAGACCGTCAACAAGCAGCTGGCCGCCTCCCTGGAGACGAACGGATCCCTCGACCTCTCGCAGTCTGGCTTCCGGACCAACCACAGCACCGAGACCGCCCTGATCGCAGCCACCGATGACATCCGAACCCTACTCGACAACGGAGAAACAGCGGCCCTCATCCTCCTAGACCTCTCCGCGGCCTTCGACACTGTCTGCCACCGTACCCTAGTACAGCGCCTCCGCAACGTCGGAATCCAGGAGAAGGCACTGGAGTGGATCATCTCCTTCCTCGCCGGAAGGACACAGAGAGTCCGCCTCCCCGCCGTTCAGATCAGAGGCCACCAAAGTCATCTGCGGCGTTCCTCAAGGCTCCTCGCTCAGCCCTACCCTCTTCAACGTCTACATGAGCCCCCTCGCAGCCATCGCACGCCAGCACAACCGCAACATCATCTCCTACGCCGACGACACCCAGCTGATCCTCTCCCTCACCAACGACCCCGCCACCGCCAGAGCCAACCTACACGAAGGGATGAAAGAGGTAGCCGAATGGATGAAGAACAGCCGCCTGAAACTGAAATCGGACAAGACGGAAGTCCTCATTCTGGGATCCCCACCCTCCGCCTGGGACGACTCCTGGTGGCCCCCCGCCCTAGGCAGCGCACCCAAACCGGCAGACCACGCACGCAACTTGGGCGTCATCCTGGACTCCTCCCTCTCCATGACCAGACAAGTCAACGCCGTCTCCTCGACGTGCTTCAACATCCTGCGCATGCTACGAAAGATCTTCCGGTGGATCCCCACCGAGACCAGGAAGACGGTCACCCATGCCCTCGTCACCAGCCGCCTGGACTACGGCAACTCCCTCTACGCCGGAACCACCGCCAAACTCCAGAAGAGGCTACAGCGGATCCAGAACGCCTCAGCACGACTCATCCTTGACATCCCCCTTCGCAACCACATCTCCGGACACCTGAGAGACCTGCACTGGCTCCCGGTCAACAAGAGAATCACCTTCCGTCTCCTCACCCACGCACACAAAGCCCTACACAACCAAGGCCCAGGATCCCTCAACAGCCGCCTCAACTTCTACGCCCCCAAACGCCATCTTCGATCGACTGGCCATGCCCTCGCCGCCGTCCCCCGCATCCGAAGAGCCACCACAGGGGGAAGGTCCTTCTCCTACCTCGCCGCCAAGACTTGGAACTCCCTCCCGACCCACCTCCGCCTGACCCAGGACCACCTCGCCTTCAGGAAGCAGCTCAAGACCTGGCTGTTCGAGCAGTAGCGGACCCCCCTTCCCTAGCGCCTTGAGACCCTCCGGGTGAGTAGTGCGCTATATAAATGCCTTGATTGATTGATTGATTGATTATATTGATGTGCGCATGTGCATCTTGAGAGAGACCCCACAACATTACGCATACGATAGGAGGCATCCATCATTGTGGGGAGACTTCAGGTGCACGGTGCACCCAATGTAAATGCCAAGCACCTACTGGGTGGAGTGCCTCATTAACTAGCATACAACCATGTGAATTACTTTCTTCAAAAAGGTTTGCAGTTTACACAGACATGTTGAGCTCCTTTAAAACTAACATGGCTGCCTTTAAACTCTATGGGCAGGAGACGCGTGTCCTGTATATAGGACTTTCAATTGATTGGGGTAAAACACTGGATTTTCTTGTGTAGAATGGCTTTAAATGCTGGTGTACATGCATACCTGTCATCATTTTTTTCATGCATGCTGTATAGGTCTTTATTTGAGAAAGGTAATCCATTGGCTTTAGTAAAACCTCTTTATTTCAATTAGGGCATCCCTAATTGTTGTTGAGGTTTCCTAATGTGCTGGGAATTATACTAACATGTCACCTGGTGTAAATCAGATTTACTCCTAGAATATGCAAAAACCACAAATCATTTCTGGGATGTCCAAAACCGCAAAACACACCTGAACAATAAAAAACCATGAATCATGTCTGAGTTGTCCAGAAACCACACATCACATCTGAACACCTCAAAACCACAAATCACTTCTGAGGAAGTTGTAAAATCCAAATAAGATACACTTAGTGCTGTTTGCACATCACTTAAACGCCTGAATGACATGAATTATTTCCTCGCACTTTAAACTACTTGTTTTTTTCATTTGATATTGTATTGTCGATTTTCGGATTCCGTAAGACTTTAATGGGCTTGCATAAGACATAGATGCTTGAATAAAAGCATCCTTCGATTCAGTATGTAGTCATGCCTTATTAAAAGTAGTGCCGATTGGTGGAATTTTGAAGTGCCGATAAATGGGTTTGGGGGAATTACCTATAGGTTTTGTGATCAGTGTCCCCCAATCACGCCTGAAATTTGAATCAAAAATTCTGAATTTGTCTGGTTGATGTCACTGAAAATTTTCTGAAAAGTACATTTTGCATCTGCAAAATTTTGAACGGGCAGTCATATCTGCATAATCTCAGTTGGTACTTAACTCTGACAGAGCACACCAGACAAGTTTCAGGGACTTGTCCATAGTGGTGAAGAAGCACTTTAGGGGTGCTTCTTTGTGGAGTTTGAAAATCTTACAGGGCCATTTACTCTAACAAGCAGCCTTCCAGGTCAGCTGAGACTGTGGCTTCTGCTTCTTTGGCACAGAACTCCCCAGCCTGTTTAGAGATCCCTGCCTAGTCGGGATCGCTAATCCTTCAAAGCAACCAATGCTGCAGCGATTGCCTAAAGGCAGAAGAGTTTTCTGAGCATTTGTCATGTTTCTTGTTTCTGCCTTTTTTCAAGAATATGTTCCTAAGGTAGGTTTTTGTTTAAAAAAAACAAAAAATCAATATCCCTGAATGCAGGAAGTTTTCTCCTTGGGTATGGAAGTCCTTGATGACTTTCTCCACCCAAGACCACCATGTCTTCCAGGACAATCTAATTTCGTTCAACCCACCCTAAGTAGGACAGGCAACTGTAACTATGACCTGTCAGCCCATTGGAAATGGGCTGACAGGTGAAGAATTTTCACTAATGGAAATTCTACACTTTGCTCACCTCTAAATGAGGAGGGTGAGCAGCGAGTTTGGATAGACGTGATGTCCACAATCTACGGTGGGACAGCCGCTCCAGAAAACTCTAAATGAGGCCCTTAATCATGATTTGTAGATCCTAGTGAATAGGAGGGTCTCGGTAGTGAGCTTGAATTATGGAAGGCTAGCTACATTCTGGACAGGTGATCCGTATGTATCCATACAGTCCATGACAGACATGTACTATACAGTTATGTGAACCATGAACTCCCTCACCGTGGGATGACTCCTGGTGGCCCTCGGACCAGCACCCACCCCCCCACCACACACGCCCGCAACCTCAATATCATCCTCAACAGTGAGCTCTCCATGAGACAACAGGTCTACTCGGTTGCCTCCACCTGCATCAACACCCTCAGAATGTTCCGTAAAGTCTTCAGATGGATTCCAACCGACACCAGAAGAATTGTCACACACGTCCTCATCACCAGTTGACTTGACTATGGGAACACCCTCTACGCCGGAACAACCACCCTCCTCCTCAAGCACCTCCAGACAATCCAGAATGCAGCAGCAAGAATTATCCTGGACCTGCCCAGATGATCCCACCCCACCTACGTAGCCTACACTGGCTCCCTGTCAATAAGAGATGCCGATTCAAGCTGCTCACGTACGCCTACAAAGCACTCCAAAACACGGCACCAGAATACCTGAACAACTGCCTGACCTTCCAACATGCCACCAGACACCTGCGGTCTGCCTCCCTGGTTCTTGACACCGTCCCCATCATCCACTATACTCGAGCCAGAGGATGTTCCTTCTCCCACCTCACTGTCAAGGCCTGGAACAACCTCCCCATCCACCTCTGAACCTCCACCTCCCTCGCCGAATTCAGGAGTGGCCTCAAGGTCTGTCTGTTCAAGTAGCCCCACCCCATGCAGTGCCTGGATACCCCCTAGGGTGATTAACACGCCCTACAAATACTGATTGATTTATTGATTGATGGAAAATAAAGGCTTCCACAAACCTATATTATGGGGAGCCAGATTTAGCAGTTGCTACTAGTAGCTTGCACTTTGGTGCACATGGTCCTTGCTTTGCTATCTTTCTTCTCATAAAGCACTGATGCACTGGCAGGAACAGGTAGTAAACAGCACAGGGTTGAGACAAGCAGTCACCCTTTATGTCATCAGTTTCAGAGGACGTGTAATGTCATTTCCACTATCCCTGTCATTTTGGTGAACTGATAGCCATGGTTACTTCATTAGTCCATATTGGCTAGACATATACATACCATAAATCTGAGAAGCAGCCCATGGTTCATATTTACCATACTGGTAGTCAACCCATAAATGATAACAGCATTCAGCAAACCTATTTAGCATATAAATAGTTCCAGCCAGGACAGGTAACAGTATGCGTAGATTGAACCGATGTGGTAGAAACATAAAGATTGGAAATTTAAAAAAACTATTCCGTTTATATACATGTTTGGATCATGGGCTACATACACCACTCTAAGTAATATATACAGTTATATGATACATAATGCAAAAAAGTCAGCAATACTTTTAACAACACAAAACAAAATGAATAAAACAATATAAAAATGTATTCGATATACCACAATATTCACATTACAGATTAAAAACTTTTCGTATATAAAATACAATCTCCGATGATATACATCACAAGAAAACGAAAAGTCTACGCAGCGTTTCGGTATGATGTTATTCTTTCACCTTCTTCAGGACAGTTTTCTAAAAAAGTAGGTTTTTAGAGGTCTATTTCATTAGAAACTGGAGGAGGAAGTACAGGATTAATACTGTCCTTCCATAGTATTTGGAATAATGATCTTCCCTTAATAAAAAAAACTCTTGATGTGGGTAATGTTCGTTGGTGCCACCGTAATAAAATCATTGAGGTTCAAATCTGAACTGTACTTTCATAGATGCCACAGATGTTCCGTGATTCGAGGAATACAATTCTAAAACCTTTTCGCCATTTTCAAATAGGGCGATGACAGAAATGTCACAGTCGCTTTGAGAAGTATGCGACCGAGAATGGTACAAAGCCTGTTAGACTAAATTCGGCCTACCTGCGACCAACAAAGAGCTTCCGGGTCAGGATACACTCCCTAATCAGAATATTGGGGTTTCTCCCTCTTTTTTCTATAGAAACATAAAGATGATATCACATGTCATAACCTAAGGTTTATTCTTATGTTTATCAATAAAATTGTGTCTGTGCTTAAAAGACGTACTGGTGATAGAAACTTCTTGACGGTCATGTTTCCTGCACTAGAAATTGAGACTAAAGAAGAGCCATGCTTTAAAAAACATTTTCTGAGTTTTAAACAGTCGTTCCTCAAATTAAAGATCACTAGGAAGCGAATTCCAGAGATTAGGTATCTGAAATGTGAAGGCACAAATATCTTGATGCTCTTTCCAAACCTGAGGTACAACTAAAAAACAAGCTTTGGCAAAGCCAATAGGTTGCGCCCATGTGAGAGCTACTGGCTTGGCCAATGTCTTATAGCCATTTTGTACAGAAGCATGGGGGACTGTTCATAGAAGGTGTTGCAATCACACAGAAGGGGGGAAAAAAGGGGCGAGGGAGACCAAGGTAGAGTGGAAGGGTTGTTATTGGCACATGGCAGCACTATGATACAAACAGATTGCAGTAACCATAACACTGAAAGTGTTGGTGTGAGTGACCGGCGCAGTGACACAAGTGATTAGAGAACAACGTGAGGTGGCGAAAAAACAATAAAACCAATAAATTATAGGGGTCAAACAAATGATTTTAACAAATGCAAGTACAGTTTTATTTTTTGGGGAATGACCCTCTAACGGCCGCGAATGGCGTTGTGAAGTCGACGGTGTTTCAACCTATTTAAATAAAGGTCATCATCAGGAAGGTGGTTACTTTTTTCTTGAAATAGTGCTGGTGGCACTATGAGAGAGGAATAATCCAGGGAAAAGATTACGCTTTGCTGCAGTACGTCAATTGAATGTAGACCGGGGGGGTTAGGAGTTGCGGTCTCGGCGTGCAGGAGTCACGGGCCAGAGGGGAAGTGAAGTCCGTGGTTGGTAAATCGATCAGTGCTTTGGGGTTAGCACAACCGGTCAGGTCGTGATCAAGGAAGCCGGGCTGAATCCTCTTCTGTGTGATTGCAACACCTTCTACGAACAGTCCCCCCTGAATGACATACCAGTTGAGACATTGTTCCTTTTGTTATAAAGCTTACCCGGTCTCAGCTGGGTTAACAGGTTTACTCCTGTTTCTTCTGTTTTCTTGGTACAGCAGCATGAAGCTCAGTAGAGTAGAGTGGAGTGGCAAGGCATGGAGTGCTGTGGTGTGCTGTGAAGTGAAGTGTAGTGGTTTGGAAGTGGCATAGCACAGCTTGGAGTGGCATAGCGTAGAGCCAAGTGGCATAGAGTGGAGTGGGGTAGATTAGAATGGTGTAGAGTGGAGTGGGGTAGAGTGGAGTGGAGTAGAGTAGAGTGCAGTGGTGTAGGGTGGAGTGGCATAAAGTAGAATGACGTGGGGTAGAGCAGAGTGGAGTAGACTGGCATAACATATAGTGGCATAAAGTAGAACAGTGGGCTTCTCCACGACTCCCAGCATGGTTTTAGGTCGGGCCACAGTACCGAGTCGGCCCTAATCGAAATGGCTGACTCGGTAAGGTGGACGCTTGACCAAGGGTCGAGGGCGGTGTTGGGGCTGCTGGATCTCTCGGCAGCATTCGACACCGTCTCCCACAAAATCCTGCTGAAAAGATTTAAGGATCTTGGGTTGGGTGGCGCTGTCCTGAAATGGTTTTCTTCTTACCTTTCGGACCGCACTCAGAAGGTCTTCACTCCTCCATTCTCCTCTTCCGCCAGACCTCTCAAATGGGGAGTCCCACAGGGTTCCTCCCTAAGCCCGCTCCTTTTTAATGTGTATTTCACCCCCTTGGCCAAGCAGATTGCACGTACGGGGATCAAATCCACTTCATACGCTGACGACATCCAGCTTCTTTTTACATTTGACTCCCCTTCCACCTCAGCTTGTGATCCACTGAAATCCTGCCTCAGGGACATCTCGAGCTGGATGGATGCCAATTCCCTCCGACTCAATGCAGGAAAAACCAAGATCCTCTTTTTTAACACACCATCCCCCCTGGACTCTAGTATCTGGTGGCCAGAAGACCTGAGCCTAGCTCCCACCCCAAAGACTCGGTAAGAAATCTGGGAGTTTGCTGGGACAATCAACTCAGCTTCAAAAATCAGGTTCAAACAGTAGCATCCTCCTGCTTTGCTAAGATTAGAACTATAAAACGCCTTATCAACTACCTGCCGGCGGACTGCCGTAAGACTGTGATCCAGGCATTGATCATATCCCATCTTGATTATGTCAATGCCCTCTACTTTGGTATCACAGCAGGTCTCTGCCACAAACTCCAGACGGTTCAAAATGCTGCCGCTCGGCTGGTGGAGACAATCCCGGCTAGAGACCATATCACTCCCCATCTCCGTAAATTGCATTGGCTGCCCATAGCTAAAAGATGTTTGTTCAAGGCTATGACACTGGCCTTCCGAGCATCAAAAGGTAGTGGATCGGCACATCTGAAAAACATCCTGCGTCCCTATGCCAACTCCAGGACTTTACGTTCCAATACCCTACATCTCCTGGAAACTCCCCGAATCAAACGCTCCCGGGCAGGAGGGAAACCCTTTGAGGTTTGTACCTCACAGCGCTGGAACAAGCTTCCACTAGCCCTTCGCACCTGTCAGACAGAATCAGCTTTTCGTAAATCCCTGAAAACACATCTATTCTCCTCCTAATACTGGACATCTGACCCTATGACCTCTTTTTTTCAGAGTTTTCAGCGCCGGGACGCCCCGTTGGGGACGCTGCGCGCTCTACAAAATTCTCAAATAAATAATAAATAAACAGTGTAGAGTGAAGTGACATAGAGAGGATAGGCAGAGAGTAGATTTGAGTGGAGAAGAGTGGTGTAAAATGGAGTTGGGTAGACAACAGTGGTGTAGAGTGAAGTAGCATGGCGCGGAGTAGAGTGGAGTGGTGTAGAGTGGAATAGAGTAGAGTGAAGTAAAGTGGCATTGAGTGGAATAGAGTGGCGTTGAGTGGAGTAGAGTAAAGTGGCTTGGAGTGAAGTTGGGTAGAGTAAAGTGGCGTTGAGTGCACAGAGTAGAGTAAGGTAGAGTAGAGTGACATAGAGCAGAGTAGCATTGTGTGGAGTGGAGTGGGATAGAGTGATGTAGGGTGGTATTGTGTGGAGTGGAGTGGTGTAGCATAGAGTAGAATGGCATAGAGTGATGCAGAGTGGAGATACATAGAGTAGCGTGGCGAGGTGTTGCTTGGAATACAGTACAGTGAAGTGGGGTAGAGTAGGGTGGATTGGTGTAGAGTGCAGTGGCATAGAGTAAAGTGGTGTACAGTGCAGTAGCATATAGTGCAGTGCTATAGAGTGCAGAGGCATAGAGTAGAGTGATGTAAAGTTGAGTAGAATGGTGTAGCGTGCGGTGGTATAGAGTACAGTGGAATAGAGTGCAGTGGCATAGAGTAGAGTGGTGCAGAGTAGAGTGGTGCAAAGTGCAGTGCTGTAGAGTGTAGTGGCATAGTGAGCAGTGGCATAGAATAGAGTGGTGAAGAGAAGAGTAGAGTACAGTGGTGCAGAGTACAGCAGATTAGAATAGACTTGGGCAGAACAGAGTGGACTGGCATAGAGTGCAGCAGCGCAGAGTGGGGCAGAGTAGAGTGCGATGGCATCGAGTGCAGTTGCATAGAGTAGGGTGGTGCAGAGTGGAGTGGCATAGAGTGCAGTAGCACCGAGTAGAGTGGTGTATAGTGCAGTGGCATAGAGTAGAGTAGTGCAGAGTAGAGTGCAATGGTATAGAGTGGTGCAGGGTAGAGTGCAGTGACATATAATAATCCACATTTGTATAGCGCACAATCACCCGTAAGGGTCTCTAGGCGCTGGCGGCCGTCGGGAAGATTAAGCAAGCTATTGCCCAGAGTCACATGGTGCTGGGCTAATCTGCCGCCGGCCCTGGGGATCGAACCGTGATCCCCAGATTTCGGATTCAGTCACCCTGGCCGCGGCGCCACACCTCTCCTAGAGCGTAGTGGCATAGCTTGCAGTGGTATAGATTGCAGGCATAAAGTGCAATGGCCTAAAGTGCAGTGGCAGGGAGTGGTGCAGAGTGGAGTGGTGCAGAGTAGAATGCAGTACCCTAGAGAGCTATGGCATAGAGTAGAGTCATGCAGAGTAAAGTGTTGTAGAGTACAGTGATATAGAGTGGTGCAGAGTAGAGTGCAGTGGCGCAGAGTACAGTGAAATAGAGTGCAGTGGCATAAAGTAGCATGGTACAGAATAGAATAGATTGGCGTAAAGTGCAGTGGCATAGAGTGGTCCAGAGTAGAGTGGCGTAGAATAGAGCAGCGTAGAGTGCAGTGGTATAGAGTGCACTGGCATAAAGTCGAGTGGTGCAGAGTAGAGGGCAGTGGCATGGAGTAGAGTACCATTGCATGGAGTACAGGATACCAGGGTGAGCAGGAAAAGAAGCAACATGGAAAGGGGATGGGTGGGAGGGAATAGAAGCTACATGGACTGGGATTTGGGAGATGGGCTGAAAACACAATCACGTATATGGAATGCTTGAACACAAAGGAAAAAGTAGCTCCAAAACGGGAGCAGTGGATGGACACAAGTACTTGGTCCAACCTCCAGGGGAGGGCCAAACACAAGACGAGAACATGACACTTGCATGCCGTAGCAAATGGGGACGAAGGAAATGAGATTGACACTGAAGATAACAAATGGTAAGCTGAGGGCGAGCTATAAGCTCACTGGATGTGAACAATGTGTCTTGCAGAGACAGAGCGTGCGCTGCCCAGGTGAAACCTAATGAGCACTAGCAGAACACAAGAGGCGCACTGGACTCGGCAAATTGAAATGTTGTTGTATAAAAGAGGGGACTTTAATATGCAATGCTTTAAAGCGAATGCACAGGCTTTTAAACATCGAACGCTTGTGAACTGGCAGCCAGGGCAGCCTTTTGAGATGTCCAGAAATAGTAGACCTTCAAGGAACTTAAGCACAATGCACACTGCCATGTTTTTTTAGTTCAAAATGATTTTATTGAATTTTTGACACAGGAAAAACATAGAATACATACCAGCTGAAGGGAGGGAACAGTAGAAGAGGGAAACGCCAGACATAGGGAATTGGCATAGTCAAGGCGGGAGCCTGAATAATATTGAAGGGAGTATGCTCAAGCTAATAGGTAGAATTTAATTAAGAAGGAAGATTCAAGAAGAGGACACCTTGGCCACTTGAGGTTTCAACGATAATTTGCCACCATAGCTCATCAGCCTAAAGTAACTGCCCACCAGGAAGTTCACCGGACTGAAGGTGACCACCCCCTCCCCGAACCACCACCTCTGTTTTCTCTAAGTTTAAATTCAGACAGTAATGACCCATCAAATCGGCATCTGCTGCAAAGCAGGCCGGAAAAGCACTATCGGCCAGGTCAATGTGTCTATTAACCCCTTAGCTGCGGTGGCTATTCCGCTGCAGTGCTAAGGGGGAGGGGGGGACGCGTGGCGCTCCAGTACTCGTGACGGAACCGCTCCATCACGAGCCTCGGGTGGGCTGTGCTTGTGACGGAACGGTTCCGTCACGGCCCCGACCACTCAATAGAACGCTCAGCGCAGGCACGGAATTCGTGCCGTGCAGGCACGGCGAGCGGGCCGTGACAGAACCGTTCCGTCACCAGCACAGCCCACCCGAGGCTCGTGATGGAACGGTTCTGTCACGAGCACGCAAGGGGTTAATTTCAATATCGGCTTTGTGCCGTTCGCGTAGCGCATGGAAGATATCTTGCAGGATCTTATGAGCCAAGCGAAAAGGAGCCATGTGAAAACTGAACATAATTTAAGACACTTCTTTTTCCTTCACCGCAATGAGCACCACTGAATCCTGAGAAATCAATTTTAGGAAGAGGGTATGGCAAGGGTGCCTGGGACAACAACTCAAGAAGGAAAATTGGTGCTCTTACCCCACATTTGAAAAGTAATCTGCAATTGGGGTACAGTGTGGTCCTTAAATCCTTACGCACAACACCACTGCACATGCTACACCCCCGAACCTAAGGCCATCTACTGTTTTTGTTCTGGTAGTTTCAACAGAATCCCTATGAATTACCTATTACTCAGGTAGTGAACAGGCGCAGCGGCGTGCTCCTAAAAAAAAGCCCTTTTGTGTCCATTTCTTAAGCACATCCAAACCCCGCCTCGTTGAGCTTTCCTTAAAGTAAAATATTTCTGATTGTCTCACGTGAAAGATATTCGGCGCCCTCCAAACATTCCTCTCCCAAAATGGAGGTCCGCTTTCCCGACTTGGGTCTTGACCATGTGGCATGCCAAGCCTACCTGACAAGCTTTTAAGAGCTCAACTCTAGATTACAGCTCCAAATCTCATTTTGTCCATCCTAAATTCCACCTTAATCTCTACAGAGGGCCGATGGAACTGCAGGCTCCATAATACCGCTTTCACGTTGGATTACCGTGGCTTTACCTGGCACGTTCTTCTTGGGGGCATGATAAACCAGGGTGATTGACAGCTGCCTTCTTGACAGGGAGATCTCCCGTAGCTACATTTCTGACAAGCATATGTTAATGCCACCTTTATTCCCACTCAGGGGTCAAAGGCGAGGGGAAGGCGATACGTTTAAGACCTCAAAGGAAACAGGCAGCCTGAAAGTGCCGCAAATTTATATTTCTTCGGCCTTTTCAACGGAGGTCTGGCGAATTCGAGTTTTTCATTTCTGCGTATAGTGCATGACAGTGTATTTGGGAACGTAAATATGATTAGAGGGCGAACGCCGATGTTTATTATGTTAGACCCTGGTAGCCCGTCTTGGCACGACATGCAAGGCGGGAACGTGAAAGGTTTCATTCATTGGAAGGTCGAGCGCAGGACAAGCCGCTACAGGCAAAGCCTTCAAGAGCCGCAAACGGAGGCCGCTATCAAAGACGTCAATGTTGAGGTGACGCAATCGACCGATCCCCAAAAAAGCCCAACAGATGTTTTCGGTTTCAGTGGGAACCAATTCAGTGCACTGGCTCGCCAGAGTACCCCCGAACCGTATGAGCAATGGTACACCCCACGGCTCTCCAGCCGACGTGTGCTGTGGGAGAGCAGTGTGCGTTTGTGCTCTGCCAACCCCAGATGGAACAAGCCCGAACGCCTCTAAAGAAGACTGTAAGTGGTTACCATGTTTTCTAGAAAAAGTTGACACTTGCTACTGTTATAAAATGGTAAATAATAATCATGTCCAAACAGCATAAAAAGGTGATGCTCGCTAAAATCAAATGAGTGAATGAGTGAGTGGGGGACTTATTTACAAAGTGCCTAATTTGGGAATGATATTCAACTCAAAAACAACCTCACAGGATTACTTTATAAACTGAAGTATAAGAGCACATGTCAAATTCACAGGGGCAAAACCAAGGTCTAGTGTCTAAGCCACACAAACAAACCCAAAGCGAACCCCCTAAGAATGTGTTACTGAAGATTATGGCCATTAGGTCCCCATTATATGTGGGAACACTGGTGCACAAATATGAACCTTGCTGATTACACAGGACTTATAACAACTGCAAATGGACAAAAACAATTGCTCTGCAGTACACAAAAATGAATTTGCTCCAAATTCAAACACCTTTAATGGACATGCAAGTGTAACCTTGCTGCAAGTTGCATCCCACCCAATCGTTAGTAATTAGGGCAGCATTAATTTCATACAATAAGTACACAGCCGCAAATAAGCATTTATCAAGAAAAATACTCAAAAATTGACTCTGCATATATACCACAGAAGTGACATGGTACAGCTCTCACAACTAACTTAAGACGCAGGCATAGACCTGTTGAATGTAAAGTTCTCTGGGCGCCAATTAGGAGGCACCGCCACCAGAAGTATCTTGGTTATCATTTACAAAATATCCACAAAAACTGTTCTCTGGATGGTAAGTAGTAATAGCAATGGTGCCTTTATTTATTTAATCGGCTGTTGATTATCATACTGATCAGTGGCCTGAAGGGTACATCTCTTCAAGCAAGTTTAACCGCATTCTTCGAACACCAGATGCGCAGCATCATGTTCACAAAAGAGCGCTATGCCAAAGATTGGCGCTAGATTGCTAGATACCACAACCAGCACATTAAGTGGTCCAACCATGCACTTTCATGAAGTATATCCCACAATCCATTTCTCAACAAGGAGACAACATCTAAAACTGATCACATCACAATCTGCTTTCACATATGCACTTCTGGTTCCACACAGGTGCTGGCTGATGCAATAAACTAATAAGGGAATGCTGCACAAGCGCTATATTTCAGCTATTCCACCCAACACACCCAGGTGATACACTTTCAGCAATTGCAGGACATGCATTGTCAAATTTTAGTACAATACCACCAACACAACCAACTCTACAAGATCCAGTAATGGAGAAGCAGACCAAGCAGATCAAGACAGTACAGCATACAACATTTTCCAAAGCTATGGAAAGCCCAGAGGCATTCAAAGACCACCCATTCCATGACCAATTATAGTAACAAGTAGTTGAGTCAGACATTCCAGCACCCTACGTCCAAAACAATTCTTCTATGAACCGCCAAGCAAAGCATAAGCCAGTCTCTACATGCTATGTAGGCCTGTAAGAAGCAAAAGCAGTGGTGGTTCCTTTATGAGGGCAGGGAAGTGTCACCACCCTTCCCCCCACTGCAAGCTGCATGATGTTAAAAATAAAATGGAGGTCAAATGATTTCATTGCCATTTTATTTTTAACCAAGACACACAGCAGCCGCCAGCCAGCCTCTGAGCCAGGAGGGTGTGTCCTGACTGTCCTCTGCTGCTGATGGGCAGCAGGAAGACTGGAGTAGTGTTGACCCACACTTCAAAGTGTGCATGTCACTTTGGCCAGTGATCTTGCGCCGGCCAAAGTGACATGCACACTTTGAAGCTCTCCAATCAGCTGTCTCAGACAGCTGGGTGGAGACCAAGCACAGACCTCTAGGGCCTGAAGGAGCGGTAGGCCAACCTGCTCCATCCAATCCTAGCGCTGCTCTCATGCAGCATGAGAACAGCGTCTGGATTGGTTAGAGGGGTTCTTCATTCCAAAGGCTTTGGAAGTACAGCGAGGAGGACGCGGAGCCTGGTGTAATTACAATTATTTTTATTTAATCAATGTAATGTGTAATGCTTTACTGTTTGTTTTATTTTGGAGGAAATGGTTGTTTTTATTTGGACTTTTGAGTTTTTTTTATTTTTTACTATAGGCTTTTGCAGGGAGGAAAATGTGTTTGTGTGGTTTTTGGAGATAGTGGGGCACTTTTTTCACCTCCACCACTTTAAAAGGTCACCAGCCGCACCCGAGCAAAAGAAATCGACAGGCGCCAAGAGCAGTGACTCCTGTTCCACAGGCAATAACCATCAGGTGACATTATCCATAAAGAGAATGTGAAAGAGAAAGGAAGTAGTTAACAAGATGACAGACTTCACTAAAACCAATCAGACTTTGCTCTATTAAGATCAAAAGATTACAGCCTTTGACAAAGTCATCTGAGACACCATCTGCTGTCAATTCTTTACCCAGCCACAACACAGCCCTATAGTGCCAATGTGACTATGAAGGGGATAGTGGAGTGGTGTGGCTCACTGGTTAGAGGCGGCAGACCCGGAAGCAGAGAACGGCCCGGGACCAGGGTTCAATTCCCGACGCGGCAGGGTCGTGGACCAGGGTCAGCAGACTCGATAATTCTCGCCTCGGTGCCTACTCTAACCAGGGATCACACTCGGCAACTCTGGGCATTAGCTTGCCTCATCTCTACAACGGCCCCCACAGACGCCGGGGATGCCTGGTTTCACCTTGGAGATACCCAGTAGGGACCATCTAACAGGGATAGCCAGGACGGGTTCCCCAGCGGTCTACAGCACCACGACGCCTCAGGGCAGCAGTGCGCTTTACAAGACACATACATTTACATTGATTGTGGCCACCAGGATTTCACATCCAATGCCTAGAAGGAACCAACAAGGTGAGCACAACCACCATGTACAGACATGTCTTCTGTACCTGAGGATGGGGGTGATATTTCCGCCAAATTTCTGGTAAAGGCCACCAGCAACATGGCATACACTGAAAGACCCACTGTAGAAAAGGGAACACCACAGCAACTGGTGTCACCACATTGATACCTTGGCAGTTGCAGGAGAGAGGGTACCTCTCTAACCCTGGGTGAGCAGTCAAACTCAGCATCACAGCACAGGTCAAATGTTATAGCAGTTGTTGCATCAGAAGAGGAAGAGAGGACATAGTGCTGTTCAAATCTTATCCCAGGACCTTGAACAATAGAATTAGGAGGGCGTTGGCTCAAGGTCTGGGAGAGAAGGATATTATATATGGGGTGATTACGGGCAATGGTGCCAAGAAGTTTGATGGACAGTCCAAGTTCATTCAATCTCAATCATTTGTTAGGGATGCACAGTCTGTAAACACCAATGGTTTATCTGTCAAGATATTGTGATTAGGACGCAAGGGATATAGGGCGCGGCCATGGTACAGGAGACCATGTATATGGACGTAGGCAGAAGATTGGCAGGTATGCCAGCGAATAGCAGTCATCAACACCAGAAATTAATGTTATAAACAGAAGATCCATGGGTCTCAGCTGGCCTAACAGATGGATGTCAGCAAGGGCGAAGTAAAGGGTGATAGAGGTGCAGAGAAAGACAACATATGAGGGATAAATACAGTGTAGATAGCGCAAAATGAAAGTTTGGTACTGTTGCCAGAAAGGCAAGACATTATACCGTAGCAGATTATTAGGACCATGGCAGACGCTAGAAGCTAGCATAGTCCATACTGTTCATCAGGAGGCACATCCCTTAGCAGTGGAGTGAGGACACAAGTACTGGGCTGTCTGGTTGTCGGTCTGCCAGACCATTCGATACTAAACAGTAGCATCTTTAGCACCTACCTGAACATAGCATGCCAGAGACATCGGCTTCTAGATACTCTTCCATCTCCTGACAGTGTTTGTATCTTGTGCCGCAAACAGTGATTTACCCCTTGCACCCACCCTATCCTGTCTTCCAACACTGTCTCCATACCGGCAGCAGTGAATATTGATAGGTCTAGTGATCCATCGGTTCTACAGTCTGGAATACATAGCAGAATCCACAAATGGGGAGGAGCATCTAGTGGTAGAAGCTAAGAGAGAGCATTAGTCAGGGGGAAAAAACAAGCTCAAGCGAGTTGGCTACACAAACTCCCACACAGTTAGGCCTATCTCATGCCAGAAGGCAACTGGAAGCCATTAAGTTTTGATGTGTAATTATTCATTCTCTTCCTTTGTACACTTAGGAATTGACTTTGAATCAGTGGAACATGCCAGTGTGGTCTCACAATCCCTGCCCACTCTTCCCTAGCAAATTTACTAGACCAGGTTGTTGCAAAGGCAGAAGCAAGTATCAGGGTGTTGAGTGCAAAACATTGGAAAATTGATTCATCTAAAGAATATTTTCTTCTGCTATTTTCAGATGGATCTAGGTCACTTGAGCAGCTCCCGTTATCTCTTTCGGCTAACAACCACAGGAATTCTCTAAAGTCTGCCCCTTTATTTGGATGTCAGATTGACATTTTCCTGCTAAATCATATTCCCACGATGGTCAAATCCACACTCCCAACTTTTTATGGTGTGGTGCACCATGCCCTTTCTCCCTTCTAATTCCCTTAGGACTGTGGGATGCTCTTTCGTATTCTGCAAAAATCATGGTTGCACGATAATTGACTTTGCCGAATATGCCTTAGATAGATCTCACGCCCGCCTTAAATCATTACCTTGGATTCCGCTGAAACATTTATATAGCTTAGAATGGCCTGTATTACTTAAAGGTACTTAGAGGTACACCAACCCTTGGATCTGACTGACAAATTTCATATAAGGGGTTTACACCTACTCCTCTTAGCACAGCCTCAGAACACTGGATACCCCTATGAGTGAATTTATTAGGTTTTAAATGAAACTAGATTTTAAGGGGCAGATTTCTTAAAAAGTAGTGCAATACAAAGCCTCCAGCAAAGTCGCTCTGAACTAAGCAAAACTAATTTGTGCTAGGGGGAGACAGTAGCGCAAACCTAGAATTAATAAGATATGGCGTAGATGGTCTATTCCTGTGTGCTGGCAGTACACAAACATATGTAGTGGCATGTAAAGTGATACCAGAATTACGGCTAGGGCAACTTTACAGTCAAAAATTTTTTTTCTGCTGTAAAGTAAATATTTTTCTAAATGTTTTGCTGTTTTGCGGTACTTTGCATGACTTTGCACCAGTGTAAAGTCTGGATGAATCTGCCTCTTCATCTCTTATCTCTTTTCAAAAGCACATGACGAAATATTTGTCCTTGAAATAATTTGGATAACTGTTTTTCTGGATCATTACTTTTTTACTGTATGCATGGGAAGGAATTTATCTTGCAATTTTCTCGTAATTTTTTTCTTGTATATTTTATACTTTTTATGAGCAACACACGGTAAACCGTCCCGGCAAGATTAATTACAATTAAATGTTGTAATGACATTAACTTAAAAAAATATGTTCTATTACTAGGGCGCAACATAGGAAGAAACTTAGTATGCTCTTTCACAAAGGCAAGGATGTGTGCGCCAGGTAGTGTTGAAGCCCCCTTATTTTCAATGCAAACGTTGATGAAGTAGTCTGTGCTTAGGAAAAAGTGACAGAGGATGCCCCTCGGGTGAGCAGGGTGGGGGAGAAAAAATAAAATAAAAGTACTTACCTGCTGGCCGCCGCCTCAGTGATCTTCTGCTCCTCTGCCCCTGTTGACTCCCGGCTTTCCATAAGCTGGTGCACCAGGTCCTCTACGCCAATCCAGATGCGGCTCTCATTCTGGTAACACTATTACCCAGTATGAAAGAAGCACTGGGATTGCTCTGAGTGGACTGGTTTGGCACTCAGTTATGGCCTGGGAGCCTGTGCCTGTTCTCCACCTGGCTCTGCAACACAGCTTGGGTTGGAGAAATCTAGGTACACATGTTGCTTTGGCTGTCCTAAGACAGTCGGCCAAACTGACATGTGCACTTACAGTGCCCAACACTCCTCCTACTCAGGTGCTGTCCATCAGGATGGCCCCGCCCATCCCTAGACTCTGCTTTTCAGGATGAAAAATATAATCCTAATTACATTGTTTTATTATTATTTTATTTTTCATGTTTACACTGCTGAGGGAGCAGTGGTCAGGGATGGCTCCTCCGTTATGGCGCAGGAGCGTTGCCCCACTGCTGAAAGGCAGCAGATGAAAAATAAAATCATAATTAAGCAATTTTATTATCATTTTGTTTTTCACAGAGTCTAGGGTAGGGACATCCCATGCCAGCAGCAGCCAGGGAAGAAGAGTGATGGGCACCATAAGTGCGCATGCCCTTTGGCCGGCCATCTTAGGACGGCAAAACCGACATGTACAAACCAACATGCGACATGCTGCACAGCAGGGTGGAGACAGGCCCAGGGTCCCAGGCCCAAACTGAGCTCTACGCCAGTCCTCTCAGACCAATCCCTGCACTTCTCTCATGGTGGGTGATAGCATAAGAGCAGCATCGGGATTGGGTGGGGAGTCTGGGAGTCTGTCCCCATGGGGACTGCAGTTCCATGAGCACCAAGGCATGGTGCATGAGCAGAGGATCACCAAGGCGGCGGCCGGCAGCAGAATGTGTTATTCTTCCCTCCGCGCAGCCCCACCACGTCGTATTGGCAGCAGCTGCCACTGACAGTGGTGTAATGCTCCTCCGCCTTAACACCTTGCATGCTCATGACAAGCTCAGCTCGTCATGAGCCACGGTGCTCGTGTGCTCATGACGAGCTGAGCTCTTCATGACCGTTAGAACGCTCGCACGCTGGGCAAATTCCCCTGCTGTGCGAGCGTTCTAATGAAACGGGTGTGGTCATGACAAGCTCAGCTTGTCATGAGCACATGACCACCGTGTCTCATGACGAGCTGAGCTTGTCATGAGCACCGGGGCGCTGCGCACACTCCCTCTCCCCCCAGCACAGCGGGGGAATATGCCCCGCACGGAATAGGTTAACGAAGGAGTCACCCCTGTCAACATACCTATTTTAACAAACTACTACTGCTGCCCGACAGTATGCTTTTTGTCACCATCAACAATTAATTTATTTAGTTTGAGGTGGTTTTTGTTTTTTTTGGATATTTGGACCTTGATCTGAAAACTTCTCACAAAATAAGGGAGGTAATGCTAGACACCATACCTTCCTGTATGGTATGTACTTGTGTTACCTTATTCTAAATTCCATTCCTGGGACACCCAAGAGACTATGGCAGCAATAGATGCAGCTCAACCAGCTCTGAAGACATTGAAGCTTAAAAACCTTTACAGTGGAAAAGACTTTGAATTAGCACTCTCTGCATGTAGAGTGATGGAAGGGGGAGCTAGTTAATGTGGTAGAGTAGTGTGGCTCTCATGAGGCCTGAGGAGAAGAGGAACCAGAAGTAATTCTTGATAGTTCCATCCCCAACCTGACACTACTGGATTTATGTAGAAGTAGACTGGACCATTTTGGCGGATGTAGTTGTTCGCTCCACTGTCACTGTTTTTGTTTTGAATTAACCTTCAGACAGAGGCATTTGGGGATCTATCAAGGTTAGTCTTAGGTAGTGTCATATCTTAGATGAAATGAAGAAAGTTGCATGACTAGAGTATATGTGTTTCACTCTAGTACTGCTTGGGCAGTGTTCTTATATTAATTCTATAATTCATCATTTATCTTAACTAGTGCTGACTAGGGGCATCTCCCCCATAATGGCGGAGGAGCGTCGCCCTACTGCTCATAGAAAGAAGATAAATAAAATGATGAGAATACAATGTTATTAAAATTGTATTTATCACTGTACTCTGAGCTGCAAAGCCGAAGAATCTAGGGTGGGGTGGGGCTGGGCCGGGCCATGGCAAAGGGAATGAGTGGTGTCTGGCGCTGTAAGTGCGCATGTCAGATTGGCTAGCTGTCTTAGGCCAGCCAAACAGATGTGCGCACTTAGGTTTCTCCAACCCAGCTGTATTCTACAGCCAGGTGGAGAAACCGCACAGGCTCTGTGCGCCTGAGCGAGTGTCAGACCAGCCCGCTCATGCCAATCCCAGAGCTACTCTCATGCTGGTATAGCATGAGAGCAGCATCTGGATTGGTTGGGTAGCCTGTGCTTTGTGCCCTATCGCAGGAGGACCAAGGAGGTGGCCGGCAGGGGGAGCGGCAGGTAAGTCACTTTATTTTATTTTTATTCCTTCCCCCCAAAACCCCCATGATGCCCTACCAGTTTAGACTGGCAGCAGCCACCACTGGTGCTGGCTTGACGTAGAGCCACTTGCCTACAATATTCACAGTCCCTGCTAAATAAAAATGTTATCTTCCAGATTTCCATTTATAAGACAGAGTTCCCTTCTAAGGCCTTGAAGCGCAAAGTACTTATAAATTGAAGAAATGCTTGGTTTTGAAGTCAGGTTGGATTTGCTACCACCAGGCAGTTCTTGGTGAGTGTAGTATGTGCTGCTAAACAACCGGTTGGCTAAATGTGGCTTCTGAGAGACACCGTGTACTCAACAGGAATATACAAGGATGGGCAGAGCATGTTTTACTCTTTTCTCCACAGCGTGATGGCCCCAGGTGCAGGTAGCTGAGTTTCCAATTAAAAATAATTATTGTATAAATTGAAGGCAACCATTAAGCTTGTTTTAAAGCTAAAAAGAAAAACAGTGGGAGCCCTGACACATTTCTAGGATGGAGCATTTAGGGTGAAGAGAAGGATGCTGGCATTCCTGTCAGAGGAATAGAGGCTACCCAGAATATGTTCACAGAATTCCAACATATTGATGAAGGACCTTATACAGCCTGGTCCTGCCCTGTGGCAGTGGGGGTAAGGAGGCCTTTGGGACAACTCCCAAAATGTGTCTCCAATGAGAATTTTACTTGCATTGGTCTACATGCAGCCAGGAATCAGCAGGCGTTTTCTTTTAAGGCTCTGGCAAAGTGGCCTGTGAGTAGCTGGGCAGCGTAGGTGAAGGGTAAGATTTCTGGGTCAGCACTGCAGCAGCAATATTTGAACAACATGAAGGCTGCCTGGCAACTCTCCATGTCGTATTGGCTTTCGGCTTGTTGTTAGTTTGTTGAAAGCTTCCCGTCACTCACTTTTGTTATTTTTTTGTACTGTTCCTCAATTATCTGAATTTTGCCAGTTTTGCTGACCTTGCTCTTTGGATTTCGTTTTGGCTTTGTCACACTGCTGTGTATCCCCTGAATCTTAGACTTACCAGCTTTGCTGGTAAGATGCTGAGTATACCTGTTAGCTATTTAATTGTTGTGAAGGTTTTGTGCTTTTTATCAGCACTAAAACGCTGCATATACTCTCGAAAACTAGTGAGTGTTTCTATTATCAGAGTGCCCATTTATACCTGTGCTGAAAAGTAACTCCTGAGAGGGCTGCACTCTCTCTCTCTCTCTCTCTCTCTCTCTCTCTCTCTCTCGTTCTCTCCCTCCCCTTTTCTCTCTCTCTCGTTCCCTCCCTCTCTCTCCTTCTGTAATGTATGCTTACTTGTCATACACCGCGTGATTCTTCGCGTGGGATCAGACGCTCCGTGATCGGGTGGAGTTTATTACATGGAATAAACTTCGTATTTCGCACTCAGAAGTTTCCTAAAATCATTTACCACACCTTCTCTCCCCACTCTCCCTCCCTCTCTCTCTCTCTCGTTCCCTCCCTCTCTCTTGTTCCCTCTCTCTCTCGTTCCCTCCCTCCTTCGCGCGCGCTCTCTCTCTTTCTCTCTCTATCGTTCTCTCCCTCCCCTTTTCTCTCTCTCTTGTTCCCTCCCTCTCTCTCCTTATCTCCATCTCTCGCCCTCCTTCTCTCTCCCTCCTTCTCTCTCCCTCCCTCTCTTGTTCCCTCCCTCTCTCTTGTTCCCTCTCTCTCTCTCATTCCCTCCCTCCTTCGATCTCTCTCTCTCTCTCGTTCTCTCCCTCCCCTTTTCTCTCTCTCTCGTTCCCTCCCTCTCTCTCCTTCTCTCCCTCACTCTCCCTCCCTCTCTCTCTCGTTCCCTCCATCTCTCTTGTTCCCCCTCTCGTTCCCTCCCTCCTTCACGCTCTCTCTCTCTTTCTCTCTCTCTATCGTTCTCTCCCTCCCCTTTTCTCTCTCTTGTTCCCTCCCTTTCTCTCCTTATCTCCATCTCTCTCCCTCCTTCTCTCTCCCTCCCTCTCTTGTTCACTCCCTCTCTCTTGTTCCCTCTCTCTCTCTCTCATTCCCTCCCTCCTTCGCTCTCGCTCTCTCTCTCTCTCGCTCTCTCTCTCGTCCCCTCTCTGTTCTCGTGCTCTCCCTCCCTCCCTCCCTCCATCTCTCTCTCACTCTCTGTCTCTCGTCCCCTCACTCGTATGTTCCCTCTGTCTCTCTCTCGTTCTCTCCATCTCTCTCTCCCCCTCTCTACCTCTTTTGTTCTCTCTCCCTACCCCCTCTCTCTCTCGTTCTCTTGTTCTCTCTCTCTCTCTCTCTCTCTCTCTCTCTCTCTCTCCCTCTCTACCTCTTTTGTTCTCTCTCCCTACCCCCCCCCCTCTCTCTCTCTCTCAACTCCATTCCCTTTGCCTCCGGTGTGTGGCTGCCCTGGTATGTTCTCCTTGGCAGGGACTGAACCACATTCTGAGGAGTGAGGCGGATTTTTGTCAGACCTCGGCAGATAACATTCTCAAAACCTGACTGATAATTCACTTTTTAATGTACCCAACATTTTTCTCTTCAGTCATGTGCTGTCTTTTTCAGTAGTAGAGTCACTGACCCTTTTTACTGCCTTATATATTTCATTTTCAGTTGTAATGATGTGGGTCCTCTAAGGAGCTGTTGTGTGTTTTATGCCATCTTTTTTAAAGATAGTTATTTTTAATATGGGGTTTTGAAAGAAGACATTTGGAATTACTTGGTATTTTGTTATGATTAAAAAAACGTGTTACACACAATGCACACTAGAATCAAAAGATCATCCTACATCAATTCTCAAACGATTGGAATCAACCTTCACAGTCAGGACTGCTAAACGGTTGTTCGCGCTCCCTGCCCAGATTCAGATGAACACTATTGGCCAGATGCAGGTAAGTATATTTTACCGATTCATAAATACCGAATTTTACCGATTCGGTATTTATGAATCGGTAAAATAGAAGGGGGGAGATTTAGGTAGAATCGGTAATTGAATTACCGATTCTGTAAGAATCGGTATTTACCGAATCGGTGAATACCGATTCGGTAATGCCCATTGATTCCTATGGGCATTGAAGCCCATAGGAATCAATGGGCATTACCGAATCGGTATTTACCGATTCATTAAATACCGAATGTTGCAAGGGTGCAGGGGGTGTCACTTTGACACCCTCTAGCACCCCGGATTCAGGCACGTGTGACATGTGGCACACAGACATGCCCTAAGGGCATGTCTGTCTGTCACATGGCATAGGTGTGCATGCACACCTGGAATCGGTATTTTACCACCCAATTGGATTGGGTGGTAAAATACCGATTCGGTAAGGCCTGTGGGACTCAGAAGAGTCCCACCTACATCTGAAAATTACCGAATCGGTAAAAATACCGATTCGGTATTTTACCGATTCAGTAAATTTACCGATTCGGTAAAATAGGGCCCCTACATGCCAAATACTTCATACCAGTCGGTAACGGCCGAAATCGGCCGTTACCGACCGGTATTTTGGCTCCTACATCTGGCCTCTAGCCTTTTGCTAGACACTGAAGACTAGGCTTTTTGCACCAATTGAGCTAGACAAGGGACCCACCATAGTAAACATTCCCCTCAGCAGCTAGCATCTAGCTGTCTCAGTAGACCCAGCCTCATTGCAAGTCCATCTGCTAATCAATGGAAATGACCAAAATCAGCAACAAACATACAAATCCCCTTCCTCATAGCTGTTTTATCTGCAAACTTCTGATTGTTGGTATTTGGCTGCTGTAAAAATGGGGGCTGATTAGCACCTTATTGGCTGGTAACAAGTTCTGCTGAGGTAACTAATTTTAAATGTGCGATTATAAGATGTGATATCCAACACGAAAAGTAGTTCTCTACAGCTCATTTCTCTACCTATGTGTTTCTATTTGATATATGGGATAAAGTACCTTCTGACGTACATTATAAGGATATTATAAGTCACTGAGGAGTCCATTGATAATAAAGAGAAAGAATGTATGACATTACAATGCATACATTTACAACACATGCACTTACAACGCAGTTTTTATATCGCAACATCCACTACAATGCATTCCATTACATCGCATGTGACACTAAATCGCATATTAAAAAACTTCCTTTGCAACGCATTCCATTACATTGCATACTACCTATACAATGCACACCATTACAATGCATACTATTACATTGCATTTAAGGTAAGTATTGGATAATATAGGGGTAAAAATTACTATTCTAACTCCAGGGGGTGCAATCGTAGGGTAAGTGTTGGATAGTGTAGCGGTAGAAATTACTATTCTAACTCCAGTGAGTGCAACAGTAGGGTAAGTGTTGGATAGTGTAGGGGTACTATGCGTTGTAATGGTATGCGTTGTAATGCCTGTGTTGTAGTGACATGCGTTGTAAGGGATGTTGTGATGTAATAACTGCGTTGTAAGTGTAGTGCGATGCAATGACTGCGTTGTAAAGGTTGTTTTCCATAGAGAAATGAGGCTGAAGACCGAGAGAAACGAGGCTGAAGGCCAAGTTCTTTTTATAAGGTCATGGAACTCCAAGGTGACTTGTAATAATATCCTTTTAATGTTTTTCAGGAAGTCCTTCTAATATAAGGTCAAACCATCACCTTTTCCTCAAACGACTTAAACCCGTAGTGTGAGGCTCTTTCATATGAAAGTCACTCCTCAGTGACTTGCAATATCCTTACTAGTGTGCAGCAGCGTGTACTTTATCACATATAATTTACCTAAGGCATGCAAAAAATAAACACAATGCCTAAAACCTCCATTCTGCTTATCATGGTTCATCTGGAATAACAGAGCAGGAGAAGAAAAAAACAGGTTCCATTTTCGTTATTTTGAACTGCTACTTTAGGGGAACAACCTTTACAAGGAAGGTTTTACAACGCAGTACTGTTACCACGCAACTTTTACAACGCAAGTCATTACAACGACTTGTGCTGGGGAGGGCGCTCCAGGAGAGTAAATAGTTTAATTTACTATCCAACTCCTTCCCTACTATCCACGGGGACTGGAGTTGGAATAGTAAATTAAAAAATTTACTATCCAGCACCCCCCAACGCAAGTCGTTGTAACGACTTGCGTTGTAAAAGTTGCGTAGTAACGGCACGTGTTGTAAAAGTACACGTTGTAACGTCATACATCTGCTACTTTACTTATGCGCGGTGTCCGACCTTTCACCTTGGCTGCCACTTCTGGCAGAAGCCATTGTGATGTTAGACCTCAAATCTAATAAGTTATTATAGTTGAGCAGCTACATCATTGCCCTATTACTTGTGATTTGAGACTTCACAGGTCGCCTGCAATAATGAAGACCAGGCTTTGATATAGGGATTGCACAATCCCACATATTATATACCTGATGTAGCTGCACCTATCTCTCCTGTTGTATCACTGTTGGAGCCTGTCTTTGATTCTCAAGCACATTACAAACACACATAGTGCAGTCATCCACATTGTGCACCCTGCCACTATCCATTCAAAGTTTCTTTGACTCCCTGACGGTAATGCCAATAGCCTGCTAAATTCCCTCGTCGGTATGCGATCACCTCAATATGCACCCGCACTCCCTAGGAACACTGCCAGAGCAAATTTCCAAAGCCTCCACTCAATTCCCATTCCCACTTTTAGGCTCCACCAACCATCCGCATCCACAGGCACATGCATGCTTCTGAGGGCAGGGCATCCGAGCGTCAGGGCTGGACTAGTGACAGCAATGCAGCGCGTAAAAACAATGAGAATCGTTGGGAAGTTTTGTCGCGATAAATGTATGAAATACTTTGCTGCATTTGATGAGGATGTCCTAGTGCATTTGATTGATGGATCAACTGTTTTACTGTGCATTCTGGATCACTACAGACTTCATGTGAATGAATTGTTGAGAGACGATATTGGTGCACTCGTACATGTGAGCAAGCGCAGCAAAATCCCTAAGATCCTCTTTGCCTAGATTCAACATGCCTGCGTATGAAGTTTATCTTTGTCCTTGCACCTCAGATGCAAGTCTTCTCCAGGATCGAATCATTTTCCCGGCTTGTACTTTGTTATTCACTAAAGGCGGCCTTGGGAGTGCATTCTCTTTGACCACGTTCTTGGACGTCCTTTGCGCGTGCCGGTCCTGATGCTGATTCCTGTGTCAAGTATTCAATACAATAGCAGTATCTTCTGAAAGGTATAGCGGATGAATGTTTCAACCGATAGCGTATGCAGTGGCCCCTCTGATCCAGCAGCTGTCAGTTGTACATTGTAGAAACATCTGCTTCCAGTGCCACGCGTTCCAAGCAAACAAATTACCAGTGTGCGTTCTACCAAGTTGTGATCAATGTGTTTGCTGTTAACCTCATGAAGCTAGTTATAGCAGATGACAATGGTAAGATTGCAGGTGGTTATTGCATACAAAGTAGTGTTATTAGCTGAGAAAGGGGTAATAAAGGGGAGGTTTTGATCTTCACTAATGTGCTCTAGTGCTTACCCACCAGCAAATACCTGTGCAGTCACCAACATCTACATGCTTAGAACAATTTACAGACACACCACCATGAAATGAATCTCCATCGTTCACAAACTAGTCAGATACGGTATAGCTCTATAACTATCGGCTCCACTCCGTGTATCATGTGGGAGAAAGATGGGAATTATAGAAAAGAAGCAAAGGAACCCATTGGATACACAAATATAAGACAACTCTTACTCAAATGTCCTATGTTGGGGTATATTTTGAACAAAGCAGTGGCAACCAACAACCAAGTGGTAAAAAGCAGTGATTTGGACAGAAGATCTAAGGAAGCGCACAATGCCATAGACAAATTTATACCTATAGATTTCTTAGTGGAGCAAAAAACAGTAATGTCAAGATATACGGGTGGATTACAAAACCTTTTCTGCTGGAGCTATTAAATGTCCATGGTGGTGAATTAAGGCAGTGCTTGCTCCAAACACCTTCCTCCACTGCAACATAAAATCACATTGTTGAAGGTGGTAATGTCTGATAAGAATAGTTGTGCATGTTTGTTGTATTTCATTTTGTCGTTGTGGTGTTGGTGGTGTTGTGTTGTATTATTAACCAGTGTTGTTGTGTTTTTGTGCATACATAGTGTATTTTTGTGCTGTACTGTAGTATTTGCATTCTCTTTTAATGTTATGTTGTGCCCTATAGTTATCTTATTTTTCTGTGAGTTATGTCATTGCATTGTGCTCTATAGTTACCTCAACCAATATTGCTACAGTTCTGTCCAAAGCAGGACATTCTCTTACAGGTCCATTCATAAACAACGTTCTACCACCGCCTAAAGTGCACAACTACTGCTGCTTATCAACTATTGAAGACAAAAGTCAGCGCACAGCTGCTACGGAGACATGTCTTAGAATTGGAGGAACTTGGACCAGAATACTATGCAAAATAAACAGGATTTTATGTATTTAGTGAGAAACACCAATATCCACACAACGTATATATTTAAGAGGAGTGAGTGAGCGAGTGAGTGAGTGAGTGTGTGAGTGAGTGAGTGTGTGAGTGAGTGATGCATTGGTATGTGAATGACTGCCTGACTGAATTCGTGCCAAGTAAGCACCATTAAACTATTTAGTAGGGCTGAAACTATATTGGCTTTTGGCGAGCGGTAGTGTGTATTTATGGGCATCTGTTCTGGAAATATGGCAAGCGAAGCAGCTCTATATTTAAGGAAGTAGAACACCATCCACATGTCCTCAGGATCTGGCTCATAAGGTGTCTTCTACTATTTAAGTATTAAATAAACAGCACTGGAGGAAGTGAGGAGCTTCTCCCTCAGGCTCCACAGTCGATCAGGAACATCGGGGCATATTATCAAGGCGGTTTATCTCCGCTTTTTTGGCTTTAAAAGCCAAGAAAGCGGAGATAAAATTATCTCCCTATTACCTAGCTGTTGCTAACACCAGTTAGCGACAGCTAGTAGGAGATAGCGACCATCTTGGGCCCGCTTTGCATTTCAGTGATATCTATCACTAATGACATGCAAAGTGGGCGTGCCAAGATGTTAGCGACTGGAAACAGTCGCTAACATCGCTATCTCTTATTACCAACTTTTGGAGATATTCGCGCTAAGCGCGAATATCTCCAAAAGCTAACACCTGCCCTGAGCAGTTCTTAGCCATGTTATCCAATGGTAGGTGGATAACATGGCTAAGAGCATTAGCTCAGTAATGCCTGAATATCGCTGACTTTTCAGCGATATTCATGCTTTGCGGCCGATTTTTATCGCATTTGCGATAAACCTTGGTAATACCAAGGTTTATCTGCGATAAAAATCGCCGCAGGTCGGCGATAAAAATCGCCGCAGGTCGGCGATACTTTTTTGTCTCTAACCAAGCAATAGCGATAATTATCGCTATTGCTTGGTAATATGCCCCATCATCCCTAATGCTAAAATGCTCCTACTATTGTTTTTCGGTATAAGACTGGTAACTTAGGTTTGTCTTGTCTGCGTGTTTGTTGGTCTAATGTATTTTTTGTGTTTCTCTTGAATGTTTTATGGGCGGATATGAACCTGTGAGTGTTGTCAGCTCAGCTCTGTTTGCAGCACTACTAGTTTTTAATCTGTACATTTTTATATATGTTCTTGTTTGCAGTCGCTTGCGTACTGCACGTGTATATCGTGGAGGTGATACTATGGATTAAACTCAGTTGTAATATACTTGCCTGCCCACCACTTCTGGTGCCAGAGAAACAGAATAAAGACACCTTCCCATCTGCATCCTGCCTTCCTACTACCAGACATATCTGGGCCGGTATTACATATAGGGCGCATTGTCCTTGATTGCGCCATGAACCAGGTGTTCCAAGTGCAAACAGGGTATGTGTGCACTATTACAATGAATGTGCTGCCCGCGTGGCGGCTGTGAACTCATGGTACCCCGAGTGCAGCACATTCAGTTAAATATGGAGTGGCTGCTCCAAAGTCGCTCTGTGTTTCTCTGTTCCGGCAGCAACTTATCTGCACTTTAAAGAGAATTAGGGATCCCCTGAGGTGAGTGCAGTGAGTGGCTGCACCCGCCTGCAGGGGAATGTCTGGGGTGGGGGGGGTCCATGGGAATCCAATTACCCCCTCTAGAGGGCTGCACTCTGGAGACACACTTTTTTGGGTGCACTTTCATTGCGCCTCCTCAGGGCGTGTTTGCCACTGCGCCCCTGTCCGCAATACGGTGTGGGTTTCGAGGCAAAGTGATTCCATCATTGGTATATGGGTATGCCACCATGCAAACCAGGTAATGCCCTCTGAAAATAGCCTGGTGCTTCATGTGCGTGAGCGCTATCCGCATTACAGAAGCAGGGCTTGACTGGCTACCGGGTGCTTTGGTGTGCTGCCGAGCTGGGGGCTAATTTCACTGCGGTTGGGGCTGATTTTGTTGATGGGGATCTGCGTGTGCTTCGAAATAAACAAAGCAAAACACATTTTTTTCAGCGCACGCAGGTCCCCATCAACGGAATCAGCCCCCAGCTCGGCAGCACGCCAAAATGCCCGGTAGCCAGTCCGGCCCTATACAGATGTGCCCACACAAGCATCTGCAGCCCCATCTGTAATACCATGATGCCCCGGTGGCACAAAAAGGGAGTTACTTATGAAAGTAGCCTTGGGGCTCAGGTTCATTGTTTTTATTTGTAGGTGCAGTGATAGATATTAAATGCTTTAAAAAGAAATCAGTAACCAAGTTAAAACAAGGCCACTGGAATTATGTGATTCAGCTACAACTGTGTTTTCGGCATTATAATATTTTTGCTGCATTTGATACATTATCCAACAACTGCTGCATAATTTGCAGATTTTAAGAAAAAAAATGTTTTTAGCTTAACCCCTTCACTGCGGCGGCTATTCCGCCGCAGTGCTAAGGGGGTGGGGGGGCCGCACGGCGGTCCCGTGCTCGTGACGGAACCGCTCCGTCACGGCACGTGGGTGAGCTGTGCTTGTGACGGAACAGTTCCGTCACGGCCCCGCCCACGCTACAGAACGTAAGCGCAGGCGCGGAATTTGCGCCGCGCAGGCACGGAATTCGCGCCGCTCAGACGCGGCGAGATGGCCGTAACGGAGCCGGTCCGTCACTAGCACAGCCCACCCGAGGCTCGTGACGGAACGGTTCCGTCACGAGCATGGGAGGGGTTAAACCGATCAGAAGTTACAAACCATTTGACCACATGTGTTGCTGTGTAGTGGAAGCCCTTTGACAAAGGTTGACTAGCCGGTCACCTTTCAGTTGCTTAAGGCTCTATTTGGATGTTGAACTGATACCAAAGAGGTGAAACGGTTAATAATTTCCCTTTGTGGGTCACATATTTTTGGGAACCCTGCCACATAATTTGGGCCTTAAATACCGCATAATTCCAGTAGCCCTGAGTATATGTTAGGTTCATCACTGTGTCCACGCCAGAGTTGTCTGAGGAAAAAACTGTGGCTAGCATGTTGTAACATATTTATTTCATATCTAATAACAGTTTCAAACTAGTAATCTATCTTGTGCTTGCCCACCCTTGTTTTTCCGAGCATGCCCTTCGAGACATCTTCAAAGCAAAGCAGTCCTTCCGGCCTCCTTAAGTCCAAAAATATCAGTCATGATTAAAAGGAAACTTCCATGACAAGACCAGATAACTCACAAAGCAGGGCGAAACCAAGGCCTGTAGACATGGGGGCCGGCGCATTTCTGCACTCAGCATACAAATCAGTCAAGTGAGTTCATTTTTCTATTTCAAAAAACGGAATGAGGTTGCTCACCTTGAAACAGCCAGCTGTCTCTCGTTGCCTCTTCCACTAATCCAACAGATCTCAGCATGTCTTTCCTTCCTTTCAGAGCAGAGAGGACTCTATGTCTGCATTTAACTTCCATGAACAAAATGCACGCTTTGGCCTCAGGCAAAGGATGTGTTAAAAAAGAGAAGAGAAAAATTAAACTCTACCCAGAAGAAAGAAAAGCAGTTTTTCAAAATAAATGCATTCTCTTGGATCAACTAGAAAGCAAATATCCTTTTTTTCTTGTACCTTAAAAGGTATGTTATAGTGAAGAGGGTCAGGTCACATCAGGCGCAGTGGGTGAAAGTTATTTTCCTGCAAGAAGTGATCTTTGTTTTAGCGCCTGTCCCAATCGTGTGGTACCACCATCTAATCTTTGCATGGTGTTATTTTATCACCTTTTGCTATGTTAAGGCTTGTCCCTGCAGATCAAGGGCATGTATGTGGTTTCTGTTTGGTGTACTCTACTACTAAGATTTTGCGCCATGTATGTGTCACAAAAGTGACACAAATCGATGCAAAATCGTGTTTACCTATTTACTTTCCAGAGCAAACAGGCATGGCGCTGCTTTGCATTCATTAGCACCAAGTGCGCGCTCCATGGGTGGTGCATGGGCATTCCCATTCAGCCACCTGTGGTTTCAACGCAAAACCCGATCTACTATAATAAGTATACAGGGTTTTGTGTCAATAAAATAATGCCCATTTTAAATAGGTGCTATCAGGAAGAAATGTTTTTAATTTTATTATTAAGTAATTTTGTTTAGCGTGCAGCTGCCTCAGCGAAGAAGCATCCCGGCGTTTTCCTTCATTTTCCGACTTTGCATGCATGCTGCAATGAACAGCACACTACTAAGTGGAAAAAGTTTTAAAGTTAGTCTACATGGTATTTTGTACTTCAGTATAACTTATGCTAGACTCTCGCAGACACTTTTGCAGACACTATAGTGCAAAGGTGTGCGCATGGCGCTCGGGTTCCTGACTTTGTGCCAGTGCTAGGTGGAGGAGAGCGCTATAACTCTGTAGATATGCAGATGTCACGCTCTCTCCTTCTTACGGAGTGCGGCATTTTTGTCTGCTGTGCTGCATGGTGAGAGAATGTAGTAAATCTGGGCTTACATGTCTTTAAAAGCAGTGTGCCCTAAATGTCATTTTAAATTCCTCGTAAATTTTAGTAAAGGCATTTTTTGACATATGTTAATTCTTTTGAAGATGTTCTGCGCTCCATGAATTTCACATTTGTTTCCCATTAGTCCCCCATCTAAATGAATAACACTTCGTTGTGCTAAACTGCGCCTTCCTCTGCCCTTTTTCGAGTGGCCTTGTTATTCCGATGGAGCCGGTGGGAGAAGTTAGGAAATACACGGAAACACTGCAAATCTCTTAACTCTCACCTGAAAGCCTATCGGAGAAAGTAGGGCTTAATGAAGGATTGGACCCAGAATTACTGATTTCCTTGGTAATTCCTAATTTCTTAGTGGACTAATAATAATAATAATAATAGGGGGTCTTATAGAGCGCTTGGTGACGCACCACGGCGTGTCCCCGCGCTGAAGAGCAAGTGCTACCAGGAATGTACCGGGACAGGGACCCAACTACCGGGCAAATAGGAAGGTTTTTAACTTGGTTCTAAAGGTGCGCTCTGAAGGTTCCAGGCGCAGTGCCACAGGAAGTTTGTTCCAGCTTGAGGCCGCCAGATACCTAAAGGATCTGCCGCCCATCCGTACTTTAGATACCTTAGGAATGGATAGGCGCCCGAGCCAGAAGATCTGAGATCACGGGGGGCTCGTATTGTGTTAGCAGGCCCTGCAGAGGGAGAGGAGCCCAGCCGTTAACAATCCGGTGGCATGTGCATAGTGCTTCGAATTCCACCCTGCTTCTCACCGGAAGCCAGTGCAGGGCCTGGAGCGCAGCTTTAGATGATGCTCTTCTGGTAATTTGAGAACCAGCCGCGCCGCAGCGTTCTGCAGGACCTGCAGGCGGCTCAGGTTCTTCTCAAGAGTCCCCAGGTAGAGCAGGTTGCCGTAGTCCATCTTGGACGTGACTAGTGCATGCACTAGAGTTTGACGGGCTTTGATTGGCAGAAGCTCGAAGACCTTCCTAAGGCTCTTAAGAATCCTGAAACAGGCACCAACTACCCGGTTCACCTGGGGTCCAAAAGTCAGCTTAGAGTCAAACCAAACACCCAAATTCCTCGCCTCCTGGCAGGGATTTGGTGCTAGTCCCAGGCAAGGAGGCCACCACGCCGACGTCCAAGCCGCTTGGTCTCACCCCACCACCAGCACCTCAGTCTTGCCTCCGTTGAGTTTAAGGCAATTGGCAGACATCCAGGCAGCAAGATCTTGCATGCATGCTCTGAAGATGTCCGCCGCAAGACTTGGTGCTCGCGAGAGGGAGATGACCAGCTGCGTGTCGTCGGCGTACGACACCATGCTCAGGCCGTGACTCTCCACTATGGTAGCAACCGGGGCAACATACAAATTAAAAAGGGTTGGACTCAGGGATGAGCCCTGCGGCACCCCCTGGTCCAAGGCAACTCGCTCGGAGTAGCAGTCACCCTGCCTGACTTGAAAACCTCGGCCAGAAAGAAATGATTGGATCCATTTCAGCGCTGTCCCTCCTACTCCCCCTTTGTTCAGACACTGTAGCAAGATGGAATGTGCTACAGTGTCGAACGCAGCGCTAAGATCCAAAAGGATCAGGGCCATAGTCTGGCCCTCGTCGGCACCCTTCCTAATGGTTTTGGAAGCCATGAGGAGCGCTGACTCCGTCGAATGTCGGGGCGAAATCCAAACTGGGTGGGGTGTAGCCGGTTAGTGTCTTCTACATAATGCATTAACTGCATATTAGCCACCTTCTCCGCCCCTTTGGAGAAGTAGGGTAGAAGGGAGATGGGACGCAGGTTGTCCAGTTTCTCGAAGCTGATATTCGGCTTCTTGCGGAGGGGAGGCACCGCGGCTTGTTTCCATTCCTCTGGCAAGGTGCTGGACCTAAAGAAGACATCCATCAGATGCCTAATGTAAGGTTCTAGCGTTGTCAGGCTGTCCCCTAGCCGCTTGGATGATGCTGGGTCCCGTGGAGAGCCTGATTTCACAGATCTACATATTTTAATCAGGTCGTCTGCTGGGGGGGGGTGAAATTAAGCAACAGATTTTGTCCACCTGCCTCTCTAGCAGATGCTTCAAACTCTCCCCCTGCCTTGCATTGGGTAGGGAAAGCTGAGTAAATTTTAGACACTTTATCACCAAAGTAGTCAGCAATACGATTACAGGCGGCAACTGAACAGACCTCCAATCCTACTGAGGACTTGGGGACAGTCAGGGATTTATAGACACTAAACAGTTCTTTAGCTGAGTTATCAGCACCCAAGATCCTGTCTGCATAATAAGCAGTTTTCGCTGTCCTAATCAGGTTATGATATGCTCGTCTAATGACGAGATATCTCTCTCTCGCCTGACTCTCAGGATCTACCTCATAACAGAGCTAGATTTTCCACCTCTCCTGATCAGTGGCGGCTCACATAGGGCGTGCTGCAGGGCGGTCCCAGCTGCGGGGTGGTGAGACCGCCCTGCAGCATGCTCTATGTGAGCCGCCACTGCCTGAGCTAAAGGTATCCCCACTATCTAAAATTTTGGGGGTCATGAAAATCCAGCCCGTTTTCTAAAGCCACTTATAATGATTGTGCAGATTGTGTTGACAATTCTTCCACATTTTAGGGGTACCTCTGCAGTATTGTCATAAACTTTGAGGTGTCTTTTCCAGGCAAGTGGTGCGAAGTACAACCACTCAACTGTTACAGTATTTTTTGTTTCCTGTATTGTCTGTAAAAATTAGAAAGATTTTAGGTGACAGGTGTGCAGGGCCGGACTGGCCGTAGCGGCACAGGGCAATCGCCTGGTGCGCCGCACGGGTGGTGGCCAGGTTTGGGCCCCTGCAAAATTGGCCCTGTAACAAAAACGGCCGAAAACCGGCCCTGGCAAAGAGCTTGGCGGCACCCCCAAACCCCCCGGGGGGGGCGGGGCGGACAAGCACTTTGCCAGGGCCGGTTTTGGTTCCCAGTCTAGCCCTGGAGGTGTGGCGCCGCGGCCAGGGCAACTGACGCTGGACGCTGGGGATCACGGTTCGATCCTCGGCTCCGGCCGCAGGGGTCTGTCCAGCACCATGCATCTCTGGGCAATAGCTCGCTCAATCTTCCCAATGGACCCCAGCACCGAAATTCCCCTTCGGGGGTGATTTGTGCGCCATACAAATACTGGATTTACATTTAGTGGAGAAATTCTGAGTTTCATCCTAGTTGTTTCTTAAATGGAAAGTGGAAAGCATTTTGCCCTTAGGGAAATTAAAAAATGTAGTCATGCGGTGCGTGAACCCCTTTTTCCCAGAGATCAGAATTCAGACTGTTGTCTTTCCTACTACACCTCCACAGCTCTAACTTGGTGAATTTTGGCAGGTCAAACTTGCTGAAATTGATTGACAATTTGTTTTGGTTAGTTCAATCCATAATATTTTACAATACATATCAGTAATTAACGGGTAGAGTAAATACCTCACATCCAGTCCACTTTTACCCTGGTACCAAGTAGTAGATTGGAGCTAACACTTGCGTAAGCTTTATTTAATGAAACAAACAACCAAAAAAAAAATATGGTATGGTGTTTTTGGGTGCTTTCATTAATTACTGCACACTTTACTGCCCGCATGTGCAAATATAACCTACAAAAAATGTGTGTGAGCTGCTCCAACGAATTTTGGCAAGAATAGGACTGCAGTTTGAATTTAAGCAGACTGTTTATATCTATATATTTATTTAAGGGTGTGTTGACCTTTAATCACAATTGTCTGCCACTCTGTCCTGTCAGTCGAGGAAATTCAAAATTTGCAAACATTCGTGACAAGAATTTTCAATTCTATTAAGGACTAGGAGGCGAGGATTATGCTTAGTCTCATTTCTTTACTGACACATAGCAGCCAATCACAATACAGTAAAGAAAAAACAGAAAACAGGGCAACCATAGAGTACACCCATAGTATATAAACAGTCTCAGAGGTAACCACTTCCTCTTTCTTTGTCCAAAATCCAGTAAGAAGAATCAAGTAAATATCAGAACCAAGGAAGACATCAATCGAAAGGACCAAAATCTGAACGTGGAGGCGGAGGAACTTCCAAGAGCCACAGGAACAGAAGCAGGCCAACGAGGAGCAGAAACTCGCAGCAGAACGACCATAAGGGCTGAGCCGGAGGAACCTCACTTGGGATCAGAACCTGAAACAAGATACAAAGCCGTAATACACATCCTGTGTAATCATGAGCAAATAAGGGTGGGTAAAGAAAATATCAAAGCATTTATTACATTCCATTAGGAGAAAATCCATGAAGCAATGCATAGTAACAACATAATAGATACATGCATATATAACGGGTGGGATAATCCTCGCCTCCTAGTCCTTAATAGAATTGAAAATTCTTGTCACGAATGTTTGCAAATTTTGAATTCTATGTCAGGACAGGAGGCTCCGATTATGCTTGTTTAAAGCTGATCTACCACCACAGAAGCAACACTATCGATAGGCTTAAAGTAAAAAGTTTTAAACACAGAAGCAGATGACCAATCTGCAGCTTTCATGATATCAAACAGAGTTACACCCATGGAATAAGCTTTGGACGCCATCGCTCCACGTGCAGAGTGCGCGCCAAACACAGAAACATCAATTCCAGCTTCAGACATAAGCCCTCGCACCCAGCGCGCCAAGGTAGCTGGAGAAACAGGTCGAAAAGGCTTTTGTAATGCAATCAGCAGTGGACCCTGCATGTCTGAGCGCAAAGAAGCAGTACTCACCTCGTAATCCTTCAGGCATTGAACCACACAAAGGTTGGGGTGAGAAGGAAAAGAAGGATAAGAAATAGAAGGTGTATTAGATTTGGTACGTCTGGAGAGACGAAAGGAAACACCTTCAGGAGTGAAGCAGCGACCCGCCAGATCCAAAGCGTGCACATCCGACACGCGCTTACAAGAAACCAGACATAGCAACATAGTTAGTTTCGCGGAAAGTTGCTTGCGAGATAAGGAAGCATTGGGAGGCCAGGCCTCCAAAAATCTGAGGACAACAGAAACATCCCACAAAGTAACATACTTAGGGGTGGGAGGTTTCGCAAATCGAACTCCTTTAAGTAACCTGGAAACAAAAGGATGTTCACCCGCGGGCTTCCCATCTATGTGGGCATGACCCGCCGAGATAGCAGACCGGAAACCGTTAACAGTCGAATAAGCCAGACCAGAGGTGGCCAAGGAAGCCAGAAAATTAACAATCATGCTGATATCTGCTGAAACGGGATCAACTTGTTGTTGTGAACACCAATCACACCAACGCTTCCAAGACCCCTTATACCGTTTGTGAGTATTGGGAGCCCAGGCTTCACTAAGGAGCTTGGAAGCGTCGCCTGAAAGGCCTGGGAGCGACCAGCGTTCCCCGAGATCCTCCACGCGAGAAGAGGAAGGGAGCCTGAGAGGATCAGGGGATGAGGACCTCCGAGAGGGTCCAACAGGAGATTCCACAATGGGGGAAGGAGAAACGGTGGGGCCGAACACATTTCTAGAAGGACCGGAAACCACGCTTGAGCCCTCCAGAGAGGGGCAATCAGAATCAGATCCGTCTGAAATCGTTTGGAGTAGGCCAATACCCTGGGAATCATTAGAAATGGAGGGAAGGCATAACATAGGGTCGCTGGCCACAGCTGGAGAAAGGCATCCGTGGCCAGAGCCTGAGGGTCCGGTCTCCAACTGTAAAAATGCGGTAGTTGCGCATTGAGGCGTGAGGCAAAGAGATCTAGATGACAAGGACCCCAACGCCGATGGAGAGCACGGAAGACCCGGGGATGCAGCCTCCAATCGCTGAAATCCCGAAGGTGCCTGGAGTGCCAGTCCGCTATCTGATTGTGACATCCCGGGAGGTACTCCGCAATAACAGTGATCTTGTTCTGCAGACAGAAGTGCCAAAAATCTTTGGCGATCTCCGCCAGGATTCTGGACCTGGTCCCGCCCAGTTTGTTCACATAGCGGACTGCCGAGACATTGTCCATCCGGAGAAGGACACAACAACTGGTCTGTAGAGGAGAAAAACATTTGATCGCAAATGAGCCCGCCAGGAGCTCCAGACAGTTGATATGAAGCTTCAATTCCTGAGGGGACCAACGACCCCCGGTCGAGACCGAGCCGCAACGGGCTCCCCAGCCCCAACGACTGGCATCGGACTCTATCACCAGATCCGGAGACACACCGAAGAGGGCCCTGCCGTTCCAGGCCTCCATGTGGTCCAACCACCACTGCATCTCCCACCGGACCTCCTCCGTAAGAGGAATCTGATCGGAATATCTGAGCCCTTTCCGGAGATGAAGAATTTTCAGGCGCTGCATCGCCCTGTAATGAAGGGGACCCGGAAAAATCGCCTGAATGGAGGACGCCAGGAGACCGACTACACGCGCCAACGACCTCAATGACACAGTCGGTCTGGAAATAACAGATGTCAACTCTCTCTTGATATAACGCATCTTTTGGTTGGGCAAGAGAAGCTGACAAGTAACCGAGTCGATCTGAAAACCCAGGAAATCGATACGCTGGGCTGGTACCAAAACCGATTTCTGGACATTGATTAGAAACCCCAGAGATTGTAAAAGTGTGATGGATAATTCCAGATGATGAAGAAGTTTGAGAGGACAATCCGCCATAAGGAGAATATCGTCCAGATAAATAATCAGCCTGACACCCAGTGACCGAAGATGTTCCACCACAGGTCTCAACAGCTTCGTGAAGCACCATGGTGCTGACGACAGACCGAACGGGAGAACCTGATACTCGTACCAGACTCCCTGCCAGAGGAACTGGAGAAAACGGCGATGAGGTTTGTAAATCGGGACCGAAAGATAAGCATCCTTGAGGTCCAGCCTGACCATCCAATCCCCTTCTCGAAGGAGATCCCTCAACAGATGGATGCCCTCCATCTTGAAATGGCGATAGACTACTTCGCTGTTGAAGTCTTTCAGGTTGAGAACAAGACGAGCACCGCCCCCTTTCTTCTCGACCAGAAAGACAGAACTGGCAAACCCCTTCGGATGACGGGTGGTTGGAATCACCTCCCCTTTTTGTAGAAGAGAATCTATCTCCTCTGAGAGACAAACCTGATCCTGAAGAGAAAAACTTAGACAAGGAGGGGGACAAGTCTGATGCACCGGGTGATAGAATTCTATTCTGAACCCCTGAACAGTTTGTAGCACCCAAGCATCGCTGGAGAGCATGCGCCAATTCTGCAGGAAAGATTGAATGCGACCCCCCAACATCACATCGCATGCGCGAATCAGGCTCACCTGTAGAGTGGGAATCTTGGTATTGTCCCTGATGACCACCGGAACGTCCTTTGCCATACTGGCCCTTTCCCTTTCTGGAAGGGTAAAAGTTGGCGCGGGTGGAGTAGCCAGAGTCGTATTGGCCACCACGATGCTGCGATCCACCCTTCTGGGACTGCTGTTGAGAACCGCGGCCGAACGACCGTCCCCTTTGTCGTCCGGCCTTGCTGAAAACCGGACGCATGGCCCGGCGCAAGGAGGCTTGTGCCTTATCAATGCCGCTAAAGGCAGAAACAAACTTAGTCAATTCCTTTAGGAAAGGTTGGCCAAAAAGGAGACCCTGCGCCTCCAGACCTGCCTCAGAGGTGGCCAGCTCTGCCAACTTTGGATCCAGCTTCAGGAGAATGGAACGTCGACGTTCTGCTGATATGGCACAATTGACGTTCCCAAACATACATACAGCTCTTTGTGCCCATTCGATTAGCTCGTCAGGGTTAACTGTCGCCGAGGCCTCCTTGGCCTTGAAACCAAGGTCCAGGATCTTGGATAAGGGACCCAACATGTCCATTAGTTTGTCCTGACAAGACCGCCAGGAGCGGTCCAAGCCTTTCTTGGGGTCTTTAGAATATTTTTTAAGATAGGTGACCATCATAGGGTCCACCTCCGGTGTTTCAGCAATATGGTCTGCCAGGTCAGGCCTCGGGCACTCTGAGCGCAGCCGAGCGCGAACAGACGCGTCAAAAGGTTGGCGAACATGCGCCTCCAGGTAAGCTGCTACCGCTGGAGCGGGGAGCCATGACGTGGAATTTGGGTGGACAATGTCCTCAGGTTCAAAATTGAGAAGGGGGGGACGCTCAAGGGCGTCAACAAAATGCTCCTTGCGGAGACGTTTCCTAGGAGGAGAGTCATGACCTGAAGAGGCTTGACCATGGTCTGACTCCTCCGCACCAAGAGAAGTAGAAGACCTGGATTTGTCAGAAGATAAAACCTTCGCCAGTCTCTGAAAATCCAATTTGTGGGGGTTACCAGGAGACTTTGCGGATTTTTGCGAAGGAGGCAACCAGCCTTGTTGAATGGCATATTCACTAAGATGGCGTTTAAGTGGATTAATGGCTCTCACCAGAGCCTTGTTGACGGAATGCTGAACACCTTTATCCAACTCCTCCACTAAGTCATATTCAAGAGAAGTATCTTCCTCCTCCTCATAATAACAGTCTTCATCCTCTTCATAATATTCAGCCATTGCAACAACGTGCAAAAGTCAATGCCCACAAGACTGCAGAAATATATGGGGTACCAGAGATACCAGTAATGGGGGAGTGTGACCCCAAAGCAGGCTTAACTGAGGTAAAACTCGAGTAAAGAAAACAATTCAAACGTGGAGGGAGAAAGCCTGCCGTCAAAACACTCTAGGCAGAGCCTATGCACAAAATATATACAACCGAAGCTCTTTCCTGAGCTCCGGCGTCAAGCGGGGTCAAAAGTTCAGGGCTGTGGGCTGAGCGCAGAGAAAACAGCGGTCCTTCACTCAACCGGCAGGCGGGCGTGTGAAGAAACGCCTCGAGCCGGAAAGAAAGCAGCGCGCATGCGCGACCTGCAATGCCACTGAAAACAACACCGGCTCGAGAGCGCTCGCGCTCTCAATACGAGCCGCGGACCCCTACTCCCGCTCCACCAAAAGCGACCGGCACAAACGGCCAGGCACTGGGAGGCGAGCAACGCGCTCCCAACAAACGCGCCGAGAAACGGACGTCAGAGTTAACAAATACCGGCACCGAAAGGCGGACCAGATAATTAAAGCATGCACAAGCCGCGCGCAGGTTGGAAGAAGCGCAAGATAAGGCAAGTGCACAATTAAATATATAACAACAGTCACAACAGCATTAGAAGCATGAAAAGATAAATAGACTTAACTGGCTGCGGAGCAGCAAAGAAAGAGGAAGTGGTTACCTCTGAGACTGTTTATATACTATGGGTGTACTCTATGGTTGCCCTGTTTTCTGTTTTTTCTTTACTGTATTGTGATTGGTTGCTATGTGTCAGTAAAGAAATGAGACTAAGCATAATCGGAGCCTCCTGTCCTGACATAGAATCTAAATATACCTCTGAGTTTGCAACCTACAGCTCTGGATTTTTTTGTTCATGAAATACCAACACCAAATACTTCTTATGTCTTAATTTAGTGCTACCATAAAGCCCTGCAGAATCTATCAGTGTCGTATTCCCGCAAAGTGTATGCTAAGTATATACAACGGTTATGTATTCCTACCCAATGTGTCATTGCATGGACTGTAATTACCAAATCTACCTATAGTGTGTAAATAAATGGTAAAATAAAATTGTGAAGCTGTCTTCGGTACGTAATGCTGCTAAAATATACAAAACGTCGGAAAAATAGCAGAAATTCAATGCAGGGCTATGCTGACCCTTACAGTGGCGTATTGTTCGTTCATTTCCGGTGATAATATCGCCCCGCCCTTCCTGTCGGCTCGCGCTTTAAATCTCGGCTCCCCTTCAGCGGAGGATGTGTTCCTGAACACCGTAATAATGCGCCGCAGCTGCTCTGAGTGACATGAAAGGACAATGGGAGTTATGATAATTCTGGGGTTATCAAAGTGAAAACCAGGTGGGCAAACTAGAACGGGCAAGCTCCCAGCAAATCCGAGAGGCGCTCTTCAGCACCGGGGAAAATCCGGCAATTTATTTCAAGCTCCCACAGGTCAAGACTATGTATTCAGCCGAGCACAATGGGCCTCCTTGTCTGACAGCCCCGCCCCCTGATGAAATACCTTTGTATAATCCTCAGAAATATTTTATGAAGAGCACTTTTTTTTCAGACCCAAGGGAATAATAAAAAAACTAATGTTCTCAAGACTCGATTTTACTTAAATATTAGATCAGGCATTTTTTTAAAATATGAAAAGATATCTCCAGTGCCTTTTTATAAACCCTCCTGATTGTCAATGTGCTTCAGTGCTCTAAGTGTCCAATTCTGTCACGCATTAACATCATGCATCTGAGCAGTCCACCTACAGCTGTGCTGGATATGGAAGAGATGTTTGCTGCAAAAAAAAATACTAAGTTGCCAACAGGCCCCTTGTGTCAGGATCGCCATCAGCCAGTGTTCACGCTTAGACTCATTGGACCCAACAGGTTGTGCGCGTTGTTGTTTCCTCTGGGACCTCCTCAGCTAACTGGAGACCGCCCCTGAAGAACGGACCGCTAAAATAAAATAGAGAATGCCCACCCATCCACCTAGCCTGCAATCAGCCAGGCGTAGTTCCCTATTATGGCTCCCTGACCTGGCTTTGGAGGCTGGGAGCACAACATACTAGGACTCAAAGCCAGCGGCGTAGCGTGGGTTGCCAGCGCCCGGGGCACGGCTAGTGTCCTCCCACTTTTCAATGTGCACCCCTAATAATGCACCAAAAAAATGTGCGCCCTGGGCAAGCGCCCCTGTGGCCCCACCCTTGCTACGCGACAGTTCAAAGCCGCCTCCCACTAATCATAGTATTACACTTAGCAATTGACCTCTGACCTGTTGAGAAGTGCTGAGCTATTGAACTCTGAGGTCAATCCTGGCTACTGTGGTGGCTGGGGTTCTGCTGTGGTCCGTCGGCTATGCCATTCTTTCCAGGTTGGCCCCCAGATAAGCAGTGCCAAGTGTGGCCAACCATATTTGGTGGCATCGGAGCTACTGACCTGTGATCAGCCTAAAAGGCTTTGTGCTTTCTAGCCATACCCTATGGAAGTGAGAGAGCAGATGCACCGACTCCCTTCCTGCAAGAATGAGATTGAAGCTGTGTGCCTCTGCCTGAATGGGTGACTTCTTCTTTGATATCTAGGCATGGTGATGGCATTTGCATAAGCTGGTCACTTAATTTCCCCATGAGTAGGAGTTGTGGGCACAGTGATTGCAAGTGCCTGAAAGGGTTGCTTGTTCATGACTGCCTGGGCATAGTGATCACAGGTGTTTGGTCGGGTGACTTGTTAAAGGCTGCTTTGGCATTGTGACTGCAGTTGCTTGCCCGGGTGGCTTGTTCATTGATGCTTGAGCACAGTGGTTGTAGGTGCCTGACTGGGTGACTTGCTCATGGCTGCCTTGGCAGGGTGATTACAGGTGCCTGAACCGGTGACTTGTTCATGACTGCCTGGGCCGGGTGATTGCAGGTGCCTGACTGGGTGACTTGCTCATGGATGCCTTGGCAGGGTGATTACAGGTGCCCGAACCGGTGACTTGTTCATAACTGTCTGGGCAGGGTGATTGCAGGTGCCTGACTGGGTGACTTGCTCATGGATGCCTTGGCAGGGTGATTACAGGTGCCCGAACCGGTGACTTGTTCATAACTGTCTGGGCAGGGTGATTGCAGGTGCCTGACTGGGTGACATGCTCATGGCTGCCTTCGCAGGGTGATCACAGGTGCCTGACCGGGTGATTTGATAATGGCTGCCTGGATAGGGTGATCACAGGTGCCTGACCAGGTGATTTGTTAATGGCTGCCTAGATAGGGTGATTGCAGGTGCCTGACCAGGTAACGTGTTCATGGCTGTCTGGGCAGGGAGATTGCAGGTGCCTGACCAGGTAACGTGTTCATGGCTGTCTGGGCAGGGAGATTGCAGGTGCCTGACCAGGTAACGTGTTCACAGCTGTCTGGGCTGGGAGATTGCAGGTGCTTGACCAGGTAACGTGTTCACAGCTGTCTGGGCTGGGTGACTGCAGGTGCTTGACCCGGTGACTTGTTCATGACTGCCTTGGCAGGGTGATTGCAGGTGCCTGACCGGGTGACTTGTTCATTGATGCCTGAGCACAGTGGTAGCAGGTGCCTGACTGGATGACTTGTTCATGGCTGCCTGGGCATAGCAATTGCATTGATTTTCCAATGACTAGGACGAGAATGGCTCTAAATCTGTAACGGGGTACCCCATAAATCTGTACCAAGGTACGCTCTTGCATGTCAGTAGGACAACACAGCCTTGTTTCCAACTTTTCATTCTAGTATTTATAGTTGTGTAACTGTAAATTAAAAAAGCTCCAAACACCCGAAGGAAAACAAAAAAATAGGGGTTTGATGAGATTGGGACAATTTTCAGGATCTGCCTTCAAGATTGTTTCAAGGGGATGTCTTACATAGAAGTGCATCCCACTAAATCGTTCCATCAGAAGCATTTAACTCATTGCAATAAGAATTTTTTCCTTTAATTTTTGTCATCCAGAACTTTAAAATAATTTGTTCAGCTATATTGAACCAACATTACAGCTCACTTTAAACTGAACTGTCTGCTTGATCGGAAGACACTGCTGCCTTCTTGTCTCTGTTCCTTCGGGCCGGATTTACAGTTTGGCGGATGGGATACTCTATCACAAACATGGCGGATATCCCGTCAGCCGTATTACATGTGCATTTTTATGTAATACAAGCCCTGGTGTGGGTATTGCGAATGCAGATTCAAAACAAAGCCACCGATGAATCAGTAGGGCCTTACAGGAAACCAGGCTAGATTCAGGGCACGTAATTGAGTCTGATCACAGTGGAAAAACATCGGCTTGGCAAGCTTGACCATGTCTTGTGGTGAACCCATCTGCTTCCCACTGCCTTTTAATTATAATTGTTCCTAATCCAGTAACATGGTATCACCTAATACATGCTTGTTAGTGTATCTTCATACACTTTCGGTGTGCGTAATACCAGCATTGTTCCCGTCATCTCTTTGGGAAATCCCAATTAAACAGCCTTAGCGTAAACCCCTGGTGTTAGCAATCAGCACAGACCAGTGTGCATTGGATGGGTTTAATGAGGAGGCTTAAGGCTCATGATGTCAGTTGCACAAACTGCAGCACTTGATGTTTTTGAAGCTACTAGGATTAGAGTGCAAAACACAGAATTACAGTTCTCCTAAAGCCACACAAGCTTCTGATGGAGACCCGAAAGGCCTTCCAACACTCCTTAAATCAGACACAGAGCACTCACGCTTCCCATTTCCCTGCATATGCACTCACTATTCCCAGTCCCATGATTATGTACTTCATACAGTCCATATTTTTCTTTTATGCATTCTGGGATCTGTAGCCCGATTGATTCCAATGTAAAAGCTGAACCACAAGTCACACAATGCAAACCAAAAACCTACACTGGATGAGCTACTCACACATGAACCTAGGAAATCTGAGAGCCCTGCAAAAACCATTCACTGTGCTGGCTACAGATAGATAAATAATATGCCTGATCAAATTTGATTGTAAATATTCTTTATTTCACAGGCAGTTTTTTTGGCTTAGATGTTTAATCTTTCTTTTCCCATACAGGATATTAAATAGTGGGATGTATTCTGATGCCCTTTAGCGCACACTTAAGCTCTCAAATTGTCCTCATAAATGTCAAGTGTTCCTATGCCCTGTGTGACACCTTCAGCTAGTCCCATTTTTTAAAGCAAAAATAGCAGGTTGTATTCTGGGGCTCGTAGTTTGCCTTTTAACAGTGTAAAAATGGCCTCCAAAATGCATGGAAAGAGTAACTTTGTAGCTATGCTATCATATCAATAAGAAGCGCTTCATGTAATAGCTTTATATCACTTTTAAATTTTACATTCAGCTTCTAGTAGCAGTAAGTCACCCTTCATAAAGTTAAAAAAATCAGTACCAGAAAGCAGTGATATAACTTGTGGTGTGCGAAGCTGCAAAGGTCGTCTCGTGCTTATAGAAATTCACGAAAGTGCAAAGATTAAAAAAAAAAAAAAAAAAATTTGATAAAAAAGGTTAAAAAAAATGATGGAAAAGGTGTGTACAAAATTAGGGCTTGTGGAAACAATCTTTGCAAATGTGGGAATTTGCTAGCAAAAACATGTCATAGTTAAATACTACTGCAAATTTGATTTAAAAGAATTTCCACCTGCAGATCAAGTTTTCTAAAGTTGAGGAAGTTTGCACACTGGGTATCAAGCTTGTCATCTCCTCAAAAGTTCAGTAGTCAAATTTAATTTCACATTCCCCAGGAATAACTGGCCTTGGATAAACATTTGCCTCCTAACATGGATCAAAGAGAGAACGTAAAAAAAATTGCATAAAGTGATGAAGTGCAATGGCTGCTTTCCAACACACATGCAGTGATTCAAGAACACATATTACGTCTACAATAACAAAGTGCTACATACTCAATGCTGCTAGCAGCACTTATGTGCACAGTGGGCTTCAGCTCAGATCATTCACGCTCAAAGAAACCATAGGCTGTAGTTTGCCCTTAAATGAGAACCTAATGCTCTTCCGCTACCTAGCGAACCAGGTTGTCTGGCTATGACTGCACCTGGAGGTCCACCACAGAGGCTTCAGGGTCCACCAAGAAGGAGGAATCCCCTGACAGGTTTGGGATGGCCACCTCATTATATAGCATCACAGAAACTGTTTTTAATCCCTGGAATTAATGGCGCAAGTGAATTCTGGGTTTTGTAGTCTTGGGTTGCTTCAAGATGTGGAGAGGATGTGGTCTGACGGCTAGACTGCCAACTTTGGAGCTGGGGAATCAAGTTTCGAGCCTCAGGGTCGACTCCACATTCTTTGATTCTGGGCAAATCGTTTAATCTCCCTGTGCCTACCAGAAACATTAATGTGTCCTTGTGTAACGTAACTGGTGCTCATGTAAAGCGCTCCAATACCTTCGGATCGGGTTCGCTCTATATAAATCTGCAAAAAAAAAAATATATATATATATTAAATTCCATTTAATTAGACTAACACGCTTGCAATGAAGTGGGTACCCTACCCAAGGCCTGCCCTTTGATGCACAATGTGTGCTGTGATCTGTGGGATCCTCTGTTTTCTGCTCTTTTCTGCATACCTGCATTATTTTTATGCCCCAAAGCACCCAAACCAGCCGGAAGTTCTATATAAGCGTTGCAAGAATCACGAAAACAAAAACAGTGGGTTTTTTTCTGTGATGCACAAAATGTAAATTGTGCATTGTGGTGCCACTTTGATGTTTCTGAAGGAACAGGCACACGGGCAGAGCAATTACAGAGGCCTTAGGAAATATGTAATACATCCCTGTTTGAAGTTCCAAAGTCTTTCTATTCACAGCATGATATAACATAAATATAGGAAAAGGCAAAATCCCTTACTGAGAAATGCATACATTTGCAAAATATGGAAGACAAAACATGAAGGTCAGAGTGTGCCTTTGACTTGCCTCTTCCAGAGTGGAAAACATTGCTGTAGGAACCATCAGTAGAACATGAGCAAAATCAGTGACTTAGCTGCCATATGACAATTTATCGCAAAGGGGCATAGAAAAATGAAAGAACCATGGGGCATATTACCAAGCAATAGCGATAATTATCGCTATTGCTTGGTTAGCGTGAAAAAATTATCGCCGAGCTGCGGCGATTTTTATCGCAGATAAACCTTGGTATTACCAAGGTTTATCGCAAATTCGAAAAAAATCGGCCGCAATGCATGAATATCGCTGAAAAGTCAGCGTTATTCATGCATTAGCGAGCTATTGCTCTTAGCCATGTTATCCACCTCCCATTGGATAACATGGCTAAGAACTGCTCAAGGCAGGTGTTAGCTTTTGTAGATATTCCCGCTTAGGACTCGTTAAAGGTGTCTGTGTGAGGTTTGAAAACATCTTTATTTATGCCGAGACGTAATACTAAGTATATTTCCAGTGTAACTAAATAGTTTCAGTTCCACTATATTCCAGCTCCAAGAATTAACTTATGTACTAACAAAGCACTTTACAAACAACTGCTTGTTACATGCTGTAGGAAAGTCCACTGCTAGAGTAATGATGGGAGTGGTTATATTCTTGATGTGAGTTGTAGCAGAACCTCCACACTACCCAGCCAGGGTTCTTCAAGGCAGAGGATCCATCTGAGGTAAACCAACTTTAAAACAGAAAAACTTGGTTCATGTTTGGAAGCTTGGTATGAGTAGCAAAACAGTCCTCAGTGAAAATGTGTGAGTTGTTGCGTACAACAAAGCAAACAAAAACACACTAAAATCGTAGTACAAGTTATAGGAATAAAAAAGTATCAAACAAATAAAAATGTAGCAGCAATCTAACAGTCCACGCATAGTTTAAGTAAAAAGAATTAACCCAATACAAAGAAAATACCTGCAAAAAATTAAACAAAAAACTGTAAAGTGGCAATGTACTTAATATAAATGAAACATAAGGAAACAAACCAAAAAGTTCAGAGTGTGCTCTGGAGTTCTGACCTGGACTTAGGCACCAGTAAGCCATCTTCCATGTGGTGTGACTTACATTGGTGATAGGACTGGTCAAGGTTTCTATGTTGCACGTAAACTATTTTGGAGCTATAAAAAGTCAAGCGAAACTGACGTCAAGCCTAAATGTTGGCAACGTTTCTGGGGTTTTGGATACAAAAAGTTGGTAATTTCAGTGAATGCCCTTTTTTAAGCTGCTAAAAGCTTATTACAAGGGGACCACTTGAGGAGATCCAGCAAGGCCAGATAGGAAGTGGCCAATTCCAAGGTAGCTATTGGTCTATGTGAAGATTTCAACATTCTGACATTTCCCTTTTAGGAACACAAAGAAATTCACAAGAACGATGGTGAAGGATATAAGTGATGTTGGCTGCACGAGATTGTCTTCTTAGTAGGAGAGCCCATTAACCAGTTTTTGTAAGAAGGAAAGACAAAGAGCAAGATGAAGCATTGTGACTATTTCATAAAGTCGTTCCGAAACAACGGGACTGTCAATTTTCAGGATAGTGAGTAGGGGTACATAAACAGTACACCCTCGCTCCCCATGGATTCTTCCTTAATCCAATATTATCATGGCCGCATTCAGACTTCGACATGCTGCCAACATTTCTTTGCAAAGGAACATTTAATAAATAATCAAATAGGGTTATCAATTTAAAACAATTAGCTAAACATCACAATATATTCAAATATAAAGACATATATCGAAAAACCACTTATATCAATAATTACAAAAATATCATGGCAACACATAACCATTGTTTTCTTTTCCAATGTTGGCCATACAATGTGAAACAATCAATCACTTCATGGGCGAAGTATATAGTTCAAAGGTTCATCAGTACCGTTGTTACATGGGATCGCTGACAGAATATCGAAAACACGAATATAGTGGGGACAGAATATCGTGTCAAAAATATCGAGGACCAAATTATTGAGAAAGTAAGCGCAAATAGGCAAGTATAGATTTGCTATTCTTCACTCCACATTTACGTAACTTGAAGATATATATATATCATCAAGGTACATATATATAGAGTTAAATGTAGTAAAACTTTACCCCCCTAGAGAAACTGACATTCACAAAAGTTTTGTCCTCAATATTTTTGACAAGGTATTTTGTCCCACAATATTTGTGTTTTTGATATTCTGTCTAAATACCTGTTAGATGTTCACAGATCATATGTAGAAAGATAAGAATCCCTCAATGATATCCCCAGTAGGGGTACTTTTTGTAGTGTCCATGAATCAAAATCATCATTTTAACCCCTTCATAAAGAAGGAACCAAAGTACTCCACTGAAGTGCCAACGCGTTTTAATCTCCAAGTTGGGGACCACAGCTTCAACAAGTTTTTCCTCAGGACCCATGTACCACTTAAGTAAATACGCCCAGTGTGTCAGGAGGCAATCAGAACCTTCTATTGAATTGTATTACATATGTATGCGTTATGGTCTAAGAGGTCTGTATAACCAATGTTTCTTACAAATGAATTTTCTGAAAGACAAAGGAAATATAAGGGTGATTTGTATGAGTTTCTGTGTTAAAAAGCCCTTCACCTAACACTGTATGGTCACCACTTGTATGTCTACTTGCTGTTTGCTCAATTCAAAAGAATACAAAAGGGCTAAAAAATAGAGAGAATAAAACAGTCACTTTTTCAGTTCCCAAGACAACTTATCCTAGATCGACAGACATAAACAACGGCCACTCTTACTTGATCAATATCAGTCTTCCCAGTGAAAAAAGGTTGTGTCGCTGCTCTCATGCAATGCTTGTCTCGCGTACAGGGAGTACACGCTGGCTCTCCGAAGCTGGATGGAGGCACCTCTTGTTTATTTTGGCATCTTCTTCCTCATGTCTAACGGCAACCCTGTCCCTTGCTTAATCGGCTAAACTTTGCCCACTGATTCAAAAGAAGTCCAGTCACATTTTGACAACGGGCTCTGGAAAATCGGTTTGCACTTCTTTCTGTCAACAAATACCTAAATGTGTAGGTTCCGTTTCCACAAGGTCTGTATATACACTCAATTATTTGGTTACAGGAGATGTCAGATGTATTTAAAGGTTTGTTAACATTCAAAGGGAAAAAAAGTTCTTGTTTCATACAATCGTCCAATTCATGATCTTCATTCATACTATGAAATGTAGTTTCTATACATTGTTGTTCAAACCTGTAGCTATACAGAAGAGGCAATATATATAATGATCCAGCATTCCGTCAAATACTATTGATCTCTGAGATTCATTTAGGACATTTTCTACAGGGTGCAATTTGATAATCATCCTGGTTTCAAAATGAAGCTGAGGAATTTCCATAATATTCTTTTTTGGTATCATATGCTTCGGTACGCTCCACGATGTTTCAGTCTATGAGTGAATACATTCGATATAGTGTTATACAAATGGGGCATCTAAAACTTTTGTTTCGATTTGTAATTTGTGCTGATTGATTCTTTTTTATTTCCTGCATTGTTTTCCCCATAATTGCATTTCCACATGGACGCTTGCTCCATGGGGCAGTGGGTGAACTCTAGATGATTCATTTTGGTCGGACTGTATGTAATTTCAGTGCCCTCTAGTGTCAGTGAACATACTGAACAATAACCATTTTTGTGGTGTCCTTAGAGTGGTGGTAGTCCTGTCTCAGATTGTAATATTGTTGTCTTTTTTCTTTTTTTCTGTTTTGGATTGAACCACCATATCCTTGATAATCCCAGAGCTATAGTAGTTATGGCTACAGATGGCCACACAAGTGCTAGTCTTGTATGGTTATATTAGTAGGCACTCACCCTCTAATGGTCAAACTACTTTAAAACCATAGATACATTTAAAGAGTAAGTAAAACACAAAAGGGAGTGCCTCCAGAGTCCAACAATTGAATTATACAGCTTAGTTCTCTTTTTTTCTTTCCTCCTTTCATGATAAACGTATATCTCAATGGTGTCAATACCTTCTTCTCAGGTACTTGATGGAGGTGGTGTGTCATATAATTCGGACTGGGCTTACAGAACCCAATTGGGTGTGGATATTAAGCTATATTATTTGTCTATAGCCTTATGTTGTTTCCCTACGATACTATAGGAGCAATACAAGTGTCTGAAGAATTTCTGAAAGAATTGATTCACCTTACACTTAGACTTCGATGTGATATTACTGCAAAGAAATACAGAAACCCTGAGGAAGTCTTCTCAAAGACGAAATGGATTGGCCGGGCTGTTTTATTGATGTTCTGAAGATTAATAAAGAAAACTGTTGTTTTTGAAAATTCACGCAATGAATCCCACGTTATTTCAGGATTGGAGCAAAGTATATTGGGATTGACACCATTGAACCATGTGTTCATCATGAAAGGAGAAAAGACACAAAGAGAACAAGCTCTATGATACAATTGTTGGACTCTTGAGGCACTCCCTTTTGTACCACATCCTTTTTGTTCCTACTTTGCCTAATGGCCGGTGTACTAAAGAATCGTATGAGATCATTATTAAATCGGTAGACAAAGGAGGATCTATAGCGATACAGGATCTTTCAAACTATGAATGGAAATATTCTAACTATTTATGGATGTACCTACCAACAGAGGGGCATATTACCAACAATGGGTGCTAAATATCACTATGCGCGAGTAGCGAGATTTTAATTATCACCGGCTATCGCAGGATTTTATCCCCCGGGTAGCGCGTTATTAACCATGCTTATCACCCAGAAGATAAAACCCCAGCGATAGCTGGAGAAATGTAGAAATATCGCTGAAAATCCAGCGATATTCCTGCAGCAATAGGCAATTACTTGTAAAGAGCCCATGGTGGTTGTAGCCTGAGATTCCACCCCCATTACACATATAGCTAAGTCTGAATTTCAGCAGATGTTAGCTTTCAGCGCTAACCGTGGTTAGAGCTGGTTTTGACATCGCTATGTGAAGCGCAGGTTTTGACATCGCTATGTGTGTCAGGGCAGGCCTTGTAAATACCACAATGTGCGGTTGGCGACTTATTCCCTGTGGTTTTGCTCTGGAACGCCTACTTTGTATCTCATTAGAGATGCAATGCAAGATGTAAGCAAAACTGGTGCTACAACAAGAAACAAGTGCTAGTGTGTCCATGCTGATACTGCGATGTCAATATCGCCGCTTTTCGGCTGAAAACGGCCGCATAAGCGGCGATAATGGGCTTGTTAATATGCCCCAGAATTTCTTCCAGGGATGGCATTGTGCTGGAAGCTCAACTGTAGGATTCTACTCCATATTTGAAGTTATCCCCTTAAATTAGAGGATTTTCAAGTTTCAAGTTTTTATTTTTATGATAACGGAACTCTTTACGAGGTCCACATAAAAGACATAAAATATGCATACGAAAAAACATTAAACATAAAATGTCGAACATACAATAGTATCAAATACACAACAGTTAAAAGTTTACCATCTTAATACAGATCCAAAAAACATTTGAAGAATTTGTACAGTTTAAAACAAAAGATTTCATTTGGCGGGTTAATCAAGGCCGCCCAAAAAGCAGAGGCAGACAAATTGTTGAGTTGAAGGCAAATTGGTCTTAACCATCTTCGCCTAAAAGTCATCAAAGCTGGACAGACGAAAATGACATGAGCCAAATCTTGGTCATACATCTGACAAAAATCACAGACCGCTGAATGGCCATACCATCTGGAATAAAGAGATTTCAACGGAAGCAAATCCTGTCTTACTAAAAACACTAGGCGTCTAACGCCGTGGGGAATGTTCCATTGAGTGTACGGTTGAGCTTTCCTCAATAGACAGGTCTCAATAACAGGAGTACAACCTTTTTTCAACAACCGGAGATCTCTATCCAGTCTAAACCCAAGTTCCCACGAGGAGGACTTCAAAAGGGATTTTAACTGATAGGAAGATAAAGAAAATAGAACATCTTTATCTAATTGCAATTGACCCACAGCATATCTGAAATTTTTTACAATCGAAGAATAGTTATTAAAATTTCCCAGCAATTCATTTTTTATGAGATGTCTTAAGGTATTGGGCTCACTCTTTGCAAGACTTACAACCCAGCGTATGATACCAGCCAAACCTTGGACCCAGCTACTGCGTAAGCCGAGTTCCTGTCTTAAGGAAGCAGTTGAATTTGCTGTACTAACAGATAATAAGCTACGTAAAAATTTTCCTTCCGAGGAATTTAAAAAGCTCCAATTATTTTGGTCAATTAACTCTATTCCGTATAGTAGGGAGGCAGGTACTTTTGCTCTGAATACATCCAGTAAAATAGAAAAATGCCTTCTACCTGTGGCTTTATACAAGGATACCAAACTCTTTCCCTGCGAAATAGCCTTCCTAGAATTATTGGCCATATGAGCTTTCTCGCTTAAGTTACTCATGACAATTTTACCAAGGAAGGTATAAGAACTCACGGTTTCCAATTTTTGACCCCCTACTACCCATGGAAAGTTAGGAAATTTAGGTTTCTTCCTTCCAGCCATGCACATCACTTTGCTTTTTGCAGTATTTATCAACAGATAATGGTTTCCAGCGTATTCATAAAGGGCTTGCAGACGATTATTCAGGCCCTTCGGAGTAAGATCGAGAATCAAAATATCGTCTGCATACATGAGGCATACAATCGGAACGCCCCCCAACGTCGGGGCAATACCGGAGCATGCTGAGAGTGCTAGAGGAAGATCAACTGTGTAAAGTGAGAAAAGCAGAGGAGCCAAAAGGCAACCTTGCTTTAACCCGTTGGATGTGGGTATTATTCTAGATAAGCCTCTTTCACCACCCAGCAGCACTCTGCACCAGGTATCAGAATAAAGGACACGGATTAATTTAATGAGAAAAGGTGGCATCCCTAAATCAAATAGCTTTCTCCACAGCAATGTTCTGTCCACTTTATCAAATGCCGTGGAGAAGTCAATAAATGCACCATATACATGCCCACCACGAACTTTCACATATTTTTCCGTAATAACCTGAAGAGCAGTCAAGTTGTCTAACGTTCCATGCTTTTGCCTGAAACCAGTTTGTTCAAAAGGCAGAATTTTGAACTCAGTTACCCATTCGTTAATTAAAGTGAGAATACATTTTGCGAAAACCTTACCGATGGCATCAAGTAAAGCAATTTGGCGATAATTTTGAGGAAGGTCTCTTGCCCCTTTTTTATATAAAGGAACAAGGATACTCCCTTTCCAGGAAGGAGGGACTATTCCGCTAACAAAGCAAGATTTAAACACAGGAAAAAGAATTTTGCTCCATAGCTCACTCTGTTGTTTTAATACAGAGATGGGAACTTCATCTGGTCCCATCGCACCAGAGGAGCGCATGTTCTTAATAGCAAATTCAATTTCCTTTTCAGATGGAGAATCGTATGCACGTGAATCAACATAAGTTGCAACATTGTTTAATTGTAAATTATTATTACTGTACAAATTCTCAATATATTGGACCCAGATCTGTTCATCAATGGCAATAGGCGTAGGACTGACTCTAGTACCACAGCCTTTGCCAATTAATGACCAGAATGTCTTGGCTTTGCCGTTATAAGAAGCTTCCCTAAGTTGAATCCATACTGAATCCTCCTTATTTCGTTTTAAACGGGCCTTAAGCCTGGATCTCCTTCTTTTTAAAAGTGCTAACTTCTGGTTGGCTTCCTTATTAAATGATAAATATTGCCCCCGTATTACTTTATTTATTTCTATGTTTAATGCCCGAAGTGATTGGGGGACTACTAAAGGTTTTTTGACGATGGAGTTCTTTTTAGCTGTAGAAATTACTAATTCTAAAAAATCAGCAAATCCTAATAGTTCTCTCCCCTTCCAGAGGAATAAATTCTCCATAGTAGAGATCAAGAGCGTCAACAAGCTCTCAAAAGAACGGAAATTCCAAAAACATTTCCCCGAGTTGGAGTCAAAATTCACCATATCCGTATCAATGTTCCAAGAATCCGCCATTGGTGGACTGAGGGAAACTGTGAGCAACAACGCATTATGGTCACTAAATTTTGTATCGATAACCAAAAGGTCTTTCAACAAGGAAAAGAAAGCACAATCTGCAATCACATAATCGATAATAGAGTTTCCCTTATTTGAATTATGCGTAAAAGCTGCCGGAGTATCAGAGGGAAGTCTCCCATTTACTATTAGACAATCCACTTTATATAGACCTTCCAGAACTAGTTTACCTCTTTTATTAGATTTGATTTTAGGCGGGAACTGGGCCTGAGGTATACTCAGAGACTCTTCCCTAAGTTTGTTTCTGAACAAGTCAAGCCCACAATTAGATATGTTACAATTCAGGTCCCCGAGTACTAATACATAAGGGGAGGGGGTAGTGTCCATAATTTTAGTTAAAAAAGAGAAGAGTGTTTTTAAACCATCACTGAAGCAGCAGTTTGGGGGAATATAAGTATTTATCAAAACAAGTGATCTATTGGGGCAATCCTTGAATACATTTTTTAAAGTTATTGCCTGGAACAATTTCCCCGGATCAAGATAATGAGAATAGTTCCAATTATTTCTATTTGATAACAGACATGCTATTCCTCCCTTCGCGTGACCTCTCCTAGAGGGGATTGCACTATCTTCTAGGACAAAGTACTCTTTTTCTAGTATTAGTTTACCTTCCACCCACGTTTCTTGTAGACAAATTATGTCTGCCTCCAGGGAACGCAAGAAACATAATTTTTCCTTATGATCTTTAAAACCAGCAGTATTCCAAGAAATGAGCTTCAAGTCTCTGTTAAAAATTTGAGGGCGGTTTAGGGCAGGAAGAAGATTTACTGGACAGAACTCCTGGTAACCACCTCCATTTAGAATCATCGTCCATCAAAGTTTGTTTAAGAGGAGGGTTTTTTTTATACAAAACTTGCCTTTCATTTCTAGACACACATATTTTTAAGTCCTCAGATCTAACAGAGGACCAATCTGAAGGCATCAAATTAATATTAGAGGAAGATGACAAATTGGAGAGAGCACTTTGACTTCGTTTTTCCCCGAAGTATGGAGTAACATCTATCCCTCTAATTTGTAATTCCTCAGCCCATTGTAAAATATGATTTAGCAACCCTTTAGACTGAAATTTCACCCTTGTTGTTCTCCCTACTGAAGTATTAAGAAGAAATACCACATCCAGGTCAGATGATTGAATTAATTTTAAGCCTTCAATCTCTTGAAAACAGATAAGTAAGGCAGATCTGTTTAGAATTAAATCAGTATCAAATAAAGGCGAAAAATCAAGAAAAAAAGTATCTATATTTATTTTTTTCCCTAGAAGGCACCAGGGGAATAACTTCATTTATAGATAAATCTTGAAAAGATCTTGCTGAAGGATTAAGAGAGGAAGGGAGAGGATTAGCAGAGGGTAATAAAACTTTAGGAAGGAAGGGGTTAGTAGAACTTATGGGACCCGACCCTGTGGATGTTAAATCTACTTTAGGAGAAACAATCATATCTTCCTGTGTAGCAAAGGACTGCTCAGTCTGGGAGGAATTTTCTAGTATTGGTTGCAAACTTTTTTCAAACAGGAGTTTCCTCTGTCTTTTTTTAGAAAATCTTCGAATGGGTTTTCTCTTTTTTATTCTATTCTTTTTTTGTTTTGGGGGAACCGTTTTTTCAACATTTCCTGGAGAAGCTGTAAGGGCCTCATCCTCTTTTTTTGTTAGTAACGAGAATATAGAAAAAAGAGAGGGGGTTTCCAAATTTTGAATAACAGGGGCAGCAGATACCACATCTATCTCATCATTGTGAGTAACTATGCAATTGGCACCGGCCGAAGCCGCCTTGAAAACCTTAGGGTCAACTGATATGGCTACTGGATTGTTTATTTTCTGACCTTCAGGATTAGGTAGCGTTTGAACTGGGTCTAATATTACTTGTCCACTCGGGGATCTCTTATTAGGGATCTCCAAGGGAGTAGCGGGCATTGAAAGACATTCAAAGACTGACCCGCTCTTATTCTGTAAAAGTACTCTTAGGATTTGAGTTACAGTATCAAAGATACACTCCGAGCCTCCAACACATTTTTCAAGTAAACTCAAAATAGAAGATATTAAAGATTCCAAAGAAGATAATGAATTGGAGATTAGCTTCCCGTTAATACTTGAAGGACTCTCAGGTAAAATGTTCAAATTGGGGCCAGAACTGGCAGTAAAATTTAACTGAGCTAGGGAAAAATCTAATTTGTTTGAGGGGGTACTACTAAGAGGACAAGAACTCGAAATTGTTATAACTTCATTAGTATTGGGATTAGCCCTGGGATTATCCTGAGAAGGTCTCAACAAATCTTTATGAGCTATTAAATCAATATCAGGTAGTGTAAAATCACCCTCTGGAATGGCAGAATTAGTTGGCAAAACTGGAGAAATACTAGTATTCTCTATGGCTTTAGGAGCTGCCATAAGAGGAGCTTGAGGGGGGATGGTAATGTCAGATTTCTGAACATTACATCCCGAGGTCTCGTGAGGCGGCATCAATTTCCGTTGTGAATCAGTGGATACCAAAGGTAAGCCCCCCACTGTTTCGGGACTGAAAGGTGCAAACTGAGACTGGACAGGAACCAAGCCCAGACTAAAGTTATCCTTATTAACAATGTCAGCTGGCTCAGGAACATTATTCTCTAAAGCTTCACTGGGGGGGGGTGGATCTCTGCAGACTTGTCCTTCCCTTTATCCCATAAATTAAAGAGCTGACATTGGCCTTTCAGTTGCATTGAAGACGTAATTTTATTGCGTAAAGGGTTCGATTTCGTTTTGGAACCAGATCTCCCCACTAAGACGCGACCAGAACAAAGTTTTTTTGCAGGCATGTGTAAATTTGGGAAGATACTAGACTATAGGATTTACAAAGCAAAAAGACACAATACAACCCTAACAGGACTAAACCGCTGTAAGAAGGAAGATTGACAGAATACACACTATTAATTACAAAGACAATCAAAGGGATGGGGCCCAGCCCAGCCTACTTCGGCCTCTGACGCCCTCAGACGGTCCCGCCCTTGTCCCGGGCTTCTCCCGGCGCCCTCCCGCGCGCTCCCGCGCCGCGGGACCTTGATGAAGGTTTATAGTAGGTGTAAGAGGGGAGGAGCCAGCAGGGAGAGCGTCGCAGCTGATGTAAATGCAGAGGGTCAGGCGCTCCTGGGACTTGGAGTCCTGCGCCTGCCCTCGCTCGCAGCCCTGCACCTACCGCCGCCCCAAGAAGGAATTCTGCCTGTTTAGTGATTTGCCTCGCAGTGTCTCAGTGTCACAAACAGACAAACAGCACGGTCCAGAAATGCTGCTGGCGAAGCGGGACCCGCGTAGCGGGTACCGCGAGGGGTTGCAGCAAAGAGAAGAGCAATCCGCAGTGAAGGTGCTCGCAGTCTCCGACCTTGGCAAATAGCAAAAGGAAGTAAGCAATCCAACGTAATCACAGGCACAGAAGGTTTTAACAGCGCTGAGGCGGGGGAGGAGCCAGCAGGGAGAGCGTCGCAGCTGATGTAAATGCAGAGGGTCAGGCGCTCCTGGGACTTGGAGTCCTGCGCCTGCCCTCGCTCGCAGCCCTGCACCTACCGCCACCCCAAGAAGGAATTCTGCCTGTTTAGTGATTTGCCTCGCAGTGTCTCAGTGTCACAAACAGACAAACAGCACGGTCCAGAAATGCTGCTGGCGAAGCGGGACCCGCGTAGCGGGTACCGCGAGGGGTTGCAGCAAAGAGAAGAGCAATCCGCAGCGAAGGTGCTCGCAGTCTCCGACCTTGGCAAATAGCAAAATCTCAATGAGGCTGTGCTCACTTTCCAAGAGAGATTTCCTACATGCATTACTTCTTCCCCAGCTCTGCCATTCTTGGTACCCTCCATAAATGACCCAAGTTGTTAGTGGGATCACATTTGTACCAACCAGTTAGAACCATAAAAAAAAAATACCAATCACACCGTGAGCCCACAGTCTGGAAGCTGGTGAACAGTTGCGGTGGTAGGTGGGGAAGGGAAATGCCCGCTTCAGCAAGAAATGACTGCTACTCCCTATACATGTGTTTCATATTCACGATTCCCCCCTCATTCTCACTTAATTTCGCCACTCATTTCCCTGTCGGAAGACACCTTTTTGTATGTCAATAATTATTTTTCCCAAATTGTCATTGCTATAATTATTTATATAAAGTTTTGTTTCAACAGCACTCATAGGCCATTGAAGTTGAACGTCACATTTAAATGATAAAAGTTAAGTATATTCGAATCTTGAGTGATTTTTGACCCGACGGGAGACAAGTGAGTGTAAACTGGATGTGGAAAACACCTGTTGAATTTTGTTAATGGAGAACTCTAAAGTGAAGGATCACGCACATATTAAGAGTTGTTTTATTTATTTAGAAAGGCTGAAAGGGCAGTTCACGCTCAACTGCAACGCACAGCTAGACAGCCATCTGTCAGACTTGTTGTCAGTGGTGTTTGAGGTTGAAAAGAATGCGGACATCCGAGTGGGTGTGGCATGCTGAGAGCCTGGCGTGCGAGACAACAGGGATATGAGTTCAGATTGGCCTGCAGGGCAGTTAATGCCCAGCCGAGTTAACCATAAGGAAGCAGAAGGAATTCCTTGTTGGCACATGAGGGTAAAATGTTTCAGAGCAGTAAAGAGAACGACTGAGCAGTAGGCATGTGAGTGGGAAATGACTGCATTTAACTGCTGCACAGGCCCTTTAACCCCTTTACTGCGGCGGCAATTCCGCCGCAGTGTTAGGGGGTGGGGGGTCGCACGGCTCACCTGCGCTTGTGACGGAACTGCTCCGTCACGCGCCTCGGGTGAGCTGTGCTAGAGACGGAACGGTTCCGTCACGAACGCGCCCGCTCAATAGAACGCGCCGCGAAGGCGCGAAATCAGCGCCGCGCAGGCGCGTCGAGCGGGCCGTGATGGAACCCTTCCGTCACTAGCACAGCTCACCCGAGGCGCGTGACGGAACGGTTCCGTCATAAGCGCCGAACGGGTTAAGGATCCTCGTAGCCAGAAAAGGGGTACAGTTCTGGGGGTGCCTTGGCATCTGGAGTCCCTAGCCAACTACTCTTCACGACTATCGTGCGATAAAAACACCCTGGGCCTCATTTATGAGAAATGACGCATCGCTGCGTGAAAGCAGCGATGCGTCACTTTTCAGTGCGCACTCCTTGCAACATGATTGATGCGTCATATTTATAATATGACGCATCATGTCGCAAGGAGTTACAGAGACGTCAGTATTTCTGATGTATCTGTAGGCGCAAAAGTGACGCATTGCTGGAGTGTGTCACAAAAGTGACGCAACTCCAGCAATGTGTACTTTCACATGGGCAAGTCCAATGTTGTTAGTGCCTGCGTCAGTCTTACGCCTGCCATGAAGAAGTCGTAAGATTTTGACGCATTAGCGGCCAAGAAATGGCGCAGTGAAATCTTATAGATTTCACTGCGCAACTTCCATGACCCTTTCTTGCATCAAAACGCCCTCCTTGCATACATTATACCTGGCGCAGGTATAATGTGGCGCAGGGGTTTACAAAGTGACGCTTCTACCTAGATGCGTCACTTTTTAAATATGCGGTACAAAAGGGGGTGGTGATGGACGGAGCATCTGAGTCAATCAAACACTCACACCCAGTCAAAAGATCAGGGTTTAATCCATCACCGTTCTTTAGCCCACTCTGCCACCCCAGTTCAGACATGGTGATATGCAAATCAGTCTGACCCTGTGCCTCATGGCAACAGTCCAGCCCGAACTGCCAAGCCATGTCTTCCCTGGAACGGAAACAAGCTTCGAGGACCGGTTTCTGGCATTCCAGCCGTCTTCAGCCCGGCTTGCTTGAATCCAGTGGCAAAGTGAGCAAGGGACTCACGTCTGAGCATACCCTGCCACACTTATGGCGGCCAAAAGCGGTACAAAAGGGGGTGGTGATGGACGGAGCATCTGAATCAATCAAACACTCACACCCAGTCAAAAGATCTGGGTTTAATCCATCACCGTTCTTTAGCCCACTATGCCACCCCAGTTCAGACATGGCTATATGCAAATCAGTCTGACCCTGTGCCTCATGGGAACAGTCCAGCCCGAACTGCCAAGCCATGTCTTCCCTGGACCGGAAACAAGCTTCTGAGGACCGGTTTCTGGCATTCCAGCCGTCTTCAGCCCGGCTTGCTTGAATCCAGTGGCAAAGTGAGCAAGGGACTCACGTCTGAGCATACCCTGCCACACTTATGGCTGCCAAAAGCGGTACAAAAGGGGGTGGTGATGGACGGAGCATCTGAATCAATCAAACACTCACACCCAGTCAAAAGATATGGGTTTAATCCATCACCGTTCTTTAGCCCACTCTGCCTGGAACATTCATGGCTTCAGAGCTGTAACTGAAAAGGAAAACATCAATCAATTAGGGAGGCCATTTGCAGTGGTTTCTGTGTGAGGGACCCCCCAGATATTGGTGGTTTCACAGTACTACAGAAAAATACTAAAAACACGAAGTGAGGTAGGCCATCTAAGGCGCAGATTTACAAGCCCCCTGCGCCACGAGTACGTCACTTTTTGTGACATACAGGTGGCAGATTTTACTGCTCCATATTTACAAGGACAGGAAAAGCCACCATGCGTAACTTTTCCTGCCCTTGTAAATATGGCCCCTTTACACACAGGACTTTGCATGAAAGGGGCGTTCCATGGGTGTTGATGTGGGTGTTCCCACGCAACACCCATGGAACAAGACACATTTCCAGATTTGCTAGGAATTGTAAATCTGGAAATGTGTGTGAATGCTACGCCTCTGAATAGGGTGGCAAAACGAGGAGAAATGTTTTCATTTCTCCTCGTTTTTTCCTCTTTCAATGTGTGCTACATTCCACAGCACCCATTGAAAGAGGAGAATGCCTGTAGTGATTGTTTTTGTGCAGGAAGGTGCCCCTTTCTGCACAAAAACTATCTCCCCATGACGCAGACATCCTTGCACCATGGTGCAAGGGTGCCTGCGCGGTGTATGGCTGCAGCTTGTGAGCCAGCGCAGGGGGGAAGCACAGAGATGCAACATATTGTTGTAAATATGTCACATCCCTGTGCTTTGTAAGTGACTCAGCGCGGCGCAGCCAAATGGCTTGCGAAATGCACTGAGTCGCTTTCATTGTAAATCTGCCCCGTAGTATTTGCTGACTTTGGGGCTTATTTACAAGCCCCGTGTGCCACTTTTGCGTTATTCTTCCCCATGTTAAAAAAGACGCAAAAGTGGCCCAAGGGGCTTGTGAATAAGCCTCTTTGTTTTCAGCTGAACATATTAAGTACTTAGTTGAATTAAATATACCTTTCTGTTCGTCCTTAGGGGTCGATTAGGATTGCGGTGAATCCGCATCCTCTGGTCCGGCGGAAGCCACCGCCGGCCCGGAGGATGCGGATTCACCGCTGCGGTAAATGAAAAGACCCCCCACCACATTAGGATGGCTGGGGGGTCATCGGCGGACGGGAAGACCGTCCGCCGCTTTTCCGCCACGGTCGCCTTCCGACCATGGCGGAAAAGCTCTAATATGGTGGCGGTGTCTATCAGACACCGCCAGCCATATTAGGATGAGCTTCAGGACATGCCTTTCCGTGGCGGCATACAGTCTTTTCTTTGGGGACCCGTTGCGGGCCCCCAGGGTGAAGGGGGGGGTGGGGCGTGCACCTATGGTACCCCCCTGCATTTGCATGCACAATGTGGCAGGCACCGCGCGGTGTCTGCCGCTTTGTGCATGCAAATGCACAGCATGCATATTTAACTTTGCAGCGGGTGCTGCTTAAAGCAGCACCCGCCGCAATGTTAAATATACGGGATGTGACCGCCACCCTGGCGGTCACTTCCTAATTCCACCGGAGGGACCGCCGCTGCCCCTGCGCCATAGTTTGTAAAGCAGAACTAGATATGGGAGACGGGTGACGTCTTTCATATTAAATAATGCCCAAATAAATGTAGTTCTTTATTTTGACCTGCTGCTCCAGGTCTCACATTTTCTTAGATCCTCTTCCCCATCTCAATATCTTATTTGACAGGTGATTGCAGTTTAAAAATTCACTCAGCCCTTGTTGACAAGGCCTTATGAAATTAACTCAAGGCTTGGAAGAGGGGAATTGGTGTGACTGGATTTAACCATTTCTGTGCTTTTGAAAATGACTCTGCATTTCGATCCCTGCTAGCCAGCAGAGGCTTACACGCCTATATAACCCACTTCCCAATGACACTTTCACACACCATAGTTTCCCTTTGGTGCAAACACTCATCCCATTGACTACATTTCTACCTCCATTGAGCATTTTAATTTAGTATTTAATTTACAAGTGAATTGAATGATTAACAGCGACCACCCACAGCTGACTGCATATGCATATTTCTTAATTAAGATGTTGCAAGAGTGTTCTTCCTTGCCCTATAAGTTACAGTAGTAGGATTTCGACCTGCTCATCCGCTGACTTGTTTAGTGTCATCAGTCAGAACATTTCTCTCTTGTCAGGTTCTAATGTTGCATCTCCAGTTACTTGGTATGACTATTTACAGCACAATTTTGTAAAAATCATAAATAAAACTACAATAACAGGAAATAGATGTCTCTCTAACTGTTTGACAAAGATCACAGTAAAGTACAATGAGGACATCTTGAAGTCAAGGGTGCGCTCACTGTTCCAAGCCTATAGGAAAATGCATATTCCTTTGACCTTTTATGACCTGAAATATTTGGAATCAAAATATAGAAATCTTCTGAAAAGAATAAGGTTTAATACATTAGATGCAAATGAGAAGCAATAATAGAGTTTATTGAGCTTGGTCATTCTCAAATTGATCTTTGTAAACCAAAGCACATGTTCTAGACTTGTTTCTTTAGTTTGTGTAGTCCTGGAACTGGTGCGGGGAGATTACCTCTCGATCTGATATAAACAAGGCCAAGCACAACGTTGTGAGGGACAGGTCATAAAAGATTTAATAGTTTCTGGTTTTCCGTTTTTGATGGATACAGAAATAATTCTTGGAACAATTTTGTCAATTAACCTGTCTGGGGCTGCTAGCCCTGATAATCTGCCTGAAAAAATCTTGAATCAGAATCCAATATGGTGGGCTTCTGGTCTAGCGCCTTTTTTCAGAGGCTTACCTACGCAGGTCAACTACCCATCTGCAAGCATCAAATCAATCCTCAAAAGGAGCGATTGTTCTGCCCTTGAAATGTATATTCTTATTTCGATTCTGGACACTTTAGCTACAGAATTTACTGGGTGTCTTTAAAAGGTTAGAGGCATTGTCAATGGTAAAGGGATCATTCTGTGGGAAAAGGGTGGCTTTAAGCTAAAACAATAAGAACGGATCATTGCTTTACTGGACTTTCAGCCAGCTTTCGATAGGCTAACACTGTGGATACCACTAGCTAAATGGGACATCTCCTCTGCAGTCCATTATATAAAACTGCTCCATAATGACAAATGGTCGCAAGAAGAAACTGATTTGTAAGGTCATTTATCGCAAAAAATAGTTGCCTCAAAGATGGCTGCATTCTTGCTCCTTTGTAATTTAGGCTATTTCAACCTTGGGCGCAGGAAGAAACACAGTTCTTTTCCCCAAAGACAGGGGACAGACAAGTTTCCTGTATGTTGTATACTGAAGATCTGATAGCAATGGAATTTAAGCAATCAGTTTGGGGCACCAACTTACCTCCTTAAGATAATTATTGTGAAGATATATACCCCCACATGCATCAAGCATTTTTGGAGTCGCAAACGGTGCGATTCCTTAAAATCGGCCGTTTGCGATTCCAAAAATGCTTTTTCATCTGCATCATTATTTTGTGATGAAAATCGCTAATTTTGCGACTTTCCAGAATGCGATTGCATTTAAGGAATCGCAAATTTGCGATTCCTTAAATGCAATGCATCATTCTGAAATCAAATTGCGAATACAAAGTTTGGAAGTGCAAATTACCACGAGGTTGAACCTCGTGGTAAATTGCGAAAAATGTTTAAAATGTTCTAATTTACATTTTAAACAATGTCATGTTACAGACACACATGTCCGTAGGACATGTGTGTGTGAAACATCCATTTAAAAATACATTTCAGGGGTGCAGGGGGGGGTCCTTTGGACCCCCCCCTGCACCCATGGAATGCATCAACATTTGCGAATTCAAAATTGCGAATTCGCAATTTCCATTGATTCCTATGGGCCTTTTGGCCCATAGGAATCAATGGGAATAGCGAATTCGCAATTTTGAATTCGCATAATATTTGCGATTCGGTAAAAATTGCGATTTTTACAGAATCGGAAATATTTAGCACTTTCTATGATGCATCCCGTTTTGCGAATCCATATTTGCGATTCGGTAAAAATCGCAAATTTGGAAACGCAAAACGGGAGTTTGATGCATGTGGGGGATAGCTTCTAGTTCACACTCAAAAAATAAAGACCATAATCTTTGCTTCCATCTGCTTAACCACTGTTTGTGTTTAAGTGGGCTAAAACTAGAAGAGGCATAGCAATGTATATATTTAGGGCCTCAATGTTGTTTCAAGTTAAAATGGTATTCTCACCTGGCAGCACTTAGGACAGTGCTTTAAGCTTCTATAAATGTCCTTTTACAATTTGATACCAAATTTTCGAGGATGTCGAGGACAAGCTTCCTTAGGGTTTTTAATGGGAAAGTAATTCTACAAACCCTTTATGGATCTGGTCTGCTATCTTAAGATTTCTCTGTAGATTGCTGCGGTTCGGACTAGTCTATCCAAAGAAACTGTTCAAGGTCCCCTCAAAATGCTGCTCTTGAAACAATGAGACTTGAGTTGTGTATGACCTCATGGAACTTGTTGGAACGACCCACCATTTAAGATACAGTTAATCCCTTCAAAAGTCCCTCTTACTAAAATCTCCGGGCATTGCTGTCAAGACCTAATGGAGGAAGGTAATGGGTGTGCCTTACAGTGTAAGGGCGGGTGGGTCACCTTTCAGGAAATGTTTTACCTAGGGGCACCAGATAAATACCAGTCTCTTTATGCCCTGAAGAAATTGTTACACTTTTCAGCTTGCTCTTTGTTGTTATCCTGAATTGTCCTTATTGGAGGGAAATGTTCTCCACCTAACTGACAAGGGATTGGTTGGGATCCAAAATTCTTATCAATATTTGGAGAAGCAACCTTGAAGCATCAGAATGAGATTTTACGCATGCAACAGGGCTTTAATCCAGTTTGGGTTAGGCTTGTCCTAGCCTCTCTGATTAAAACCATATTTTTGTATATGTTGACTTAATGTTAAAGCTGATCTATAATATGTTTTATTGAATTGTATTTTGTTCTGACCTCAACGGAGGAGATATCTCCTGCTGTTATGTTTGACACACATTATTGAGGACCGAGGAGGTGCTAGCTTGTTTTAGGACAAATGCCCACCCTAGATATTGTAATAACCTATAATAATAAGACATATGGAAATGAATACATTGTTTTAACTTATAATTATTTGTAATGTTCTAAAAGATGGTCATCTTATATTTTTTGTAACTGTATATTTGAAACATATAGCATGTGGCAAATGGCACCAAGATAGGTTAATGACATAGTGACTAATTCAGTACTATTCATAAAAGCCCTGAAGTCTTTTAGGGTAAATATGGTGAAAAGTTCTCTCTTATGCTTCCGCAGTTAAGAAGCTGCTATGTTTACTGTTGTATATTTATGCTTACATCAAAATGACTACCTGGTGTCTGTAGTCCTTTCTTAGTGTTCCTATGTGTGTTCTATCTGTGGTGTTGAGGATTCCAGCCCTGGCAGTTGGTCTGGTCAGCTGTGGGGTTTTACTGCTCTGCTGTCTTATCTTGTCTTAACTTAATAAACCTATCTTATTAACCTGAAGACGTGTCCTGCTGCCTACCTAACTTATTTACAACATTTACCCATCTATTCCAGCTCCCCGAAGCCCTTGCTCTGCCCTTTCTTCTGGTCCTCCGTCGCTGCTTTAAAAAATTTCACATCTTGCTGCAAAATACAGGTTGTCATCTTCAGTACTCCCAAGAGTTCCATTCGGATATGTAAGTATGTGGGACATGTTGACCTTCCAGAGTTTCACAAAGCCTCCTAATGAGTGCAACAGGACCATTCTGTGCCATAGAAGCCACATTGAACAACCATTAGTATATGCTGCCCTTTAAATCAGAGATACTGGTATTGATGTTATGTATGTACACTGTGCACAACTATTAACATGATATATCCCACTATCTCTGTGTGGTAATGTATATATATTTATTGAGGATTTGTAATGACCGTGTTATGTGTTTCTTTGGAAAATTGCAAAAAACACAGTTGATGGACAGAATGCAGAACAATGTCTTACATTCACCCCAGTACAAAGATCTGGGCCTAAATCCATCGTTTTTTTGCACTCCACACCACCCTAGGTCAGACAATGGCTATATGCAAATCAGCCTTGACCCTGTGCCTCATGGGAACAGTCCAGCCCGAACTACCAAGCCATGTCTTTCCTGGACCGGAATCAAGCATCCAAGGACCGGTTTCTGGCTATCAGCCTTCTTCAGCCTGGATAGCTTGACTCCAGTGATGTGGAGAGCCTGGGACTCACGTCTGAGCATACCCAGCCCACTCGGGGTGAAAATTGCAAAAAACACAGTTGATGGACAGAATGCAGAACAATGTCTTACATTCACCCCAGGACAAGGATCTGGGCCTAAATCCATCGTTTTTTTGTTTCTTTTGACTCTGTTGTTTCCCTGACAAACTCATCTTCAGTAGCGAATTCTAAGTGGAAAGTTGTTTGCTGAAGCTGAAGTTATGAGAGGCAGTTCATCTGGGAGACCTCTCAGAGACTGCGACTGGAGTTTCGTCTGTGCAAGAAATCTTTCTCTGTCACTTTCAATCTGCGTGGACATATTCTTGAAGGCACTGACTTCATATTGGTGACAACTGGTCTCAGGAGAAATTTGAACTCTTCTACTTTCTCTGCTGAGATTAATCAAGAACTGTGCTCTACTACGCTTATTTCAACTTACTACTTTCATGATCTCGACCTCAACTGATCTCCCAAGCCTCATCCTATTTACTTTGCAAGTTCTGACTGGCCTGATTTCAATTTGTTTATCATATTATCTGTGTAGCTGTCTGCTCTTTCTTCAATTGCCAGACTATAACCAGAGTGAACATTATTTCTGAGTGCCTACACTTATCTCGCCACTCTAGATACTTGCACAACCCTTCTTCTACAGTATTTTCTGACTGAAACTTTTCAGTCTCTTGATTAATCGGATGATGAGCTAATTTTGCTGCTCTTGAGCCCTGTGCAACCCTACTTCTATAGTATTTTTACATTGAAACTTTCCATTCTCTTGATTAATCTGAGTGTGTTTTGAGCTAACTCTGCCAATGTTTTCAGGGTTAATGATAACAGTGATTGAACTGTGTTCTGTACTTTTGGCCCAAGATTATTTTGATTGTACCTTGCTGAGGAGTGGTAACGATTTGGAAATTACTGCTAAAATTTAGACAGGTGCCTGCATAACGACTTTTCATGTGCGAGCACACCTGGGCGGCGTATTTCTTAATATCTGCGGCTCTACTCATGCTATACGATCCTTCACAAGTGGCAGGGTCGGATTGGTAAGGCGGGCACTCGTGCAATTGCCGAAGCGCCGGTATCCGAGTTCCAGCTGTGGGCTGCTTTTTTGGGCACACTGGGGGGTCGATTTGGGCGATGTCTGTGGCCCAGTGGGTGCCTAAGTGGCCTTTCTGGAGGCAAATGGGCGTCCATTACCTCCCTTTCATCAATGGGCAGAGGTGTCACTCCCTTTCTCTCGCTGGGCCAGCCCATTAATGTATACATACATACTGAGCGGGGGGCTGAGCAGAAGTGGCCTCACTTGTTTTCAGGTGTGTTTCACCAGTGTAAACGAATCCGTGCACTTTTTTATCTAAGTAAAGTGAAGAAAACATGCCTCTGTCATAGATTCCCCACCCTTGTTTTTATAAAACTTCCCCAAAGCAGTGTTTTGCAGAAAGGCAATATGCAAATGTGGGTCACTTTTTTAACATGCCCGGGCCGATTTTTAATCCCAATCCAACCCTGACAAGCGGTCCAACCATAAGAAGTGCCATGTCCGCATGTCTGAATTGCTTGCGGCGCATTCTGTATTTTCTCACTAGTACTGAGTAGTAAGCCGCACTGATCGCTTTCACAGTGCTCTCTCATCACCATTGAAGCACTTTGGTAGGGGTTCTGGTCTGCGTTTTATTTAAACTCCACAAATTTAAAAACCGCTTTGTTTGCGTGCTGAAGCATTTACTTTACAGTGCTCTCCCTGACGGTGCTGCCAGTTCATTGCTCACCCTCTCTACTCGGCACTCTCCGACCGTCTCCTCTACTAAAACAAAAGAGGGACTACGTAATCTCATTTTATCTACTAAAACAAAAGAGAGATTTAGTAATCTACATTGGCGGAGGCTTTCCCATAAAAATTGAGGAAGGACTAGGGAAACTACAGCATGTTTATTAAGAACCAGGAAATGCATCAATCTGAATCTTCATGACAGTGAAAGGCCTATCTATTTATGTGCAGTACATGTATTGTTCTTTATTTCTTATCTCTTCTTTCTTTCATATCTACCAAAATGTATTTCCTGCAGGTACTTCTTCTTGGGTACAACATCGAGTACCGGTGAGGTTTTGTTTTTACAAAAAATATTGTTTTACTGATTGTGACATTTTTACAAAAATATTGTTAGAGCAATGTGAGTCATTTTTCTAGATGAATCATGCAACATATTTCACCACCTCCTTTCTTTCTTTCCTTTCCTGGAGAACCCCCTGTACTATGGTCAAAATGAGGAAAGGGATTTATAAACTAAATGAAAGTGACTGGTCCCAAATTATCTTCTGAGAAAAAAAACTTACATGTTGATACATTATCTAGGTTCAGAGGGCCAAGAGGTATATGAGAAGTTACCTGACATTGTAAGGCAAGGGAATGGTGAGACATTAAATGGATTTGAGACGGCACAAAATAAATTGGATACACATTACTCACCCAACGTTTCCATAATATTGCAGAGGTTTTATTTTGGCAAGAGGAAACAGAATGATGATGAGTAGGTAAAAGACTTTGTGACGGCGCTCCGAAAACTAGCTGCCCACTGCAACTTTGGGGAAAACACTGAGGAAAGAATCAGTGACCAATTTATGTTAGAGTGTCAGATTTATAAGGTTTGAGAGGAATTGTGGGTAAAGAGTGAACCCAATTTCACAGACGTCCTTATTAACCCTAGGCATAGTACTACGCTACGCTCGCGGAGCGTGCATAGTTTGCACTACTACGCACTACGCGAATTGCACGTAGCACAGTGCAAAAACGCGTAGCAGGCATTTGCTGCTTGCTCGCGGTCCTTAACGTCAAGTTCGCGACCGTGAGCGAGCAAAATCAACATCCTGGTGAGACTCTTTCCTCATTCGCGATCAGCAACATCAAGTTGCCGATTGCGAGCGTGAAAATAAGCCTCCCGGCGAGATTCTCAACGTGGGGAGGTCAGGTTTCTCATTGCGAGTGGTCGCATATGCTCACGACCACTCGGGATGAGAAACTACCAGTCCACGTTGAGAAAGCTGCCGCTCAATTACAAATCTACTCGAGCGGCAGAAAACGACCGCTTGCACTGTGCAAGATGCCGTTTACAATGATTGCACAGTGCGGACAAAGATCTGACACTGTGCAATCAGTGAGAACAGTTTTTCCCTACCTCACTGTACAGTTTGCGTAGCTACGCGTAGCGTGCATAGTGCGAAGTGCACTTTGCGTACCTACACCTAGCGCTACTACGCAAACTACGCCCAGGGTTAGATAACAGCTATGCAGGTGGAGCATTCAATGCACTGTATGCATGATTTACAGAAGTCTAAAAATGAGCAGAAAAGTGAGGCAAAGAATGAGGCAAAAGCAGTACATGCAATTGCCACGCCAAAGAGCAAGCAACAGTGTTTTACTAAACAAAAAGTGAATTGTTACCGGTGTGGCAATCCTAATCACTTGGCGAATTCCAAAGGATTGTCCTGCTGCTCGTGTTGTGTGTAGACAGTGTGGGAGGAGGCGGTACTTTGCCAAGTGTTTCAAGTCATCTCCTTCTGGCAAAGAAAAGGTGAATGAGGTTTGTGTGGAGGAGGAAGGCGTTGTCTTACAAATATCTGATGTCAATGTCAATGGTATATCGAAGGCTAATTGTACACATCCCTACAATGTGGTTAATGTAAATGGGTTTCAGTTGGTCATGATGATGGACTTGGGAGCCAGATTGTCCTTAATATCTTACGGAGACTATGACACTTATTTTAAAGGGAAGGTTACATGTGGTGCACCTGATGTCACACAGTACAGTTATGAGGGAGAACCAATAGAGTTGATTGGTTACTTTGAAGCAGATTTGGGGTTGTAAGGGAATTTTGCGGGGGTGAAAGTGTATGTTCCTGTCAAGGGTGATTCTATCTTGAGTTTATCGCTCCGTAAACTGGTAGGTATATTTCTGGACCCTAACTGAAGTTTGCTGATGCAGGTCAGAAAAGTGGATACTATGGCGGAGCAGTTTCAACATGAGTTTCTGCAAGTATTCTCAGAAAAGGTTGGGTGTGTTAAAGGTTATGTCCATTACATTAGGATCAAGGAGGGAGCTACATCTGTTGTGTGTAAAGCTAGGAATATCCCTTGAGCAGTAGAATCCGAGCTTTATAGGCTCAAAAAAGAAGGAATTATTGAGGCGGTGGAGGCTTCAGAATGGGTGGCAACAGTTGTCGTGGCTTCTAAGGTCTCTGGGGAGATTTGCCTTTGTGTTGATATTCGGCATATCGATAGACACACTATTGAAGATAAAATTCCTCTACCAAATATTATGGAGATGGTGACGTTGATGGGCAGCACCAAGTATTTTACCATGCCTGACTTAACGTCTGCCTATCAGTAGGTTAGGTTACATGAAGATTCTAAAAACGTAATGGCCTTCATTACACTTTTCTGGGTCTTCCTCTTCAACAGAATACTGTATAGTCTCTGTTCTGCAGCATCTATTCATCAGAGACTCATGACCAGTTTGTTGAAGGGACTGGTTGGGGTGAAATTCTTTCAGGACATTGCGCTAATTTTTGGTGACAATCTGCATGATCATGTCAAGGTCAAGGAAGTGCTATACATATTTTTTCAAAAAGGTATCACTCTCAAGATTAGAAAGTGTAAATTTGGGCAATCTCAGAAAACAAATTTGGAACATGACATCTTGAGGGAGGGAGGGGGGTTAATCCCAAGACTGAACTCATCACCACAATATCTGAGCTGTCCCAGCCTTTAAAGAAAGAAGAGGTGCAAAGATTTCTTGGAATGGTGGAATTGTATTCCAGGTTTGTTCCTAATTTTGTGAGTTGGGCTGTAGCCATTAGGAGTCTATTAAGGAAGGGTGTAGAATGTGCCTGGTCACAAGAGTGCCGCATGGAATTGGAAGATCTTAAGGTTGCCCTGTTATCTGCTTAATTTTTAAAGAGCTTTGTCCCGGGGATGTCTTGCATAATTCTTACAGATGCCAGTGAAAAGGGCTTGGTGCTGTTTTGAAGCAAAAACATTGGGGAGATGAGGTCACTATTGCCTTTGTTTCCAGGTCTTTAATGGGCAGAGGCATGATATTCGACCATTGAGAAGGGAGCTCTTGTAGTATACTGGGCAGTAAGAAAGGTTTGACTGTTTCCGTGGGGTGTGAAGTTCCTGATGTGGACAGACCATAAACCCTTGCAGGGGGTCTTTGGAAAGAAGGGTCTTTCCTGTATTTTGTCTAGGATCTGCAAGTGGCTAGTAGCACTGCTGGATTTTCTATTTATTGTCACATATTTGTCCGTTGTCGACAACAAGGTTGCAGATTACCTATTGAGGTTGACAGTGGATTCTGGATCCAAGGATAATGAGGAAAATTGGTGAAAGGATGATGAGGTCAAGGTAAGTAGTGTGACTATGGCATGCGTTACAGAGAGCAAATGGGGCAGGAAATGTAATATGATCAAGTGTTGAAAGACATGTCAGTTTGTCTTATCTGGAGAAAATAGTTGGCAAAAAATGGAAATTTACGGATGATGTGATGAACCTCATGTTGGCTCATGAGGGTCATCAGGGCATCAGTAAAACTAAGGAGCATCTTGGGTGTGTGTATTGGAGGCCAGGAATGGACACTGTGATGGAGAGGATTGTACGAGAATGTTGTGAGTGCAAGATGAGTGACAATAATATGAAAGTGAGGATGTCACCCATGGTCTGTAGGGAAATTCGTACTGTGGTTTAAAAAGAGATTGGTCTAGATATTGTTGGGCCCATCAATGTGGGAAACACTTCCAAGTATTTGTTTGTTGACATGGACATACGTTCACAGTGGCCAGAGGTCGGAGTAACTAATAAAAATAACACTGCTGCAGTCATCAGATGTTTAACTGAAATATTTGCGATGGAAGGCAACCCTAGAATGATTCTTATGGACAATTTGACTGCAACTGACCCATTGAGGATTGTCTAGGTGCATTCCCTGTGAAACCTAAAACAGGTGCATTCTTAGAGTTGTCTAGAAAGTTGGAAAATTGATAATTTTCCTAAGGTGAACTGGCAGAGAGTGCCAGAGGGTACCACTTAATACTAAAAAAGACAACCTCCCATGAATTTAAGGTGGGATGTAACACAAAGCATGCTCAGTGCTTGGCTATGCAAGGATATGAATGGAAGTGAAAAAAGAAATACAACAAGAGAGATATTCTGGGGCCAGGTTGTTCTTACATTTGAACATTCACCACCTTTTTTGAAGTTAACCCTCTGTTGGACTGGTAACCAGTGAACAGCAAATCTAGCTAATGTCTCTATTCATCAGATTTATAATACATATGCAGTAATTCTGCACCCTCTGGAGTTGTCTAATCTACACAGTGGAGATGTCAGGAAAGAGGTAGTAGTGACAATAGTGTTAATAGCAGCCCCTACTACCACTGCTCAATGTAGAGCAGACAACAAAGGCAATTTAGGTCTCAGTTTAGTAATGAGGTCACTACAGGTTTTCGTGTATGATGCACATGCTAACCTGGGAGAAGATGGTCACAGGTCATCAAAGATACCTAGGGGCAGATTTACAATAACTGGCGCCTCCCCCAGTTATTGTGCGCCGCAGCTCCGCCACCCATGGTGCGGCGCACCATGGGGCAAAAACGGCACGGATGCGTGACGCATCTCTGCCGTAAAGGTGGCGCATTGCTGGAGTTGCGTCGCAAGCGCGACGCAGCTCCAGCAAGGCTCGGGGGTGCCCTATCTGTCCAATGCTGCGTCAAGCCTTACGCCTGCTTCAAGCAGGCACAGGGTTTTGACGCAGCATTGGCCTAAAAGTGACTGAGTGAAATCTTGTAGATTTCACTCAGCCACTTTTGAGAAGCGCACCTGCCCTGGAACGCCCACCCTGCGCCGGAACGCCCACATGTGGCGCAGGGCTTTACAACGTGACGCATCTGCCTAGATGCGTCACGTTGTAAATGGGTCGCAGGGATGCGCCACGTTTACGCCGCTGTTGCGTGATGCAAACGTGGCGCAAGTCCAACATAAATCTGCCCCCTAGATTTTTCACTGTGGCAGCAGGTATCAAATCTGTCAGGGAACGTTTGGGATAGAGAGTGATGGCAAGTTGGTTCTACTCTTGGGCCCAAACAGAATCATTTCAAATTCATTGTTAAGTCTGAGAAAGTCATCACTCATCCTGACACCACTTGACAGGCCCTGCCATAGGCCTAACCCTGCAGCCAACCCCTGCTGCACACAGCTTTCACCATGTGCAGTAGGGGTTGGCTACAACAACGGGCTGGACTGAGGTCGTAACCAAGGTCCAGGCCCTTCAACCAAACCCTGCTGCACAAGGACATTTGGGAACAAGGCTTGTGGTCAATCTCCGTTGTGTAAGTCAAAGTTTGTGAGAAACAGGAGTTAGCTGCAAATAAAAGGGGAAGCCCAAGGCCAGTTTCAAGCAGAGTATAAAAAAATATTTACTAAAAAATTAAAGGTTATAAAATTCTAATGTATATTTTTTTTTAAACAACACAGTCACAGAAAAAACACACTTAAAGTGCAGTTATGGTTACGAAACAAAATCTAAAACTACAAAAATTAATTAGTCTTAATTTGGTAATATAAACATAAGTCATGCCCTTGTCAAACATTGCTTATGGCATTACAAATGTTAAATGACGTTATTGAGGGCATGTCAAATGACAACATTGACGACATCACTTATGAGAAGTGTGGCTCACCGATTAGAGTGGCAGACGCTGAGGCAGAGGTCTGGCCCAGGACCAGGGTTCAATTCCCAACGCGGCAGGGTCTTGGGCTCAATGTCCACGGACTCGATAATTCTCGCCTAGGTGCCTACTCTAATCATGGGTCCCACTCTGCAACTCTGGGCAATAGCTTGCTTAATCTCCACAAAAGCGCTAGGATGCCTGGCCTCACCTTGGAGGTGCCCAGTAAGGGGCATCTCACAGGGAAAGCCAGGAAGGGTTCCACAGCGGTATACAGCGCCAAGATACCTTCTAGGTGATAGTGCGCTTTACAAGTATACACACATTTACATGATATCACTCAACTGTACCAAAATGCTGTTTATTTCAACTTCACATTGTTTTTAAGTAGATCATTATTTACTATGTGCCTCGCCTAAAATACTGTTAAAAAGAAATATATACAAATAAAGATACACTAATTGCTGAAATAGTCATCAATGTTCATTATTCCATTGCCTATGTTTATACCATGTAACAATCCCTCACCACTACAATGGAAACATAACTCTCCTTTAAACTTCAACAAGCTTGCAAAAAAGTTTGTTTTAAAGCATATACATCAATACTGAGGCAGATCGAAGCTGTTGTGAACCACATTAAAGAAACAACATATACAAAGACACCCACTATATCACTGCCACAAATGTAAGCAAATACCATAATAGATCATATACCTGCTGTAAAAACGAAAGCACTACAACTACTTCATAGGAGACTGCCAACTTTTGTAAAGGTTTTAATTAACTGTAAAATAAACACATTACTTACTTACTCACTTATCATACTACAATGTACATACCATGATTTAGAAACACACCCAAGTAATATCAACGTTCTATCACTATCATACAACCACACATCCATTGATGAACACAAAGAAAGTGTACAGTCAATTTGACTATCACAACCATGCACATATATAACGTTATACACTCTATCACCGTGTAACATACATTAACATAAATATGGGAATACAAACAGAGAAGTAATGTCACAAATCCATACCCCTACCTCAGTATGTAATCACACATACAATGAGACACATACCAATATAACCATTATAGAAACATTCAAATATTATTACAAAACAAGACAACCTCCAATAAGTTGCAAAGTACATTCATAACCAATACAAATTAATTATGTTTGAAAAAAATGTGTCAGAAAATCAGTAGATCCAAAACAACCTACTATAAAAAAAGATTTTACTCATATGAAATATAATGTAAATATCTACATTTATCATTCAGATCTTACTGCATACTGTTGCAAAGAAAACCATAAACTTAACATAATGGAAATAAAATATGAAACTTTTCAAACTTTATTGTGTATGGATTTAGGAACTTCAAAGGTCAGAGAGTTAATCCTGCACACCCCTTCATTTGACTAACTTGACAACACAGTAGGTCCCAGAAAGATGCCAGTTGGCACAAATGTGCATCATATACAAATGCCACCCAGCCCATGAAGCCAAAGATAGAGCTTGCCAAGACAGACTGCAAAGATATCAGAGTGATTGAGTTAATGCATACGCATGAAGTGATAAGGTATGGCACCAGTCAGGTCTCCATATCAACTGGGAGCAGTGCTCCCAGTTGCTCTAATTGGTGGAGGCAGCTTGCGCCAGAACAGTGGATTATCCACTGACCTGGTGTGATGATTCTGTGAAATACCTGGGAGTCCACATCCACAGGGACAAGTATCGTATCCTGCAGCTAAATTATGGCCCAGTAGTTGAAAACTGGGGCGCAATATTGAACGGTGGCTGCAATTGCCCCTGTCAATGGCTGGAAAGATAGCCATAATTAAGATGGTGGCACTGCCACAATTTCTCTATCTCTTCTTAAATATCCCCATTTCGCTATATAATAGTTTCTTCTCTAACCTACGTATGCTATTAATATGACTGGTATGGGGTGGTAAGCTGGCCCAAATTGGTTGGGACACTTTAACACTTTCGTACGAGAGGAGTGGGTCTGGCATGCCGAACCTGCAGATTTATTATCTGGTGGCACAGGCGAGCTTTGCACGACATTGGTACTGTACAGATTTCTGGATCCCGTACTATAGCTCTGAGGCCGATTTGGTACTTTCATCTGCGCTCAACTCCCTGTTACCACGGAGGTTTCTCAGGGATCCCCAGGATAGCCAGACAGTGTCCACAACTAACTGGGCTTGGCGCGTGACAGGGGCCCGTGTATTACATTGCCCTGCATTACCACTGGCAGGAAATAGTTGGAGAACCTAGTAAAGTGCACATTGGCCAAGTTTCAGATGACTACTTTTGGCGGCTTGTTTCCAGGGGGGCATATTCTCTCCCACACTGAAGACCCCCATCTCCGTACTGCCACTACAATGGATCACTTTGTGCTAATGAGAGTGCAGAGGGCGTTGCGCATGTGCGTGGATAGTTATCCCTTGGAACCTCCAAACGTCACAATTTTAACTGGGGTTATTCAGGGTGGGGATGGAAGCCTCTTAGTGGCCTGGATGGACAAGGCGGCGATGGTATTGTTCCCATGCCATGATGCGAGTGTACGGGCAGCATGGGAGCGTGACCTTGGATACCCCTTGACAGATGTGCAGTGGAGTCGGTGTTGTTTTCAAACACGCCACGTGTCTCCCAATCATGGGCACAAACTGCTACATCTAAAATTTTTATGGAGGGCATACATGACCCCTAGTAAATGGCATCATATGGACCCCTCTCATCCACATGAATGCCCGCGGTGTCGCTCCCTGGAGGACGATTTTACGCATATGACGTGGACCTGCACTAGAATAGAGGATTATTGGAGATCGATTTTTAGAGAACTATATCGGATGGTGTAGGTTGAAATTGCGCCATCGCCTTTATTAGCACTATTAGGAGATGTTCATGGTCTTCCCAAATCTAAGCGCCGCTTTGTTGCCATAGTGCTCCTTCTTGCGAAGCGTGAAATAGCTATCACATGGGCCGGCTTGCGGGCCCCTACCCTCACTGCATAGCTTCATTGTATGGCATTTTGCAATACCACCAGAAACACATGTACAGCTGCAACCACCGGATTCTCAGCCCATGGATATCTGCCAACCGCTTCAAATTTACTTATTGGCAGCGCAGGATGGTAGCGCCCCTCACGCACAGGAGCCATCTGACCCCCTGGTCCCGCAATTGTGTAGCTCCACAGATGCTATATGTTTTCTCCCCTTGTCTCAGGACTAATGCATTTAACAATTGCCCCTTCAGTAGGAATATCAGTGTGTGAATTAAATATATGGTACTGTATGGTCTCTAGCCTGGTCTGTACGTACTACACTGTTACGCGGGATGTTGTCACATGCCTTTCACTGTATTGCTACACTGTAATGCTATGAACAATATGTTTTCCTTTTCTTTGTTCCTTGTAAATTTGGAAAATTCTATAAAAAAATAAAAATAAAAAATATATTTGTCTAACCTTTTTTGAGTTAAATAAACATTTTTACTTTTCCCTATACTTTACCATAGAGAGATTCTGCAGTTGGGGAAATGATCTCCATGTGGTAAAGTATAGGGAAACCTTAAAAAATGTATTTAATTTGGAAAAAGATAGCAAAAATATGTGTATGTTCAAAATTATTGTAAGGTAATATATATATATGACCCAGTAGAAGGCAATTTGCCGAAACGCGTAGGTCCGATCTCACAGACGTAATTGTCTGTGTGTACTTGCCATGGAACTAAAACAATAAAATGATTTAAAAAACTGACCTGAAGAGCAGTGGAGTTGCTCTTTGTTGACTGTGTGCCACCGGATTCGGTTTTCCGGAGAAGGACGCCAAAGGGAGACATCTATATATATTTATTAAAACCCCTACACCTCCACTATAACGCATTTCAGCCAATTCGGGCCTTGATCACAAGACGCGCATGAGGAGTGCCTACATTTTTAAAGTAAAAGTGCATAACATGTGACACAAACAGTAATGGACATAGTAAAAATATTCAAAAGCATTTCATTGGTAACGGTACTTAAAAATCTTTTTCTGTAAATTCCTGCACTTCAGAATCAAACTCATTAAATATTTACATGTAATATAAATATTAAAACAAGAAGTTTATGTTTCAGAATTTCATTAAATAATCCCTTTCCATAAAAATGCATACTTTTGTAAAAATGCTGCACTAGTGTGCATAATTGAGGGGGATAAACAACGATAAATCATAGGAACACAATAAAATTCTTACAAGTGCATATATATCAACAACACTCATATATTCCTAAAGATTGCTATGACCTTGCAGTGTATTCCCAAGACAAGGTACCCCTTTGGCTTGATATTATTTTTTACCAATAAAGTGCTAATGCATGTAGATACTGCCCAAGTGGGAAAATGTCTACTATATATGTCCAAATGTTGAAAGTGCTAGTGCAAAAATAAGTGTCACCATGAATAACCAAATACAGTTATTAAAGTGCAAAGTCCAAAGACTTAAAATAATTCCATTAACAGCAGCTCAGTTAGATATGTGGTTCTGCAAATCATTAATAAAGTAGACCACAAATATTACGGATGGGATAGCTACAGACTAGTATAAACATCCTCACTGGAATTGAGACCATTAGGTGTCTTGGTGTCCAACTCCAGGATATATCTGGTTTCCTGTTTGCGTGAGAGGGCTTCACGATTGCTTCCCCTTCTGAGTGGTGGAACCGAATCCACTACAAAATATTTCAGATGGTCAAGATTGTTGCAGTGGAGGTCCCTGAAGTGTCTTGCCACAGGGTATGACATATCGCTATTGGTGATCGCCCTCATGTGCTGAAGTATCCTTTTGGGGGCCTGCAACTTGGTACTACCCACATATTGCAGGCCACAAGAACACTCCAACACATATACCACATATTCGGTTTTACAAGTAAGCATCTTTGTAATTAGAATTGGATCAACCGAAAAGGGAGTTGTGTAGAATGTCCTGTTAATCCCATACCTGCAAGCCTTGCAAGCTGGGCATTTAACAAAACCCTTTCTAGAACTCAACCAGGTTTTGACAGTGGTCACTTCTGGGCTACTTTTAAGCAGAGAATCACTCATGGAGCGAGCCTTCCTAAATGAGATACTGGGGATTTTTGATAGTGAATGTCCAATTGCAGGATCATTACGCACTAGTGCCCAATTTTTATTGAAAATCCGCCTTAGAGACTGATGTTGTTTGTTGTAATTTAAAATCAGTCTGGTGGGTTGCTCCGACAATCCAACAGTATTGGCCATTGTAGTTCTACTTGCTAATGTGTCTGTTCTAGAAACTGGACACGTTTTTTTGATGGCCCTGTCAATAATGTTAGTAGAGTACCCCCTTGCCAAGAACCTACTCTTTCTATCATCTTGGGCTTTTGCGAAATCAGCATCACTACTGTAAATATGTCTAATTCACAACATTTCCCCAAAAGGGATGTTCATGAAACGCACAAACTGTCTCTTTAAGTAGAACGGTATCCATGCTTACACCTAACCTGTGACCAAGGAGTGCGGAAACTCCGAAACGCGTTGACGCCCACCTATAGATAGTTATAGTTGATCCATCAAGCGGGTGGTGAGGAAAAGGGGGCGTCCCAAAACAGGTTTTCCCAATGTTAATTTTCATCGGAAATTTTAGACAAGGCTACAGCCAGAACTGCTGATCAGAATTACACCAAATTTGGTAGCTGCTGGTGCAGAAAGTGACCTTTTTGTTAAATGTTGTAAATCCGTTCAGTAGTTGCTGAGTTATTTAAAGAAATTTCCAGTTGCATCTATAGGGATACGGTGAATCCGTGACCCCTCCCGATCTCGTGCTGAGAAATGATTAGCTGCCAACACTTCAAACCAGTAAGTGTTTGCAGCCATCTTGTCACTCGGTTGAACTGAGTCACAGAAAAAAAGCTTTTTAAAAAAAGATAAGGGGAATGGCTAGAAACACCCTGACCCCCTGGGACTGTTGGGGGGGTCTACACAGGGACCCTGCAGGGTCATAAAAAGTGTTTAAGAAAAATGTATGCCGGCATGAGTCGCACTAGATGCGGAAATTCCTCCGAAAGTTTTTGAAAAAAATAAAATGTGGGCTCCCACGCTTCATTATTAATGGGACACCCAGGTGGACTGGGCGCAGTGTACAAATAAAGGAGGGGGGGCGCACAAACCCTCCCTCCTGGGTTGTGACAGACCATGTCATAAGTGCTCTAATATGTGAGGTCATAAGCAGTGCATTGCGGGGGCACGAGTTATAGTGAGCTTGGCTGAATTTCACTGGTTTTGTAGGAGAGAAACCTGAGCCTAACTGTAACGTCTCTGTAACCTATAGTTTTTTCATTCCATTTCAGATATTGGAGTGGTGTTAATCAATGATGTCATAGAAGATGTCATGAGTGATGTAAATTGGGAGTTAGTTAGCAGTGCATGGCAAAGGCTTGAGTTATAGTTACTTGATCTGGGGGCGTCAGGGTACACCTACCTTGCTTCTCTATATGTTTTTTAAAACTTTTTTTCAAGATGTGGTCGCAGTCAATAAGATCTTACCTTTAGATCTCTCATATTGTCTGATTCTTCATAACATGTAATATCTAGAAATATTGAACCTTATTTTCTCAAAAACTACTGAACCAATTTACATCAAATCATTAAAAGCCAGTCTCTGTGCCAAGATCTAGCTTTTTGCCGAATTTGGTGTTGTTCTATTCAGCCATTTTAGATGTAGCTGTGTCTTATTCTCCTATGGACAATTGCATTTTTCGGACAACCTCAGTTCATTGCCCCCCGCTTGATGGACCACCCCTACCCTTTCCAGGAAGGAGCTGAGGCGGTTGAGACTTTTTTTTGGGAAGGTTTTGTGAAGATTCATGTAATATCCATAAACGTATAAGCAAAAAAAAAATCTATTCCTATAGTTAATGTGAAACTAGCTACTAGTACCCAGTAGCATCTAATACATGTTGAATAAACATGTAATAATTTTAACATAATATATTATGAAATATGTATTATATTATATTATATTATATTTATATATATATATAAATATTATAATTAAGGAAGTAATATGTATATAATTATTGTTATATATTTATATTAAGCATTGAACAAAAGAAAACGTTCAAGAGCACTATGAATTCAATCTTTAATTCATTTAAATACATTAAATTAAATTACAATTTTTTTTCTGAAGTGTAGAATAAAAAGTAAATTTCTACTAAAAGTAAAACAAAATAATTGTTTAAGTATGCATTAATAACTAATACAAGTGATGCATAGAATTAATTCAAATAATGTAATAATATGTTATTAAAATCTTACATTAACTTTTTTTTGGGTGGCCAGCAAGAACAAGGCACATATTAGGTTACGTCAACTTTTTAATCAAAAAAGGTTGTTTCAATATTTTAGAATTAAATGATAAATATGTTTTATTTTTATATAATGTTTAACATTACATTCCCTTTATATAAGTATTTAACAAGCTAAAATAATGTAATTCAATTTAACATGATTTCATATAGGGTTTTATTTTAAGCCTGTCTCCATTATTTTCTATGGGAGAGTGTTGTAGTTTCAATGGTTAGCCATGCGTGGTGTTGGCCTTGCTACTGATTTGGTTTTGGGAGGAAGTAACTTGTACTCATAAGGCTGGTTCCACCCCATTCTTCAGTAGGTGAAGAGCGGAAGTCTACACTTTTGAGAAACTACACACTTGGATTTTGTGAATATAGAAAAGCAGTAAAGTAACTCAAGCTTATAAAATGAAATGACATGTGTAAATTACTGACAAGCGCAGGTTTCGTTTGCTCCATGAGACTCTGAGACATGGAGATATTCTGAAGAAATATAATTTCTATAGCAAGTATAGATGATTTAATTTCACAATAACGTTTTGAAAACATCTGTCTTGTCTTTAGATATCAACTACACCTGTTGACGCACAACGCCAACATAGTTGCACTATCCAGGGTCTCTGTTTTCTCTCTTTCCCCATTCTCTTCTAGCTTGGTTGATGGTTAACCAACATACTGTCAATGTGTATGGTTGGCTGTGGATACAGAGAGATGCAGAAACATTAATTGTTCCAGTCGGATGCAGACTACAAGGTTAGTGCTTTCTGACAGTTGAGGCTATCTGAGTACACAGAAACAGCAGCTCTAACTGGGGGTGGGCAAAAGCACATATCCTGTGACTCAATAATACAAGCACACCCACACCTAGGCTGTCAGTGCTCTAGGATTAAGGAAACAATTACTACCACAATCCACATTACACCAGTCCCCTTACGTGACACATGTATTCTCGTGGGACTTCTACAAGTAAAGTACACACTAGTCATCAATATGTACAAAAATAGGACAATGATTCACTGAAATCGATAAAGTCGACTGAACGGGTGTTTCGCTCCTATTGTTTCTACCTAGAGAGATTCCTTTTTTTTTTAAGTTCAAAATAAGCTTTATTGAAAGTTTTGAAAAAGTCATATAAACAATTTAAATACACAAATGCATGAAATTGATACAGAAAGAATAAATGAAACACATGAGAACGAGAATCAAAAATCAAAAATAGATAAGAAAAAACAATTCATATGAGATAAATACAAAAAGAAAAAAGAAAAATACCAGCTAGGAGATAAAGAGTAATACATTACTTTGAAATATAATAATAAACAACATAGCAATTTTGTGAATATTATGAAAAAGAAAAAAGATAATACAATAAGAGAAACTCAAGGAGGTTTAGCAACTTCTTGTTGAAAGGGAGATTTAGGCAGAGAACGAAGGGCACAAGAATCAAAAAATGAAGTAACCGGATCCCATAACTGCTTTTGTTTTGGGGCTAAAACAGGTGGATAAACATATGTTGTATCTAATCTATGATTATAGCACACAGCATACCACCAAGCCTGATAAGAGAGTTTAGTGGAGTCTTTCCAAGCTTTGGTAATTTGCTGAAAAGCTACTGCAAGAAGTAAGTCAATTATTTTTATATCGAGATTGTAAGGGTTCCAGATAGATGAAATACTACCTAAAAAATATGGGATATATGAAACGGATACCTAGAGAGATTCCTATTCCCTCTCTGAATAGTTTTATGTGACTTTGTCCTTGGTCGTTCTCTTCATCCCTTTCCTCAATTTATTTGATGCAAAGAGCCTGCCTAAATTAAAGGGGCCCTAAGGTACCGTTTTTGTATGTTGTACAAGAATCTCCAACACGTCCCTCAGGGCTTTAAGTGAGCCGGGTCCTGCCGGTGCGGCAGTTCTACAAAGCAGGTGCTGAGACAGGTCCCTATCGGGTTCCCTATTTTTGCCCTCACCCTCAGGATGAAAAGAAATCTTAACTCTGCAGCAGCAACACCCTTCACTGCCTTTGATGTCACTTCAAAGAGACTTGTATATAGTTCTTTCACAGTCTCATCATATCAGAACTGAAGCATTTTCAAAATTATATACAACAAAGCCATAGGTGTTGCTCATTTGTCTTATGCAATTATTGACAAAGCCAATAGCCCTGACTTGTTGTAGGTGTAATGCTGCTTATTCTATTATATATCTGGATGCAGTGACAGAAGAAGCAAAATACTAGTCAGGCAGCACACTATGCTAGGCACATATTTTCAGTTTAAGTGTTTTTAAGCCACGCCCTTAATTACACTGGCCACGTCCCTTTGAGAGACCCCCCTCCCCCACAGTTTTTTCATCCCACTTAAAGCCATGCCGTCCCTCCTAAATCAGTGAGCAGGCAGCACCCAGAATCTTTCATATATATCTTTTTTTATGGAGCCTCTGTGTTTTCCTGTATTTAGAAAGTAGCAGAGCAGCAACATGTGGTGCACGTGAACACAATGCCTAATCAAACACTGATGCCATAGTAAATCTTGTTATGTCTGTTCATCTATGAATACGCTGTAGGGTGGGTTTCGCCTCATGGAACCTAGACAATGTTTATTATCATGACGAGCCATCTGCTTACCAATAACTTGTTTCATATAGCACCTCATGCCACGCCTGCTGCTTTGAAGTGCTGTATCTAACAGGTGTAACTATTTCCCAGTTTATTGGGATTTTGTGCAGGGCTTTAGGTGGGCCAGGTCCAGACGGTGCGCTGTACCAGCAGTTCTAAAAAGGACATGCTTGCATCTCAGGTGGAGGTGGAGTTTACAGCAGTGCCTGTCCCCAAGATGGCGACTAGGGCCAGTCCTAACTACTGCCTCGGGGGACTCCTGAGGTACCGGGCACTCCCAAACTGAGCTGATGTGACGTTCTACGGGATCAAGTATCTCTCCTGATCTAAAATCATTCGTCATTGTCCTGTTCAGGATCAGCCCTCACCCGGCCACGCTCGTGCTCACACTCCATGACATTTGACTCGGAGATCTTCCCATCGGCAGCTAAGACCTAGACATTTTGACTGACGCCCGGTAGAGCTACCTTGTGAGCTAAAGGGGAGATCGGCTAAGGATTTCCCTCCTTGACCATCACCTACCCAGCCGGTCTTTTTGTTAACTCTCCTGCGTCTCTCTATCGGACTTTTCTCCCTTCTCCTCTTCACCATACCCCCTACCCCCCTCCTCTCTACTTTTCTCCTCTTTCCTGCTATTGACTTTTGCCCTCACCCCTCCTTGCTCATAGTTCCCACCATTTATTCTGTGAACTTTCCCTCGTCAGTCAATACCTGATGCCCGATGGAGCTACCTGTTTACCTATTGGGGTGATGGGCTGTGGATTCCCTCCTCGGATGTCACCCACTCAGTCGGTCTTTGGGCAGGCTTCCTTTAGTCTCTCCTGCCCTCTTTTCATCTCTTCTGCTGTCTTTTCCCTCATCCTCACCCTTCACACTTCCCCCTTACCCCCTCCTCTCTATTTGTCTCACCTTTCTTTCCTCTCCCAATTTGTTGCTTAATTTTTGACGTAATGTGTATTTGTTTTCATTCTCTTTAACATTGTGTAGCCTAATGTAAAGTGCTCCGATACCTAGGGGTCTAGCCAGCACAATATATAACTCATAAATAATGTTCAGCTGAACTTCTGTTGGCAACGCCCATGGGCCTCATAACCAGGCACGGCCCGTGCAGGGCGTTATACCGGGGCGGTGACGTCAGGCGGGGGAGGGTCAGGGTGGGGGGGTTGTAAAATGCGGGATATGGACCACTACAGGTAAGAACCGAAAAAATAAAAAATAAAAATTTCGTTGCCCGCGCTGCATCACATTTGGCGATGCGGTGCGGGCAACAAATCTTTTTTTTTCGGTACTTACCTGTAATGGTCCATAGCCCGCATTTTACAACCCCCCACCCTAACCCTCCTCCGCCTGACATCACCGCCAGGGTATAACGCCCTGCACGGGCCATGCCTGCTCATAACTGTTTGTACTCACCTCGTTGCACGAGCATCCTTGGCCGCTGCCCGGTGGAGCTGTCACATGCAGCTAAAGAGGAGTCTGGCCCTGGTTTCACCCCCTCGGTCGTCACCTACCCAGCCGGACATCTGACATTGTTTTCCTCGTTTTTCCCGTTGTGTATTCCCTCCCTCCCCCTCCTCCCCCTGTGACTCTTTGATTTAAGTGATGTAACTTTGTAACCTGTAACTCATGTAAAGCGTTCTGAAACCTCTGGGTCTAGCCAGCGCTATATAAAACTTTTCAAATTAAATACATGCTGAGATGGGTCCCTATCGGGCTCTCGATTTTTTGCCTTCATCCCCAGGGTGAACATTTTTTTTTTTTTACCACTGCAGCAGTACCACCCTTCCCTGCATTTGATGTAACTTCGAAAAAGACTTGTCATAGTTTTTTCACAGTCTCATCATTTCAGAACTGAAGCCTTTTCAATATTCTATACCACTAAGTCATAGTTGTTGCTTATTTGTCTAATGCAACTAACAACTATTGAAAAAGGCTATAGTCCTGGATTGTTGTAGGTATAATACTACTTGTAATATATATCTGGCTGCAATGACAGAAACAGCAAGATACCAGTCGGGCGGCACACTATGCTAAGCACAGATTTTTAATGTAGGTGTTTTTAAGCCACGCCCTTAATTACAACGGCCACACCCCTTTAAGAGACCGTCCAGTTTTTTTATCCCCCTCAAAGCCCTGACTGCTGGCGCGCAACACCCATTGGACTCACCGGGCTTCCCCACCCAACCCCCCACCCCGGCCCCCATCCTGTGTGGCAGCCCGGGATGAGACAGATCCCGGGCACACACTCAGCAACACCCGAACGTTTCACAGGTCTTTAAAAGACCATTTGAATGTTAATTAGGCCTTGCTGTTGTTTCACCCCTAGTTGGAGGCCCTGCAGCTCCACTCTGCCTACTGATTATAGGTTCAGGACCCCCCCCCCGAAATTTTTTCTTAGCCCCCCGAAATTTGGCTCTAGTTGCGCCTCTGCCTGACTATATGTATTGACCTCCAGGACGTCGAAAGGTCGAGGTCGCCATGACGGGATTCAAACTGGTGACGACACTAAATTGTAATTGTAAATTGATACTTGTATAGCGCACTACTCACCCGCAAGGGTCTCAAGGCACTTGTACGAATACCGCTGTGGAACCCATCCTGGCTTTCCCTGTGAGGCGTCCACTCCTGGGCACCCCCAAGGTGGAGGCCAGGCATCCTTAGCGTTGTGGGGGCCGTTGTGGAGATTAAGCAAGCTATTGCCCAGAGTTGCAGAGTGGGACTCCATGATTGGAATAGGCACTGAGGCGAGAATTATCAGGTCCGTGTAATTTTTGAGTCCAAGAGCCGCCGAGGCGATGAATTGAACCCTGGTCCCGGGCTAGACCTCTGCATCAGGGTCTGCCGCTCTAACCATTAAGCCACACTTCACTGGCTGCGTGACGCATCAGCGACAGTCACACAATTTCAGCAGTGAGAGATGAAACTAAATTTAACTCTGCCCGCCTTTTTGCATCATGTATTGAATGAGTAATGTTTTTTACTGTAAACACAATAGAACAACAAGGCGCGATTGTTCATTCTGGAAAACTATTTGTGTAACGTCTGGTCTGGTGATGAGTTGCTCGAAAACTATTCCTTTTTTTTGATTTAAAAGATTTTTATTGAAAAATAAAAGTTGAATATACATATACATAGGCAGTTGTTCATAGTACATTTGTTGTCTCTTTCCCTCAGAGAGAGAGGGTATGGAAGAAAAAGAAGAGAGGGGGGGGGGGGGGGGTCCTTCGTCTTCCTCAAGTGTTCAAGGGTACTTCGTCTTCCTCAAGTGTTCAAGTGTTCGTCAAGTCGTTCCCACATTAGCTCTTTGGGGGTGTGTTCTTTCGAAAGGTTGCCTGTGATGTTGTCTGCTCCTCTTAGGAAGGTGACCCAGTTGATCCATGTCTTGAAGTTTGCTTTTGCCGTGCTTTTCCAGTTCGTTAAGATTATCTTGAGGCCAGCTGTCAGAAGTAGGTCAAGTAGGTCTCTTTCTTCCCTGTTGTTTAGATCTGTCGTTATGTGCCCTGTTGCAAGGGTTGCATAGTTGATGGTTAAGTCTGTTTTGAACATGTCGTTTATGAATGCATTTATTTGGCTCCAGAACTTCTTGACTTTTATGCATCCAAAAATGAGGTGTTCGAGTGTCCCCTCTTCTTTTTGGCAGTTCCAGCAGTTGCTTGATTCTGCTATGCCGCTTTTGTGGAGTCTGGATGGGGTCCAGTACGCTCTGTGGAGTAGCCAGTACTTTGTTTGTGCCAGTTGCGGGGTTATCTTGTTTTTTGTGGCTAAGCTCCACATGTGCGCCTGTTCCTTTTCGTTGAGCTGTCTGCCTAGGAGCGTTGCCCATGCGTTTGTTGTCTTCTTGTTTAGTGACATGGTGGCTGGGGCTATTAGTTTGTAGATCTTCGCTGTCTGGTGGCCTGCCGAGTTTAGCATTTGCACGTACTTGACGATGCTAGGCTCCTCTCGGGTTAGGTTTGCTTTGGTTATTGCAGTTCTTATCTTTAGGAATGTGTATAGCTCTCTGTTGGGGAGGTTGTATAGTTGTTGTAGGTTTGCGAAGGTTAGCTGCCTCCCCTTAGTTTCCATTTGTTTGGGGAAGCTGATTCCTTTTTTGATCCATGTGTCGTCGTTAATTGTTGCTCCTTGATATGAAATTTTTGCGTTGAGCCAGATGGACTCCCATGTTGTGCCCCTCAGTTTTTGTGTCATACGCCTGTCCACTGTCATCAGTGCTTCTCTGGTGTGCTTTAGTATCTTGTTTGACCATAGGGGGTGTTTGTTTGCAGTCAGTATAGCTGTTGGGTGCAGGCCTTCCAGGAGTTCTCTCTCCAGTTCTAACCACACAGGCTTGTATTGTTGCGTTTCGTCAATCCACGCAAATCCTTGCTTGGCTAGGCAGGCCGTCTGGTAGGTTTTGAAGTTTGTCAGGTTTAGGCCTCCTAGTTCCTTTGCTAGCCTCAATTTGGGTAGTCCTATACGTGGTTTTTTGTTTTTCCATAGGAAGGTATTTATCATGCTGTCTAGTTTTTTGTGGAAGTTGTCCGTCATAGGGAGTGGCAGCATGCTTAAGGTGTAGTTTATTGCGGGAGTGATCATCATTTTGATCGTCTCGATCCTTCCCCACCAACTGATGTATTTGGGCGACCACAGCTCTAGTCTGTCTTTAATTTTCTTCAGCAGCGAGTCTTCGTTGTGTTGTATTGTGGCCGTCAGGTCTTTTCCAAACAGCAGGCCTAGGTACTTGAGAGGGCTCGTTTGCCAGGCTAGGCCGGAATCTCCTAGTACCGATTTTGTGGTGTGGACGTTCATTGGCTTGCACTCCGATTTGTCCTTGTTGAGTTTGTATCCGGATACCTCTGCGTATTCCCCTATTGTCTCCATTAGCGCTGTTATTGATGTAGATGGGTCGGTGGTTGTGATGAGGATATCATCGGCGTATGCTGCGAGTTTCACTGTCTTGCCTCCGATCTTGACACCTTTTATCTCTTCATTGTCTCTTATTTTCGCAAGGAGTGGCTCTAGTGCCAGTAGGAAGAGGCCTGGTGACAGTGGGCATCCTTGCCTGGTTCCTCTTTCTAGTAGGAGTGGTTCAGATGTGCTTCCGTTCACTACTATTTTAGCTCTTGGTTTGTTGTATAGGGCCATTGTCATTGCTATGTATTTATCTCCTAGTCCGAATTTTGTCATGCAGTTCCTTAGGAAGGGCCATGAGACTCTGTCAAAGGCCTTCTCCGCATCCAATGCTATCATGACAGCTTGATCGTTGCTCTGTGTTGTGTTGTTGATTAGGTGGCATAGCAGCCTTGTGTTGTCTTGCGACAGTCTGTGTTTGATGTATCCCACTTGTGAGCTGTGTATGATGCTTGGTAGGATTCTGTTTAGTCTGTTAGCGAGCACTTTTGCATAGATTTTGCAGTCCACGTTTATGAGCGATATGGGTCTGTAGTTTTTCGGGAATTGGGGGTCCTTCCCATCCTTTGGTATTATTGTGATGTTGGCCTCCCGCATGGTGTTTGTCATCTCGCCTTTTTGTATGCAGGCGGTGTATGTGTCTGCTAGTATTCCCTTGATTTGTGGGGCGTAGGTCTTGTAGAACCTGGTGGAATACCCGTCCGGCCCTGGTGCTTTGTTGTTTTTTAGCTGGTTGATTGCGGTTTCTATTTCTTCTTCCGTTATGTCAGCCTCTAGGGGGGCTTTCTCCTCCTCCTTGAGCTTTGGAAGATTGACTTCTTTGAGGAATGAGCTGCCACCGTCTTTGTTCAGTTTTTTGTCCTCAGAATATAGCTCTTGGTAGAAGTCTCTGAAGGCCTCTAGTATGCCCTTATTTGTTGTTTGCGGTTTGTTGTTTTTATCTGTTATTGCTGCTACCGTGTGTTGTCTTTGCTTCCCCTTGAGGTAGGACGCTAGCTGTTTCCCCGCTTTGTTTGCTCTACATAGGTTTACTGACTTAAATTTTGTTAGCCACGAACCTGCTCGCTCGCTTAGGATTTTGTTCAGTTCGTACTTTTTTTTCGTGAGTGTTGTGAGTGTGTTCTTGTCGGTCAGGTTAGTGCGGTGGCCTCTTTCCAGTGCTGCTATTTCCTCTTCTATCTCCGAGATCTTTTTGTTCCTGCTTCTGTTCATCCTTGATTTGATGTTTATCAGCTTGCCTCTTAGTGTTGCTTTGAGCGCTTCCCAGATGGTGTCTTTCCCCACTTCGCCGTTGTCATTGTCTTCCAGGTAGTTCTTAAGTGCCTCCTCTACTTCTTTGACATTCTCTCTGTTCTGTAGGATGTCGTCGTTCAGTCTCCACCTTCTGGTCGGGTTCTCGTTGTGCTTGCCATTGAGGGTGAGGAATATGTGTGCGTGATCCGAGACGGTTATTGGGGCTATTTCCGTATTCTCAATTAGGTGCGTGTGGTTGTTGGACATCAGTATGTAGTCTATCCTGCTGTAGGAGTTATGCGGGTGTGAGTAGAAGGTGTATTCCCGCGCTGTGGGATGTTGTAGCCTCCACGGGTCCGATAGGTGGTGCTTGATGCATAGTTCTTTAAGGGTGTTGTTGCCTGGAGAGCTGTGGCTTGGCCTGCTTGGGTGTCTGTCCGTTGCTTGGTCCATTGTCTTGTTCAGGTCGCCCGCTACGATCAGCAGGTCATCTTGTGGCAGGTCTGAGAGTTCGCCGTCTATCATTTGCCAGAAGTCTTTGTCTTCGGAGTTGGGCCCATAGATGTTTACCACGTGTATTCGGTCGGTTCCTCTTTGGACACTCGCTATTAGCAGGCGGCCGTCTTCGTCTGTTTTTGTCTTTTGGATGGTGAGGTTGGCCTTTTTGCTTAGGATGGTTATCACGCCCCTCTTCTTCCCGTTGGCAGGCGAGCATATGATGTCGCCTATCCATCTGGCCTTGAGCCGTTTGGCCTCCTCCTCAGAGAGTTTGGTTTCCTGTAGCGTGTAGATGTCCCCCTTGAGTTTAGCCAGGTGCTCTAGTATTTTCCTGCGTTTGACTGGGTGGTTTAGGCCTTTGACGTTCATGGAGATGGTCTTAAGGTTAGTGGACAGATTCGCCGGTGTTGGGTTTGTCATGGTGGCTTTTTGTTGCCGCTGGTTATTCTATCGGCTTCTCTTTCGGATTTGGAGATGCCTGCTGCTGCCGTAGCCGGTTGGGACGTTTCCCCCCCCCCGGGGTAGTAGTGAGCTGGGTTGGGGTAGGAGAAAGATGTGGGAGTGGGAGTAGAGAAAAGTGTGGGAAAGAAACCAAAAGTAGTTGTCCATTGTGCAAATGTCTGTTACCTCGTTCGCCTTCATGCCTGCCTGCCCCCCCCGCCCCGTCTGCACCCCCTCCTCCCCTCCCTCCCCCCTCCCCCCGCCTGTAGAAAATTGGGTGTGTGACAGCAAGGTTCCTCACACTCCCCCCCCCCCCAAGATAGTATATAAATGTCTTTGCATGGTGCAGTAATAAAAACAAAGGATATGGTCGCTGTTGGTCATCATTGTCTTTCTTGTAATTAGCATCGATGAGGTAGAAACGTTGATCGGATTGTGCGTTATAGAGGTAGTTCGTTGACTAAGGTTCGAGGTGTTGGTTGCTGAGGCTTGGTCTGGTTCAAATGTTGTGCTTCCAGAGCTAAAAGGCTGGTTGCGGACATTGTCTCTTCCTATGTGCGTGTTTGGCCTTGGCCTTGGTCCTCGGTTAGCTTTTGTCATTGTCATATGGCCTCTTCCTCGGCTTCGTCCGTCGATGCTCTCCTTTTTGCGCCTGGGCTCTGGTGCTCCATCTCTTCTGGGGATGGTCCTTGTAGGTACCTGTGTAGATCATTGGGGTCTTCGAAAGTTCTGCTCCCGAGCTTATCAGAGATCTTCAGTTTTGACGGGCCGGCGAAAGAGAAGGTGATGTTTTTTTTCCGCAGGGCCTCCCGCTGGGCCAGGAAGCCTTTCCTCACTTCCACCGTCAGCCTCGATAGGTCCTGCGTGATTGTCACTTTCTTCCCGTTGATCGACATTGGCTTGCCTCTCCTGGCTACTGCGAAGATTGCCTCTGTGTGATTCTCTCGTAGTGGTTTGCATATTATTGGTCTAGGGGTGTTACTGTTCGATTGTTTCCTTGCTGGGATGCGGTACGCTTTGACGAGCTCGAGCGGTCTATCAAAGGTAAGGCCTGTTAGCTGGGGGATTATGTCCTCCAGCATCTTGGCGCAACCCCCTGGGACATCGTTTTCTTCCTCCGGTACTCCCAGCAGTCTTATGTTTCCTTTGCGACTTCTGTCCTCTTGTTCGGCCATCGATCTTTGTAGGGCTGTTGTTCTTTTTATGACCAGACCTAGGTCTTTGTGTGTTATGTTTGCGCGGTCTTCTAGGTTGCTGATTCTTTTTTCCGCCTCATCTATCCTGCCATTGGCTCTGCTTTGCTCGGCTCTTATCGCGATTAGTTCCATTTGTATGCTGTCTACTATCTTTTTCGTTTCCTTCGCTAGGTCATTACCTTCAGTTATTTTTCTTAGTAGTGTGTCCAGAGTAGTTGTTTCGCTGCTCAGTTCTTCGCGCCCTTTCGCTGGTGATCCCGTCGGGTCATTTTTGTTCTTCTTCTGGGCATTTGTGACCAGGCCACCTTCCTTCCCAGCCATTGCGTCAAAACCCCTTCTGACTTGGTGCGTTTGAGGTCTTACTTCAGTTGGTTGTCGCTTTGTCGGTGTTTTTATTTGTCCTTCGTCCTCTTTCTTCCTTTGGATCAGGCCAGTTGACAAATTGCAGTCTCTGAAGCGGGGTGGCCACTTGACCACTCTAGTCTTTGTCCTGGCTTCCGCCAGCCTACTGGGGTGTTAGTACTCTTTATTGCTCTTGTGTCAGCCTCTTGGGTTTGCTGGAGTGCGTGTGTTTCCTCTTTTGCAGAGGTGGTTTGCACTGCCTCTCTCCTCGTGCAGTTGATTATTTGGCTGTCTCTGTTTCCCCTTCTGGGGTTGGTATTTGTAGGTGGGTATTTCCCCTTTTGCTCGGTGCTTCACTGAGCCACTGTTTCCCCTGGTTGGCGCTTCCCCCTGGCTAGTTCGCACTGCCTATCTCCTCCTGCGGATGTGGTTTGGCTGTCTCTGCTTCCCCTGTTTCTCCTTTCTTCCCGGTGCCCCTTGTCTCTCGTTTGTAGCCTTCCCCTGTCAGGGCTTTGGAGTGTGCTCGCCTCGAGCCAGTGTTGCTTGGTTGCGCTCTCGCTTTAACCTTAGCAGCCCCCTGCTGAGTGGCCGGGCGCTACAGTCGCGTCTGCATTGATGGTGGCTCAGGCGTTCCAGGCGGCACTGTAGGGGCTTGTTGTTGTTGTTAGATCAGGGGCTGGGTGGCCTCACCAATATGGCGCCTGCTTTTCGCGCTAGCGCCCAAGAGCCTCCGCTTTCGCTTTCTGCACCCGTTCGTTGCGTTGACACTTTTCAGCGCTTTTCAGTGCTTGCCGATATCGCCGGGCTGGAGCTGTGGATGTCTTTCCTGCGCTCCCTCTGCCGTTCGCTTTCTGCACCCGGTAGCCTTGGCGCTTGACGAGCGCTTGCCGGGCTGATGTTGTCGTTAGATCAGGGGCTGGGTGCCCTCACCAATATGGCGCCTGCCTTCGCGCTCGCGCCCAAGAGCCTCCGCTTTCGCTTTCTGCACCCGTTCGTTGCGTTGACACTTTTCAGCGCTTTTCAGTGCTTGCCGATATCGCCGGGCTGGAGCTGTGGATGTCTTTCCTGCGCTCCCTCTGCCGTTCGCTTTCTGCACCCGGTCGCCTTGGCGCTTGACGAGCGCTTGACGGGCTGCCTTCGCGCTCGCGCCCAGAGCCTTCGCTTTCGTTTTCTGCACCGGGTCGTCTTGGTGCTTGACGGGCTGGGCGTTCGTTTGGTGACGCTTCCAGCGCTTTTTCAGTGCTTGCCGATATCACCGGGCTGGGGCTGCGTTTGGCGGGTGTTTCCCCTGCGCTACCTCTGCCTTGTTTTTCAGCGCTGTTGTGAAGTGTACTTCACCAAGATGGCCGCTCTCCGCGCCGCTTCTGGTTCCCCCCTCCTGTTGTGCCGGCGCCGTTCGCTGGTTTGGGTCATAGGGGATGCCTGCCTGAGGGAGCGGTTTTTCGCGTTTCCCCAGTTGCCGGCTGGTGGGAGCGCTCTTACTTGGGGGGGTCGGTGATAGTTGTTCCTCTTAGAGGCTCGTCGCCATCTTGGGCTCAGCGGTTCCGTCCCTTCGGCAGCTTCTTTCTCGGCTCCGTGCTTCTCTCCAGCGTGTGCTGCAGGCTCGGGAGGGATCTTATCGGATGCTCCTGTTGTTTATGCACCTCTGCCTATGTTCCTTGTGTGTTTCTTTGCAAGTTTGTCTCTTCGCTCGCCGTTATTTGTCTCGGGGGGTCGGGAGCTCCGGACTCAGGTCTGCTGCCTCCTTGCCATCCAAGCCACGCCCCCGCTCGAAAACTATTCCGTCGAAACAGAAGAGGTCCCGCGGACCCTGCTCAGCTTAATTACAGGAAGGAAGGAAGGTGCCCGTTCTGTGCCCTGACACCGCCGCACTCACGGTGCTCGGACAGGCACTGCAGTTCACCGACCGCTGACCCACACCGACACACAAAAGGATAAGAGAATATATCTCTCTTCCAATAACCCACTGTGTCAACAATTCCTCCCAAAAAAAGTGACTGTCAAGCAATTAACACCTACCCAGGGCTTTTAGTGTAATTCTTTGCTTTGGATCTAAATTTATCATCAGGGGAATTCAGAGTCGGTGCCAGTAAATATGTCATTATACAAACTGCAGGGTTTGTAATCTGCATGTCTGAGCGGCTCTACAGTAGATAGAATTCGAGAGACCTTTCTCCATTTAACGCCTGTGCTAGAAAAGCAAAATTTAAAACTGTTGATGTGCTGTTGAGCAGAAAAACACCGACAACTTGCTACTTATCAATAATCAATTTTCTTCATTTGGTCAGAAAAACATTATCGATCACATTAGTTGTGGCTCCATAATATTCAGTCCAGAATATCGTTGGACACTACTAATATATGAATGTAAGTATGAATTTATAGTTTTTCTTTACCTAACACCAGTGCCACTGAAATTATGTGATTGTTCTGCTATGGCGGTTTCCGCATAATTTATATTTGTCACATTTGCCACGTAATCCATCACCAAAAAAGATGCGTTTCTAGCTGAAACGGTTCAAAAGTTAGCAAAAGCGCAGTGAAATGTGTTGCCACGCAGTGCAAGGAACTTTGAAAAGGTTGACTGGTCGCCTTTTTATAGCTTATTGCTATATATGTTTGTTAAACTTGTACCAATTCGGTACAATTAATGCTCAGACAATGTTAACAAGTTTAAAGATGACTAAATGATGAAATAATACTATCACAACATGCGCCACATAATGCCGCATGCTTTGCCTTTTCCTGCTGCATAATTTACTCAACCCTGCTGCATAATTTGACCCTCCCCTGCCTCATAATTCTAGTGGCCCTGCCTAGCGCCCATCTGTGTACCTTGACGATAAGGCATCCACAGGTGATGAGAAGAAATGGGTTCCCAGTGGAAAGCTGTGTGTTTCCTCTCCAGCGTATGAGGGATTTGTGCAGGTGGTTACTGGTGATGGCCACTGGAACTCATTTTCGGGGCTCAAGACATAGTTACTTTGACCCATAGAAAGAGAGCGAACAAAAAAGGAGAAAGAAAAATAGAAGAGAATGATAGCAAAACAGTGAAAAAATAGAAAACATGGATGACAGCATCTCCAAGAGTAAGATAAAGAGACAGGACGTCTAGGGTTGTTGAAGAAAGAGGCATGAGGTGGAATGAAGACTTGCCAATCTTATGGGCATATTTATGAGTTCTGGCGCATCTCTGCAAATCTGCAGGGATGCGCCAGAACAAATGCGTCACTCAAAACTACCCTTGCGTCACGGCGGATGCGCCACATTTACAATGCGGCGCGCCGTGGCGCAAGGGTAGGCAGATGCGTGACGCGTCTCATGACGTAAGGGCGGCGCATCGCTGGAGTCGCGTCGCAAGCATGAGGCGACTCCAGCAATGCTCGGTTGTGCCCTATACTTAACGTGCTGCGTCAGTCCTTACGCCTGCTTCAAGCAGGCGTAAGGAATTGACGTAGCAGCGTCGCACAAGTGCCTGCATGAAATCTTGTAGATGCGCACCTGCCCCGGAACGCCCACCCTGCGCCGAAACACCCACATGTGGCGCAGGGCTTTACAACGTGACGCATCTGCCTAGATGCGTCACGTTGTAAATGGGTCGTAGGGATGCGCCACGTTTACGCCGTTGTTGCGTCACGCAAGGCGGCGTAAACGTGGCGCAAGTGCCTTGTAAATCTGCCTCTCGGTATTTACCAATGCCGCTGTTTGGCATTGCCAGGAGCATCTTGTGAGAAAAAAAACGTTTGGCTCTTGGCACTTTGATCCTTTGCAAATTAAGCACAAGAGATACTCTGCAGATTGGTGGTGCTGAATCAATCAATCAATCAGTAGATTTGTAGAGCGCTTCTTGTCACCCAATGGGCTACCTAGGTGCTAAATGACCTCAAGCTCCTAAGACAGGACACAGATCACATGGGAACTTCTTAGAGTGAGTAGCCAGCAGAATGTCATGCTCACCACCAATATAGCTGGTGGCTAAAAAAGGTGCGCAAAGGCCCAGTGGCCTAACGCAAAATGATGGTGCCCCCCTGCAGAATGTGATGGGGAGCCGGCGCCCCCCATCCAGGGGTCTCCAAACCGGTCCTGGAGGGCCGGATCCATGCCAGATTTTTGGGATATCCCCATTGAGATACATGTAGTTATTTTACAAATCTGGCATGGATCCGGCCCTCCAGGACCGGTTTGGAGACCCCTGGCATAGACATTCATTGGTCTTGGGTTCCATGGGGGCCCCCTAAACGGTCCCCCCACTCTCACCCCGCGCCAGGGGCCTTCTTGGAAAAGCAGAGTGGCTTTCCTAAGCGTTTAACTATTTCTTACTCCATGCCAATACAAGCATTCTGCAATGCATGCACTGGAATGGCTCAGGGGGTGAGGGTGCCCCCTCCAAAACCAGAAGCCCTGGGGGCTGCGAGGGCCTCCGATACACCCCTGCAAAGGCTAATGGTAACTTTTTAAAATTTTAATAGGAAGGAGAGCAAAGAGACTTACTGAACTGAGAAATGTCACCAGCACTTGTAAACATTGTAGCGTGTTTCTCTTTACGTATGGTTGGTAGTTTCACACACCTAAGTATGCAGAAGTGGAGTTGGAGGCGAAGAGGGCAGTCAGGTAAGGAGGGAAAGAGCTTGCATGAGTGTTGACTAGGAATGCTGGCAGAATGTGTTTGACTCCTCACTGGGCTGGTCTGCCTGCTAGAAGGATGTGCCTGGAGCCTGCAGGTCTCAGCTCCAGCTCCCACTGAGAGTGCAGCCTTCAAGTACTGAACTGGCAGTTTGCAGGGACTAAATATTGCTACGGGGAAATTGCTAAATCTGTAATGGGCATGCTTTCCCCCACTCTGCAGCATTTCTGGCCCATTCAGACTAGTCTGTCCCAGAATGTGAGTCCAGCCAAAAAAGTACGATCAGATTTAAGGTCCAAAGAGGTGTGTGTCAAGCAAAGATGATTGCCCGTACAGTGCAGCCTCAACCTACTAACACACACTTGCATTCTGAAATGTGTGCATTGCTATGTCCAGGCATTCTTATGCGGGCATCAGGACGCAGCATTTGACTTTCACATATATGCTGGGCATTGAGGATGTGTATCTTACACCAGTTGACATGCACATTTAGGTTGACACTTAAGCATGGATTAACCTCTTCGGAGCTCATGATGGCTCCTGGCCGTCATGAGTCACGGTAGGCGTGTGCTCATGACGGCCGGGAGCCGTCAGAACGTTGCAGCTCCTCCCACGCGGTGTTAATTTCCCGCCTGTACGGGAGAATTATTCAGTGGGCGGAGTTCTGACGGCTCCCAGTCGTCATGAGCACAAGCCCACCGTGATTTATGATGGCCAGGACTAGTCATGAGCCCTGCAGCGCCATGTAAGCACTTTGTGTTCCTAGTGAGTCACTAGATACATCCCTGTGGGCACACCTTCTTCCCTTAACGCAAAGAAAGGGTTCCAACAAATTTTACTGATGCAGTTCTTTAGTGTTTTTGTTTTTCACACTCTTTGTAGTTCAATTATTCATTTTTTCATCAAAATATTTTTCATGTGTAACACATTTGGCATTGTTAACTGTATATCCTATGCATTTGTATCTAGTGACTTACTAGGAACACAAAGTGCTTATATGTTGTTGACGTCCCGGGACGTTAGGCGTTACCTGTGTGGCACCTAAAAACTTGCAAAAAAACTATCTAAAAACTACTGAAACTTATCAAGCTGTGCATTTGCCTCAAATTCCTATTGTCCCTGCAGCGCCATGCCCACCCCCTAGCCCCTCCCCATGGCGGAATTTGCGCTGCGGCGAAGGGGTTAACAAACATTTTGCATCATTGTTGCAACACTTTTATGGTGCAGCCACAATGCGAAATAGATTTTGGTGTTTACTAAGCCATGCAAGGCTTGATTTGCATTGCCTTGCATGGCTTTGAGTCCCAGAGGCGTTACATGACAAAGCATGGGCGTTCCCTCCACCCATTTCTTTTGAAGCAAACCCACATTTACGAAGGTCAGCAAACCTGGGTTGGTACCAAAATGGTGTACCTACCCGCGGTTGGCGTAACAAGGTGAAATATCTTTATTTCTGCTTGTTACTTCCTGTTTGCATGTGCGCTGTACTGCGCAACACACATGCAAAGATGAATGAACCTCTCGGGGTAGTTGTGCATGAAAGTATCCCTTTTTCTCAAAAAATGTACAGACCACTACACACGAACCCTTGCGTCGTAGGGCTGGGATGACTTTGTTGGCGCTAAGCAGTCACAAGTGCACGAGCACTGAATGAGAGCTGAACAGTGCCATTTTGTTGTAAATATGGTGCTGTCAAGCTCGCTCCCAATCACACATGCAGGAATTTGCCTTGCTATGTTGCCTTGCATGAACTTTTAGAAAATGTGCCCCTTGGTGACTATTAAGAGATCTGGGTGACATTTGTGCGGCCAGTTGTGTCTTTGGTATCCTATGCATTGTATAAGCAGCTTTCTTGCAGATATTCTGCTTCTCTCCTGTGGGAGTCATATATGCATAGATCCACATGATTGGGTTATGAACGCCCCCGCCTACTGCATGCAGACTGAGATAGTCTTGAGCACTGTAACTATAGACTATAGATCTTTGTGCTTTTATGGTCATTTGTGCTTTTGTGCTTTTATGGTCATTTACGTGTGCCGAATAAAGCTTCATGAATTGAATTGAATTGATTGACTGAAGCTGTCCCTTGTCAATACTTAGAGACTTTTGTCAGTCTCTATAGTGGTGGTATAGCTCGACCGCTCTTTAGTGGAGGGAGTTGTCTCCACTGATATCACTGGCGGTGTAACAATTGCTCAGTGGCAGCTCACTGGCTCACCTCCTCCTCAGTGTGCTTCCAGTCCATCCTAGCGCTAGATCTCAGAGCCAATTCCCCTAGCCAATCTAGAAGCTGCTCCCATGCTGTTGATAATGTTAAGCAGCACAAGAGAAGTGCCAGGATTGGTTGGAGCGGGCTGGCCTGACGCTCCTTTCCGCACTGTGGGCCTGTGCCTGCTCTCTACCCAGCTGTCTGGTATAGCTTGGGCTGGAGAGGTTTAAAGTCCACATTTCAAGCTGGCAAGACAGTCAGCAAAAGTGATATGCTCACTTTAAAATGGAGTGAACACCATTCCTCCCCTGCTGCCAATAAGCAGCATTGGCCCACCCCACCCTCACACTGACTCGACTCAGGCTGGGAGCAGTAAAAAATAAAATGCTAATGAATTACATTTATTGATATTTTATTTTTCATTTTTGTTGGATTTGCAGCAGGGGCAACTCCGCCGCCCTAATGGAGGAGCTGCCGCTGCAATTACTGTCTCCGGAGGGTACCTGCACGTAGGACAAGACAAATGATTGCTATGAGCTTTGGTTATCACTCTGATTTGCCCAACATACTCCTGCTGTTGCATCCTATACCGCTGGACTGGCATTGTCTCTAGATTACTTTAGCTGTATTTTGTCCTGATGGGGTCATTTGTTCATTCTGGTTTGTTTTGTAGCAATGGTGTTCATTATGCCGATTGGCCTTAGCATGTGATAAGCTACCCTACAGTTTTTCAACCCCTAACAGGTGAACAGGTGTTTTTAGACTTATTTAGACACATTTTTTGCTGGTCTTGTTCTCAGAGCTAATTATACCAGTGTCATTTATCACCCAACTTACTGATCCTTATTTAATTGATCTGAGACGGATGAAAGGGTGGGTGGATAGATGGACCAACATTCAAACCTGAGATCTTCAGCTTGAACACAGACCCCTACATTGGGTGCATTATTCCGCTTATGAACTAATCACCTATATCTAGCTCTTATCTACCACCAACACACATGGTGCATTGTGGTTTAATTTGTAAAATATGAAGTGCAGGTGCTGAAATGTTTGTCGGAGGCCACACCTACTTTTCTATGGCTCAATCCACTTCATCCACTGGCTCCGCCCACTTACTATATTAGCTCCACCCACATCATAAACTGGCACTGCTAAACGTCAGATGTAATATATACCTGATCTGAATTTCTGCAAGGGAGCCTTCCTCATAGTAAGGTTTTGATTTGAGATTCCCCAATCCCCTGCCCTATGAACATTTTGAAAAAGAGTAAATAAAAAGTGCATTTAAAGCACAATTTGGGAATAAATTAGCTAAAATCACTAATGCATTGAAAAGAGACAATTTCCGTGCTGTATGTGCTGATTTGGGAAAAGGACAATACTGGGGTATTTATTTGTCATTTTTAACAGAGTCTATGACTTCAAAGGTACAACTTTTACATAGCTTATGTGGCAAAATAAACCAACATGTTGTGAAAACACTCTGAACAGATAAACTGAATAAAATCATGCAATACACTTGAATGAGGTGGCGCTCTGTGCGACATTGTTGGCGCCCAATGACCACCCCTCACGCACGCATTCCCACACACCACCCTTTACACTGCCCTTCAAGTCTCCATAACATAACCACTGTCTCTCAGATTAATTTACTTTTATAGCGCCTCTCATACCAATTTAAGGTGCATCAGGGCACTAGTTTGCTCATACACACATTGCATAGATACAATCCTTTGTGTGTAAATCAGTGTATAGGGAATGTTACATCAGACAGGACTACAAGGTATAGGAGTTACATGTCATCCATGATTGCATTGTAGGCAATATAGTTTACCAGTTCAAATTCTGGAAAAGCGCAAATTCAGAATTTAAAACATAACAGCATTGTTAGGGCTTCTCTCCAATAAGAATTGATTTCTACCCAAATTAACCCTTTTTGCAAGTTTAGGTTAATGAAAGATTGGGCAAAAAAACATATAGCTCTGATATATTACTTGCAGTTTGCATGCAGCTCTTTGATGACAGACTAGTTAATAACTTGCCGTTCTATGTTATGATTTTAACTTACAAACTGCAAGTAACAAAAGGATCTCTCTGAGAGAAGCAGTAACACACTGACCTGACCTACTTTACATGATTACATGCACTTTTTCATCGGCATGGTAAACGTTCTTTGCAGCATCCAGCAGGTATATTAACCATCTGTACTACCTTACAACAAGCAGTCACAACTTTCCCCTAGACAGAACTCCTGTGACTGTCTCTCTCCAGGAAGACGATTAATCACCAGTTTTATCTTTTCACATATTAATTCATGCCTGAATATTACTGGAGGTCAGGAAGGAACTCGGAAGCTGGTGCTTTCAAAACAAGAATATACTGGCTGTGCTGGGGGTTCACCCTCTGCTTACCTTTTGGACGTGGCCAGTCACAAGTCCAAGCACCACCAAGGTTGCAGAGTTAGAATGCACGCAGTAAAATGGTGACTCACTGGACCCTGGTCTGCTCAGCCTGCTGGCACCTTCACTGTACTCTTAGTCCGTGTGCTTTATCTGATCAGGATTCCGAGGATGGAGGGGAGGCACGCATGACTGTGCGCACCCAAATTAAAAGCAGTGTGTGTTCGTTGGTTTGGCAAGCAACAGGCAGCAAGCAATTGGCAAGGCCAGGGGCACGCCACCGCCACCCACGGGCGCATGATCATGGTGGCAGTGAGTGGCATCACATGGCGGCTACGGCCGCTACCTTACTTTACATGCAGTCACAGTGTGTGTGTGTCATGTCATGTGCCAATTAACTTGAGTTACCGGTCAGTTCGGGCCGGGCGGACAGGGACACGCACACACACACTGACTGCAGTAGTGCACTGCACAGCCTGCATGCTGCCGCCTTACTTAGGCTAACTGATTACTGATTAGACCTGCTGCTGCCTCACTTTACACAGGCCCTGCCTCACCTGGTGGTTGGCTGGTGCTGTGCGGTTACTGGCGGGCGGCACTGGCCAGAGTCAGACTGACCAGTACTAGTAGTAAAGTACTCACTCACTGCTGGCAGCTACGCTAGCCTACGCTGGGCTACACCTCTGGCTCAACCCCAACAATAAGTCGCCAATGCAGCATGTGACGTTGCGACTTGCACCGCAACAACTTCTTGCTGCTGGCTTACTTTCAGTTTCACACTTACACTCATTTAGCGACGCTGCTGAAGGGTTCTTTGAATCTTGAACCGAATGGCCATGTTCCTGACTCGGTGGTGAGAGGCGGCCGTGCGTATGCGGGTATGCGGTGTGCACTGTTCTGTGTGCCAAAGCAGCGAATGTGCCTGGGACCCCGCACCTGCGCACCTGGAGTGGTACTAAACCTGGTAATATTTGGCAGCCACTGGCAACCCCAGAAGATGGCCTAATCCCTGCTGATGAGGGGTAAACGCGTGTACAGGGATGGCGAAGAGAGCGAAGATAGCAGAGAATCGAAAGAAGATGCATCGCAGAACACGAACTACATTTACCACAGTCCTTAGGGGCGATCCCGCTGGTGTGTGAGCAGTGTGCGACCCCACCCCAATTGTAATGTTAAATGCTCCCTCGAGCAGCGGGCTGACGAGCCTGGGACCCCGCACCTGCGCGCCTGGAGTGGTACTAAACCTGGTAATATTTGGCAGCCACCGGCAACCCCAGAAGATGGCCTAATCCCTGCTGATGAGGGGTAAATACCCCCGAAACACGTGTACAGGGATGGCGAAGAAAGCGAAGATAGCAGAGAATCGAAAGAAGATGCATCGCAGAACACGAACTACATTTACCACAGTCTTTAGGGGCGATCCCGCTGGTGTGTGAGCAGTGTGCGACCCCACCCCAATTATCTGTACCCATGGTGTTAGTCTGTTCTTTTGTAATAAGGACCATTCTACTCCCAGGGGTGCTTCTTTTTTATTTTATTCAGTGGTGCAATAACAGTTTGCAATGGTAGGTGCAATTATGAAATTCAATTCTTTTCATTAGCTCTGACGTTTGAGGGCAGTAAATTATTCATCAAATAGACTCCTATTTAGAATGTTTTTTTGATATTCGTTGGGGGGGCTGGTTGAGCTTCTGAAGTGGGGGGTGAAGTTTTCAAGGTAATCCCAGTAAACAAGTCAAAACACACAAGTTGATGGATTTAGGAAGTTAGTATTGAGTTCAGGGGAAACCCTCTGGGTGTATGTTTGTAGTGCGAAGGCCAGGAGGCATTTGGGGCCTCATTTATGAGGCCTTACGTCAGTTTTGCGCTTCCAATGCATCACTTTTTGTGACGCATCGGCGGCGTAAAACATGCCTCCTGTTGCGCACTATTTACAAAGTGACGCATCTAAGCAGATGCGTCACTTTGTAAACCCCTGGGCTTGCCGCAAAAAGCTTTGTAGAAGTGACGCAGTGAAATCTATGAGATTTCACTGCGTCACTTCTTGGACGCCGTTGAGTCAAAATCTTGCGCCTGCCTCACAGCAGGCGTAAGACTCACACAGGCCCTTTCACATGGGGCTTGCCCCATGTGAAAGGACGCATTTCTGGAGTTGCGTCACTTTTGTGACACACTCCAGCAATGCGTCACTTTTGCGCTTACAGATATGTCAGAAATACTGACGTATCTGTAACTCCTTGCGACATGATGCGTCATACATTAAATATGACGCATCATGTATGTTGCAAGGAGTGCGCACTGAGAAGTGACGCAGCGCTGCTTTCACGCAGCGATGCGTCATTTCTCATAAATGAGGCCCCGGGTTTCTTTAATTCTCCTGTAAAAGGAACTGATAAACCAGTGGCATCTTAAGAATTTTTGGGGGCCTGGGCATGACATATTTTGGGGGCCCCAGTCCAAATACATGTTAAATGTAGTACTCATTTCAGGCTCACGCGATGCCAAACAATACTAAGTTATATATTACATTTGAACATGGTCATACAAAAACGGTTGAAATATGTCTTACCTAAATCTCAAAAATCCAGATCCCTTTCAGGCTGGGTTTTAGACAGGTTAGGAACTTCGAACTACTGGTGAGCTGTGCCCTGGTGATTGTAGGGCATTCTAGTGTACATTTGGTAACTGATCAATCAGAGATATATGATAATCAATAGTAAATGCAATGGGGGCAGTTTCCTTTGTTTCGACACACAAGTGCACCTCAGCTCCTCTTGCTGATGAAGGTGGGCGAACTGCAAACTCAGCTGTGCTGCATACGTGCAGCATGGAGTGGTATGCAATGTGTACTTAAAGGGGCCATCCAGTGAAGAGAACAAAAAAAACTATTTTTTTTACCCAGTAACACACCACTTACAATCACCAGCAATAAGGGTTCTGGGCTGATGCTTTCCTGGATGACGTCTTCTGGGATTTTGAAAAATTCGTGACATCATTCGCTGAATTTATTAATAGGCCTTACATAAATACTTGCAGAGAAATAACCATTTCCACGCCCCAGAGCTCCACGTTTGAAAGGACTGGCACCCTCCCCCCACTCATGTGAAACGAGGACAGTATTTTGAATCGTGGCTTTGGGGAGCAGCACAGTAATTTACCGTATCATGTTTCCCCTATTTCGGACGGGCTGTCACCGTCTCAAACCTCCCGGCGCGCTCCTTGTCTGAGAACCCTCTCACCTGTCTTCGGCTGGTTTTAAGCGTTTTCTCACGTAATTAAGAGGCACTTTAGAAACCCCGTGGCTATACTTTCAGCAGGACAATGGATACCAGAATTCTTAAACAGCGTGTACGGAGAGTTAGGCAATTTTTATAATTGTCAGACTAACTAACATCTGTGTGGTAAACCAATCTTACCCAGCATGCACCGCTCTGTGCAGTAAACCCGGAAATAAGAAACAGCCAGGGTTAATGGGATACACTTCTCATAGACCTGTTAGGAGAAAGGTGGCCAATTTAAAAAATGTGCTTAAGGCGCCATTCGGTACAGTTATTGCAGCGATAATGGATGTTCAAGATGTGAGCTGGCACGGGGCAGCTTGGCTGTACACGTTGTCCCTTTGCTGCCATGCCTGCCTTCTGAGAGGGTTACCTGAGAATGCATGAGCTCACTGAACGAAAAGGGAAGGGCAACAGACTTTAAAGCGACGCAGCGAAGGGGTTTCTGACCCCCAGGTGACCACTACTATGAAAAGGGTTTCCTCCAGTTGCACAATTATTTTTTATTTCTGATGACCGCCCCCGCGCTTAGAACAAAAAAAATATCCAAAGGGAATTTGCTGTGAACTTGTCAGTGGGAACAGTAAAGACTCTGGAAAAAATACCGCAGCTGTGCAGAGCAAGTTTATGTTTCAAATAAGCAAACACAAAATGGCGGATAGAGGTGCGGTCGTAACACTGGTTTGCGCCACAAAGGCCTTCAGCTTGGTGGCATCCTGTGATAGTAAACATGGCATAACACCGTTGCACCATGCTAGCTAGCTATCTGTGCATTTAGGTCACAGAATCAGCAAAATGGCCACTAGTTTAAATGCAAACTCCCCAATGTAGTATGGTGGGCCCTAGGTCATGCTGGTAAATGATTGATACAGACACATCAGTAGGGTACTCAAAACTGGCCACGAGCACGTGCACTCGGGCTCTTTTATTCGCAGGGTCACCTGACTGGTGACGTCTGTGTTGGATGGGGAGTGGGCGAGTGCAGGGCCGGGCTGGCCGTAGCAGGCACCGGGCATTTCCCTGGTGGGCCGGAGGGCTGGGAGTCGGTGTGTGGTCGCAGGGGGGCGCTTTTCTTACAGAGTGCCGGTTTTGCAGCGAATCAGGAAGAATCAGGAAGATATAATATGCTGAGTCTCTCATCTGCCGTGTCTGGATTACGGGTCGGAGCGTACTGCACTATATGCTGATGACATTCTGATGTTCCTCGGGAACCTGCAAACCTTGGACCGTGCTGTATGAAAATCCTACATATATACAGGGAGGCCTCTGGACACCGAGTTAATGAACCAAAATCCCTATTGGTGCCTATGGGTGGAGATGAGGGTTGCTGCATCTGGCAAGTTCCTATCCTGATTCACCTTCTGTCCTTTAAATATTTAGGCATCTATGTTTCCCGACCTTCGGGCTTTACCTGGAGTCTGAACCTGACCCTGTTGGTTACTAGAATGAATTGAGCTCTGCTGCAGTGGGGCAGTCTGCCTCTGAATGCCCTATGGTGAGTATCCATGTTTAACATGATGATACTGTTGCGCAATTCCTTTATGCTTCTTCAAATTTCTCACACCCGATCTCCAGGAAATGGTTCTATGCGCTGGCTTAAAAAGTTGTCACCTTCCTTTGAGCGGTAAGCCGCTTGCTTGTGGTCTTTATGAATAGTCATCGGCATGGCAGATCTTTATGGATATTATTTAACTGCGGAACTGGCTGCGATCCATGGCAGGTTTACTGGTGGCTGGGATGATCTGCCTTATTGGGCAGAACGGTCCTTGCTGGGCCATATAAGGAGCTGCAGGGCTTGCTTTACCGGACCCCGATACCTCAAACCCTCCCTGACTGTATGCAAGTAACGCTGCTATGTTGAAGGGCAGATTAATTTGCTGGGAACTATAGCTCACCTTGCTAACTCCACTCTGGCAAGGGACTAGGCTACATCACACCACCAGGCTCCAGGGACTTGCAAGGTATGACAGAATAGGCTTTACTCACCTTGAAGATGTGCGGCACAGTGGTGGCTTATAGTCATTTCAGGAAATGGCTAATATTCCCTTGGGTACACAAGTTCTGGAATTCAACTTCCTTGAAGCCAAACTCTTGATGGGGGAGCTGGGCAGGGGTGACATTTCTCAGCTTTAACAGTTTTTCATTATTAACGCTTCCGACCGCTTCCCTGGTCTGCATGAACGGTGGGAGGCCTGGGTGGGTTAACTTGGTGATGATGAATGGCGTGAGACTAGAGTGACCTCCAAGAAGCTGCACATCTCTGTGCACTTGTGGATGGTCCAACTTAATAACTTAGGGCCCGATTCACATAACTAACTTGAGACAAAATCCTAAACTTACTACTTTTGGTATTCACAGAAGTTAGGATTTTGACTTAAGTTTGTCTTAAGACAGACTTAAGACAGACTTAAGTTAGGATTTTGTCTTAAGTTTGTCTTAAGTCTGTCTTAAGTTTGTCTTCAGACAAACTTAAGACAAAATCCTAACTTCTGTGAATACCAAAAGTAGTACGTTTAGGATTTTGTCTTAAGTTAGTTCTGTGAATCGGCCCCAGACATTTCGCCTATATGACTCCTCAACATCTTCACTGAGCTACCAGGACCTCTCAATCCCAGTGTGCCCGCTCTTACACGGCTGAGGTGGATTTCTTCCATATGGTTTGGCCGTGTCCGCGACTGATCCCCTTTTGGAAGGAGAAGGAAGAAGAGATAAGATTGTTGGTCGTCGGATTGCCCTCACCCCCAGGGTTACTCTGTTTGACTGTTGGAGGGCACAGGGGGGCCTAGGATGGAACGCACCTTTGTTGGAGTGGTAACAGTGGTGGGCAAGTGGGATATAGCTCACAAATTGAAAGCCCTATACCCCCCTCCATGGTAGAGTGGAGTAGAGTGGAGAGGGGAATGGCTTGGTGAAGGAATTTGGAGCAACCTTTTTACAAATCATGGAGCTGCTCCCGCAAGCATGAGAAGATCTGGGGCAGGTGTTGGGATTATCATGGACTGGGTGTGGAAATATAATTCTTGCACTTATGCACTGCACTTATCGTGTAAATATGAGGTTGACGGTCATGTTGATTTTTTCATTATTGTGGAAGCAATAAAAAGTTGGTTATCAAAAAAAAAATGGCAGACAACATACCTGAGGGTACCAAAAAAGGTGCTGCCTCGAAATGCCCTTACTACGTTTTTGAAAACATTTGGATGCACCAACAGTTAAGAGCTACTTATAACTCTGACATCTATACAAAGGCATGGTATCCATATACATGGAGCACACCAGCATGGGTTGAGTGCTCAAAGGTTGATAGGAGCCAGTGTAGAAGAAGTGTGTATGAATACATAATGCTTACGCTGAGATTTGATAGTTTGACTGCTATGACATCAGTCAAGCATAGGCACACAAATCTGGGCTCTTGCTCCCGGCAGTCCGCCCTGTCTAACATTTGTTTGATAAGAAATGTTAACAGGTTTTGGGTTCATAGGGCCAGATCTACGACCCTACCAATTTGCGACTCGCAAATTGCATAGTTTTGGGACTCGCAATTTGCGACTCGCCAATAGTAATGTACAACAGTGTCTTAGGTACTGTTTGTGTTTCCTAATGTGGTCACAAATTGCCAGCCTCATTAATATTCATGAGGCAGGTGCAATTTACGACTCCATAATGACTGGCTAGCACTCCCAGGGATGGTGCCCTGCTGGGGTCAGCAGACCACCATGTCTGTGACTGCTTTTTAAATAAAGCTTTTAAAAAAAAAAAATGCAGACCGTTTTCCCTAAAGAAAAATGTGATGCATTTCAAAAATAAAAATGAAAAGTTACTTATTCATTTATTGAGAGTAGGCAGTTGTCCATGGGACCACTTCCTGCTCTTAAAAAATATGTTCAATGCCAGTCACAAAGGGGAAGGGGTCCCCTGGGGACTCCTTGCCATTTGCGAGTGGGTTACCACCTATTTGAAATGTGTGGTAAACTGTGTGTGTTTTGCGGCCGCAAAACAATCTTACATTGAAGTTCGAGTCGCAATTAGGAAGGGATGCCCTGGGCACGCCCCTTCCTAATAGCGAGTCGCAAACCCTATTTTGCAAGTCGGTAACAGGTTACCGACTTGCAAAATAGGATTTGTAAATAGGGCAGACCTATGTTTGCAAGTGCAAAAAATGGTCCTGCATCTGGCCCATAATAGAATTTTTGGCTACAATGCAAAATAGAACTAAAAGTATTTGTCTGTTATTCAGCACCATCTCTGACATAAAGAGCTTTCAAGGATAACCCGTCTTTAGATGGGGGTAAACATGAGCTCAGAAAAACAGCTGCAAATGTAATTGTTAATCCAGAAATTGTATAATTACAATTGATAGTTCGAGATGAGAAATTAGGAAATCCTAACGCTTATACTACTTGTTCATATTAGCAATTGAGGAAATAAGTGATGTGGATTATTAGCCTTGCATACCTGTACGTCATAAAAGGGGTGTGAGGAATTCCACAAGCATGTGAAGTATGAAAATGTTATTTTTTAGTCAGATAATTCTAGAACAACACATAAGGCTCCTCTTTTCTTGTTGCTGTCACTTCCTAGATCTTTAAATCCTGCTCTCGCGCAGGTACAGATTTACGCGTGACTTGTGGGTATTAGAAGTTGACTCTTGCAGGAAGAGGTCTTTTCCTTCAGGTAACTACATGAATTAGACAATGGCACACTCTGTGCTTGGATACCTAACTCATGCCTTTCTAAGCACTTCAGTATGTGACAGCAAGGATCTCCTCAACCACGATGGCCTTCTTCAGAGAATCCTCTGAAATTCTCTTTATTTGTAAAGTCTGGGATGGCATTTTTACTCAGTAATATTTTACATGAAGTTGCAAGCAATGCCATGGAGATACGTTTCTAAATAAAAACACAAACTCAAAAAAAAGTAAAAAATCATAATTTAGTCATGACAGCGTTTTAAGGAATTTAAAGCAAATATCCAAGGAAAACAGCCTCTTGACAGCATCCTTTGTCCGAATTTATGGCACGCTTTCTAATCCGTGATATGTTTTTTTTGTGAAAACTAATAAATATATGCCAGAATATCATACACAAAAAATTCTACTGGCAAAAAAAATGTGTCCACAATATTGTTGTCCCAATGACTGTAGAGTTTCTACTATTAACTTCATTGTGCAATATTTTTTAAGCCAATATTTAGCATGCAATATTTAAGTAACGCAGTTTCCTGGCAACGATATTCTTGTAAACTACCTTAATAAGGTGTTTGTGAATAAGAATTGCTGCTAGCAGATATCAAATGAAAAGCAACGGTATTCAATTTTATTATTTAGTGTGAAATATATAGTTGAAATAAGAAAACCAATATAGTAAATGCATCAACAAGAACTTGCGTGGAGTAGAATCAAGTTCTTTCAGTTTCAGAAACACTTGTAGCATTGGCTGGTGTCTCCAATAAGCATGGGCGGAAAATCCGTTCCGCTCGCGGATTTTGCGGATTTTCGGGAAATCCGCAATCCGCGAGATTTGCGGATTTCCCGCAAAATCCGCAAATTCGCACGCAGCGGATTTTTTTGGCGGCGCGCGGCGTTGGTGATACAATTTTTGCGGCGCGCGGCGTTTATCATCGTTTGCCGAGTTGTTTTTTTCGATAGTTTGCGAGTGCTGCGCCATTTTGGATCTTGCTGTGTGATCCCGCGGGAATTGGCGAGCGCGATTACGTCATCGCGGCTTGCCAGCGAGAGTTTGTCAACGCGAGTACGGCGAGATCACGTCTCGCGGTACTTCGCAATTGCGAGATTTGAGATGCGGCGCGCGAAAATATAAATTTGCAATTCTGCACAAGAAATCCACCAGCAAGCAGCATAAACCTTCTAGAAATGATGATTTTTATGTGAATAACTCCTTAGTTTGACATTTGCCTGCACTTTTTTAGCGAGGAGTCCATTTTGGGGAGGGGGGCAGGGGGGTGGGAGGAAGGAAGTGCCCCATAGTCTTCAACTTCCTGTTCCTGTTCAGCAGGCTCCTCCCAGTGCTTTGTCCATCTCCTGGTCACTTTTCATTCGGATGTGGACCTGGAAGGATTACCTTTTGTGGATGCTGCTGGATCTTTGGATTTGAGGCCTTTTTGACTTTCTTTGGATCACTGTTGGATTAGAAATTTTACAAGTAAGTTTGTTTGGGGCATTACAGTTGCTGCAACTAAAATTTTGGGATTTTCGATTTTTGGGCTGTTTTGGGGCCTTTTCCCAGGGGTACTCAGTGGTGGGTGGACTGATTCTTTCTGTGGGTTGTCTTGAACTTAAACATCATGGAGGCCATAGATGAATTGGGATTGTGCTGATTTTTCTGTGTTTTTCGATTTTTTTTTTTTGTAAAATTTTGTGTTTTTCGATTTTTGACCTGTTGTTGGGGCCTTGACCAGGGGTATTTGAGTCTAGCATGGGCCTAGTCTTTCTGTGGGCTGTCTTGAATTTAAACATCATGGAGGCCATGGATGGAATGGGATTGTGCTGATTTTGCAGTGTTTTTCGATTTTTGGGGGTGTTCATGGGGAGGGACATGCCATGTGGCTGGTGGCCATTTTGAGTGCAGCTACAGGCACTTGCCATGTGCTGGCAGGCAAGTGGCCATTTTGAATGCAGGCTTTGTTGTTAGGCCTCCAACCATTTTGCCTACTTTTCAACCTTTATTTATGCCAGGGGTAGTGAGTCTTGCATGGGCCTAGTATTTCTGTGGGTTGTCTTGAATTTAAACATCATGGAGGCCATAGATGAATTGGGATTGTGCTGATTTTTCTGTGTTTTTCGATTTTTTTTTTTTTGTACAATTTTGGGTTTTTCGATTTTTGACCTGTTGTTGGGGCCTTGACCAGGGGTAGTGAGTGGTGCATGGGGCCTAGTCTTTCTGTGGGCTGTCTTGAATTTAAACATCATGGATGGAATGGGATTGTGCTGATTTTGCAGTGTTTTTCGATTTTTGGGGGTGTTCATGGGGAGGGACATGCCATGTGGCTGGTGGCCATTTTGAGTGCAGCTACAGGCACTGGCCATGTGCTGGCAGGCAAGTGGCCATTTTGAATGCAGGCTTTGTTGTTAGGCCTCCAACCATTTTGCCTACTTTTCAACCTTTATTTATGCCAGGGGTAGTGAGTCTTGCATGGGCCTAGTATTTCTGTGGGTTGTCTTGAATTTAAACATCATGGAGGCCATAGATGAATTGGGATTGTGCTGATTTTTCTGTGTTTTTCGATTTTTTTTTTTTGTAAAATTTTGTGTTTTTCGATTTTTGACCTGTTGTTGGGGCCTTGACCAGGGGTAGTGAGTGGTGCATGGGGCCTAGTCTTTCTGTGGGCTGTCTTGAATTTAAACATCATGGATGGAATGGGATTGTGCTGATTTTGCAGTGTTTTTCGATTTTTGGGGGTGTTCATGGGGAGGGACATGCCATGTGGCTGGTGGCCATTTTGAGTGCAGCTACAGGCACTGGCCATGTGCTGGCAGGCAAGTGGCCATTTTGAATGCAGGCTTTGTTGTTAGGCCTCCAACCATTTTGCCTACTTTTCAACCTTTATTTATGCCAGGGGTAGTGAGTCTTGCATGGGCCTAGTATTTCTGTGGGTTGTCTTGAATTTAAACATCATGGAGGCCATAGATGAATTGGGATTGTGCTGATTTTTCTGTGTTTTTCGATTTTTTTTTTTTGTAAAATTTTGTGTTTTTCGATTTTTGACCTGTTGTTGGGGCCTTGACCAGGGGTAGTGAGTGGTGCATGGGGCCTAGTCTTTCTGTGGGCTGTCTTGAATTTAAACATCATGGATGGAATGGGATTGTGCTGATTTTGCAGTGTTTTTCGATTTTTGGGGGTGTTCATGGGGAGGGACATGCCATGTGGCTGGTGGCCATTTTGAGTGCAGCTACAGGCACTGGCCATGTGCTGGCAGGCAAGTGGCCATTTTGAATGCAGGCTTTGTTGTTAGGCCTCCAACCATTTTGCCTACTTTTCAACCTTTATTTATGCCAGGGGTAGTGAGTCTTGCATGGGCCTAGTATTTCTGTGGGTTGTCTTGAATTTAAACATCATGGAGGCCATAGATGAATTGGGATTGTGCTGATTTTTCTGTGTTTTTCGATTTTTTTTTTTGTAAAATTTTGTGTTTTTCGATTTTTGACCTGTTGTTGGGGCCTTGACCAGGGGTAGTGAGTGGTGCATGGGGCCTAGTCTTTCTGTGGGCTGTCTTGAATTTAAACATCATGGATGGAATGGGATTGTGCTGATTTTGCAGTGTTTTTCGATTTTTGGGGGTGTTCATGGGGAGGGACATGCCATGTGGCTGGTGGCCATTTTGAGTGCAGCTACAGGCACTGGCCATGTGCTGGCAGGCAAGTGGCCATTTTGAATGCAGGCTTTGTTGTTAGGCCTCCAACCATTTTGCCTACTTTTCAACCTTTATTTATGCCAGGGGTAGTGAGTCTTGCATGGGCCTAGTATTTCTGTGGGTTGTCTTGAATTTAAACATCATGGAGGCCATAGATGAATTGGGATTGTGCTGATTTTTCTGTGTTTTTCGATTTTTTTTTTTTGTACAATTTTGTGTTTTTCGATTTTTGACCTGTTGTTGGGGCCTTTTCACCAGGGGTATTTGAGTCTAGCATGGGCCTAGTCTTTCTGTGGGCTGTCTTGAATTTAAACATCATGGAGGCCATGGATGGAATAGGATTGTGCTGATTTTGCAGTGTTTTTCGATTTTTGGGGGTGTTCATGGGGAGGGACATGCCATGTGGCTGGTGGCCATTTTGAGTGCAGCTACAGGCACTGGCCATGTGCTTGGCAGGCAAGTGGCCATTTTGAATGCAGGCTTTGTTGTTAGGCCTCCAACCATTTTGCCTACTTTTCAACCTTTATTTATGCCCAGGGGTAGTGAGTCTTGCATGGGCCTAGTCTTTCTGTGGGTTGTCTTGAATTTAAACATTATGGAGGGCATGGATGGATTGGGATTGTGCTGATTTTGCAGTGTTTTTCGATTTTTTTGTGCTCTATAACTGAACTGATGTTCCTCTGTCTTCCATTTTTTTTAGGTGCACAAGACTCAAGAGAACCACCAGTGCCAGGAAGAAGTCCTGCAGCGGTGTGTGTGTGCAGCATAACGTCACGCGACGTCACGTCTGGCCTCAGACAACTCTACAATTCGTGCAACTGCGGCCTGCTGTCTGACCTGCTCTGAAGAAGATGGCCCCAAAGAAAGTTCTCCGTAGCTCCTCTAGCAAGAAAGTTGCTAGTAAGGAGCAGAAGAAGCAAGTTACCAAGGAGGCTGGTGTGTCACCCGCCACTTTTTTTGGGAGCAAAAAAAAAAGTACGCCTGCAGCAGCAGGATCTGCTGGGGACCAACCTGAGAGCAGCACCCCTGCTCCATTGGGTTCAGTGCCTCCACCACCACGCCAACTTAAGTCAAAGCCCTTGAGTGCTTCAGAGGCAGTCAGTGTACTTCTCCAATCACCATCGACCAGTGATGTTGGCTCATCGCAAGAAAGTAGCAGCAATGTCCCTGAATCAACACAGGTTGTTGTAACTCATCTGACAAGTGTTGAACAACCACAGCCGCAACAACAACACCATGTGCAAGTACACGCCCAAGTACATGTGGAAGGAGAGGCAGCAAAAGGAGATGCGCAAGCAAAGGTGCATGGACGTTCACAAGTGCCCACAATAGTTGTTCCTCCCGAAGTAGGGGCACATTTGGAAATCGACAATGAAGCTGAGGTATCATTGGAAGCCACTCCTCCTGATGATCATTCATTGTCTTCCACATCCCTAGCAAGGAAAAGATCAAGGGGGGTGTCTACATCTTCTTCAAGCCCACCTCGTTCTGGTGCAAGTGATCTGTCTTGGGAACCACGACAACTGCGGTCTGACAGTGAGGCAGAGGCACACCATGATCTGCCACCGGTACCTAAGCGTAAAAGGAAGGTCGTCCAAAAACTCAAACCTATGGAGTGTGATGAGGCTCAACAAGAAGTGACAGATACTGCTGGTGATGAAGCCTCTCACGATGACGACGAGCCAGTCATCACAAAGGTCACTGCAGCCCCACCGGGCATGCAGCAAAGAGACATTTTGACCCTATCCCGAGAAGCTGCTGAGCGTGATGATGATGTCGGCGAGGAGGCAATGGAAATGGAATCATTAGATTTGGAGTTAAGTAGTACACCAAAACCTACCGCTTCCATATTTCTTCCTCGCAAGAAGGTACCCACCTCGTCCTCGACCTCAATTCGTGGTGGTGAAAGTGCAAAACGTACTGAAGTTCGGCAATCCACATCCTCCACTTCATCTGTCATTAGCAGCAGGACCACCACCACCAGTATCGACGCCTCCTCCGGCGGCGGCCCCCGAAGACATTTCAAGTCTCCAGTTTGGGACTTCTTTAGTGTTTGCCCAAAAAAGGAAAACGTAGCCATTTGTAGCCTTTGTAAGCTTCGATATAGTCGTGGTAAGCTTGGTTCTAACTATGGTACCGGAGGCCAGAGAGGTCATCTTGAGAGAAGGCACCCTGTCCAATGGTTTCCGCACCTAGAGGCGGTCAAGAAAGCCGGAATTGCACGTAATGAAAACGTTGATTTGTCATCTGCTGATGACGAGGAGGTAGAAGAAGACGATCCAAACACTTCACTTACACCCAGTTCCCATGTCAGCAGCACACCCCATGGGAGCCACACTAAGAGTGTGGGAGAGAGTGAGACATCAATGCGGAAAAGTTCATCAGCGAGCGTAACTGGGTCGAAGAGATCATCATCCCGTAAATCATTGGTCCAGGGCAACATTAAAAAGATGTTGTTTACAGAAGCGCAATATGAACGCAACCACCCAATGACCCGTCTGTATAACACTAAGCTGGCTAAAATGCTAGCTCTGGACCTTCTCCCTTTTTCTTTTGTCGAAGGGGTTGGTTTTCTAGAATTAGTGACAGCGCTCTGCCCTAAATGGAAGGTTCCTAGCCGGTTCTATTTTGCCCGAGTTGCGGTTCCAGCACTACATGAAGATGTTCTGAAGGCGATTGGGGCAGCTTTGCAGAAGAGTGCTGTTCACACTATACATCTGACAACAGACATGTGGACCAGTGGCGCAGGCGCTGATTACATGTGCATCACTGCACACTGGGTCTCTTTTTCAGGGGCTAAAGCAAAGCTAAACTCAGGTGTTGACACTAACATTGTTTTTAAAGGTGCTCGGAAACATGCAACACTAGCCATGTTTGGTTTGGAGAAACGTCACACAGCAGAAAACATTTTGGATGTCTTTAACACAAAGGTCCTTAACTGTCTGTCCCCACTAAAACGCAAGGTTGGTTATGTTTCCACGGACAATGGCTCCAATATAGTTAAGGCCATGAGGGACGGTTACTATTTCAGAGTGCCGTGTTTGGCGCACTGTATAAACCTGGTTGTCCAAAAATTCTTGGGTAATAAACTCAGTGCAGCGTCCAGTGTATTGGAGAACTGCCGAAAAATTTGCAAGCATTTCAGGCATTCTTTTAAGGCCCGCAAGCAGCTGAGGAGCATGCTATATCAATGTCAAATGCCAGTGAAAGCACTCATCCAGGAGGTGGTAACACGTTGGAACTCAACCTTCTACATGCTTGAGCGTCTGTATGAGCAGTATACGCAACTCGATCAATATTTCTTGAAAGAGGGTATAGAGGAGCTGAGGATGGGTGGGCCGCAATGGAACATAGTTGAAAGCCTAACACGCATGCTTCGTCCTTTTGAGGTCTTCACGCGTGCAGTCAGCAAGGAGGACTCTAATTTGGGAAAAGCTATCCCATTGTTGTACATGCTGGAGGACCAACTGAAGGAGGTGTGTTCTGTGTTTCGAAAAGATGACAAAAAGAAAGACTCTTCTTTGCTTCTGGCTGAGCAATTATTAGAGCTCCTACAAGGTGATGAACGTCTTCAAAAGATCCACTCAGAACAGCATTACATTTGTGCTACTATTCTGGATCCACGCTACAAAAAGGCGCTGGCAGGCAGAGCATTCTTTTCTTTTGCTGATGAAGATGTTACAAAGTACAAACGTTGGCTAGCCTTGTCAGCCAAGAAGTTTGAAACAGAACGGCTGGAAATTGAAGGAAATGGCAGTACATCAGCAGGCCATCCCCAGTCAAAACAATCCACTTCTGCACCTGTGGCTGTGGCACAAGTGACCTCTCAGCCGTTAAAGACACCGGCAACCGCATCATCTGCACGAAAGACAGCAGAAACATTGGAGGCTGAAGAGGATTGGCTAGCTCTGCGTGGGTTTGGTTCTCAAAAGGCCAGAGGCACAGCAAGAGCTACGCAAAGTGGAGGAACCTTGGAGGAGGACCTTGAGTCGATGGTGAAGGACTATCTGAATGACTCCACAGAGGTCTATGTTAATTCTGACCCATTGGCGTATTGGCATGGGAAAAAAGAATTGTGGCCACAGCTCACCAACCTGGCTTTAAACTACTTGTCTTGCCCACTCGCAAGTGTGTCTTCTGAACGGGTTTTCAGTGCGGCTGGTGGGATTGTAACTCCCAAACGGAGCCGCCTCTCGCCCAAAAATGTGGAGAGGTTAACAATGATCAAGATGAATCAGCACCTCATACCACCAGATATAAGAGTACGAGAGAGCGTGCCGGATGAAGAGGAGGTGGCCAGCACCATAGATGAGGGAATTTCTACTCTGTCAGGTGGCACTGACCTCACCCGGGCTGAATTCGCAGAGTATGATGACGAAGCCTTATTCTTATTCCTGGACCGTGATTCCGACTTCGAGCCCTGAAAATGAGACAACGAATCAATAACTTTCTTTTTCATCCTTATTCACTTTTATTCCTGTGTGTCTGTCTTTCTTTGTTGTGCACAGTTAATATAATTCAAACTTTAATCAGATTATCACAAAGACAAGCCCATCAGCAGAACTGTCTTCACTTGTTTGCTAATTTATTTGAAGGTGCCGCAGTCTGCATTCCTCAGGTTCACAAGTTCAGAAGAACATGCTCCTCTATCCTCCTCCTCCAGACTCCTATTTCCATCAAAGCAGAGGGCTGGTTTACGCCCAATGAAGAAAGACTCAGCACTTGTGGGGGTGTTGTTCTACCTCTTTGCAGGTGAGTTGACGGGTCTGGGGCCATTGCTGGGAAGCACTAAAAGTGGTTTGTGCCAAATCCGAGGCGGAAATTTTTTTGTGTTTTTGATGACTTGCTTGCCTTTGAGGTGCTCTTAGGGGGGGTTCCGTCTGTTTGTGGGTGAGTTTCATGGTCTGAGAGCATTGCTGGGACACTCTAATCTTGATTGCATTTGCTTTTCAGGAAATCCGTCGTGCCAACCCCGACTTATGGCCTAGCTACGCAGCGCGTTTGGACCGAAGGCCCAGAAATATTGCAAGTATGAGATTTTGCTTTTGGCCTGTTTGGGGGTGTTATGCTTCTTGGCGGGTGGGTTGCCGGGTCTTGGGGCATTCCTGGGAAGGTCTAATACCGGGTAGAAGTGGTTGGGACAAAATCCAGGCCGATTTTTTTTGGGCTATTTCAGACATTTTGCTCTATGTAGCGTTTTCGGGGGCCTGTTTGGGGGGCTTCCTGGTGTTTGCGGGTGAGTTTCGTGGTCTGGGAGCACTGCTGGGACACTCTAATCTTGATTGCATTTGCTTTTCAGGAAATCCGTCGTGCCAACCCCGACTTATGGCCTAGCTACGCAGCGCGTTTGGACCGAAGGCCCAGAAATATTGCAAGTATGAGATTTTGCTTTTGGCCTGTTTGGGGGTGTTATGCTTCTTGGCGGGTGGGTTGCCGGGTCTTGGGGCATTCCTGGGAAGGTCTAATACCGGGTAGAAGTGGTTGGGACAAAATCCAGGCCGATTTTTTTTGGGCTATTTCAGACATTTTGCTCTATGTAGCGTTTTCGGGGGCCTGTTTGGGGGGCTTGCTGGTGTTTGCGGGTGAGTTTCGTGGTCTGGGAGCACTGCTGGGACACTCTAATCTTGATTGCATTTGCTTTTCAGGAAATCCGTCGTGCCAACCCCGACTTATGGCCTAGCTACGCAGCGCGTTTGGACCGAAGGCCCAGAAATATTGCAAGTATGAGATTTTGCTTTTGGCCTGTTTGGGGGTGTTATGCTTCTTGGCGGGTGGGTTGCCGGGTCTTGGGGCATTCCTGGGAAGGTCTAATACCGGGTAGAAGTGGTTGGGACAAAATCCAGGCCGATTTTTTTTTGGGCTATTTCAGACATTTTGCTCTATGTAGCGTTTTCGGGGGCCTGTTTGGGGGGCTTGCTGGTGTTTGCGGGTGAGTTTCGTGGTCTGGGAGCACTGCTGGGACACTCTAATCTTGATTGCATTTGCTTTTCAGGAAATCCGTCGTGCCAACCCCGACTTATGGCCTAGCTACGCAGCGCGTTTGGACCGAAGGCCCAGAAATATTGCAAGTATGAGATTTTGCTTTTGGCCTGTTTGGGGGTGTTATGCTTCTTGGCGGGTGGGTTGCCGGGTCTTGGGGCATTCCTGGGAAGGTCTAATACCGGGTAGAAGTGGTTGGGACAAAATCCAGGCCGATTTTTTTTGGGCTATTTCAGACATTTTGCTCTATGTAGCGTTTTCGGGGGCCTGTTTGGGGGGCTTGCTGGTGTTTGCGGGTGAGTTTCGTGGTCTGGGAGCACTGCTGGGACACTCTAATCTTGATTGCATTTGCTTTTCAGGAAATCCGTCGTGCCAACCCCGACTTATGGCCTAGCTACGCAGCGCGTTTGGACCGAAGGCCCAGAAATATTGCAAGTATGAGATTTTGCTTTTGGCCTGTTTGGGGGTGTTATGCTTCTTGGCGGGTGGGTTGCCGGGTCTTGGGGCATTCCTGGGAAGGTCTAATACCGGGTAGAAGTGGTTGGGACAAAATCCAGGCCGATTTTTTTTTGGGCTATTTCTGACATTTTGCTCTATGTAGCGTTTTCGGGGGCCTGTTTGGGGGGCTTCCTGGTGTTTGCGGGTGAGTTTCGTGGTGTGGGAGCACTGCTGGCTATATATACTTTACTTTGCAAGAGGTTTGAAGCAAATCCATGGTGGCTGAGGGGACTTAGGGCCTAGCTGCAGAGCGCGCGCGGAGTGATTTGGTAAATTTGTGAAAAAGTGACTAAGTCCCCATTTTTGTACTTTTGCTCTTTGGCTGTTTGGGGGTCTTCTACTCGTTTTCTCCTGGGTTGACGGCTCTGGGGCCATTGCTGGGAAGCTCTAATACCGGATAAAAGTGTTTTGGACCAAATCCCAGGCGGAATTTTTTTTGTGTTTTTGATGACTTGCTTGCCTTTGAGGTGCTCTTAGGGGGGGTTCCGTCTGTTTGCGGGTGAGTTTCGTGGTCTGGGAGCACTGCTGGGACACTCTAATCTTGATTGCATTTGCTTTTCAGGAAATCCGTCGTGCCAACCCCGACTTATGGCCTAGCTACGCAGCGCGTTTGGACCGAAGGCCCAGAAATATTGCAAGTATGAGATTTTGCTTTTGGCCTGTTTGGGGGTGTTATGCTTCTTGGCGGGTGGGTTGCCGGGTCTTGGGGCATTCCTGGGAAGGTCTAATACCGGGTAGAAGTGGTTGGGACAAAATCCAGGCCGATTTTTTTTTTGGGCTATTTCTGACATTTTGCTCTATGTAGCGTTTTCGGGGGCCTGTTTGGGGGGCTTCCTGGTGTTTGCGGGTGAGTTTCGTGGTCTGGGAGCACTGCTGGGACACTCTAATCTTGATTGCATTTGCTTTTCAGGAAATCCGTCGTGCCAACCCCGACTTATGGCCTAGCTACGCAGCGCGTTTGGACCGAAGGCCCAGAAATATTGCAAGTATGAGATTTTGCTTTTGGCCTGTTTGGGGGTGTTATGCTTCTTGGCGGGTGGGTTGCCGGGTCTTGGGGCATTCCTGGGAAGGTCTAATACCGGGTAGAAGTGGTTGGGACAAAATCCGCGCGGAAAAGCCTTTAGTTTTGGCACTTTTTGTAACTTAGGGTTCGTTAGGGTTAGCCCTAGCAGCAGGATTGCATGTGTATCGGGGTGTTCTAGATTTTTCAAACTGAGTTCTGGGGTCTTAGAGCACTCGTGAGAATGTGTAATTTTGGTTGCAAGTCATTTGAAGAAAATCCATGGTGGGAAAGGGGGGATTTGGCATAGTTAAAGAAAGCCTTTGCCACTATTCTTAACTTAGGGTTCGTTAGGGTTAGCAGTATTTCTATTGCATGTGTTTGAGTGGGGGGGATTTCGAGTCTTGGAGCGATGCTGGCTATGGCTACTTTTGCTTGGTTGCTTGCAAGTGGTTTGAATACAATCCACGGGGGGTAATGGGTAATTAGGGTACTTCGGCCTACTTTTACTTTCAAAGTAAGTTTTGTCTCCAGTTTTCTGCTAGGCCTCGTTTTTTGGGTGGGAGCACTGCTAGGAAGATCTATTTTTGTTCTAAAACACAGTTTACAGTACACCTAGCTTGAGGGGCAAGATCCGCTACATTAATTTGCCCATACTTACTTATCCTTCAAAAGGTGACTCAGAGTACGCACTTTCAAAAACATTGTACTGTCTGTCTACTAGGAAAAACAAATTGTGACTTTTTGCACTCCACAGCCTACATACCTTATATTTATTTATCAGTGGTGTTGTAATATTATATCACTTCCTGTTTTTCGTTGAATAATTACAGGCCGGGTTTCAGTCTCTGCAATGGGGAAAAAAGGATGGAGTCAGGCTTCACAGTAGCGAGCCACAATTCAGCATCAGGCAGGCAGTGGACAGGGTGTCTTCTGGTGACCAACATCGGTGGACGAAGCGTCGGCTGCAATGGAGGAGTGCCGCTAATAGGAGGATTTTTTTTCTGCGGGCAACTTACTTACCACTTCCAACAGGACCACTACAACCACATAGATACAGTATCCCTTGCCTTTTTCTCTGACTGTGACTGCATTTCTTTGCTCTCTCTCGGCTTCTACATTGATCCCTTAACACATCACTTAGTCCACTCCACTATCTGCACCACACATAGTCATTTGTAAGTGCTCCTACGTAATTCGCAAGTCGCAGCACGCCCCAGGCCGTAGAGGACTGGGATGGCCCCAATGATGAAGCATGTCACCAAGGGGCAACCCTGGTGAGTGAGGGGACACCTAGAAAAAAAGCAATTTCTCCTTTTCTATCTACTATACCTTCTGTCAGGTTACGCAGCCCCTAAGCGCCTACCGTACTATGAAACTACATTTCCCATGAGTAGGCGGGAGACTTGCAGACTATTTAGTGAGACTATATGAGAGTACCCTTGTATGTTAGGACATCACTTCACTGATGCCTGTCTTGTCTTCTCTTACAGGTATCCTTTCCCTGCTGACCCTACCTTTACCCATCCCACATTTTTTATTTTAGTTTGTTATTTTTCTCCCTCGCCTAATGCCTCGAACACCCTGTGTTTACACTTCTGGGTGTTGGTGACATTTGGAGGTGGAACCATATTTGCATCGACTGGATCACGGGGAGTAAACGTGACACCTTCCAGACCAACCCCATTGAGTGTTGTTGTGAATGGATTTATAGTGACCAGCAAGGCTCTCGGGTATCTGGCTACAGAGACCTTATGTTGAATATAGTTATCAATAATTCCACACAGGCCCTGTACTGTCGCATTCTTTCTTTCCACAGTTGTCGATGATATATTCTTACTCTGCTTGACAAAGAACCATTGCTAATGTGAAAGAACTTCAACCGAATTAGTAGTTATACTTTACCATTTGTTAGGCTACAATGTGGCACTGCTCTACTGTACTTCTGTCACCTGCTATATTCTCAGTTGTACCGTTGAATTGCTCAGGAGGACAAACCAGATTTCATTTTCTTTTTTTTCATAGGCATGCAACTGCCACTGTGTCACACCACTACTACCACCGCTATGAGGAAATTTTATCCGACCAAGATTGCCAACGTTATTCGGTGTTTCCCGTGGAGCCAGCCCTGGGCCTAGCCCTACTTTCAAACACAAATTACAGGTAAGATAAGCGTTTGGTGGTTTGGGGGTATAATGGAGTATTAGTACGAGAGACGAGAGCCTGAAGGTAGTACTACTAAAGTCCTAGGACTCTTGGATTCACTTCACTTAGTCTGTGAGAGGCACTTAGTGTTGAAAACATTTGGGCATTTACACTTAAAGGAAGAAAATGGAACTAAACTTTCAGGAAAACAGTCAACGTTAAACCCCCACCCACCAGGCAAGCAGTAAAAAACAGGTATGCTCAGATAAAGTTTGAAAAAGTATATTTATATCCCTAACAAAATAATCTCCCGCAAGACCCTCCCTAACCCCAACGATTGTCCTTCAAAAGTCCCCAAAAACCCAACTCCCAATTCCCACCCCCCAAAAGTCTCTAAAAAAGGGGCAAGGGACACTATGGGTGGATGCTGTTAACTTTTTGGGCCAGGGCATCATGCTCCTCGCGGAGCAAGGCGAGCTCCTGCTGAAGGCGGGACACCATCAGGGTAGTGCGGCGCAGGCGTGCCTTCACTGCCTTGCAGGTGCAAGGCCTGTGAGAAGCAGCTGTTGGCCTTGCTGCTCGGCGGTGGCGTTTGCCTTTGGCAGCCCGGCTCAGTCTCGGTGGACCACTGTGCTGGGTCACGGTGGCAGCCGGTGAGGCCACGGAGGACGACGTTGTCGTTGTTGTCGACCGCACACTTTCCACGTCCTCCAGGGCCACCAGCCGCCGATATTCCGCAACAGTGGCCTCGATTCTCCGTTGCCGGGCCGCTCTAGCCAGCTCCTTCCTCCTTGTTCGTTTGGAAGGAGAACCTATATGAAGAAAGAAAGACATAGTCTGTAACCAATGCTCTTTAAGATTAACTCAATCATTCAGCAGAAATGTGTGCTGCAGTACAACTAGCAACTTGCAAGCGCATTACATAACTATTGAGGCCAGTATCTATCTAACCTCACACTTCTTCATCCTTGCTCTAACATTAGTGGGAGTTTAAGGAACAAATTCTATGAGCACTGTGGACTTCCATTGGAGTCGACTATGAAAGTACACCAGTCTTATTCTTCTTCTTGTCTCTTGTTTTGGAAAATTGGTACGTTATTTTCTGCAAGCCGGCATAATGCCAGCGCGGTAAACTTGCACCCGAGAAAAAGAGACGCACGCCATGAGGAGTGACCTAGACTTGCGTTGCCGTTGCGTTACTGTACCCGTCCAGTACATGCAGGTGGTGAATCTCTTACTTTTCTATTACGGGTGGCACTGAGAATACTCTGTTACAACTCAAGGGCTACTGCTTAATTAATTTAACTTTCACCCTACAGTGGAAATGAGTACTAGAAATGGAAAATTGAAGAAGATAAATAATCTGATTATCTATCACTTCACATGGGATGTTTTTGCTTATATATGGGATGACTTTAGGTGCTTTGCTTTTTATTGAGTGACAGGCAGTGATACATCCACACATGAATGACTGAGTACTACTAAACTTATTAAGAGAGGTAGGGAGTGGCCACCATAATAACCGGATCTATGCAGTGCTTGCAATACAAACTACTGCTACTACTTATGGTAGTATTTGGACAAAATTAAAAGTTCTTTTCCTTGCCTTTCCTACACTGGAACGGACGTGCGGGTGCAGTGTTACATGCTCTTCAAAGTTACACTTAGTTCATCCACTGACCATCTACTCTCTCTAGATCATGGGTACTCACAAACTTTCTCTCAGGGGCTACATTTACAGTGTAGTTTGTGGCCGAGGGCCGCACTGGTGGGGGCGGAGTCAGAGGGGGCGGGGCTAAAGCAAAACGATAACTTGTGACCATGAGGTTGCACACAGGTCCCTGCAGCAGATGCCCTCATCCACTGAGCCACCAGACCCAGCATTTACATACATCTCTCTCCCTCCTGCTGTCCCTCCTGCCCTCCCTCCATCTCTCTCTCCCTCCTGCCCTCCCTCTCCCTCTGTCATCTCACTGTGTGTGTGTCTATCTGTGTCAGCCTTCAGCCCGGGTTGAGACCGCTTCCTCAACGCGCACACACAGACAACAACACCAAAGTACTTAACAGGTCTTTAAAAGACCATTAACATATTATTGAGGCTTTGTTTGTTTTAGCGCCCCTGCTTCTCCACCCTGACAATCACTGCTTGCCCGGCCCCACAGAGCAGAGGCTTTGTTCTATTTCACCTCTTTGTGGCCTTGCATCTCCACTCTGCTCTGTGGGGGCCGGGGGAGCAGTGATTGTCAGAGTGGAGATGCAGGGGCGCTAACAGGTGAAATACAAAAAAGCCTCTGCTCTGTGGGGGCCGGGGGAGCAGTGATTGTCTGCAAGGTCTGCGCACCGCCAAGGAAGGCTTGCCGGGCCACCACCGGCCCGCGGGCCGTACTATGAGTACCCCTGCTCTAGATACACATATGCTATCTAAGAGTCAGATAGTAGCATGATCCAGGTATATGGACACATACAGTTTCTGTGTCACCCACCCAGGCTGTTGTCCTTCCACCCATCATTGCTTCATCATTCACCCAGCCATGCATCTCATATTCTTGCCTTCCCAGCTAGTCTTCAATCTCAATAAGTAAGGAATATATAAGAGCTTACCTCTGGCCGCCACCACCGTCTCAACTCTCACAGCCGGCGCCGCCGCCTCCTCCCCTGATGATGAATTGCCCTCCGCCTCCGTGTCGAGCACCACCACCACACTGGCCCCGCCACCAGATGTTCCACCTACAAAGTACATTTAAGAATCTTAGAATAAAGCACTCACTAGTCACTAGTATTTGGTCTAGGAATGAAGACATGTGAAAACAATGTAATTTGTGACTGTCTACGTTAAAGTTAAAAAAAATGTCCCTTTTTCCAGGGAAGGTTGTCTTGCTGCACTTTTTGGCACAACTGATGAAGGCTGATTTTTTAACACGCACCATTTTTCTCCACACAGACAGAAGATGGACTTCTAACAACAAGATCAAGTTGAAACCAGGTGAGAGCTCGGCTCGACCACAAGAAATGTCTTCAATTAATCGTCAGCACTAACCACTTTTCCATTATCAGTTAAACGTTTAGTTTTATTATGACTTCATTTTAATAAATGTGTTTACTTTTAATAAAGCTTTTAAATTTAAATACAATCTGTGTTTTTTGGTCCTCCAGACTAGAGTGACTGAACGAAAGGTTTTGCAATTTTTGCAAGCATGAGTCCAGATAGAACACTTCAAAAGACATTATGGACAATCCCAGAGGACTGCACTAAGTTGATAGAGCTATTGCTGACTAGAATCATGGGAGTTTCGCCAACCGTGCAATCTTAGTTAGCTACACAGACAGACTAATAAGAATAATCTAGTAATACCACAGGGAGTCATAGTAGAGGCAGGATAAGAATTTAGATACAGTCTACAAGAAGAGCAAAGACAATTTTGAAAAAATTCAAATGAGGAACGCTAGGAAAAATAGGTACTAGTCTAAAATGAAAACTTACTGGGGCCAGCAGAGGAGCCCTCGCCTGCCCGATCCTGGCCCTGTTGATGAACAGCATCCGCCGCCTGCTGCTCCTGTGTCCTCCTCTCGCCCCTGGGGGGAGCTGACGTACAACATGAAAGAAAGAACAGAAAACATGGATGATTGTTGCTTGTCAATGTCAACCAAATCAAACATTTCAAAAGAACAATAACAAAATATTTCCGCGAAATTATATTGATTATGGTTACTTTTTATTTATTTGCGGACCTGTGACTTCGAAAGTCACGTAACTCACTAAACAAAGTACTGAAACGTTCACCTAGGACTGGCAGGCAGCAGTCCGCAGGCAAGACGCAAAGTGACAGACAAACTCCATTGTGATTTCAGTCAGATCAGTGACAACACTAACAGTTGCCTGCTACATTACCAGTCATTTAAATAGTCAAACTATCAATCCACCGCCACTATTTTTCTTATTGTCAGGGTTACAAAGGAAGGGGCAGATTTAAGCCCTTGCGGCTCTTTTGCGCCGTTCTTGCGTGACTTTTGTGACGCAGCAGCTAAACAAAAAAGGGCGCCATGGTGCGGCGTATAATATTATAACAACGTGACGCATTTGGGAGATGCATCCCGTTATAAAGCCCTGCGCCATCAGGGGGCGTTCCGGCGCAAGGGAGGGCATTCCTGCGCTGGAACACATCCTAATAGTGGCTGAGGGAAATCTACAAAATATCAATCAGTCACCTTTAGGACAATGATGCGTCACACAAACCCTGCACCTGCTTGAAGCAGACGTACGGCTTGACCCAGCATTGGGGAGATAGGGTACCCCAGAGCATTGATGGAGCTGCGCCATCGTTGCGACGCAACTCCAGCAGTAAAGCTTCGGTGACGTTTTGGGCCCATGGGGAGCCGCATTGCAAATACGGCGCACCATGTTTGGTGGTGGTAGCGGGCCGCACAATTAATGGCGCATCCCTGCTACTTTGCAGGGATGCGACGGTAATTGCAATTCTGCCCCTTAGGGGCATACTTACTTACGCGTTCTGGCGCATCTCCAGAGATGCGCCAGATCAAATGCGTCACGCAAAACTACCCTTGCGACACGGCAGATGTGCCTCATTTACAATGCGGCGCGCCCTGGCGCAAGGGTAGGCACTTGCGTGACGCATCTCGTCACGTAAGAGCGGCGCATCGCTGGAGTCACGTCGCCAACGCAATGCAACTCCAGTAATGCTCAGGGCCACCCAATACTTTACATGCTGTGTCAGTCCTTTCGCCTGCTTCGAGCAGACATAAGGAATTGAATTGACGTAGCAGCGTCGCAGAAGTGCCTGCGTTAAATCTTGTAGATTTCACGCAGGCAATTTTGCGAGGCGCACAGCCGCTGGACCGCCCACCCTGCGTACTAGGAACGCACCCATTGTGGTGCAGGCCCATGGCTTTATAACGTGACGCATCTCCCTAGATGCGTCATGCTGTAAATGACTTGCAGGGATGCGGCACGTTTACGCCGCTGTTGCGTCACGCAAGGCAACGTAAACGTGGCGCAAGGGGCTTGTAAATGTAATCTGCCCCCTAGTGTCTAGCATTACGCAGTTCTGTTAAGTACACTCATACATAATAGTTACTCAGGCCAATGAGACCACGAAATAGAAAACAAATAAGCATAGTAGCAACCCCACTGAGAAGGAGAGCAGTGCACCTGAAATGCACAGAAGATTTTGAAATATAATTTAACTACAATGTAATCGTCATCAGCGGCATTATTGGCTTGCTCCATGTAAAAAACAAATATTTGCAATACAACAACACAGAGCAGGAGAAAACATCATAGTAGTGAGTGATTAAATGCCAATGGCTACTACTACTCACCAAGCCCGGGGATCTCCAAGCCGAGCTGGTCCAGCAGGTCGCGCTCGCGGTCCAGGAGGTCCGTCCAGCGATGGGTGACCTGGCTGTAGGTGCGCTGGACCCCGTAGAGGTGGGATATGGCCCAGCACACCTTCTCCCACCGCTTCCGGCGCTCCCGCATGTTATAGCCGCCGGCCGCGATCCTGCCGCCTCCCGCGATGGTCCTGGGCAGGCGGCGCTGGACGAAGTAGACCAGCGCGCCCACTTCCTCCGGGCTGAATATCTCCCGGCGCGTCACCTGCTCCCCCCTCGATCTCACGCCTGCTGTCCTGCCACTGGGTCCAGCACTACTCCCCGCCGCCGCTGCGGCCCTCAAGTGCCTGGGCAGCTTCACGGCGCCTGGCTTGACCATGGTCTGGGCAGGTAAGGTAGGAAGAAGTAGAAAATTAAGAAAGAATAGGATAGGGAAGAAGAAAAGAAAAGAGTTTACAAAAGTAGTTTAAAAGTAAAGAAAAATAGCAGAAAAGACAAAAATATACAGCTAGGAAAAGAGAGGGATAGATAAGAAGCAAAATCGTAAAAAAAAAACTGAAAACAAGCAAAGGATGGGAAAGATATCAAGAGGATTAAACACCATGCCCAGACACAGGAAATGAATGAAAAACAAGATGGCCGGCGCCCGTTTCCGAGCGCGAAAGTCAGTTCGCGCGAGATTTTCCTCGCGATCTCGTGCGAACCTCTAGATTTCCCGCGCGATCTCGTGCGAACCTCTACTCGCAATGCGCTTACTGCGCGAGATTATACATAGCGGGCGGAAACGGAAATACGTCACGCAAACAAAATGGCCGCGCCCGTACTCGACCTTGGGGTAAATTCGCGTGTTGCGCTGCAAGCGGCTCGCGAATACTGCAAAAAAACTCGCGAAACAACAAGCCGCAAAAAAATAAAATGCTCATTCGCACGAATTGGCGGCTTCCGCGGTCGGTTTCGCACGACGCCGCGCCCCGCGAATAGCGCGAAAAAAACCGCAAAACGATTTCAGCAAAAGCAAAAGCAATGAGCAGGTGCAAAAGGTCAACCTCATGATTTGTAACGATTCTTTGTATTGCTTCCTGAGGGGGCCCTCCAGAATTCGGTTGCCTGCTTGCAACTATTGTGTGACCCTGCTCTGACCTTAACTGTATGCCACAAAGGTCCTGATTTACAGCTAAAGGAGCAGACAAGCAGGTGCCAGGCTGGAACTTTAAATTCTTTCAGTGACACATTAATTAGCCCCTAATTCATTATTGTCAGTTGGGGCAGGGCAGGTGTTGTAACTAATTTTGCAACAATGAAAGCACTTAGCAAGTGCAAAAGATCACTAATCAGGGCGCACTAAGGAAGCAGGTGCCAGCTAAAAAAATATTCTGTGACACATTAATCAGCCCCAAATTAATTCAGGTCACTTGAGGCAGGGAAGGTGTGCTTTGCTTTGCCGAAAATAATGTACACTGGACAACCAGAGGGTGTGGTGATGAAACAGAGGGTGGCATGGGTGGGCCAGAGGGTGGCATGAGTAGTCAGAGAGTGGCAGTGGTGACAGAGAGTGGCAGTGATGAAGAAGAGTGTCCCAAACAGGCTGGACATGTAGAAACAACAAGTTCGCAAAACTTGCGACCCGACAGGTAAGTTCGCAAATTGCGAAATTGTAAAAACCCTCGCGAACTGGCAGAAACACGGGCGAACACAAAAAAAAAAAAAAATCCGCAAATTCGCGGGAATTCGCGGATTTTGCGGATTGCGAATCCGCAAATCCGCAAAATTCGCGAACGCGAGATCCGCAAAATTCGCCCATGCTTAGTCTCCAAATGATGTATTGCCATTTGGAAGAAAGGCATAGCCACTGAGGAATACTCTTGCCAAATTAAAGCCATTATAAATTGGTGGTTGAAGTGATAGACTAGAAAGAGAATTTAAAAGTACCTCAATTTTTCGTCCTGTTCCTACATCTGAGCATCCACCAATTCATATATGTTGACAGCGTTCCATTTCATATACCATATTTGGTTACAATCAAGTGGCACGTGACACATCCTCTGGGTAGCAGGTGTAGATGCCAGCTGGCTAATGGAAGTCTGAAGTGCATGCCTTCAGTTCTCCTTCATCTGACTACATGGTATCACACCAGTGGCTGGAAAAGACACAGAATGCTATTGAACTGCCTAGAACATCTGTAACCCTTTCAAACCAGAAACATTTCCCACATATGCAAAAATAAACCTCTCTCTTACCTCATTTCAAAGTCAGAGGAGTCTAATCCTCCAGTGCTTCCCTCTCCTGCTCGGTCTTCATATGAGGAAGGGATGAAGAAACCATGCCAGGTCCAGCAGTCAGAAAAAGGATGTTATGTCATATTGAATTGTATAGCGCACTAATCATCCGAGAGGGTATCCAGGCGCTTGCACAGGTGTGTAGGTGTGTGGTACCGAAAGTGCTTTTACAAAGAGCCAGGTCTCAGCTTCTTGCAGAACTCAAGAAGTGAGGAGGAGGCTCGGATGTGTTGATGGAGGTCGTTCCTTGTCTTGGGTGAAATGTAGGAGAATGAGCGAACCAGTTTTGCTTATGCGGATGCGTTGCATGTGTGCGAGTTAGTGTGATGCAGGCCATAGGTGTCTGTTGGGTTGGGGAAAATGTATGGTGCTGTTTAGATTCTGACATCTAAGTGCTCCAGCAGTCATTACTAAAGTGGAAACCCTTTGCTTGTTATCCAATGGCCATAACTGCAAGTGAGGATCAAAGTGAACCACAACCCAGGTATCCAGACTTTGAGATTATCTTTACAAGCTCCTCTCCCACTGAAAGGGGGCCATACTCTCCCATTTGGTGCATCCTCTCCATTAACATGGAACCACAAGGGAAAGCAGCTGAGGACAAGCCTAAGGATTCTTTGCAGGGACAATCTACACTAAACTAAAAGGTGTGTCTCCCTTGTCAGTCTGAGTGATGGCTTCCTCCATACCAAAGACACACGCCTCACCAAAAAATACCAACTTCAAAAGACGCAAGGTTTGTCGAGCAAAATACTGGGCATGGCTTTTTATCTGATCTCCTCAGACATTGGAGTTCAACCTTTCCTTTGGAGGGTACTGAGGTTGCCAGTCTAGAACATGCACCGGTGGTCCAGGATAGACAGGGTTGGCATTCATATGACTGACCATTTCCAGGGCAGATGCAGCAATTTTGATGCCATGATATTGCACATGATACCCAGCTTCTAGTTAAATTTGCTAAGTCTTTGTTCAACTCCACCAGTCGACCTTACGAATGCTTGGCCTGTATCCAGATTTGGATGTCATGCAATTTTACTAAATTGAACAGTCACAAGCCTGAGATACTTCTTATCAATGGGGACTCTCAGACTTGGTCATCCAACGTTTGGTCCCATCAGCTCAGTCACCTCCGTTCCCAGTGAAGACAGTGAAGAATCGTGGTTTTAGATCCGAAGGAAAGCTTTGTATCCCTGATCCAAAATGCCTGGGCTCTGGGAAATTTGACCATTTATTGCTTCTGATCAGTTTGAACAGGTGGTGGGATTGTGTCCTATCCCCAGCTGGATTACTCAAATTTACAGCACCAAGTTCTTCCAGGCCTAACCAGTTCCTATCCATTTACAGATTGCAGAGGCTACAGAGCATGGCTGTACATCGAACCTGTTTAATCTTTGATATTATTTCATACACATTTTACAATTCAAATTCGTTCTAGGAGTATCAGCTACCATTTCACAACTTGTTGCCATGAAAAAGACATATGAAAGGACGAAAATGTGTGGCTATATCGCTGTATCAAAACAACTGTTTTCTTGAATCTATCTCTCTCCCTCTCTCTCTCTCTCTCTCTCTCTCTATATATGGTATATATGGTGTTAGCTGATCATCCATAGCTGGCGCAGCGGCGGGGCACAAGTGGCGATATATATATATATATATATATATATATATATATATATATATATATATATATATATATATATATATATATATATATATATATATATATATATATATATTACCTACTGGCGGTCGCCAGTAGGTAGTTATAGTTAGGATTATTTTGTATAGGGAAATCACAACATTCTATTGGGAATAACTTTGGCGCCGGTTGAGGAATCTGCCTGAAATTTTACTCAAATTTGCCTCCCGGCGCTTCGTCAAGCGGGGGCCGAGAAAAAAGGGGGGTCCCAAATGGATTTCCACCAAACTTAGCAAAATTGTAGGGACTGGTAGCCCGATGTGCCTTTGCTATGTCTCAAGATATGTGCTCCAGTGGATTTTGAGTAATTTAGGTTAAAAAAATATATATATATCTGTAAGCGCGCCCCGGTACGCACACCGGGGCGCGAGCCAGCGCTGCACGAGTTCGCGCGCGGAACGCTGATTGGCTCTCGGGTGTCTGTAAACATTCCAAACAGTCCGGTGCGGCTGCCATCTTGTGTCTCGCTAGGATCGAGACACAAGAGGTGGCAAAAACAAAGGGGGAAATTACCAAAAGGGGGCAGGGTAGACCCCCCCTGACCCCCTAGGTTTGATGTGGGGGCCATAAAAGGGCCCCGCGGGGCAAAAAAATATATATATATTTTTTTCGATTTGCGCAGGGGGCGGACCATGGAGAAAAAAGAATGACAGAGTTTTTTAAAAATGTAGGTTTTTTTTATAAATTGGAGGTAGTTCTAAAAAGAACTGCTTTTTTATTCTTTTTGTTGTTTTATATTTTTTTATTGTTTTTTTGAACATTTTTTACTTTTTTTGGCTTTTCTGAACAGTTTTATATATTTTTTGTATTTTTTATGGGGAGAAACAAAAAACAGGGAATTATAAATGGCTCAACTGGAGCAAAAAAAAACAGGAAAAAAAATTGGGTTTCTTCGGGCACTTGTGGTTATCACCAGCAATGTTGATGAGGGTAATACTCTTCTCACCATAAGTAATTGTTTTGCCACAATATATGCAACGAATTTGAAATCACCAAACTTAGTTTGTATGTTTGGAACCATCTGACTTGCCTCTGGACCCGATGGAGTGGGTTCTTTGGCTGTTGAGGTGCTGGCAGACGATTGTGGAAGGTTTCTGCACAGTTCTCTCACCTCTGCTGCAGAATAGTTATTGGGGTGCAATCGTTGCATGTGCCGAATCATTGTGTGATTCCCAAATGAATATTTTTTTGCAGGGTTCCCCTGGATAGTACAGTGCCACAGATGAGACAAGTCACCTTTGCAGCGTTTACCTTCGTTGCACCCCTTGGGATTTAAAAAAACTTCCATATAAAGTGCTCCTTAGGTTTATATGGGGCATTGTCCTCAGGCAGGAAATGCCTTCTCTGCCTTCTCTCCTCCTCCTCCTCCTCCTCCTCTTCTTCTTGACCACCAATGTGATGTTGTGGTGGTCCTTGTGGTGGTGGTGGTGGTAGTGGTGGTGCAGATGCTCCAGCTGCTGCTGCTACTGTAGCCATTTCTCTAACAATAGAAGCAGGTCTTCCTCACTCAAACAACAAAGTGATAATGACGAAAAAAGGTGGGGGCTTTCATCATTTGGAAACCAAAAGTGTTCTGAACCAATGAAAAGTGTTATTTTCAGGTCACATGACCTGACGCGCTTACGCTACGTGCCCCGGGGCGCACCCGGGGGCGAGTAGCGTAAGCGGGTCAGGGCGCGCCCTGGGGCGCTTACGTAGCGCTTACGTATGTGCTCCGGCGCTTCCGGGTGCGCTACTCGATACGTCACGATGATGTTTTCGGTCGCGACAATAGCGCTAACGGGGCGCTCACGGTATGCGAACTGGGGCGCGGCAAAACTGCGCTTACCAGTAAGCGCATCGGTACGCGCCCCGGGAGCGCTCCGGGGCAAAAAAATATATATATATACATAAAAAAATGTGTATAACATAAATATACAATATAAAATTCATTATAAAAAATATTACATTTCATACCGAAAGAGATTTGCTATTAAAAAACCTTTGAAATTCACTGAAAAAACCATAGGTTTCACACCAGTTATAGTTAGGAATTAGCATTTAAAAAACCTATTAAATTCACTGAAAAAACCATAGGTTTCACACCAGTTATAGTTAGCTGGAAATTTTACTCGCATAAAACCATTGAAATTCCCACGTTATAGTTAGTTGGACTCACTATAACTTGCGCGTGCAATGCACTGCTGATGACGTCACATATTACATCACTCATGACATGGTCAGTGACATCACTCATGACATCACTGATGACACCATCCTTGTGACAGAGTGACAGACCTCCTTTCACTGTAATGTAACCCTTGAAACACATATTCAAAAATAGAAACAAATATTTTTTTAAAAATGGAGATACTCATATCAGTTACAACAACCAATTCAGTAATTCCACCATCTATATACACATCTACTCATTCACAAACAGTTCTATATAGTCACTCATACATATACTCACTCATCATATGTAGTGATACACCTATACATCCTGTTACACACCGACAGTCATCCAAAAGTTACTTACACATATACTCACACATGTAAATAAACTATTGAACATCCATTCATTTGCATATAGAGCTATACACACCCTACCACCTTACTTCTATTGAAATTTACACATATTTATTCTCTTAAACAATCTCTTATAGAAACACATACTTATTTAAACAGGAACTTTTACAATCTCTTACTCTCACATATACTCACTTATATACATCAATATTCACATATACTAGATTAAAACATATGTAGTTACTGATAAAGACACTAGTGAGACAGTCATTCACTCACTTACACACATATACACACTCATCCACCCATACAGTCCTGCTCATATGCTGCATTCAAAACACATACAAACAGAGAGTCAGTCACTCATGCATCTATGTGCTAAGTAATACCCCCACCAAACCATATAGACACTCATACTGATACTAAGAAAAACATCTAATAACCAATATACATACACATGTAGCTACTCACCAACCCATGCAGCCACTTATACACAAAGTGAAACACTAATACATATATAAATATTTAAACATTACTCACTAATATTTATTTTTCAGAAAGACACACATTCACTGGATGGTGTCATCAGTGATATCATGAGTGATGTCACTGACCATGTCATGAGTGATGTAATATGTGACGTCATCAGCAGTGCATTGCACGTGCAAGTTATAGTGAGTCCAACTAACTATAACGTGGGAATTTCAATGGTTTTATGCGAGTAAAATTTCCAGCTAACTATAACTGGTGTGAAACCTATGGATTTTTCAGTGAATATATATATATATAGTTAGAAATAATGCGATTGATTTTTATGTTATGTTGTATACAACTGTCGTGGATGTAAAGTATATGCAAAATTAAAAAGTGCCACCAATTTTTTAATGTGAAAATAAATTAGACTATGTTTCTGGGCTAGGGAGACATTGCACTGGTTTCTGGTTAAACATAGGTTGCATCTCTTAGGTATGTCCCTGATTCTTGGAGCCCTGTGCCACTCCAGCCTAGTCTTCCTATCTTGGCTGATATACCCTGACCAGCATTCTCATTTGCTTCCATTCAGCACCACTTCTCTCCTTTGTGTGACACAGTTTAAAGGGATGCATTTTGGCACAGGAGCCTTCTGACCTAAACTTTGGAAAGATCTGCTCCAGCAGATATGGAAGATTTCAAATTTTTCAGTTTTCAAGTATTCTGTGAAACCTTTTTTCTTTGCTAAGTTTTAAAGGCCCGGTTATGAGTTTGGTGGTCCATGGGACCACAGAACCAGTGGTGGCAGTCTGTTGACCACCTGACTGACCATATTACAAGTAGGAGAGTTGGCCAGTCACTGGACTAATGCTACTACCGAAATTCTTGATCCTGCAGCGGCGGCACAGCAGTCTGGGGCAGCAATATGCTGGTGGTGCGGCACCGGTGAGCATATTATGAGTTGCCTCACTGCGACCCTTTCCATGGCTGTGAGCCCCACCATGGAAAGGATGTTGGTGAGGCAACTCAGGGGGCCCATACAGGACCTCTTGTTGACTCTCTTCATGATGTTGCATGCAGGGCGGCACACATGGTGTGGCCCCTGTATTTTTGCACCTCCTGTTCCTGCATGGAAAGAAATGCACAACACTCATACAGGGCCCCTGAGTCCTCTGTGCATGATGGTGCATGCAGGGGGGCACATGGTGTGCCCCCTGATCTTTTGCACCCCCTGTTCCTGCATGGAAAGAAATGCACAACACTCTTTTGTACATCTTAGAGTGAATATGGTGCATTGACGTGAGTAACCCTGCCTCTTCACTCACATTCATTTATACATTTATCCCCATCAAACTTGCTACGACTTATGCAGAAGTTTCACACCCGCCCGTTTGAGCCGGTTGAGTATTTAGACTTGTTGTTTTACTCTGACTTATTAGCGGCGCTGCCTACTTGTTCTTTATGTTATTGTTTTTTAATATGGTTTTGTAATCATATGACCAAAAGAAGGCCTAACCATTGGCGCCTTGTGAAGGTAAACTAACAGACAGCTATGTGGTGGTGTTGATCTCAGAAACACGCATCTAGGTCTCTCTGCCCCTTCCTTCACCCTCCTTTTTTCATTCCCTGCTAGGCTTTGACTTTCTTTTTGTTCTACACCAAATATTTTGATTCAGTCTTAAGTGGGAACTGCTGATGCAGGTACAACTGTTAGTTCCATGGTTAGGCTGGACTAGGACACTGTCCTCTGTCAGTGTCTACCTCACAGAGGAGTCAGTGGCTTGCCTCTGGACACCTCACCTTCTCAACATCTTTTAGGATGCCATTGGGCATTCAACCAGATTATCCAAGTAAAAGTCAGAAGGTTTATTAGTGACTTCTAGAATAGCCTTAGCTGTTTTGCCTGTAAAGGCCTGGAAATAACCCTTTGCCATAACCAGGCCATTCAGAAAAGTAGGAGCGAAAGTTTCTTATTCCCCATGCCCTGTAGTTTTTCAAGGCCCCGGGATCAGGCTGCAACACTTTTATTCATAGATTTTTTTGCAAAGTTGCTCTATTCATTAACGGAAAAGGTGGCTAACAAGGTGGTGCCAGATACTGGATCTACTGTATTTTCTCTTCACATACGGAACATACTTTGTTAAACTCTTAAACAGGTCATGCTATGACGGGCCCCACTTTAGTTTGCTGACTTGGGCTTCACAAAAATCTCTGACATGCCTAGCCAGAACCCTTGTCTGACCCCCTCCTGGCTGTCCCCAAGTACTAATCACCAATGGCACTTACCGAAGACCTCACTAAATTGACATCCAGCTGATCCATTGGGCCTAACACCTCATCCCCAAGTACCCCAAGGATCCTCCCTCAGCCCCACACTCTTCCACATCTACATGGCCCCCCTCACAACCAGCGTCAGAAAACACGGACTCAACATAGTATCATACGCCGATGACACCCAACTCATCATATCCCTCACCAAGAAACCCAACATCACCAGGCACAGTTTCCAGGAAGGAATGAAGGACGTCGCATCCCTGATGAGTAGCAGCTGGGAGAAAACAGAAGTCCTCATCCTCGGATTCACCCTCTCTGTATGGGACAACACCTGGTGGCCCCCTGCAGAAACCCACCCACCCCTAGGGACCACGCCTGCAACCTCGGTATCATACTCGACTCCTCACCCACCATTAACCTTCAGATCAATGCCTTGTCCTCCTCATGCTTCAAAACCCTCCGCATACTCCGCAAGACCTTCAAATGGATCACCCCTGACTCCAGGAAGACGGTCACGCACGCACTCATCACCAGCAGGTTGGACTATGGAAACGCGCTCTACGCCGCAATCAACAAAACACTCCTTCGCAAACTCCAGACCATACAGAATGCTGCAGCCAGACTTGTCCTCAGCATCCCACAACGTGACCACATCTCCCAAAACCTCCGCGACCTTCACTGGCTCCCCGTCAAAAAGAGAATAACCTTCAAACTGCTCACATACGCCTACAAAGCCCTCCATAACACCAGACCCCAATACCTCGACAAAGGAATCTCTTTCCACTCCCCCAAGAGAAACCTACGCTCCGCCAACTTAGCCCTAGCCAAGATCCCCCGCATCCACAGAGCCAGAATGGGATGCAGATCCTTTGCCTACGTTGCGGCCAAGACCTGGAACAAACTCCCCCTCAGCATCAAACGTAGCCCTACACTGCAACTACTCAGAAAGGACCTCAAGACCTGGCTCTTCGGATGATGTCGTAGATGCCCGTACCCCCCAACCCCCACTCCCCAAGCGCCATGAGAACCTCACTGGTGAGTAGTGCACTCTATAAATCCCTGGTTGATTGGTCCTTCCCACTCTCCAGAGAATAATTCAATCCGCAAGTTGCCTAGTGGTTTTCAGAAGCTGCTTTTTAATCGGGCTGCTCCTGCACCGCCTTCAGTGGAGGGGGCCATGAGCATACGTTACGCTGCTAGTTCCATTTCTTCAGGGTTCATTCAGGCATAGATTTAGCACATGTTGTGTGTATTTTCACGCAAGTCCTTGAACCTAATCCCAATCCCAAAAAACCCCATCGATTTGGAATGTAGAGCAAACCTTTGATCACATACATACCCTTAACGTTCTTCGAACCCTCTAAACCCCCTTCCGGTGGGTTTAGGACTGAATCTTAAAATTAATATGAAAACAATATTAAATGTGTAATGATTGTAGTGCCCAAGTGCAGTTCTCTTTGCTAAATAGGTGAGATCCTTTCAAAGGTTTTAGGTGCCAAGCAAATTTTGGAGGCTCTCCATCAACTTTCATTAATCATGAAAATGATTGAGGAATTGCTGGTATTTTGACAAATTAAAATAAACATCTTGAAGTTAATCGCCCTTGTTACTTGATGCATAGCATGTATGGATCGTCAATTTCAAGACAAGTATGTTAAATCATTCCAAGGTTTAGATACATACTCCATTTTTTACTGATTTTGACAAAAAAGAATCACTCAGCATGTCATTTTTCACATATTTTTGGGGGGCATGGATTTTTGATCAGCCAAGTTAGAGCAGGGAACTGCACTACATGTTACAATATGCTATGCCAATGAAAATGAAGAGGTCCAATAAAATATGTTGTTTGGAGCAAGCGAAATGGTAAACCTACGTTCCCACGTTTTACTAAAGTGTACAGGTCAAATTGTGGTGTTACCATCATACAGCCTAACTAGCTGGAGGACTCACTGCTTACTTTCTTACAGATCCAGGCTTACCTACAAGGCATTGGGGGGTCAGTTGTACGACGTATTTTTGCACGCACAAATGGGTTTGCGACCCGTTTGCGCAAGCAAAAATACTTAGGGCCATGTATAAGCCCAAATTAGCAAGTCACAATTTATTTGCGAATCGCTAATTAGGATTTGCGACTCGCTATTAGGAAGGGGCGTTTCAAGGGCGTCCCTTCCTAATAGCGACTCTGAGCCCTATGTATGACTGTTTCGGGACCGCAATTGAGGTTGCAAAACAGTCGCAATTTACCACAAACTTTGAGTAGGTGGTAAAGCATTTGCAAACGGGAAGAGGCCCCCAGGGGACTAATGCAAATGGTTGTACATCTGGCCCTGGATTTCACAAATGTATCCTCTTGTGTTTTGCTTCAATATCTTTGTTTACAGCCCTCATCAGCTGATAAACAGCTAGGAATACACTATCTACGAATATCCACCATTCTATGTATTACCCTTAGTGAGTAAGTCAATCAAGCCCCCGTCTCTTGTGAGATGGGTACCGACCATGTTTTGAGAAATCCACTTGAAAGATAGTTGAAATGAATCTAAATAGAGAAAAGAGAGAGGATGGTTGTGGAGAAGAAAAAGGGGGTTATGGATGGTCTCATCCTGGAAAGGTAAACAAAGGTTCTATATGATTTGGTGACCAGGCCTAACGAACATTGCGAGGTATCCTGCATTTGTAATGAAATGTATTTTACACCTCCTGCTCAGCCAGTGCCTGTGCTCTGTGCCCAATAGAATGCTGGAGCTGCCGGGTGGCTCGTGGCACATTGCCTATCTCTTTTGATTCTTGTACAGAGGGGAAAGGGCTTGAATAGAGAGGCTAAGTCTGGCCTAAACTGAATCCTGAAGGATTCTTGGACCTAGAGCCTGACAAAGCACCCTAAAGCCCAACGCAACGACTGGAGAGAGGGGACATATTATGGTTGAGGTAAACTGGTGAACTAGTTTGACCTGATGGTTCTTTCCAAACCTTGGAGACACATGACAAACTTCCGAATAGGGCATGGCATCCAAAGATCCTCTACCCTAATGCAAGTTAAAAAAATATATAAAGTGTTTACTTTGATCTTTTTGTGGTTAGGACACTTGTTGCCCATGGGAACCAGAGGGATCAATGTAGGCATAATCAAGAGGAGTTCAGCTGAAGGAAGCGTCTGAACCCCTCGATTTTTTAGGACAGATAGACATGTATCCGAGAACCAATGAACGAAACCACCAGACCTGGCCTGGCGTTAGATATGCAATTTGGGTTCCCACCGCCATATTTATCCTTTCAAGGGCGCCCACCAAAGGAGGGGGATGAGATTTTGGAAAAAAAGTGGCAGCAGTTAAGGGGCGACCCTCCAGGGCTTACAACATATGGGTATGTATGCCCACCCCTGCAAATCCAAACATGAATGCTTGAAAAGCGTGGAGCACCATCTTGGCATAGCGTGTTACAGAACGCAATGAGTGGACACTCAGGCAGAAGGATAGGAGGCCGCAGAGAGGCCGCAGAGGAGTGGTGGGGAAGAACACCTACTTGAGCTAGACTGGGCAGGATTTAGGGCTTTACTGACACACAACCCAGCCAGGCGAATACCAGAAAACAAAAGAGGGGTTCAGCAAAGTAGTCAGGATTCCTCAAAGGAGTTCACGATTGGAACAGTGAGTGAAGAATATGAGAGCTATCAAGGTGACCGAGCAGAGTATGAGAATTAAATTGCTGCATGAAGTGGTAGAAGACATGTTACTACTCCCTTTATAGGGATATCTCTGCCAAACTATTTATTCTCCCCTAGGTATTGCTCTTAATGTGTGAAAGTTGAATGCAGCACAGGTACTTACTGGACAAGCAGTCTAGAATTACTCTACAGATCGAGTTAACATCTGGTGCAGTAATAATAATGCACCCTGACACAAAGGGGCATATTGGCAAGAAGCTAGCGGAGCGCGGTGTTATGTCAGAAATTGTAACGCAACGCTCCGACAGTTTCAAAACGCAGAGATGTGTCGTATTCAAGCGAATGCAGCGCACCCCTGCGTTACCCCTTGCGCTGGCCCTAAAAAGCTGCCTAGCACCATTTTGCTAGGGTGCCTGAGCTACAGGGTCAACTGTTTATGTGCAGGAAGGACACCTTCCTGCACATGAACAATCTTTACAGGTGATTTGCTCTATCTATGTGTGCTGCAGAATGCAGTGCATGTGGAAAAAGCAAAATACGAACCTGCGCAAGACCAGGTATTCCCTGGGAATGTATGATGTTACAATGCATACATTTACCACGCATGTCTTTACAACGCAGTTTTTACATCGCAACATCCTTTACAACGCATACATTTACATCGCATACGACTACAATGTTTGTTTTAAACTACACTTACAACGCATTCCATTACATCACATTATACCTTTACAACCCATACCATTACATTGCATTTAAGGTAAGTGTTGGATAGTGTAGGGGTAAAAATTACAATGCTAACTCCAGGGGGTGCAACAGTGGGGTAAGTGTTGGATAGTGTAGGGGCACTATGCGTTGTAATGGTATGCGTTGTAATGACATGCAATGTAATGCCTGTGTTGTAGTGACATACGATGTAATGTCATGCGTTGTAGTGACATGCAATGTAATGGATGTGTTGTAGTGACATGCGTTGTAAAGGATGTTGCGATGTAATGCCTGCCTTGTAAATGTAGTGCGATGTAATGGTTGTGTTGTAAAGGTTGTTTCCCATTCCCGGGTGATGTTTTTGGCACTTCTCCATACCTTGTAAATATGGGCAGCGTAAAAAAACAATGGATATTGCGGCGGAATGCCCACTGCAACACCCATTGCACGCCCCTTTCATGCTAAGTGCTGCGTGAATATGGGCAATATTTACAAGGCAGCACTAAGCCACATTAAGTGGCTTAACGCTGCCTTGTAAATAAGGCGAAGGAGATAACACCACCATAACGTTGGAAAAGGTGACGTTCTAGTGCTGTTAACTCCTTGTAAATATGCCCCTTTGTGTAGTATATACTGCACAGTCTGAGTTTTGTAAGTCAGTACAGGGGAAAACATGAGGTATTACCACATGATCCTAGATTCCGAGATGTGTTTGTGCCTCTTCTTCAGGGTCCACCCGTGGGTCTTCACCAGGGCCCTTCCAGGACACCATTCTGACTCTAGCAGATATTTCCATGGCAGGTCACTTGTGTGAGGTCCTCACTTTTTCTGCCATCCACTCTTTTCTGAAATCAACTCAAAGGCGACAGATTGTTCCAAACAACTGCATCAGCCATATTTCCAGAACTTCTCATTGGTCGAGGAGTTCATCTCATTAAGCCAAGGTTCATTTCCCACACAATCTTCAAGCCTCATAGTCAAGGCCAGCCTCACACAGATGTGTCTGAAAAATAATCAATCACATTGTTATGAAGACTAAACAGTGCACAGACAGAGTGCTTTCAGCAGAATATCATCAAACACTGGAATGCAGGGAGAGAATATCACCCTGTCTGTGACTTGCAAAGGGCAGTAAGAGTTGTTTGGTAAAGCTGGACTCTATTTAAGGCTGCTGGGCGATACAGCAGGCTGGTGATTGACACATTGGAGGAGTCTAGTGGCTTTTTAGCCACCACCTTTGAATGTCTACAAAGATCACAACAATAAAATATTAAATACATGGGTTCAAATCTTGAAGTTGGCTACAGGACTTTAGAAGATATAAGCATGTTCTGCAGTTGTTTATTACTTGCCACAGTGCCTTTTCTATTCTCATTCATTCGCCCTCACATCTATTGACTCATCTGTGCTGTCACTCACACACCCATTCGTCCATCTCTACATGCACAAACTCTTTCATTCAGGCAATATTCCATGCATACATTTATCCATGAACCCACTTGTTTACCCATTCAGATATTTGCTCACTCACATGACTATTCATTCAACAACCTATCCATACACTCACACATCCATTGCTCCATTAACCTATAGACAGGGCCACTAGAATTATGCGGCAGCAGAGGGCGAAATTGTGAGGCAAGAAAAGGCAAATTATGCAGCATAATGCGGAACATTTTGGAAACGTATTTCTTCATTATTTCGTCATTTTTTAACTTGGAAATAATGTCTTGGCATAAGTTACACCTCATTAGTACTCGTTTAACACTTAAATATAGCAATAAGCAGCAAAAAGTTAAACAGCCCAGCTGTGCAAAAGGCGTTCCACTGCAGGGCAACACGTGTCGCTGCACTTTTAGTAACTTTTGAACCGTTTGAGCTAGAAACAAAAAATTTTTTTTGTTAAAATATGCGGAAGATGATGAATTATGTGGCAAATGCAGCACATCTATAACTATGCAAAAATCGCGGCGGCCTCGCAATCGAACAGTTCCTGACTTTGCCTGCACAGGGTCTCTCTTTATATCCAGGACCCTGCCGGCATCGTCTGTGTCCCTTGATCTTACCCTTAAGCCTGCATAGAGAGGAGAAGGGTGGAGGCCTGTATACACCCTTGTGTGGCCTGGCACGCGGGTCTAGCACGCGGGCTGTGGATGATTGGCATGCACCGGTCCCCACATTGAGACAGCTGGCCCCACTGAGGACCTACCTGCCATCGCCTGCTGCTGCCGACTGTCCTCAGTGCTTGGTCCCACCTGCCTAGGCCATGTGTGGACGCCGCTGCAGGCCCTATGCTACTTTCCTGGGGGGGCATGCTACATGTGCGTGGCCCCAGGGCAAAAGTCTTAAAAAAAGAAGTTGGGGAGACGCTGACGTCAAGACAGGAAGTGATGTCACGAAAGGTGGTTAGCACCATCAGACTCATTGCCTTCCCTCGCTCACCCCTTAGATGCGATTGCAATTAGCTCCGATCTCACCACAGAGAGGTCAAAGAGTGAATATGTGGCTCCATTTACTCCAGTAATTGAGCTCCTGGTAAAATAAGTGGGGGGACGCCGTCCACCCGCGTGGTACCCCAACTCGAGCCCTGCGTGGCCCCGTGAGCATTACAATCTGCCTGGTGTTGTGTCCGGCCTCTGGTCGCTGGGAATGGGATATCTCTGGAGACTGCGTGATGCAGCGTGAGGCTGCTTCGGCAGCGGGGGGCCAGCCTCTCTCGGAGTTGGGGCAGGGGAATCCACTTGCCACAGGCCGGTGAGTCGGGCTCTGGTCCTAGTGTTGCCTGCGCTCCCCCTGAAAATGTATGGATGGAACTTCGCGCTGGGAATTCCCTGGACCATTCTCAATCTGGCCGCTGCCCCACAACCACCATCTTGTCTCTCTGCAGCCTTGTGAGGTGGGGGGGGGGGGGCTTCTGTCACTCTGCATTGTAGCGCCTCAGATAATAGGGGACCTAAGGGATTATTGCACTGGCCAGGAAGTTCCTTGCCTTCGCCTGCTCCACTCTGTGGCCACCAAGGAGGCTGGACTGTTGTCCCTGTGGCTGAGTGTCATGTTTATCATTTGTAGAATTGTTTTCCATCCAATCTTCTTGCTTGCTCGAGCCCTCCCTGCAAGGTTCTTTATTCTGTGCAGGGGCTCCGGATAGGCAGTTGCTTATGAAGAAGACCTGTGCAGGCTGCGTCCTGCCTTGCCCCTGTGTTCCTTTCAAATAAACGACTTTACTTCTCTATTAAGCATTTACCCATACTTTACACTGAGCCTGCTCATGCCCCCTGGTGTACAGACCTCCCCAGGGTGTGGCGGGCTCCACTGACCCTCTGTACCGGGTCCCACCATACACTCCCGGACACCTACCATCTGGGGTTGTGGACCAGTCGCCCTGGCCAGCAACTCTGTGCATAAAGTGCCCTTTTCCCTGCTAAAACTCAGCTCACTTATCACCTGCAAAGGCTGCGTCTGCAGCTCTCGTCATGGGCAAACATGAAGCCAATCCTGAGTGAGGTGTCTACTCTCAAAATCCTTTGAGAGTGGACACCTCACTCGCAAGGCGGAGCATGGCCAGAGCTCCGAGCGGCTGGTAATCTCCCAGAGGACAATGGAGCCCAGGAGATGGATCTCAGAGAGCTACTTATGGATGTAAAGACAAGTCTGAAAGCTATAGATGCCAAGCTGGATCTGCTCACCAGTCGTTTAGATCATGTCAAACAACGCATTCATAAACATGGAACCAGACTTTATCAACTGGGAAACTGCGTCTCTGATGCAAACAACCTTCAGGCAGACTCCAAGGAACACCTGCTAGGTATGGACAAGGTTCTTGACCTCATCAAAGCCAAAAACGAAGATGTGGAGGCAACATCAACAACCTTCGGATTACTTGGATTCCGGAATCTACCGCAATCTCCAAAATGGAAGAATTTGCCGAGACCTTGTTACGTGACCTCTCTGGTGAGGGCTTGTCTGCGATATTCATTGTGGAGAACGCTCATCGCTCGCTTGGCCCTCGACCATCACCCAAGCAATCCTATTCGTCCCATAGTTGCCCACCTCCTACACTACCAGGATTGCAAAGCGGTCCTGCAGCTGACACAGGAGTGTGGTTCGATCCAGTACCAAGGTAACAACATTTCATTTTCCTTGGACTTTACATTGTTAGTACACGCAGCTCGCCATGACTTCTTACCCGCCAAGAAAATTCTTCAAAAGCAGAAATACCCTACGCTCCCCTATTCCCGGCCAGACTGAGAGTCTCCTTCGAAGGCAAGTCATACTTCTTCACAGATGCAAAATCTGCCCTAAAGTTCGCCAAGCACGCCGTCAAATGCTATCGGTCCCCCAGGGGATCGCCAAATGCCACACATGAGACCTCACTTAGTGAGAGTGACTGAACTGTCACTGCAGCAGGCCACCATTGTATTGTGTCCAATCATACTCGCAAGAATTGGGAGGCTCTCACTTTGCTCTCATTTGTCTTCACTGTGCAGGGAGCCCAACGCTGCTCCACTTGCTGCTTATGTTTTCCTTATACTCTGTGTTAGCGGTCTTGATACTTCATTTGTATGGCCGGTCCTTGTGACACCTTGTTCTGCCACCTGGCCATTCTTTCTCTTGCCAAGTTTTTGAAAGGGGGTGTTGCCTGGGGGGTTGGGGTGGGAATGTTCATCTCAACTTTTTGGGGGGGTTGGAGTTGAAGGGGGGTGGTGTGATGTGGGTTGGTTTTTTGGCTATAGTTTGTTGTTTTGTTTGCCTTTTCTCCCTCAGTTCCTGCCACGGGACCTCCTACCCCCTTATCCATGCCTGCTCACCAGTCATCACATAGCATGTGTCCTTCAAACACACTACATCTCCCCTGTAGGTTACATGGCCACTTTAAATTGCATTATCTGGTGCATCTGCTGCCTCAATGACCACAGGAATGCAAGCCTAGTCCACGCTTATCTCAACAGACACAATATTGACATTTGCGTCTTACAGGAGACTCACATGCACAATCCTTCGGCCCTAGGTCTGCGCGCTGGATGATGTGGCGAAACCTACTACTCCAACTATGCCAGAGGCGTGTTGATTCTGCTGCACAAGGGGTTTCCATGGCAAATGTCCCATTCACTCACTGACAGTCGGTATGTTATTCTTTGCGTTCCTTGCACAGGGAGCCAATGATACTGACTGGCAATAAGTACGACCCAGAGTTTTTCTCTCCGATCTGGGCAAAATATCCAGATTTGGCCCGCACCATCCTATGAGGAGGTAACTTTAACACTGTAATGGATGACTGGCTTGACCGATCTAGCATCTCTAGAAGCCTGCACCCACACACTACGACGACACAGCAAGATAGCACATGACAACTGTTTACAAGATGTATGGCGCCTCTTACACCCCCACACGCTTGAAGGCACTTGCCTCTCAGCATTTCACATGCATGGTCTAGGATAGACGTTTGGTTGGTATTAAAGGTGTCCCAACTGCTGCGCACCCTTTCAGACCATGCTCCGGTCTTGCTGACGCTTCAGGTCCCCCAGGCGATACCCTGTGTCTTTACTTGATGCTTACAAGTGGCAGCGCTGCGTGATGCGGTCTTTCATGAGGAAATTCGCAAAGAAATCATAGACTACTTCACACACAATGTGGGC